>NW_026294721.1:4317500-4950000 GCF_026119805.1 Tympanuchus pallidicinctus
AGGGAAAATACTCCAGGGTAGCAAAACATATCAAAAAAATAAGAACACATGTTATCTTCTCAGTGTGCCCAAACACATAATGGGAGAAGGACAGAAGGGGAACAGGGACATTATTTGTTCGTTGTTATCACTTCTGTGGAGGTACATCAATGTATGTCTATATACTTAGACCCTGTGGTTTTACTGCTTGGGAACAGCTGCAAGATATGGCTAAGTTTTGAAACAGACTCCTGGAAATGATCCGCCCCTGGCAGTAGAACCTGCTTCCAGAAGAGGTTCAAAGAGGCAGTCATTAAGGAAAATGTCAATTTTAAATGTATTTTTCTTTTTTCTTTCTTCTTTGTCAACTGCTAGAAAATGGCCCTCAGTGGCTTTGCCATTTAATTCACCTGGAATCAGATGTGAGCAACAAGCCTTTCAGACCACTGTGAGGGCACGAACTTCTCTCTCCATTCAGATCTGGGTAACAAATACTACATAATTCCAGCCATATGTGGGCTTTTGTATCCAGGTAAGTGTTTTCTTTACACAAAGATGCGCAGCATGTGAAGAAATGAATGCAAATACAGTGGCTTACATAGCACTGCAGCCAGTCCTAGAGTGGAACATCAGATTAAGGTGCATCATTAATCCATGCACAACACAAGGAAGGAGTCCCCACCTGCGGTTACATTGCGTACATCTTTGTGTCAATGCATCCGGGTTCAATGCTGTTTCTTTGAACGGACTTTCTGGCAATGATAACATAGACTACAGCTGGATACAGCTGAAGACTGCACCTTCAATTCAGTAGACCTCATGTTCTGCTTCATTTAATTATTAAACACTTTCAGATATGCAGTCTAGTTCCTTTGTCTCAATTTCTCATTTGCTGTGAAAATAATTCTTTATCCCTCTGCCAGAAGGATTTTTTTGCTGAGTGACCACACCTGCAGGACCACATAACCTTCTAAATGCAGTATTCTGTATGTCCCTTCAGGCTGGATCTGATTTTCTTGCAAATGTTGTGCAAAGAGCTGATTTTTTCCACAGAGCATCAAGAGGCAAAAAATGACTGTCAGTGCAAGAAGCAGCAGACAAGCTTTTTTCTGTTTCTGATACTGTGACAACGTATACTGCAAATGGCAACTTATACATTAAAAATGTATAAGAGAGAGCACGTTGCCTGTAGAGGTGTATGAACTCTATTCATTCCTGCCTCTGCAAAAACACAGATATGTATTTACATATCTCTATATATCAACTATAATGATTCTTGATGGTTCTATGATTCTGTTTCTTTTGTATTGATAAACACATTTAACTGTGGCCTGACATTTATGATTACCCAAGCACTGCTCAAAGAATCACCAAGGCTCCCCTCTGCCATAATTAGAAATATTTTCACAGTTCTTGGGGAGCCTTAAATAAAAATCCAGAGTATCCAAATCACAGAGCTCAAGAGCCTCTTTATTTTGGGATGTTTCACAATTAAAACTTCATCCAAAAGTTCTCGGTATTTAAAATTTACACACATTAAAACTGAAGATCCAAATGTGTCTAAATCTAAATCTAAAGCCATCTTCCATCATTGCTTGTAATGTGTATTTTAGATAGAATGACACAAAATATTATGTAAAGCATTCACAAGGCAAAAAAAAAAAAAAAAAAAAAAAAAAAAAAAAAATAGCAATGAAACAACAATCTCTTATGAAAAAAAAAATTCTTCCATCAATGTGGATGTTTCAGTCACTCACTAGGATTTCTAAGGGTCATATTAATCTTCATCTATTTCTCTGTCATTGAGATTCTACAGTTGTGGATCACTTCCAACACATCACAGCAAAGTACCACATTCCTGGCCACTCCTTTTTCTGAACAAAACTAAATCAAACATCATCCTCCTGAGCCCTCCAGGACATCACTGGGAATCCTGGCACATAGATTTCAATTCTTGAGCATATTGCTAGCAAACACTAACTGAATGTCACTTCAGCTCTCCCTGAAGTCAACAGTGGATTGGATATAGAAATTATCATACTAGAAATTCATTTTTCTATTTCCAAGGAAGGCTCACAATTGGAATTCCAGATTTCATTTCAGGAATCATTTAGATAACTTGGATTTATAGGGCTGAGCAATAACGATTACGATCGTGAACAAAGATCTGGGAGTCTCAGTGTTTCCTTAGTTTTGATCTAAATAATCAATGAAACACTTTCTTTGGCCCAAGAACAAAGAAGCTACTGGTGGGAAAGGGGTAAATAAAAGAAATCAGAGTCAGCAGTGTTGCACCTTTTGATTCAGAGGTGTGAAACACCTCAGAGAGGTGTGAAACAAATTAGACTTGTTGGTTTCCTTCAGCAAAAAAAAAAAAAAACTGCTTTGAGTTTTTCAAACTGATTACCAGTTATGCAAATAAACAAAGAGGGTTGCTCTCTCAGGAAACAATGAGCAGATAGAGATGAAATTAAGGTAAATATCTAATTTCAGTCTTTTAAATGCCTCATTTTTAAGGCTACAGTAACTGTTACAAACAAGTCACCTTTCTAATAATTAACTTTTACCCTGAATCAACAAGTAGACTGCTATTTGTCTCTTCTGAACAGCTTGCAGATGTCTAAAACTAAGTACTGGCTTCAATAAAAGACAAATGTCTGCAAGAGAAAACTAATGCTTACAAATCTTTCCTGTTCTGCTGCACACTAATAAAGTCACCATGGAGGTAAACTATATAGGAAGATTTGATTACATTTGAGCAAATTGAATAGCTTCAGGCTTCAGTGAGTAGGAAAGATGAAGAAAGTATCTGCTTTATTAACACTCAGTTGCAAATGATTTCATGTGCACAAATAATAATTGATCTGAATTAATAATAAATGCTTTACCACCTATTACCTTATTTCATTTTCAATTCTTTTTCAGTTTCTTCTTCTTTCACACATCTTTTCTAGTCCATCAGTTAATTCTTAAATATGGTTTACTGAACAATCCATAGATTTTCAAATCAGAAGAAACTCTTAGCAGCTGTTGGTCTGTTCTCCTTAATGACTGCTTACTTCAGAGGATCTCAACCAGTAGTTTAATCATCAAGTTTATTGATCAATTCAGTATTAACCTAACAACCTGAATTAACTTTGTAGTGTGCTAAAAGGCCAAGATTTTTTCTGCCATATTGAGGGAAAGGCTGTAACTCTTTTTCTTGCAGGAAATGTTAGAGGAGATATTTGAGAGTTGTTGGTGTATTGCTGGACCCAGTGGGTTTGGTTTTGTGTTACCTTTAAAATGATTTTTAAAATCTCCAGTTAATGGATACACACCTTCCACAGTAACACTTTAATCAAGACACCTTTTAATTTTTGGTTATAAAGTATAGTAACTCAGTAACTGTCAGTATAGTTATCTTCCACACAGGCACATGGAAGTTGTTTGACTCCTTCTGGGTTAAACAATTAATGTATTTCCTCATCACTCTGAGGAACTGAACTCTGTAATGATCATGGCCTTTTCCAGCCTTATGTTCTTAAAAGAATGTGGCTCTATTTTATTCTGCTATTATAGGATAAAATCTGCAGGAGAAAGGAAAACATTAGCATGTGTGCTTTGCAAAGTAGAAACAAGTTTAAGATTTAGAGTTTTAAAGACATATTGGCTCTGATATAGGAGTTGGATTGCTGGTAAGGGTTATTTAAAACACTTCCTAAACAATAGAAGTTTAAAATAAGAATTCAGATTTCCATTCCCAACAGGGTATGATACTATATAGGGTTTTTATTACTACAAACCAAGACTAATCCAAACTCTGATCATATTTCTGCCCCAACCCATTTTATTTGTCCTTTTCTGTAGAATTTTGGGGTCAGAAATCCTTGCATAATGGGCCAATTAGAAATGCATAGATGCTGGATCACAAGGTCATCATTGCCAAAGAGAGATACATTGGGCACTTTCTGAAGCTGTGTTTGTCTCTCAGCCATCAATAAAAGAAGCCAAGGCAATTATTTAGATCATACAGTTAGACTATACCACCAGCTTTTACACTACATATCTAATTTTAATGTTAGGTAACATTAATTCTGCTTTTGATAGCATACCTCCTTGTGTTCATGTGATTTACAGAAGTGTCAATCATGACTGGCTATTGATCCATGACATGAATGCAGCAGATATAGAAGATTAATTTGTTGACCACAGAATGAAGTTCTTGAGGGAGCCACCCCACATGTCATCTTCCAATCAACCAGACAAAACATGTCAGTTAAAATCCAGAAGTTTCATGGGATTGTTTCTGGCTACTATAAATATTGATACTATCCAGAAAGCTGAGCTATTATGGCACACTGCTAACAGTGTTAGATAGGGAGTTTAGAGCCCCCACCTCAATGTTTTGCAATTCTCTTAATGAAGATGAACAGCCCTGTACAAAGCCAAAGTACAGTAATAGTTTCATGAGGACAGTACCTTAGAAAAATAAAGTCCATGAATGTTTTCCGCAGCCCTTCATGCATTTCTAATGCAACAAGCTGAAAGGGGCTGATAATCATGAAACTGCAGTAAATGTGCCATGAGATAAGTCAAACAGCTTTCCAAAATTCTAATAAATTCTTTTCACAAAACATTAGCATACTCTGCCCCGTGGATCTCATTTTTACCTATTAGAGAACCTGTCTGAGATCAGACAAAAGAACTTTTCTGTTCTAATGGCATGCTGAGCAGAATTCATTATTAAACATTGTGCTAGGTTTATCTGATTTGAGAAGAAACCTGAAGAAAGAGAGGGATCCTTTTGTAAAGACAACATTTTCTGAGTTATATAAGATAGCTGGAGGAAAATAGCCACCAGAAGAAAACTGAAGCTTAAAGATTCTTCTTTTTTCTTTTTTCCCAACATACTTCTAAGAAGGCAGGACAGATTTGGTTGACTGAACTGTTTAAGTGACTGTATTGAACTACATAGTGCGTGATGCCTGATACATTTCTTCATCTTTCACATGAAAATAAAAAGGTGCTATGGAGTTCTCTTCAAGGAAGGCCTTTCAAGTTTCTGGTAAAGATTCTCATACAGAAGAAAGAATGGGACACTGTTCATAAAATGAAGATCTACTTGTATCTTTGGGCTGTGTTGTGCTCTTGCAGTTCTGTCGCTAAGGACCTCAGACACAGTGAGAGACCACCTAAGCTCAACAACTTCCTTCCATATGTTAAATATTTTGGTACCCTTCTGCGGAGATGAAATCCAGATTCACTGAAAATTGACTCTTTTTCCCACCTTCCTAACCTTGCCACCAACTAAAATATTTGAAATATTTTAAGAGAGAGCAAGGTAAATCCAAAATCTGCTCCCTTCATTCAGCCATATTTTCCCTGCAAGATTCTATTTCACCGCAGTTACTCCCGTGTGAGGGTGAGTATTAAGAGCACTCTAGATTGGCTTGACTTAATATTATGGTCAGGCCTCTGTAGCTCTCTAGATTTCTCTGTCCCTTTTCTGACTGTTACTTGAAGTTCTGTTGTATTGTTGGGTGAGCAAGAGGACATTTGTTTCCTGAATTAATCCCATGGAAGGTTGTCTGCATCCAAGGGATGGGTAGCTTGGAACACTGGTTCTGGAGATGGAGGCAGGGACAGGTGGAAGTTATCTCATAACTTTAGCAATAGGCAAAGATTTCTTTACTATGTACAGAAGGAACAAAATTCAGGCATCAAAGCCTGCTGGCTGGTTCTCTTAATAGTACAAAAGGTCATTTTTCCAAATGCTTAAACTGCACCCTCAGGCTTTCAAGATTATGTGCTGTGTCGTTATCTAGCAAAATCCCATTGCATTAAGAAACAGCCTATGCTTTTAAAAAGACACTCAATTTGCCAGGCACATTATGGCTGCTAAAACAAAAACAAGAAAGCCTCATCACATAGAGTGAGAAGTGCATGTGAAAATAAAGTTTGTAATTAAAATTGACATTTCTCTGACTCCTGCTTTCACTGGCAACTATCCTACTGAGGTCTGACAAGTATTTGCAGGGCTGCCAAACCCCCAGGTTAATTCTGTACATAAATAACAGTGAGAATAAATTATTCCTGTAAGAGGAGTTCTGAAAATTAATTGAAAAGGTGAACCACTCTCACAAAATAAAAATAAAAATTGTATGCCTCTGACACCCTTAAGTATGGAAAACTGGACAGAGAATGCCCTAAGTCTCAGCTAAATGTTAATTGGAGTATTAGAGATCTCAGACTTCCCTCAAGGCAAAGTCACATGGGAGGGTCTATACCAGCAGCTGTGCACTAACTCTGCACAGAAAGTCGTGCATGAGCAGCCATATTTTCATGGTACAGCAGCAACTTTGCTCAGTATAACAGTAAGTCTAGAGAGCCATAAATGAACTATGGTATAACATAATATTTTACCAAATCTATTCAACTTCAGAAACTGCAGGATCTAGATTTTGTTACTTCCTTGCAGATCAGCTTCACCCTTTTTCAAAAGCAGTTTTGATGTGTTTTTTTTTTTCTGAGTCCACAGATGGGACTGTCAGATTTTACATTTGCAGTGGGATTATGTGCCCAGAGTACCAGCACTACAGTGATCTGATAAGAAGCAATGTGATCACTTGTCATGATGATCTCTGTAAAACCCAATTAGTGGCTATGCAGTACTAGAGCTGTGCTAGCAGAAAGTATAATCTCTCAAAACTCACTGTGTGGCCACTGACTGGCCAGCACAATAGTTTCACCCTGCAGATCTGTTTTCACTTAGCTGTAGTATTTGCTAAGGTACAGACAACCTCTGCCTTGAGCAGAGATTTCATCTCCCTTATTGTCCTGACTTTACTTGCAGCACAGAAACAAGGCAAAACTATCCACAACAGAGTCACATCCTGCCCACCTAACAAGAATTTTGTGTCTGCAGGAGACTGATCAGCTGCACTATCACACGCAGTACTCATGTCACATCCTCTTTCCTTCCATAAACTGTTGTGTCTCCAGTTGTGCATTGTTGTCCCCAGGCTGAGCCTGATACTTCTGTACTCATTCATATGTTTTTCTTTCTGCGAGCTATTCTATTAATCCCATCTCCCACAGACAACTGACAGCACATGATGCATGTCTATAACTGTGTTATACGCTTGGCCACAGAAATCCCATCCAGGCTCCAGATTCAACAAACTAGGACCTTCCACTCTGTTGTGCCAGGACAGTCAGGATCTGTAACCACCCTCCTAGTTAAGGGTTCCCAGAATTCCCAGAAAATCAATTTAAGCCTTCTTGGGTCTCCCCAGTTTCTTTTTTTATTGATCTCTTGATCAATAAGAAATCCCATGATTGACCTCTTCATCTCCAGTCCATAGATCAGAACTTTAAATGGATTCTGATGGCTGGGAGACTGGTTGTTTCACAAGTTCTGTCTCTCCCCTTTCCTCTTTCCCAACCCTTACTGACTACAGGGTTAGCTATTGGGGTGGTCCTCTTCAGGTTCCTCTGAGAAGCTGCATGTGCCCCATCCCATGTTCAAGGCCAGGTTGGATACAGCTCAGGGTACTGGTGGGGGGGAAACCAGCCCATGGTATGGGGTTGGAATTTGATGGTCTTGAAGGTCCTTTCCAACCATTCTATGATTCTTGCCCTGTTTCTCCCTTCCTCTACTCCTGATTGAATAATTTTAGCATTCGACCATTTGTGTTGCCTCTGGCACTTATCAGACCTTCTATTAAACTAATGTTACTCACTAAAAAGGCAGAAAATTATTCTCTATTTCTCTCAGTTTGCAGACTTTTGTTTCAGAAGAAGTTTCAGAAAAGAGTCCCTTCAGAAAAGAGGAGGCACAGGCCAGGCCCTGGGACAGAAGATGAGCATGTGGACTGGGAAGGTGAGAATGTGCAAGGAAACTTTTCTCTGGCAACATGAAAGCTTGTTAATTTGTTTCACCATGTTCCCAAGAAACCATGTCTTCAGACTCAATTTGCCCTTGGCAGCAAAAGGAAATCGGCAGAGGTACAAAGCAAGGAATAGATGAAGGGAAGAACTCTGCTGGTCTCATACATCTCAACACAGAATCAGAAAAAAGAATCACAGAATTGTTTGAGCTGGAAAGGTCAGCCATCTAGTCCCACTCCCCCGAAACGAAGATGAACACCTACAGTTCCATCAGGTTCTCAGAGCCCCATTCAACCTGACCTTGAATGTCTCCAGAGACAGACAAACCATCACCTCTCAGGGAAACTTGTTCCAGTGCATCACTGCTGGTGCATGTTTTGAAAACACTGCTTTAAAATGTAGAAAAATGAATGGACAATATGAAGCATATCTTTTATGACATATCCATACTTGCCATACATTCTTTCTGGCTTCCTGACTTTCACAACAGTCTCTGAATTTGCTCTCATATCAGTCTGATTGCTTCTTGGCTTCACTAATGCCCTTTGCTCCAGGTCCTGAACAGCTTCTTGGTTAGAGCTAGCAAGGTTTACAGCAGAACAAGGCTGTTTTCTGCTTAATTCCATACTCAGATGTAGGCTTTTAGCCTGCCCCTAGGCAGTCAGTACACATACTCCCAAGAAGGTTAAGTCTCTCTAGTAATCAGCTGTCAGTCCCTCTGTTTTGGTCCTCAGTGGACTGGAACACAGCACCGTGGAAGCTGTCATTCTGACTCAGTTAAGACCCACAACTATTACACTATATATTAAACTTAAATTTCTGTGTGATCCGACCATATCCTGTGAGCGCAGTTAGTCTTTCTGTACCCTAGGGTGAAATTAGAAACCATTCCCTCTTCGTTGTACCTATTTTCCTTTCCACTCAAAATGTTGTCTGTCTCATCCTGTGCAGTTTTTCTGATACCCTTTGTTGTTGTTTTTTAATAATGACATTTTATCTTTACTTGCTTTCCTTCTATGTAACTCACTATGGGTTCTTATAGCTCTTCATTATAAGAGATGTCAGACTGCAGTTTTTCTCTAAACCTGCCTGAAAACATAAAATCCGTCCAAGGCAAGTGAATATCCTAAAGGAAAGCCAGTCTCCTAATATTCAGGCTCACAAGGAGGTAATACGACATGCTGTATTTTAGAGACAGCTTTTTCCCCTTCCTGCTGTGAGAGAAGAAGTTGTGTTGCAAACCTTGTTGCTTACTTACACTAAAATGATCAGGGGGAGAAAAGAAGTGAAGCAGCAAGACTCTCGGCTGTGGCACCAGTCCCCTGTAAAACAAGTTTTCGGCTAAAAATATCTGTGATATTTTGAACTAAAAGTAGGATTCTGTGTGAAGAAAGCTTGAACTCACTATTCTCACCTCTTCTGCTAGGTGTTTGCTGCTCAGCAGAGAATTTTTTATTTGAGATCATCACCGTGATACTTATAACGTCCTGGTCAGCAGAGAACCAAAAACAGCAGATGTTTTTTTCTCTTGTATCAGGTATGCAATCGCTTTTAAAGTATTCACTGAAGAATTAAGGGATGGTATTCTATGATACAATTACTTATATGGTAAGGGAAGATTTGATGAACTTAGAGAACCCTTTCAAATCTGCAAAACTTCTGTACCAGTGAAAGATGGGTGACAAAGAATTGGTAAATATGGAGCTACAATATAGCTCTAAACTTTTTGTTTTCTCAGTACCAAGTTTCTGCATCATCTCTAAGCTTCATCTAAGCTTAGTCAATCTGTGAGCCCACCAAAAAGAGGGCATAGAAGGGGTGAACAAAAGCCAACCCCTATTTTTTCTATTTTTCTAGCAAATTTGCACAAGCATTAATCAGTACATTGCTTTGCTGCAAAACAGAACAAATAAGAGCATTGTGTTCCTTTGAAAGATCAGTTTAAAGGGTTTTGAACTGACTCAGGCATACATATCCCTTAGGGACATCTTTGATTTCTGCATTGTTCTCTTGATCACACAGTGTGTTGACAGAAAGATTTTTCACTGTTTGTCTTTGTTTTCTTATTGGGCACGGTATTCAGGCAGAAAATCTGTCAGGAAGGAATGGCTGCATATAAATGTTATTCTTAGTAAGGCTTCTGATATTATAGCTCAGCATGTTTGGAATATTGATCACAGCACTTTAATTTGCAATGAAAATGATAATTTCTCTTTCCACTGATTTTGGGACTAATTTTATGCAAAATACAGCCTAGGATTGACATAAGGGCAATAAAAATTGCACAGGAAAATCTGTACTGTGTTGATGGTTAAACATATGGTCACATGCCATGAAAAGGGGCAGGCAATACAAACCAAGAAGGGAATGGGGACACTTAACAGCTTTCATTACTGCTACAATTTGTCTTTTCATTCTTCTCAACTTCATTTTTCACACACTCTTTTTCTGTTCTTTCATATTAGTGATGATCAACCTGCACCTCAGCTGACAGTGTTCCTAAGAGCTGACTTCAACAGAGGGAACAAGAATGAGGAGGGCAAGAACTGTGACCCTTGGGATGCTGGAATCTCATTTTTATGACAAATCAACAAAAATAATGATGTGAAATTCCAAGGGGTCACATGCAGTGATGGCAAAGTGTGGGATATGGTGTGATCATCACAAATTATTTGCTATATAACTGGTTAGAGGTTGGGTACATGTATACTTTTTTGATAGGATTAACTAGAAGGTTTCCTTAATGTCTTCAGTTGTACTCCTTTGTAATCTTGAGTGCGTAGCAAAATTTTACCTACTAATATGCAGCACATATCAAATTCACAACCAAATAATTTAGTTTAATTTTTACTGGAGATTCTCCAGCATACTCTCAGTTCTTCTTGAATTCAGTCTATAAGAGCACCACTCTCTGATCTTAGTGCTTATTCAGTCATGAACCATGTTGGTGATAAAATCCAGCAACTACAGCCCCACCATGGGGTTTAGCACCTCTTTTTCAGTCTGAGCTGCAGATCACCTTATTAGAAGAATTTCATAATTCTTACAAAGAGAGTTTTGCTAAAAGCATCTTCACCATTCTACTCCTTAGTTTGTTCAGCCTATCCCATCATTAACCAATAATGTTACTGTTTTTTGCACAGTTCCATACACCAGAATTTTAGTTCTTTTCACAATTACTTATCATCTTGTCTCCTAATTTTATTAATATCTTACTCCAGATCATTATTTTTTTCCTTCTTATGTAAAAATATTTGAGATGCTCTTCATTTAAATGTCATCCACTTTTGCAATGTGACACAATAAGGCCAGTTAGCAAATGACATGGTATTGATACTGAAACAGTGCAGTATGGTCACACTTGGTAAACATTTAAATTATATTAACATAGTAGATGGGATTTTTGTTTTTCACCTTTTGTTCCCCCAGTAACAGCCATCAAAACCAACAGATTAGAACAATTAGAAAATATAAACAATGTTTTCTTTATAAAGGAGAAAAGAAAAATAATAATTAAAAAACCCTTGTACCATTATTATAGTGATTAACACATAACTGCAACTACACTAAGAAGATTTGAAATCACTCGTTTTTATGATAAAAAATTGTTCTCAATATTTTTCAATACTTTCTATTAACAAGAGACCTCATTATGTTATTTAGATTACTACAGCATATACTCCAAATGCGTTCACTTATTATCAATGCTCCACTCATATCAGTCAAATGACTGGAATTTCATTGCTCTCCTCATTTTTCCTGACTATCTTAATATTTTGTTTAGCTGCACGATTTCCCCAGTTGACCTCACTTTGGGAAATGTTAAGGAACATAATAACAATACAGAAATGATCACCTACTGTTTTTTATTGATCTTATATTTAGAGAACACCAACTTCCTCTATCTAATAAAAACAATAATCACTGGTACTGTGCTGTAGGATGCCTGGATGAAGTTAGGAATGTGCATGAGTGGAGGGAGGAAGAGCCAATAAAGTAAATAACTGGATGAACTTAAATCATTCCTGATTGACTGTTTTTATCTCAAACCAAGCCTGCTGATGGAATGCAACTCCTATCTGCCAGGTCTGTGGATGATAACATGGAATACGGTGCAATCATTTAATGATTTAAATCTAGTTCAGTGAAGCCAAAACCATCTGGTACAAAGGATACTTTGGCAGATTGAGTAGAGTGAAAATACTGTTCTTGTTGCTGTTATGGTCTGATCACAAAGGAAAAATACACAACCAAAGCTATTAAAAAATCATTTGCAGTCTATCTTGCAACCAAAGTTAGAATAATAAGAGACAGAACACTAATTATAATTGTATGGAGTTTTCTAGCAGAGACATTGCAAAACAATTGCCACTTGTCTCTTTTCAAGTATTTTCAGTATGCAGATCATCTGTAAATGCATTCATTTGTGGAATTTTTTCGTTTATATGAAAGCATTTTTACTCTTCTGTTTTCCCTGGCAATTGTTTTATTGCCATTTGAGAGTGATCAGAGAAAAACTTCAGAGCAAGTAAGATCATCTCTGAATCTGCCCCCAACTTTAAGGTTAGGTTAAAATGGACTTTTAATAAAAATAAGATAAGCAATCTATGTTACCCATTTCACAGCTGATTGGAAACAGAAATTACCTCATCCTCTCAACATACACACACACACACATACACACACAAAAGAATTGTGTTTCCTGATTCTTTCATTCATTCTTGAATGTCAGAGATATTATAAAGACGTAAGAATGGGGCAATTCCTTAAGTAAACACTTCACATTGAATCATATGGTTTGACTTGAGTGAATAGAAATTACTGAAACTACTAAGGCAAATATCACGTTTAGAAATAAACGAATAAACTAAAATAAAAAAATCCCAACCCCCCCAAATATGACAGTATTAGAACTGGATGCAATATTCCATTTTCATTCTCAGTAATGCTATTTACAAAGGTAAGACTTATTACTTATATTCTTCTCTCTTTAAATAGTCAAGGATGTTTTTATAGTCATTTTCTGCCACACAGTTTGTTAATGGCTTGACCACTTCATCTCCTAAGTCAATTTTCTGGCTGTCTGTTTTCCTAAAAATGCTTCTCATCCCCTCTTCCAAAAGACATGACTTTGATTGGATATTAAAATTCATTTTCTTTGAACAGGTTCCTACTATGAAGTGACTACAGGCTATGCCACTTTGTCACCCACTGAATTCATACGATTCTCTGATGAAAAAAAACTTGAACCTGTCAAACTAATAAGCACTCTTCAAAAAAATCCCAGACAAACACTCCAACGATGAAAATGCCATTTCTTATTTAGCTACTAATTAATTGGTTGGTAAACATAAGCTCTATCAAGATTTTGACATGATAAAATCTAATAAGGAGGACATGGAACACTGATTCTGAAGACTGGCAGAAGTCTAGTAGATCCATGGCCAATTTATGCCATCTCAAATGCTGAGTAGTGACTAGAATGAATGAGAGGTGCTAGTGTCTGTAGAGGTGATAGTAAATAACCATAATTTTTCAAATAATTTTCCAGATACCCTTAGATTGTAGTGTTGCAACCCACCAATGAATTGCTTTATTTCATTCACCCCCAACAATACTCAGATAGCATCATAAATCCTGGAAAGCTGCTGTCACCTAACCTGAAATGCTAACTGCAGAGGTGACAAAGATGTAACTAATAGAGAATATGGAGGAAATCAGACAGAAACAAGAAAGAAAGAAAGAGGATGATATAAGGAAGGGAAAACCAGGGAAATAATTTGTCATTACTGAACCTGGCAATATGCACAGTTGTCTTCCTTGATGCTGATCCTGTTTCTCATCTTGCACCAAGTTTCTCCCATCCCTTTACTTCCACAGAAAAACTGCACAACAACGCAGGGATAATCAGGTAGCAGTTCAGTTATTTATTCATCTCCATCATTTTTCTGCCATTGAGAGTAGCCTTTCCACCTGCCCAAATGTCATAGCCTGCATTCTGACAGTACTGATTTATTAATTACTTTACTAAGATCATTAGTTCCACTGAAAACAAATCACGGCAACCCAGAAACCTAAAGATATCCGTTCACACCACATTTCACAGGTTGGACTTTGGTGTGAAGGAAGGACCAAAGGCATTGATGAATATACTACCTTGCAATTTCAGAACCAGGCCTTCAAAATACTGCTGTATTTCCAAGAGGATTTCAACTCAGAACAATAATCAGCACAAAAATGCAAAACAAGAAAAGGAAAACAAACAGTAACATCACCAGCAAAAATACCTCCTGATGCAAACTGCATTGCATTGGCAATTACATTTTATTTTGGTAATATGTCTCTAGAAAGAATAAAAAACTAAGCTGCTGGTAATGTCAGCCTGATTAGTATGACTGAAAATAATAGTAGTATAAAGAGAGTAAATTGTATAATAATGAAGCTGAAAGGTCATCTGTATTTCATCTCTCTCTAAAGTTTATGCATCCTGTATCAGGCAAGAGTGGTAAATATCTGTATGTAGATTTATAAGAGATGAAAGTGACAAATAAAATGGTTGCACCATTTTGTAAGAGGCTTTTTTGGAAAAAATAATTATTATCAGATAAAAATAATAATTTGCATAAGGCCAAAATAAAGCATATGGTTTGCAGGTAAGAATTTCTTTTAGAATTATCCTACAGCACGTGTGACTTTATGGCAAAATTACAGATATGGGTGAATGAATTGTACACTCTGCATTTCTCTACAAATTTATACAACAAGAATTAACTTTGTTGCACTCTAACTTTTTCTAGAAAGGAAATTACTCAATTTCCTGACATGAACAAACAAACAACTTTTATATATTTAGAGGAAATTTTAAAAAGGATAAATTAGCCCCACCAATTACAGTGTTGCAAACATTCTGTTCATTTGATGAATTTAAAAGGATGCAAAATACCTGTGTGAACAAACAAACATTGCCTGTATTCAATTAAACCATTGCTTCCCTCATGTTTTAATTACATAATTAATGTGATAAATTAAACTGTCTCTCAGTGAACCATTCAGTTTAAGTACAGAATTGATATTAGTGTACTTTGCTATTTGTGAGCAAAAAGTAATTTGGAGCATGAAATTACCTCTCAGGTACTACTCTGTTTTCCACTTTAAAGAGAAAAAAGATAGACCATAGGCACTAAAGCATAAGTTTTACCTTGCAGTATTTTATAGCCATGGATTATGCAGAAGAATCAAGGTTATTTTTTTTCCATTCCTGGCCAGTACATTTTCCCCATAAAGACTGGGCATATTTACAAAGGGGATCAGAACAAGACATCATAGCTGTGCTAAATCCCATTTTTTTCCATACATGGTTCCATAAAAAGGCATCAAAATGGTTTGCCTGCAGGATCCTTTCTTGTATTCATGAGAACATGTAATACATGCTTTCAGCCTATTTCTCCATCATCCCATGAAAAGGCAAAACTCACTGCTTCACAAGGTGATCCAATTCCTAATTAAGAAAGTTAAAAAATGAATAGACATACTCATGGAAGAAAAAATTATAGAAGATCAAGTCACAGACTGCTGAAAGCTGAGAGGTAGGATGCGCAAAGGAAAAGTTGTGTGCTCACTTTTTTCTTACAATATGCCCCAGATTTCTTTATCTGACCCTGTTAGAAAAAGGGTGTTAGCTCCCAGTTGGGAGTTAGATACAACACTTTTAGCTCCAGCAGAGAGAGAATTACAGCCTGCTTCACAAGGTAGATGCATTATTTAGCACAACAAGCATGGGCTCTAGGCAATGAAAATCAATCACAGTCATCTGAAGGATTATCCTTCTTGATTGAAAGTCCAAACTCAGACAGAAAGCTGGTGTCTTTGGCTCCATGACTACAGCACATGTAAAGCTTCTACTTTTTTTATGGGTTATATTGCTGCTACAAATATTAACTGTTAGTTAGACATCCAATTGAAAATTTGTTCCAGGTAATGTTCTACTTCATTGCTCACCAAACCGATGCTATTAGTAGTCTGCTAATCATACGGCTGACCAAAAGGTGTGACCATCTAACCATTTGGGCTTCCACTCTGACTTAACAGGGCAATTCTTAGGATTATCTAGTCTGAAGCAACAAGCCCAGTTCTCCTATCATGTCACTGTAGAGTAATACTTTACTCTTGGCTCATCCGTGCTTTTGACAGGGAGCAAGAAAAACAGGGAAGAAAATGGGTAAGTAGAGCAACACTATGAAGAAGGATGTGCCCTCCCCAGCTTAATCACATTTGCCTGTCCCATGTTTTCTGCTATTTAATAGCACATAGGAAAATTCTCCTGAGGAGAAGGCTCAACTGGATCAGGTGCAGGCTTGGCATCTGGATGCTGACAGAGAAGGTACAGCTGCTAGGAGTGGAGAGTGAATAAAGCCATGCAAGAGTGCCTTACAGCATCATTTAATGTTCAAATTTACACTCCTGGAGTACCATCTGTTGATTCGTCCCGCTGGATTAAATTACCAGCCTATGCCTCATCTCCCAGATGTTGGATAACAAGAAGTCACAGTTTCTGTAATCTCAGAAGGAAGCACCATCCCAGGAGTTCGTTAGAACTAACCAAATATTCCATTACTTTTAATTGTGTTTGAAAATTGAGTGATTCATAGAGAGACTGACTGAGACATAATAATTGCTAAAGGACTCTTTTCTTTCTGCCTAGTGTGGCACGAAGACACTGTACAAGTGGTTTTTCTGCTAATAAAACAGCCTATCTGAAGCTTGGAATGAGAAGATGCAGTGAAGCCTTAAAAGTTTTGAACAGTTTTCACTGTTCTCTGGTGCATTTGAATAAATCAGTGCAAGTTGTATTAAAACCAAGAAGTTGTCCCTGTACAGCACTTTCCTAAAACATCAGAGATAACATTTTAACCATTTGAAATGAATTATTAACTTTGCACGACCAAACAAGGGAGAAAAAAAAAAAAGGCAGAAAACAAAAACAAAAGCAAAGGATTTACCAAAAGTTGCAGAATCTTCACAGACACTGAAGACTCAATTCCACTGAGGCAGAATGAGCATGAAGGATGGTTGCTAGACATCATATAATATGATAATCATATTACATTGTTCATATTTAAGATAATTTATCATGAGACTTGTGTCCTTTGGGAAGAAAGACTAAGGTGCAAACGTGGTGACTAGCGTTCTGCCCTTGTCAGAATCTAAAGAAAAGATTACCAAAAAAACTAAAGAAGTTGCATTTATAATCTTAAAAGCATTAGGAAACTCACATGCCATCTCAGAGACTCTAAGAACAGGTAAGCCAGATTAACACCTCTGATAAAAGAGGGGAAAAAAGACAAAATGAGGGCTCTGGTGTTAAAAACACGTTAGTTTTCCATAAAGAAAAAGAATGCAAAGTAGGAAGACAATCTTCACTCCGTATTCAAATCTCCAATTTTTTTTGTTTAAATAAACGGATATTGTATTTTTTCCTCATTGCTCAAGACCATCTTGACATGCTTGACACGTATCCTTTAGGTGCTGAAACATTTTCTTTCCTCATAACACACTGCGTTGATGAGATTTAACCTTTTGATAA
Organism: Tympanuchus pallidicinctus; assembly: GCF_026119805.1. Classification (NCBI taxonomy): domain Eukaryota; kingdom Metazoa; phylum Chordata; class Aves; order Galliformes; family Phasianidae; genus Tympanuchus; species Tympanuchus pallidicinctus. The sequence continues at coordinate 4,334,935 of NW_026294721.1, forward strand.
CGCTATAAATGATACACCTTATACTTTCCTAACATCTCAAGTGACACCAAACTTTTGCCCTAATTCACAAAGAGTTAGGGCAGAAGGTGTTTTAAAAACACAATTTATTTTAGCTCTGGAACAGCAGAAAAAATATTAAAATACAAAAAATAATTATTTTCTTCCCCCCCCCCCCCCCCCCCCTCCCCCCCCCTCCCCTAGGACTCTTGAGCCTAGTTGAAATACTAGTTTGATTTGATTTCATATTATTTATGTCCTTAAGTCACTGCAGTATTTTAATGGCAACTGACTGTATACAATTCCTAATTCTGTAGACAAAGTTAAGTACCTCAGTTAATGTGAACCCCTCCTTTGTTCCTCAGAGAGTGCCAGAAGTGTATTTATATCAAACACTTCTTGCACATGATGCAAAGGTTTTCTCCCTATGTGTTTTTGATCCCGAAGGCAAGAGAATTTTTTTCATTTCCTTTCTATTCAGCTATTACGAGGCAAAAAGAAATACTTGACACAGACAGAAAGCTTTTTTTATTTGCATTCCTGTATAACCTTCTCTTTTATCAATTTGTCATTTTGCTGATATGCTTCTCATGCACCAAGGCATTTATTAGAGTCATTATCAGAGAGCTCTCAGATTACTTTGTTGTCATGACAAACTGAGTTTTGCTATGCCAAGCTTGATGGATGGGGTGGATATTTTTATACTCTTCTGGAAGACAGATCCAAATATTTTTGACACTCAGAGTCCTTCCTTGGTATGTAAAATCAGGGCTGAGTATGAGTAAATTGTGAGAAACAATAAGTTCATTGTCATCAAAGGAAAAAACATAACCTCCCAGTACTGAAGTGTGAACTATGAAAATAGATATAAACCTGAGACTTTTTTTAACATCTCTTCAGCTGAAGCTGATGGCAGGAAAAATCATCCCTACATTTAATCATCTAATAGCTTGACACTCAGTCCCTACAAAGCAAGATTCATCTCATCTTAAAACAAGTGTCTAATAGCAAAGATCACTGTTTAATCATTGACTCTCTTAACTGGCTAAAGAGCACAAACAACTGCTTGAACTTCACACCAAGGCTTAACTTCATCCTGAGAAAGGTAAGATCAACGCCTGAGCAGTTCACCCTGAACTCCCTTTTGAGTTCATGAAGATTTTATTAGCACATTCAATAGAATCAAGCAAGTAATCCATCTCATGCTCAAGCAGACACCTACATTTATTTGATCAGATGAATCTCACCCCAAACTCTATTAACTATATTGATTAAATGCCCTCTGATTCTAATAAAAGCGTACATGACTAGTTCAGTTATAGATACTGAGAGAGTAGACTTTAAAAGTTAGGTTAGGAGAATACTATTTCTAGCTTCCATATTGCTAAATTCAGTGAGCTAGATCTCAGGCTGTGATCATCAAAGTTGCAAACTTTGGGGGTTGGTTGGTTGTCTATTTTGTCTCCCCATTCCTCTCCAAAAATATTGGCAAGCAAAGCCTGCAGGAAGGAATTGTTTGCATTTCTAAGGCTTAATTCTCCAACCTGTAAATACAAGAAGATTTTAATAGTGATTCTGTGCTGTTTCTTCAGCATCATATATTTCACTTTACAAGACTTTCTCCCAGCTCTACATCAGAGCTTTGGCTACACCAACTTGTATGGCATGGCGTAAGCAGAATACAACCCTACCCTGCCACCTATACTACAACCTGAATGTGAGCAGTCCCTAAAGGAAAGGAAAATCACACTGTTCCTTCACTTTTCAAGAAAGCATACAGAACACCTTAACTTCTTCTTTGATAGAAATGAAAGGCATTAAATCTCTTTCCTATTCTCTGCTTAGTACTTTGTAACTTAAAGGAAAAGTTCTCTAAGTGGTTCTGCTTTTCTTCTCTTTGTGAAAGACACTTTGGAAGGAATATCTGGATATAAGCTGAGGTGCTACCTGTTTTTGTGTTATCATAGTCTTTCTAAGGCACTTTTATGCCTCTGTAAAGCTGTGAACCAATGGATATGTACTGAATTTATGTCTTTGACAGCATTTCATTGGTTTAGGAGCCATTCTGATAATAAGTCTATGCATTTAAATTACAAAGCAGTTGGGCCAAATTCTATAAAAGACAGGTGATAAAATAAATTTTGTGCTTCAGGGCAGTTATTGCTGTCTGTAAAGTTATAGTCAGCATTGGACAAGCATCAGTATCTACTTTCAGTTTCCACTCAAGGCACCATAATGCTGCTGTACAGAAGCTAAAAGAAGCAGTCAGCAAACACAAGCTGATTGGCAGCTGTCAATGTACAATGTCTTCCTTTTTCAAAAACGATTCTGGCTTGTTGGAAAAACATAAATAAAGTCAGGGAAATGAGTAGATTGAGAGCAGCCCTGTGGAGAAGGACTTAGCGGGGGATGGTGGATGAATAATTAACGTAAGCTGGCAGTGTGTACTTGCAGTCTGGAAGGCCAACAGTATCCTGGTCTACATCAAAAAAGGAGAGACAGCAGGGAGAGGGAGGTGATTGTCCCCCTTTGCTCTGCCCTCGAGAGCCCCCATCTGAACTGTTGCATCCAAGCTTGGGGCCACCAGCACAAGAAAAATGTTGAAGTGAGTCCAGAGGAGGCCGTGTGGATGCTCAGAGGCTGGAGCACCTACTAAGACTTCTGAGGAAGCTGGAGACAAGAAGGTTTAAGGAGGCTTTGTTGTGGCATTCCAGTACCTAAAGAGGTGTACAGAAAAGATGGAGAGGGACTCTGTCAGGTGATAGCAGAAAGGCTAATGATTCTTAACAAGAAGAGTGTAGATTTGTACTAGAAATTAGGAAGGAATTCTTAAGGAATTCTCCTTTAAATTATGGTAAACTAATAAGTGTAAGCTATTTAAATCAGCTAATATCTGATAAGCATTATCTGATTGATTTAGTCTTACAGATAAATTTCAGTACAGCTAATGAATTAGCCTTTACAGAAGTATGGAGGAACTCTATGTTTACTGATTAGCTGAGTCCAATAATTCTAAACCAATTACAGTGTATCAAATGCATAAAGAAAATTCATCACATTATAGTATATGTATAGTGCATTAAAAAGCTCATTCCTTAGTGCCTTTTACTAAATATATTTCTCATTTAGGTTAGAAAAGTTATGGGGATCAAATATACGTAGAAAAATTATAACAAACATTTTTTGTATAATTACCAAAGAAAATTATTAACAACTTGAGTTATGGTTGCAAACAAGGGGATCTGTCAGGATTTCAGAGTGCTGGACAACAGATGAACAAGCAAAATGCAGTCTCAGTCCCAAAGAGATTACTAATGAATAACGTGAAATATAAAAACATTCTCATCAGTCACCATTAGATTTAGAAATTCTTGTTAATATGCAACAGATGCTTCAATTAATCTAAATTACGGCCAATTTTCTATGTGGAAAAGCCATCAGTAGAATTGTTTCTACTGTCAGTAATGATAATACTTTCATAGCAATTTTGAGCCTTAAAGTACTTTACAAACATTAGGTAACAAGCTTCCTAACACATCATAAGATTAATTCTAGGCAGGTGAATGTATGTTTCACTCACCATTTTAAAAAAGTCAGGCATTTATGGGTTAGTGGAGGAAAAAGGCATTACAAGAAATTACAGTCAAATATCATGACTCTTAAACTGTACTTCAAAAGTTATATCATGCCTCAGAAGTACAGGACATCAGTGTGCCCTTAGAAGGATAAGTGATATCTGAATATGCATCCCTTCATCTTCTTTTTAGCAATGTCCTGCTTGCTGAGAAAGAGCTGGTGTGTCAGAAGGCTTTTCTGTTTTGGTTTTGGCTGTGGTTTTGCTTTTCTCACATGTGTAATTTAGTCTAGCAAGGCCTATTAACTGTCCTTGTAAATGTGACTTAATGCAGTGGTACTTTCTGACCCTTTCATAAAAAAAGATTGGTCTGTATGCCCACATAGAAGAATAAAATAGCATGTGTATGTAGACAGGTGTAAGAAACAAAAATTGAAGTTCAGTCATAGAACTGAATGAGGACTGTTAAAATACCTGGCTTATATTGCATGAGACACAGGAAAAAGAATGGCAGAATTATTTACAATTAAAATCATGAAACTGAATGAATAAAACCTGTTCAATTTCTACACATGGGTGAAAAAGAGAAAAAAAAAAGTGATTTGGTAGAAAGAACAAAGAGACAGATTGCCAAATAAGTTTTCTATTACTCTCAAACTGTATCATTCAGATGAATATCAGTTGTTTCTACACTTCCCTTTGGAATGATTCTCTCTGCAATCCTGCCATGCTCTGACATAATATAACAAAGTCTCCCCTGCAGGGAAATACTGTTCCTTTTCAGTTTTGCTTGAGATCTTTTGATGTTTCCAAAGTCCATGTGCTTTTTGATTCATAAAAACAGATGTGGTTTGGGACTCTACAACAAAGGCCAGATTTTTACTTGCCAAGAGTATGTTTTAAAAGCTAATATATATGGCCCAGATCCTCAGTTGCTATGGATTGAAGTAGTTTCATTAGTTTCATTCACACTTCAAGATGAACTTCCTCTATAGAACAAGATGAATAGATCACAAACATGGGCAGAGTATCCTTAAGCTTTTTATGATGAGTCTCAGTTAGCCAAGGTCTTCAGGAGGATTTGTTATACCTTTTCTTTTCAGTCACAAAAGGTTTATCTCTAAACCTACTATAGAAATATAAAAACTGTGACTTGTTGGCTTGGGCAAATTAAAACAGAGGTTATGAAGACACTCAACTTCTCCCAAACCACCAAGTCCTTGAAGAGTAAATCCAATATTTCCCCTCTGATTTAGAAACCAACAGCTTTCCTAGGCTCCAAAGAATGGATAAAATTCAACATATTTCCCCTCAGACCACAGAAAATGCTTTGTCTACACTGCCCAGGGCTCACCTCAGGACTACACTTTGCAGGGAGTCTTCCCTTGCTTTTTTGGGATTCCCCTTAACTTTGCATGCGCTACAGTCTTTCCGTGTTTACACCTCTTAGGATGTCTTGGGTTTTTCTTTTTTAAGTGCATTGTATCATCTTATATATTAGATGTAGAATACTAATTAAGTTTTATTTGGGGCATAAAAAATTAAATCAGTTTGGGTTCTTGTGTCCTTAACTTTCATTTCTGCAAACTGTTTGACATTGAAGAATGCTTTTGAAAGACAGTCTGAAAACAAAACAGTTTGAAAACCATCTTATGGTTTGTCTGGGAAGCTGTTTGCAAAACAGTAGGAGAAAAAAAGCAGTGAGCAAAAGTAATTTTTGATTTTACTTAATTCCTGTATTTCAAAAGAAAAAAACTCTTGGGATTTTGAATCTTAGTTTCACTGGTATCTAACACAAAAGACGGTGCAGGAAACCTTCAAAGACAGACATATCTGAGTTAGAATTATATTTTCCTTGCTGTAAGTTGCAGCAGTTGCTGCTCAAGACTGTGGTCTAGAAATATGTGACTTGAATATACAGGTATAACACAGGTTGGAAGATTAACACATTGTTTTCTTAATGTTAAGTGAAGAAGTTCACACAATCCATATCTCCACTCTGTTCAGGAAACCTGCTATTGATTGGTCAGCCAAACCTGAATGTGAAATGTTCAGGTCAGAATAATTAACAAACATCTTGAATTAGCATGCTGGACAGAGATGTTGAGGATTTACATGTAAAGGAATATAAAAGGTATTTGTTGCTCCAGAGAAATTACTAAGGCTGCCAGCTTGCCACATGCTCCTCATGGAGAGCTGAAGTACCATCACATGGTTTTGCCACTGATGGGCAAACAAGAGTGTGATGCTATGTAAGGTCTTATGCCGTACTTAAAATAAAATTGCTTGTTTGATGATGGATTTCTGTCCCTTAATTTGCCCAGTAGTTGAGGTACCTTTATCTCACAAGCAAAATTGCAGCTTGTAAAATGTAATTTACAGAGGGAGGTTTTTAGAATTATATTGTATCTGATGACTTCAGATTTTTCAAGCAAATTACAAGAAAGACAAGGGAAGCAGTATCCATAAAACATAGTTGAGATGGTGTTTTAATTTTGAGAACAATAAATAGAAAATCAGTCTTCTAAAGAGCAAGCATTATTTGAAAACATATATTGGATTCAGTAAATAAACAGAAAAAAAGTGTGAAAGCATCTTTTTTTTTTTTTTTTTTTTTTTTTTTTTTACTAAAATGGCAATGAACTTTTTCTGAAATAAAATTTTCTGCTCTGTAAATGCTGAAGCAAAACCTTACACTTCAGAAATACTGAAATGTCTTGCATTAACATTGTCCAAACAAGCCTTTCGAATTCTGAGTTTACTGTGGAATTTTTTTCATTTAACAAAGATGTCTAATTTTAGTAAGTTATGGGAGTCCAAGTAATAGGCTAAAGAGAGGTAATTATCTGAAATGAAAATAAGTATTTCCTTTCAGGTTGAACAGTCTAGACCAAGAAATCCACCAGTTGTTTAATGCAATCATAGGAATATTTTATATTCTCTGACTTATAAAACAAGCTCTGTATCATATGTGTGATAATAAAAGAACCTTACTGCTTTTCTGAAAAGTCTAAGTTTTGGTTTTTTTTTCAGATGTACTGTGCCCTGGAATTTTTAAGCATTGACAAGAGGAATGTAAATATTATACACAGAAAGAATTTAGGTACCTGCACTCTGTGAAAGGATAAGCATGGATATTTTTAAGAGAAGAAAAAGTCACTGAGAATTTTAAGCTGGCTAAGAAGCTCTTTCTCAGCAGAAGTTCATCTACTGAAAAGGACAGTAAGAGGAGAGACTAGCTGAAGCAAACGACCTGGCACAACTCCTTCTGTGCAACTCTGGCCTACTAAGCTCAAGAACAGCGGCTGTATTTTCTTAGAGGAAGGTAATGATAATTTTCCCTGAAAACTGCCTGATAGTGTAGACACGGAATTAACTATCCCAGGCAGCAGTTGTAGAAGATGTTAGGAGAAACAGCTGGAGGAGAGTTGTAGAAGATGTTAGGAGAAACAGCTGAAGCAGAGGAGAGGAGAGGAGAGGAGAGGAGAGGAGAGGAGAGGAGAGGAGAGGAGAGGAGAGGAGAGGAGAGGAGAGGAGAGGAGAGGAGAGGAGAGGAGAGGAGAGGAGAGGAGAGGAGAGGAGAGGAGAGGAGAGGAGAGGAGAGGAGAGGAGAGGAGAGGAGAGGAGAGGAGAGGAGAGGAGAGGAGAGGAGAGGAGAGCCTGTTTCAGAGTTTGACCTTTTTCATGGTACAGAAATATTTCCCAATGCCCAGACCAGCTCTCCCCTGGTGCAGCTCTGCACCATTCCCCTCCTTCCATCTGTTCCAAGGAGCAGAGACGGGCACCTCCCTCCACCATCTCTCCTAAGAGAGCTGCAGGAAGCAGTCAAATTGCCTTTCAGCCTCCACTTCTCCAGATTGCACAACCACAGTTCCCTCAGCTTCTCCTCATGGGACATGCCTCTAGCCTGGTACTAGCTTTGATGCTTCCTCTGAATGCTTTCAATATCATTTTTGTATTGTACCTTTCTGGTTAACTCTGGGTATGTCTGCATGGCACAGCACAGAACAGTGCAAGATTCTTCTAAGCCAAGCAAAGAATTCAGTAATGTGGCATATTGCCTCCAATAACTGAGCTTTAGTTTGGTTTTGCATCTCTCTGTGTAGTTATTTCCTTAGCATAGCATAGAAGAGCAGACTGCTTACACACAAAGCACATGATGGAAGTACCTAAAAATGAAGAAGGGGTGTGCATCAAAATTTGTGTCCTTTTACTTAGTCTGAAAGTCTTCCACAAAGCCTAATCAGTGGTTTACTGAACTCGATAGAGATTCCCAACAGCATCACTTCAGAATCCTCCAAACCCAATAACAGAGATAAAGCGCTGTTATAAATAAGAGGAAGAAGTAAGAACTGTAGTTCAAAGGATGTTTCAAGAGGGATGCAAACTCTGTGATGTTTGAACAGCACTTAGCAGATAAATTAAATGTCATTATTGAGAGCATACAGTATGTTCAGGGCTCACTTGCTCTCTGAAATCTCATGATCTAGTTGTCAGAATCAGGGAAGGAAAAATAATGTGGATAAAGAGAAAACTTGCCATCTTCTCCAAAAGGATATCTGAAATACTGGAGAGTGAGATGTAAAAGGCAACTCACAAGTAGTTTGGGCTTCTCATATACAAAAAGGAGACTCCCAAATGTCCCAGTTGGCAGCTGCACAGACAGTGGAAAAGAAAATGCCTGTGCTTTGAATGGAGTGAATGCTACCTAATAAACTTCACACTGGGGGAGTCACAGATTGCTTTTAGAGGATATGGGGGATGAGGCACTGGTGCTGCTGTTCTCAGTGTTCATCAGCAAAGTAAGCTTCACTCCCTGAAATTACCAGAATTCACTCTATATCTGTGCAGCCAACCAGATTTCTTGTCTTCAGACTCTGGCTGGACTGTGAGCTGGTAGCGGTGTTTCTGTAGGCACCATTCTCTTTCATTAGCACCTCTACAGATTTCTTCTGTCAATCTCCCAACCCCTTTCCCAGACCTTGCCTTGCCTGCTGCTACTAAAGTGACAGAATCACCTTGAATTCAGTTCTTGTATGTGTAAAGTGTCAACATCCTCTTCATAGTGCTTGCATCTAATTGCATGTCAGAAGAAGACAGGGCAAAACAGCTCCAGGCAAAAGCACATTCTGCTCAACTACTAAAATATGTCATTTGCCTACATTTTTAATCTCAACTACTTGTACATACAGGGGGAATATAGGAACAAAGGTGCTCACCACGAGCAGTAGATAACCAGGGACTTACAAAATGCAAAATGCAAAATTGCATACCTATCTTCCCCTGTGCAGGCTGACTCTACTTCTTCTTGCTGCTCCTATGGGGGAACGCTGGGATGTATGGCGAGGTTATACTTGACGTAGAGATGTCAGTTCTCCACAACAGCACAAGGAAGCCCAACCCCACAGCACTTTTATCTTCAACTGCAACTCTGATATCCTCCAGCCAAATGGTGAAACAAATGATACAATCACAAAATTCGACCATCTTCAAGAAGAATTTTATATTACAGCTCCCCTGGATGTGTCAGGATATTTGGTACAAAAGGAATGGATCTTAAACTGTTAATGATCCTGCTGCTAAAATCTTCACTCTATGTGATTCAGGAGAGCAATTTCAGACCAAATTTAATCTAGTTCCATAGAGAAAAAGCCTCTGCTATGCTCGTGGCTCAAAGACTGAGATTTCTGTGATCAAACAACAGTCAGAGTATTCACGCTTCCCAGAAAGTTATGTCCAGTGAGCATAATTAGTTAAGGAAACTGCCCCCCCACAATACTAAGCAGTGACCATTTCAATACTGCACCACTGTTCTGTATCAATCTGTTAACGCAGAAGCAGCCTGAACAAGCTTTTCAATGGGGCTATTACGTGGTTTGGGTGATCCAGTGGCATGAACACAGCTGACTGGCAGAGATGAAGTCAGTTCAAGCACCCATCTTCCGTAAGGGCTGGGTTGAACTGCTGCCCTGATACAATTTACTCTTCGACTACCTTTTGCCTGAGTATTAGGAGACTCCTTCCTCCTTTGCAAATTGCTTTATAATCTGAACTTTTATAACAAGTAAATCCCATTAGATTATCTCCTTATTCTCTCCACAATGCAAAACGTATCTATTCTTGTCTGCCCCAATTCCATTGTAATCACTGATCCAGTAAGTTCAAAGTCTGACTTTTCTTTTTTTTCTTAAGCACATACGCTCAATGTAATGAAATATCTTGTTCCGTAATAACCAGCTGTTATCTTAGTCTTCCTCCCAGTAGAGGTTGTTTTTAATACCAACGAGGGATTTTCCACCAGCTTAATTATTTGATCTCCCGGTTCTGAAAGTGTTTGGAAGAAAAGCAGAGGGAAAAGTAAGTTGGTTTGTTTATTTTAATGGAAGGAATGGTTTGGAAAACAAGCTCTGGTGAATTTCTAATTCATTTAATTTTCTGGATGATAGGGTCTCTTTAATTTGACCATCTGTTTATTAGTGTTTGAATATGGATGAAGTTGGGAAATATATGTATTTTCAAACAAGGAAGTGGAAGTATACACAACTTCAGATGGAAACTTAAGTCACATCCTGAAAAGAAAAAAAAAAAAAAAAAAGGGCCATAATAAACTCTCAGTGTTTTCTGTCTCTCCTTCGATTAGTGACTGTCTGGAACACAGTAGCTTCCTTCTAAGTAGCAGATACTGTGCTGTGCTTTGAATTTTTGATGAAAATAGTAATGATAAGTGTGACAGTACCAGAGAATCATAAAATCATTGATTGGAAAAGACCTCTAAGATCATCTAGTCCAACTATCCACCTACTACCAATGCTGCCCACTAAATCATGGTTTCCAATCTTGCAATTCTATGATTCTATCATTCTATGGTTGTACCATATCTTCACATTTCTCTCCAAAGTTCAGAGATTCCTTACCCACAACAGATTCCATGTAAGTGACTAATAGCTAGTTGAAACTTTGAAAACTTTGGTAATAATCAGGTGTACCTTGTTATTGAATCTTGTTAAGCCACTGTCTTATTTACAACCAAACTATGTTAAATCTCTATATCAATAATCACACTGCTCTGTACTTACAAGAGAAAGGTATTTCTGGTTCTTGACAATATCACACAGACATTTTAGTTGTTACTGAACAGTGCAATGAATTCAAAGTCCTTGAAAGGAACATCCTCAAACAATATTTCAGATGTAATTTGACACTCAGCTCATGGAAGTTCAGTCTTATTTGACCTTCAAGATGCACCAAATACCCAAAAATATGTCCTGGAAAACATTAATTTCTGTAATAAACTGATTTTCTGATGAATGAGAAACAGGATGATACTATAATGCTTTCAGATAAATTCCTGTCTCCAAGCAGCTACAGATGACAGTTACAGTATGAGTTATTAAATTGCAGAAATAGACTTATTTTTTTTTCTGAAGTTATTGGCAGTAAAATGACTGATTGAAACTACTCTTTGATTTGGAAAACTAAATAAAACAAACATTAACCAAATACATAGACAAGAAAGACAAACTGGATGAACAGTTCAGCTGTTTTAACTAATCAAGAATTAATAATTTTGTAAGCAAATTGATACAATTGGAGGCAAAGTCTGAATAAGCAAAATAATTTCTATATTTCCTTTAATTTTACTAATCCTGTAATTATTATATTCTGGTAAAGAGAAGAAAACTAAGCATTTTTATAAAAGAAATATGTTTAATAACCTGAACAATGTTAGTTAGCTTTTTTGAATTCTCAGAATTATCAGTACATGAGTACATTGTCCATAATAAAGCAAGTGCTTCACTGTAGTCTTGCCTACACTGACCTGCTCATTGTTCATTTCAGACTTAATGCTTTGAGAACAAAGCCCTCACGTGTGTTTTTGTTTTCTTGGATCCAGCTAGTCTTAAGAGCTTAAAGAAAGACGACAGGGTGCAAGACAACAATATAAAAGGGGAGGAGGGCTTAAAAGCTTCATTTAGAACTTATTCACCATTGAGAATTCAGAATATAAAGCATTGAACCAGCTGCACTCATCTGTTATATTCTCATCCTTCTACTATTCCAGAAGGCTTTTGCTTCCTTTCTATATATTTTGGGAGGGAAACTTTGGCAATCCTGAAGAGAACTTGCATTTCCAGATTGTCTATTTGCAACATCTGAGTTTCTTTTTAAAACTTATAGTGAGAAAGAATGATAAATTCTGCACATCAGATATCAGGAAAACCTACCATTGAATAGATTTTTCCTGATGTAAGTTCCAGTAAGATTTATTATAATTGGAAGCATTATAATTAAGAAGTCCCTTTGTGTCTGACCTTCTTATTGAAATAATTGAGCTGGACATCATCCCAATACCCTGCACAAGTATTTATGCAGATAGAGCTTGGCTACATATACATATTGAAAGACATTTGCCCACAAAGTAACCTCTAGATTCCAGGTAAGTCCTGCTGCAGAATAGCTCACATATTTTCAGGTCTAGCCCTCTCTAGAGTAGTCTGGTCATGTGCAGAAATTTGCCCAAGTTTCCTTTAATCTCCTATGTTGCAGCCCTGCAATTGTTAAGGAAGTCTCACTATCTGCCTATATTTTTTCTGATCCCAGAATCCAGAATAATGTGAAATTGATTGGAGCTCATGGACACTCCAAGTCTTTGTGTTGCCTCTGATACTCAACACTGTTTGACCACAGTTCACTGTCCTCCTTCATCCCTCTGCCCTTACTGCTTAAGCTCTGTAGGCTCCTATCTTCAACAAAGAACCAACTTTCTCAGTCCAGAGTCTCAACCACATTTAACATGACACTAGCCCTTACACATTCCCTCTGGTGGTATTAACCATCACACTGCTTGCTCAATTGCTTTGTTGTTGTTGTTTTTTTCCAAAATAATTTAGCCTGCTTTATGTCAACATTCAAACAGGTGTTTTTGATTTGGTATTTTAAAGCCTGCTTTTCTTCCCCGAGCTTTGTCAAGTAATTATTAAGACAGTCTATTTGGGACTTACTTATTAACTTCAGCATTTGAGTCCCCTTTCCTATTTCAGATATTAAGATAGAGGATACAACATTATTTAGCAATATAGCTTTACAAAATTACAACTCCTTCTCCTTCATTAACCTATACTACATACATCATAGTTCTTTCTCTTTTAATCAGGGGATGTATGGTCTATATGATAGAGTATATCTATATGATACGTAAAGAGTTAGAGTGTTTTATAACAAAGCCAGGAATAGGGCTGGTGCTACTTCCAGGCAGGTTCGTCAATAATAATGTACTCTCTTCTATTGTGGTGCCTCCCCAGATAGATTGCTATATTATCAGCTAAAGTTACCATTGGAGTCTACCTGTTTTTACCCTGAATCCATATAGCCTCTAATTTGAGTAAGAGGGATTTTCATAGCATTTGTGGCTCCTACTCTAACCTTACACAACATGCAATCTTGTGGAAGCATGATCAGTGCTGCCTTCAAGGCTGTCTAAACAAATAATGATTGACTTAAGGTAAATTAAAATTTATTACGTAAGAGATGAGAGGGATTTATTTGAGGCAAGGCAATTCTTTTTCTAGTAATAAAAAAGTTCAGTATTTGTGGTAATTATTTCTCTCTCTCTCTGAGCATACAAGCTATTGTTCCCTTTTTCTGTCACAGACTATGAGCAAGCGACCGATTTCTTTGAGATCAGATTGAAGATGCCAGCAACTGGAATGTCCAGATTCCCTTTTGCAGGGCTGCTCTCCAGCCTCTCATTCCCAAGTCCATACATTCAGCCAGGGCTGCCCCATCCCAGGTGCAGAACCCAGCACTTCTTCATTCAGATGGGAACCACCCTCAAATTTGCCCAGAACTTGGTGCAATGCCCCTCTGCCCTCTGCCCTCAAGGGAGTCAATGCTCTTCCCAGCTTAGCATCACACAAAAATTTACTTCCGGAACATTACTGGAAACAACAGAGAAAACAAAGAGAAATGGCCTTAAAATGGAGCCCCATAAACTGCCACTGGTCACAAATAGGGCAACAGTCAGGATATAGCATCCCTTAGCACAACACAGACATGTTTCGGTTGTCATGGGACATTCTTAGGGTCACAACACCATGACCTTATGAAGTCACGAGCCACCTCCCTGACAACTACTATGAAAATGGGGACCCTGACACCAGGACATCAGTTGTGACACAAGCCAGCAGGTAACAAAGGCAGGCAGGCAAAGACTGTGTTGCCAACCAGCCACAGGAGGAAGGTAGGAACCATAAAGCCAGCCAGCCAGTCAAGGCAGGCAGGCAGGCAGGCTGTGATGCCAGCCAGCCAGCCAAGGCAAAACAGGCAGGAGCTGCGATACTAGCCAGCCAGTAAAGGCTAGGCAGGCAGGGGTAGTGATGCCAGCCAGCCATCCAAGGCAGGCAGGCAGGGGTCATGACGCCAGCCAGCCAGCAAAGGCTAAGCAGAGAGGGGCCACGAAGCCACGTAGACAGTCAATGCAAGGTAGGCTGGGGCCACGATGCCAGACAGACAGCCAAAGCTAGGCAGGTAGGGGCCATGACACCAGCCACACAGCCAAGGTTAGGCAGGCATGGACTGTGATGCCAGTCAGCCAACCATGGCAAGGCTAGGCAGGTAGGGGCTGCAACACCAACCAGCCATATAGATAAGGTTAGTCAGGCAGGGGCCATGATGCCAGCCAGCCAGCCATGGAAGGCAGGCACAGGCCATGACACCAGCCAGCCATGCAGGTCTGTTTTGGCAGGTCAAAATTTTAAAAATAAAGTATTCTTTCCTCCAGTACATACAGCTTTTTTGCATTTTTTTTCCATACCAAGGAGTAAATTTTGCAATACAGGTATACGTTGTACTGAGCAGAACATGGTTACATTTAAATGCCCATTTTTATTTAGTTTCATTTTTAAACATGCTTCCAACCTAAAAAAAGACTCTGTAGAATACGGATAAATTCAGCATCAGGTGGGCCTTATCTGGGCTCTGGACAGACCATGCAGGAGTTCTGAAGTGTCTCTTCTAGAAAGCAAAGCAGACAATCATAACCACACGAGGTAAGAGCACCTTCAGAGGTCAGAGACCTTCAGCACTTCACTCCTGAGATAAGAACTCCATCTGCAAGTTAAAACTATGGCTTGATGCAGGATTTTTCTGAGGAAAGGGGCTGAACTTTTGTTAATGGAGATGAAGCCTGAGCCAGCATCTTTTCCTTAGTGGTGGGGGCACATATCTTCCTGAAAAATAGATAATCTCACTGCACCTACTTCAAAAAAACATTTAGACACAAACTTCCTTATACTTCGATGCTGTTTACAAGGATCCTTTGAAGGAAAAAAATGGCTTCTTCTACAGTTAGACAAAATAGGGACTTCTGTGAAAAGGTAAAAGCATGCAGACACTCTGTCTGCAAGCCTTTTGACATATTTCTGCTGGAGCAAGCAGGCACTGACTGTACAGCTTATGAGGGCTACCACTGCTCAGATAACAACCAAGAGGGTGAGAAAATGCATCTGTTGGAGCAATAAAGTCATAGTGCAAACACTATGACTGTAAACACAAAGCAGAGCACTGCTGAGACAGGTAGCAGAGCGCTTCCATTAGCGGTGAGAATGTTAACCCCATCTAATCAAAATGGGGACAAAGGATAGACTCCACAAAGAAAAGATAATATGTTCTGCTGGCTTTGCATTTCTTTGGGTATTTCTTTTTTGTTTGGTTGGTTTTGGTGAGATGCTAATAATTCTTACAAACTTCCCCATACACTACCAATGCCTATCAGATGATAAGATAAAGGCTAAGTCCTTCTAGCTATACAATTAAAAAACAAGAAAATAAATCAGAGATTTTGTGAAGCAGATAGATATGAACAGTGAAAGCAGAGGTAGAGAAAAGAAGAGCTGGCTTGCATGGTAGCAGGTAAAGAATGGATCCAGGAAAAACACTTGTCTGTAACGTTCACACTCATATTGCATCCTGCATAAGACCCAGAACACCACAACTTTAAAACTAGCTGACCTGTACTAGATTGAGCCTCTAAGCTTCTCTGCTTCTGTAATGCAAGTTTGTCTTTAAACTTAATAGGCAAACTTCACCATAAGAAGAAAACAATATGGGTAGGTATGTATATAGCCAAATTCATAGATCTAGAGTCAGTGTTGTGCACGGAAGGAAGGAACCCTCAGGAGCACAAGAAGATAAGTGCCATTCCTTTCTCACTTGTACTCCAAATGATTCCTTCTGCTATGCAAAGCAGGCATCGTGGGAATCTCTCAATCATGAGCACTCTCCCTAGTTCTTATGTCCAAATAGATGTGAAAAGAGAAAGACTCTTCTCTGGACAAGATCTGTGCACTCAATATACAGCAGAAGTAGAAGCGAGACAAGTAAATAAAGTAGCATACTGCTTTCAATACATGAATATTTTTAGTATTTCAGAAAAACACTTCCAGCATCAAAACAAACAACACTGTTAAGGTGATGCCTAACTATAGGATGCTACCTTACCATCTGACTGCAGAAGGCTTGGTTTTCTACACTGATGAGCCCCACCCACGCGACTCAGAATCACAGCGACATTCAAGTTTTGGGAAACTTCCTCAAGCAAAACGAACTAATACATCATCATAAAGTTACTGGAGATATATCACTGCTTGTTGTAGAAGGGATGAGACCATAATATGTGTTCAGATACCTGGCTTTGCTGCTGTGCATCTAATAACAAATAGCAAATGATAGAGAGGGAAGTTCCCTCAGAAGTATTACAGCAGTTCTGCTCAGTCAGGTTATATTACTCTAGCCCTCTGGCTTCTTCCTTAAATTGTATAGAAGAGAATTCCTAAAGGGTTTTCAACACTTCAGAAATCACAAATGAATACCACAGAATTAGTGAAGAGGCATTATTCAGATCATGCTGAAATTATCTGTTGTTACAGAGAACGTGTTAAATGAGTAACACAATTTACTGATAATGTAAACTAGAACTTCTGATGCTCATAAATTTGCAAGTGGCAGATCTTTCACAGGACAGAACAGGATAGGATATTCTGAGATCTAACTTTTGGGCTTATAAAGAGAATTTTTTGAGGTAGGCAACTGGAGAGGAGTCCTGACCCAGCAGCATAGAGGAACAATACCAGAATCCAGAATAGTTCCAACACAAGGACTAAAATGATGCAATATGCTAAATGCGATCAAAGCCCACTTAAATAGCAGCTTTTTTTTTTCACCAGTAACAGACAACAAAATAATTCAAC
Source organism: Tympanuchus pallidicinctus (assembly GCF_026119805.1). NCBI lineage: Eukaryota > Metazoa > Chordata > Aves > Galliformes > Phasianidae > Tympanuchus > Tympanuchus pallidicinctus. Next base: position 4,351,753 of record NW_026294721.1, read on the forward strand.
ACAGCTTATAATTTTTCATACTAAATGGATGAAGCAGTGTATTAAAGCATTTATGCTCCGGTGGCATGGTAGCTTATATAGCTTATATTAGTTATTCATCCACATTGCAATGAACTTTTGAGAATCTCTATCATAACCTTCCCTTAACAATAAGCCAATAGATGGCCATAAGTATGCACATCCTCCACTAGTTGCCTTGGGTGATGAATTGACACGAGGATCTTCAATGCATCTTCTGGCCCATTAATGCATGAAACCTGAGACTCAAATCCTGGTTACAAAATCTTTAATTGCTTTGGTGTTTCATTGTCTGGAGATTTCCTAGATCTAAATGACACCCAAAGGCGCATTTCTGTGCGGAGGATGCCCTTCTAAATAGAAATGTGCTTTTTGTCTTCCCTGCACAAGTTTTGTTTCCTCCTTTATTGGCATGCAAGGGAAAATCAAATGGACACACAGGAAAGCTTCTTGGAATGGGAGCTGAACGTCTTTCTTCCGGCTTTCCTCATGAACTACTTAAGAAATCTGAGTATACTTTAACAAGTGCTCGACATCAGCTAGACAAGAATAATAATAATGTGGCAAGTCTATCCTATTTTTATTTTATTGACTTTATTTTCACACTTAATTGTAGGTTAAAAGATTAGAGTCATAAATATAAATCTACCAACCTCACCTGACGTGTTCATTTTTGCTTTTTTAATCAGAAAATGGAGTGACAGGGGAGGTTTAAGTTGGATATCAGGAAAAAACTTTCTACTGAAAGGGTTGTTAAGCACTGGAATAGGCTCCCTAAGGTGGTGGTTGAGTCACCATTCCTGGATGTGCTTGCGAACAGTTTGGATGTGGTGCTCAGGGACATGATTTAGCAGAGAGTTGTTAGAGTTAGGGTAGTATGGTTAGTTTGTGGCTGGGCTTAAAGACCTTTAAGGTCTTTTCCAACCTGAGCAATTCTATGATCCTATGATTTAATATTTTTTTTTCAGTATTAACTTACAATACTGAAAACCAAATACGAACAAATGTGAAATATTACTATCAAAAGCTCAAATCGAAGATAAATAGCTCAGTCTTCTTGGGAAGTGAAAACGTAGAAAAAAAGGTAAGCAACTATCTTATATGTAGAATCCTTAACAAAACAAAACAAAACAAAACAAAACAAAACAAAACGCAGTAGGGAAGTTATTTAGGAATATATTCTTGCTGTCTTGTTTTGACAGTAAAATGACAAGTTTTTCTTTTACATTTCCTGCAGTCTCTGCCAGTTCCACATTCCTGCAGTTCATTCACAGCCAGTGATTAGGTTTCATGGTCTGAAGTGTCATGACTGAAATCTGAGCCAGTCATGCAGTTAATTTAAAAACCAACAGATTGTACAAACTTTATTAAACAAAAAATAAGATTTACAACAGCAATGCAGAACAGTTTGTCACTATGTACAACTCATGCTGAAACACCTGAGAATTTTATGTTCAATCCACTCACTGCTTATTTCTTAGGAATTTTCTTTCTTCTTCCCACCCCACAATTGTTCTCATAAATTTATAACACTGTAAAAATGAAGCAAAACAGATTGATGGTTAGATAGCAAGGACACGAGAGTCTGTTTGAAACAAATTCTGCTGCAAGACTTCTTTTCTTTCAAGTGTTTATTTCCCATTTGCATGTTTGGTGTGCAAGTTTCTTGTCTGTAGACTGGCAGTTTGGAATTAAAAATCCTTTGACACTTGAGATTAATTTCTTTTGCCTTTTTTCAGTCACAAGACAGTGTGACCTGAAGATTTAGCAAACCTGGGTTCTAGCATTGATCTAGTTACTAAATTTTGCATCAGTTTGAGTAAATCACTTCTCTGAGTCTGATTTTCTCTTTTCTTGCTTCACTGAAGCCTTTTTTTTTTTTTTTTATGGAACTGTGCTTGTTTAGAACACATTGTAGAAGTGAATGTACACAACTAAGCACTTTCCCCTTTCATCTAGAGAGTTCTACAAATCTTTTGTTCAACCTGCCATGACACCTTTACCACACCAGCCTTCATCTTGCACTACAGTAAAATGAAATTGAACATGCAGATCTCATCATGGCTCTTCTCAATATGCACATTTGTGTGTACGTACACAGATCTATACAAATGCACAAATCAGGTTTCTAAACAGCATAGTCTTTTCTTTGCCTTGTCCAAAAGCCAGAATTTCACTACTGATCCATTGCCCTTTCAGCCTGTGCTGTTATCATGCTGAGGTATGTGATCAGCGCAGTTTTTCTCTCCCTACCTACACATAAAATCATCCTAACAAAAAAATTAATGCAAATCAACACTGCATAAAAAGTGCCCATTTGTTGAGAGTATACCTGCTTTGTGGATTTTGACTTTGCATGAAATCTGATCTAACACCAACAGATGATTTAAATTCAAACATTAAAGTGCATTGACCCAGCTCTTGCTAAGAGTGTAATGGGAAGAGCCATAAACGAAATCAAGTCTGATGATATTGTTATGGTGTGCTGCAAGACACTGCTTATCTGAAGACATCTAGATCTAAGGATGCCACATGACTTTTCCTTCACTGCGAGCTAAGGTGGAGTCAAAACTCTTCACTTATGTTGAGTTCTGTTTAACCTACAAAGGACCACATGTAAAACCCCAAAGAAATCAGTTTTTTTCTTGAGGTGAGTATTAGCCATATATAAATGTACAGGAATATTCATTTCACATCTCCTACACATGCCTACATTTTGGACAACATATTAGAAAGAGAAAACGGGATAAGTGATACAGATTAAACTGTTACAGTAGTAGGAATACAAAACTATTTAGAAGTTTGGCTATCAGTGAGAAGTTTTCCGAGCATGGAACAGCCTCTCCAGGGCAGTGGTCACAGAACCAAGCTCGCTGGAGTTCAAAAAGCATTTGGACAACACTTTAAGACATATTGTGCAATTTTTTGGTGGTCCTGGCTAGAACCAGGAGTTGGACTTTATGATCCTTATGGGTCCCTTCCAACTTGGAACATTCTGTGACTCTATACGTTACAACACGGATGTACACTTCTCTGAGCAATCCACAACTTTCCTGAAATGCTGCTGCAAATAAAATCCTCTTCCTATTTTCACGTACATTTTTTAAGCAATATACTACTATAATATTCAACATCATAAACACTTTTAATGCTCAGCATCCTGGTGAAATCTATGATACCAAAGCCCTCTTTATTGCACTTGGACCCATGTATTATGGAATCTTGCCTCTATTGGTCATAAAATAGAGTTCTGGCCGCAGAATATATACCAACAGCCATTTTAGTCTTAGTCTGCTGCATCTTTTTATTATGTATGGTATACATATGTGGTAATGCAGCATTACCACAATTTATCCTCACTGTTCAAAGTTCTATTAAAATCAATAGTGCAAGTACTTTACCCACAAAAAGGAGTTTGTATCATAAAGACAGACTGCAAAAACCTTCTCTCTATTACTCAGCAAGTTACCACTATGGAATACACATGCAACCAAACTGCACGTTTAAAGTTTTGTGGGCATTTATGCTCTGTTCACATACACAAAAAAACACGAGCAGGCCTCCTGCCTACCTACCAAAAGCTGGAACTCCAGAATAGTACTGGACTACAAAGGAAATGAATAGTAGAGGAATATCAGACAAAAAGCCTGTACAGACAGGTTCAATCTTTGGCCCACATTTTATAATCAAAGAATATGTGGAACTGTGGAAATAACCAATGGTGACAATATCTGGTGACTAGGAAGATCAAACCACAACTTAGGATAGAAGATTTTAAGAACTCATCCAGATCTCTTAGATACACATGCATATGCTTCCTTTAGAACCGAGTAAGTTTACTTATTCCATAACTGACACAGTTTTCTAGCCTATGTTTTCAGATCTGTTGATACATGGTCTCTCTGATGCTTTTCAAAGGGTAGAGTTATAAAGGCTTTTCTAAACGTTCAGACTGAATATCCCTTGCTTAACTTAAACTTGTTAAAACTTGGACTGTGTGGAATACGCATGGAGAATTCATGAACTCCTGCTTTGCAGCAACCTCTCATGTACTACAAAATAATTACCAATTTTCTCTTTAGACTTCTGATTTTGTTACACAAATCTAAATCTTTCAAGCTAGCAATGAGGGGGAAAAAGGTAGTTAAGGATTCGTACATCTGAGGCAGTTCTTTGCAGAAATGCCTGTAGATTTAGCTGCATTAATTTTCAAGAGGAATGAGTCTTTCAGAAAGCAAGAGTAACAAAGTGTACACATCACTCCCAAAAGATGATGGAGGAAGGGTTTAGAAGGAAGAGGGTAAAATGTGTGTAGCAAAGACCGAAAAGACGCTGCTGCTGCTGCCATCATATAAATGAAAATGTTTAAAGTACCTCTGTAGAATTAAGGGGGTGGGGGAAGTGGGGGGGAGGAAAGGAGGGAAGCAAAAAAAAAAAAACACCAAACCAAACCAAAAAAAGCAGTGATCTTTGGATGTAGTTTGCCATTCTCCACACCAGAATTTTGCTCTCCAGCAGATCTGTAAGTATTCCTGGCAACACAAGCTCACATACAGAACTCTGTAGTAACTGCTCTGCTCCCTGCTTTCTTCTTTTCAAACATTTCAGACCAGAAGTGTAGGAAACCAGAGAATCAGGGGACTTCCCTGCTAAACGCAGTTGTAAAATGCAGCCAAGCAAAGGCATTCGCAGTGTTTAGCAAGACGTTTTCTTCCTCCCTAAAACCACAGAAGTTAGCTCCACATCCTTGAGCACCATCTACTGGCTTCTCATCTGCTGGCGATTTACATCTAAAGGACTAGAGATCCTATTTGTCCCACCAGCACATCACAGCAGCTCGGAGTGGTGAATAACAAACAACTTGAGACCAGCCCAAAAGTCAGACTCAGTTTCTGTAAAATGTTTGTCAAATAGTTCTGAGTAATTAACAATTTCATGATAATCGAAGTCTGTTTCTGGACAGTTTTCAGTGAGATAATAAGGCTTAACTGAGCCAGTAAATTTCTGCTGTGAACAGTTCAACCAGCTGTACGCTATGCATTGCAGATTGCACCCTTTCTGTTTCTTCAACTCAAGCGACAGTTGTTATGTTAAAAAGATGAAATAAAGCCTAAATCTCTAAAAATAATAATTAAGCACTAGAGAGAAGTAAACAAGCATAATAAAGTTATTAGTAAGTAGTTTTTAGCGTTGTTAAAAAAAAAAAAAAAAAAATGTAGCTTATTTTCCAGGTCTTTTTTCCATAATTTGTTTTGATTGGATGGCTTCCAGATTCTCTGTATTCTTCTTCCAGATAATCATTGACAAGCCAGAGATCATGGCTTATTTTTACTGAGCTTGTTCTATATATTCCACAAGTGAAGGATCATATAGAAGCAACACAGATAAAGATCCTAGCCAGAAACCAACACCTGGGATTCAGTGAGCTCTGAGATTTTTTTATTATTATTTATTTATTTTTTTTTTAATAGTTAGACTCTCCTCATCAGGTCCATAATTCCATAGTTTTTCCCATTTGCCTGGCCTTCCATTTCCATGAAGGACACTGTTACCTTCTGCATGGAACCCATGGCAGAAACAAAGTAGGATTTCTCAATGATACAGAGGTGAGGTTAATTCTGTAAGACAGCAATAGCAATTTTGTCTGCAGTAACATGCCCATGGTCTGACTCTATAGACCACATTCAGATACAGATTTTGCCTTCTCCATTCTCTAAAGTACTATCTTTACTTATTTATTTACTAATTTCTATTGCTTAAATTTACTTCCAAATTAAAGATCTAAGGAGGTAAGAAAAAGTTCGCAAAGCATTCATGTGTCATTTTGTACCTCAAAGGCAAACTATCATAAGAAATATGAATAAAGTTAAGCAATTGATCCACCTCAGATATCTGGTTTGGCAGTTTGACTCATGAACTTTGCACAAAGCAGATTTTTTTTTTTTTTTTAAATCATGTAGTATTTAAGATGTTTGAGTACTCAAATGTTCAACTATTTGATACTGAATGAATTAGAATCGATACATGCTTTCATACATGTGTGTGCATATTCATGGATTAGTTTTTCTCTCCATTTAATGTGAAGGAAAAACAAGAGAGGAAAGAGACAATCATTCTAGGACATCATGTATTTTCTTTATTTGAATCTTGGGAAAAAAAATGTTTCTAGAGTGTTAGTAAATTTCTAATAGTGATGGGTCTCAGATCTTGAAACAGAGGATTCATTTTCTGTTCCATTAGCCTTTGGTCCCAATGATTGTGCTTCTCAAATGTGAGTTCAGGGCACCCCAATAAGCTTATCTGTCACTGTTCTGTAATGGAGGATCCCCAGAGACACTCTTTCAGCCTACAAGAGCCTTCATGCATTACAACTCCTTCAACCATATAAACAAAAAAATTCTATTAGAATTAGCACTTGCACAACTTTGCTTTTACTGTCTTGGACAGGACCTGTGTGATTTTTTTTTTTAATTAAGCAGCAAATGAAACCTGACAGAACCTTTAACTCAGCTGGAGAACAAGGCACGCGGAGGCTTCCATTCCTGACAATGTGTTTTGAGTACTCCTCATTGTCCCTTGCTTTAGAGCAACTCTTTCACAGGACTCATGCTGAAGCACTGGAGAGTCTCAATAGTCTCAATAGCACTAGGAAGGTCAAAAATGAGAGCACTGATTTGGTCCAGCATGTTTAGCTGCATATTCTTAAACACTGGAATTCATAAGACTCTCCAATGTTAAGGCCAATAACCCAAACTGGTTAAACATCTCCAGTTGTGAGATGACTCTTCTGAAAGAAAAAAAACCAGACCATAAAAGCCTTAACTGGGATAGCTAAGTAGAAGAAAGCCACACAGCTTAAAAGCCTTCCTGTCATATCAGACTTTCAGTACCATGCCTGCTGCCTTTCAGACAACAGCCAACTTTTACATTACCTGGCAGTTGAAACTTGAACACACAGACATGCAAGCTCAGCCTGCAAGAACATATCATTAGCCCAGTTTCACTGAAAAGATAACATGAGAAATATATCAGGCGAGTTGTTTTTAAAGGTCGGTGTTATTTACAGATAAGAGACATCTCCTACCCCTCATCTAAACAAAAGGAAAATTAGACCTGTACACACCAAGAGCAGAAAACAGATCCACAGAAACAAAGATAAAATTGCTTTGCATCAACTTTATTTTTCCCTAGCACCAACCAATGGATGAGACTTGAATTCTTAGCCCTCCAAATAGAAAAAACTAATAATTTAATGTATTTTAAAATTGTTAAGTGTAATATCCTTTTCTTCACAGAATTGCATTCATTAAACCAAACAATCCATGAAGCAGAATGCTGGGGTACAAACACTGCTTCTGCCAAAAAATGTTTGGCACTCTTTACCAACCCTTCAGAAAAAATACTCAAATACCACAGAGTAGCCTAAGGCTAGTATCTACCATTGCAGTAATGTTTTCATTCTTGCTTACTGTAGCTTATTCAAGCACTTGACAATTCTTTGCTGGGTTTTGCTTTTCCTATGAGCAAGACTGAGCATAAATTGATGCTGATGGTTGAGTTGCACACAAAAATATTCAAAAGTGATTATGTTGAGCTAAATGTAACTTCGTGGAGCTTTTTTGCCCACACTTTGCTAGAACTATTTTGGAAGAGGACAAGGACAGAACCCTAAAACATTTCAGTTCAGATGCTGGTCCAGGACATGAAGTTTCTGTGGACTTTTTTTTTTTTTTTTTAATTACAACAAACCTCCAAAAATGTGCCTTCTACTCCAAAATAGAAAGTAGATTCCTTGACTAGAATAAAAGACATCACAGAAAACATACAAGGAAGGAGAAGCCCAGTTGGAAAATACAAAAAGGAATGGAAAATTTTTTATTATGTTACTGAAAGCAGTTTTCCTCTATTTATGCCTAAAATCCCAATCTTTTTATTTCCCCTGGGTGTCTCACTTCAGTTGGACAGATCCACATATATAAGCCACAAAAAAAAAAAAAACAAAACAAAACATCACAGAAGTCATGGGGAATATCCTGAATACAGTCTGCTCTCTGGCCCAGAGGAGAAGGATGCTTAACCACATTTAGTCTATGTTTCTGTAGAACAGATACTGGCATCTGAGCCAGTACTTCAGGTTTTCTTTCTTCACAGTCAATGATACCTTTTCCCTGACCTATTTTAGAGGAATCACATCTAAGGAAGAGATGAATCACCCACAAATGTCTCTCTGCAACTATGAAGAGATAATTAAGATAATTAGATGAGTTCTAGATAGTTAAATTTGGTCAGACAAATTCCACCCAAGAGGTCTACCATGTATATGAACAAACAAAGCAAAAAGAAAACAAATTAAACAAAATCACAACATGTGCAAATGAATGCTCAGTATTATCTGTGTCTGCAGGTTCACAGAGTCATGTCTGAGCCACCACATTGCCCTTCATTATTCTGCTCTATATAAGTTCTCATGTGTAGTACCTGTATAGTTGTATCTCTCTACTCAATGGCATTCACGTTAGGCTAGAGAGACTTTGCAGATGTTTGCCTCTCACTATAAGAATTTGTATTTGACTGTTTTAGTACACAGAACATGTTTATTGAATACACTTTTTCTGTACATAACACTGAGGAACAGTAAGAAGGAGAAGTAAAAAAACAGGGGTATCTGACTATGAGATACACCAATTTACCTTCAGAGCCAGGAAGAGGTTAAGCGGTGTTGCATTAAAAGGTTAATACCTACTTCAGTGCTACAAGCCCAGTTATTTTCAGACTGGATTTGTACCACCAACCTTAGGGAAGCTGGCCACTCCCAGTAAGAACTCTTAAGAATAAAACTGGTGAAGGATCTGGAACACAAGTTCTACAGGCAGCAGCTGAGGGAGTTGGGATTTTTCAGTCTGGAGACTCAGGGGAGACCTTACAGCTCTCTACAACTTCCTGACAGGAGGTTGTGGTGAGGTGGGTCTCTTCTCCTGGGTAATAGTGATAGGACAACAGGTAACAGTCTCAAGTTGTGCCAGGGAAGGTTCAGGTTAGATATTAGGCAGAATTTCTTCCCAGAAAGAGTGGTAAAGCATTGGAACAGGCTGCCCAAGGAAATGGTTGAGTCACCACCCCTGAATGTGTTAACTAAAGGGTAGTTGTAGATATAGTACTTAGTAACGTGGTTTAGAGGGTAATATTGATAGTAGGTGGATGATCAGACTAGATGATTTTAAAGGTCTTTTCCAACCTTCATGATTGTATGAATTAATCCATCGTGCCTAGCACTTCCATCTATCTGCATTCAAATGGACTCATACAACAACCCTTAAGGAATTTGACCATGCCTATGAGAACTCTTATGACTACCCTATAGAACTGTGTTCTTTATTGTAGCAACAGATAACAGATTCTTTTGAATTTCTGGTGATAAATGCACTGTCTGTGAAGCATGTGTGAGTACCAATAATGTGAATAATACAGTCAACCACAAACACAGTAAACTAAGGAATAACTATAGAAATTTCCATATTTTCTGGGGGAAGCCTCAGTATAACTGAGTGCACGAACTTTGCCCAATAGTTACTGCTATGATGGGGAGGGAAGCAAGGCTCAGCTCACTGACTGGTTCCTGAAGCTACCTGAGTTGTCTCCAATGGTACCTTCCCCAAAATCCCTTCTCTCAAGCCATTTTTATACTCTTTTTTAAACTTTCAGGTGGAGCTTGTGTGACTGACTATAATCATACCTTTGTTGTTACTGATGAATATCCATATATCCCAATAAGTTATTTCCAATAATTATTCTACATAATCCACCCTGTGACTGTAGTCACTCAAGCTTCTCAGTATTTAGAAGGAACTGGGGAGATCAGATGCAGTCATAGAACAAAAAGAAAAAATCATGGAATCTTAGAATGGATTTGGTTGTAAGGGACCTCAAAGATGATCTAGTTCTAACATGTCTAACATGTCTAACAGACATGCCAACTACTAGATCAAGCACAAAAGCAGGCTTCCCAGGGCCCTATCCAACCTGACCTTGAATGCCTCCAGAGGTGGGGCATCCACAACTTCTCTGGGCAGCCTATTCTAGTGCCTAACTGCCCCTGAGTGAAAAATTTCACCCTGACATCTAATCTGTATCTCCTCTTATTTAGTTCAATACCACTCCCCCTTGCCCAGCCTTGTTAAGAAAATCAGAGTTTAAGGGCTCTCGGGTTGTTCACCATTTATGGGGTAAAATGATTGGCTCAAGCTCATATTATTTAGCAGGACTGTACTATCAGCTTTGAGCAAGGTCTCAAGCATCATGTCCATGCTAAAATAGAAGGTTGAGGGGAGCACACTGCCATAGTTGAAGGAAAGGGACTAACAATTGCCCCACGCCTTCATTTTCTGTATCTATCTGTAATAGTCCTCCTATAGAGAGATACTAACAACATTTGAGAGAGGTCAGGGAAAGGTAAAGCAACAAAACAGGGAGGGCCAGGAGACGAAAGTAAAATGTTTTGCTCACAATAGCAGCCTATTAGATGTTCTCAACTTCCATTACTGCTTTTGTACCATTTTTATTATTTTTTCCTTTTTCCTTCTGCACAAGTATCTTGGCAAAAATAACAGGCTTTGACAGTTATAACAATAAAATCTACCTTCCCAAAGGGGAAAAAAAAAAAAAAACCTAACAAGTAAAAAATTTGCTACTCTTGAAAAATATGTTGTCAAAATCCATAGAAGACATTTAAGACACAAAAAGGAAGGCTCATCCCTTTGTGATAGGCATTTTCTATAAAAAAAAAGATACACATCACTCCTTCAGATTGTAAAGAGGTGACTTTTTTTATCTCAAGAAAGCCAGGAAAATAAAGCCCATCAGAAAACTGGTCAGGCTCTGTTCTCATATTAGCCTACCAGAGATGACGACCTAAAGGCATCAGCAAACGGATTATGTTTCCATTCCCAAAAGCCAAGCTAACCAAAAAGAATAAGAGTACTTTGCCTAATGAATGCACATTGGATCTTTGTGCTGCATTTACAACATAGAGCACAAGTGTCCACCAGCTCCTAGCCCTCACTGGTACTTTACTGTATTCTCAATCCGCATCTCATCCTTTACGTGGACTGTAACCTCCTTAAGGTATCTTTCTCTATTGCATTATATAAGCAAACAGTGCTTCTGAAAGCCCATTGCTGGCTTGCCAGATATCATATTGAGATTAATCACAGAGACACTGTGACTGTGATATGCAACTACGTTTCAGAAAATAAAGGGCAGTTAGGCTATTTGTCTCTAACACTTTCGTATCAAATGAAGACAGAAGCATCTCCAGAGGTAATTCATCCCACGGTAACTTGGGGCTGGATTCAGCTTCACACGCTTTGACATCTAATGACTTCTAATGCCTGGAGTATTCCAAACATCTGCACAAAGCTGAGAGAGACAGCAGAAATAATAAAAGGGTCCCACACACTCCTGAGTGCTGGAAGGCAGCCAGGATACCCTGTGACATCCCAAATGCGATAAAATCCATCCCCGCTGCTTTGAAATGCTCAAGGGAGGTAGGAAATAGCAACAGTTGTATTTTCTCAGAACTTTAATGGGCAACTCAGCAGATACCTCTTACAATACCAGATTTTCTGACAGCTCTTGGATGAAAATGGTCAAAACTCAACAGTCTTTTTTTTTTTTTTTTTTTTTTTTTTTTTTTTCAGACAGTTAAACCCTGAGCTTAGTTTAAGGATCAAACAATGTGCAAAACCCACCTGCAATGCTTTATTACAAGCAGTGCTTGTAAGGTGTGTCTGAAGAAACAAGGGGACACAATACATGAGGGTTTTCTTTTTTTCTTTCTATTTTTACTGATACAGATCCCATTTCTCACTTTTAATTTCCTGAGACAGAGCAACAACAGCAAAATTAATCACTTTACTATTGGCTCTGGTCTATTGTGATACCAGAAAATAAAAGTTGCTTTGAACTTACTAGAAATCAAACCAAGAAATAAAGGCATTCTTCCCTGTTAAGGGTGTCCAACAATTGTAGAATGAGATGTTATGGTGCTTTTCATACAAGGTGAGTAGGTGCTGTCTCCCACAGTGTATGTGAATCTGCCTTTTCATGGCTCAGTGTCTCCGGCCATGAACTTCATCTACGGAGCAGACATCTGGAATGCATTCATGGATCTCCCATTACAAACTCAAAGAACTAAAGGTGACAAGACTCTGAGTTACAGGGTAGGCATATCATGAATTTAGTATCAAGGCAATACAGATCTTTTGGACACTTCAGTTCATTAACAGAAGAACAGAATAACCACAATTATTTCAGTTTTCTCATTTCTTAAAAATGTTTAATATCTTTTTCCAGCTAAGAACAAAAAGTGTAATGGCAGCTTCCAGTTTGTCTCTTGCTATGGAAATTGTGCTTTTAAAATCACAGCTAAGACAAATACCCATGCTCCTCACTGAGTGCAGAGCATAATCATTTTTAAAAATGCACTCAAATTCACACTGCTGTAGTTGGATGACCTAGGCCTATAAAACTGCTAATGAGAGAGAAATGAGAGAGCTTTTACAGTACAGTCATTTTAAGACGTGGACAGAGTAGTTCTTACGTTTGATCTACGGTTTACCTTCAGCTTGCATACTGACTTTTTTTTTAAGCAACAAATGATGGATAGTGTTACACACACAGTGTTTTCAATGAAGGTCATTATGTGTCAATATTAAGTAAGAGAAGATTTAGATCTGCACAGTATAGACTATTGGAGATACATGTTTGCAGTAATACAAACGTCTTAAACTAAATATGGCTAAACAACGTCCAGTTCTGAAAGAGCATTCTGTTTGCTGTTGAACAAAAGCTGTAACTAAGCATTCTGAACATCAGTTGTTAAAATGAGACCATCATATCCATGATACTTCTATGACAGCATAGGTTCACCGCCAATCTGAGAAGTCCCATCTATAACTGCTTCACGTTCCTCATGGGATAACAGTGTCTAGTAAATACTAATGTGGCACTACATAGAGGTATGTATGTTTGATTTTGAGCTCAGAGAAGGTTAAGAACTTAAAGAAATAGGGTGATTTACAGTAAATACATCTCGCTTGCAAAGCAAGGGTCGTTGTCTTTTAAAGCATCGCATTATTTTGTTCCTATTTCTGTCTCCATCTCTTGTTTACTTCTGTTTTTCCCTGCCTTTCTGCCCTTTCACATGAAAATAAATCCTCCTCAAGTCTCAGCTTTGCAAACAATTTCACACATCTTTAACTTCACACAGATGACCAGATCCTTTTTACCCAAAAGAGCAGAGCTAAGCCCAGGCATTAGCATTCAGAGCCAGAGACTCAGCATGGGAACTTTTGTTGTTCCAGAACAGCTTTCTGGAATTCCACCCATTTGGGTCAGCCATCCTGCTCTACCCCTCCCAGCCCTTTATGCTTTATCCCTCACTTAAAAGAGAACATGAGAAGCAGGAAAGACCTTGGCTCCATGCAGCACTGCTCTACAGTGAGCGACTAAAACAGTGGTGTGTTTTCACCACTGTTTTAACCAATAATCCAAAATACACATCATACAAGCCTCTACAAAGAAAATTAACTTGATTTAACAACAACTCCCTCAGAAAGTTGTTTCTATGTTTAATTTCCCTGAGTTGTGGTAAAAATGAATCTTATTTCCAGGCTGAATACATTTCACCTCATGTGCCAATGCACATACACATTCTACATCTTTTTGCAAGAACAGAGAGTCTTCTACCATCAGATTCCTTTCATATGCATCAGTACTTAAGCAATAAAGTTGCCTTTCCACTTGGGTAACAGTTTGGAATAGTATTTGTATTTGTCAACATCATGGTTTTCAATGTGGAGTAAATAGATGTTTACATTTCTGCATGCTTTCCAGCGTTATCAAATTGATAGGGAGATTGTATCAATCCCATATGAATATCACATTGCTTCAACTTCTTTAAAAGTAATGGTGAACTTTGAGGTAAATTTGTTTATTCTTTGTTCCAAAAATCTCATCGCAACCTGCAGCTGAACTGCTTCTCTTTCAGTACTATTAATGACCATCAGGCAGTACAACACACTGGCAATGTATAATCTCAAAGCCATATGTGTAATTATCTACTAGACATACAATTGAGAAAAATACTTTTGCCAAAAATAATAGGTTTATTTTCTAGTAAGTGCTGCCTTGTACATAGACAATAATACTTTTGATCTTTAGATCTCTTGATAAAATTGTATGTGCACTTAAAATACATTTATTAAAGCTGTCTTCAGTCTTGTAGCATTAATTTTTCATAATTGTAAGTTCAATGTCTCTGGGTTAGAAAACAAAATAACTATCCATTCAAAGAGGTACAAATGTATCCTGCTGGAGTTGATCAGTTTTGCCTTATCAGCAGTTACATGGCCCGTTTGTACTGCTTTGTAATGTGATAGTCCCACATCATGGTCTCAAAACCCCAAATAACATGTCACTCATGCTCCCTTTTTGTAATAACACAAACATGGACACTTCACAGCTGGGACACTTCACAGATCTACAGTGTGATATATTCAAAGGCTATGCATCAGGTACTTTGCTGACATATAGATGGAAATCTATGAAAATACTACAGCGTACACTGATAGCACACCTATGTGAAATTTCACTGGAAGGATATTTAAAAAATAGACATCATCCCAAAGTTAATCAAGCAATGTGGAAATCGGTTGCACTTTGACACCCTTAGAATCAGAGCATAGTCATGGCAATGAAGAAGAAAAAAAAAAAATCTCTACCTATAATCAGAAGCATACAACACCACAGAATCATGAACAGCAGTGCAACAGAATAGCAAGAACTTCAATCATTAAATCAACACAACAATCAACCACCGTACAACAACTTGGGTTGGAAGGGACCTTAAAGCCCACCCAGCTCCAATACCCTGCCAAGGGCTCAGTGACCAGCACCAGATCAGGCTGCCCATCCAACCCAACATGGAACACCTCCTGGGATAGAGCATCCACAGCCTCTCTGGGCAGCCTGTGCCAGCGCCTTACTGCCCTCTGAGCACAGAATTTCTTCCTAACATCTATTCTAAATCACACATCTTTTAGTTTAAAGCCATTCCCGTTTGTCATATCACAGACAGTTTGAAAAGCTGGTCTCCCTTCTATAAATATTTATCTGTTAAACAGAAAAGGAAATAAATGAGAAAGCACAAATACATGTTTTGCACTGAAGATTCAGCGTGAAGAAAAAAAATGCCACCTACCTTATCTGTGTTCAGCCACATTTTTAGCGAATGTCTGAGGAACACTGAGGATAGGTATATCTTCATAAATTAAACTGTGGGGACAGAAAAGTCTCTCCATCAGAGAACTATCCTTTATTATATTATTAATCAAAACTCGTAGTAATATATATCAGATACTCATAAACAAAGTTATCTACCCTATGTAATTGCCTAAGCATATTCTATAAGCAATTTTGCAAATATATGTGTGGGTGTACAAATATACATATATATACATATATATTCACATGCACATATACCAATGTATCCACAGTACTTGTCAAGTCTGTTTTCTGACTTCCACCCATGAAAAGGCACAGTTTATTTTCACTTCTGATTCTTCTTTTTGTTCATCTTTTCTAATCACATTGTTTCTTACAGTGGAGATTAATGTCTTTATCCTGTTCTAAAATCTGAGTTTTTAACTCATGCTTTATGAAGGTGTTTGCGCTCTGACATTATGCTTTTTAACAAAACAAAATTCATTAGGGCCAGAGAATAGATTTGTACTCCTGTTTCAAAGCTTGTGGTGATCGCTGCTTTCAGATCTCAGCACTCTCTGTAATCCCATAGGTCTAAAAAGTCATTGCCTGGTGTAGATTCAGTGCAAGCTATGCAATGCGTGAGCTATTACTGCATGAGCTAGAGTCCAGCTCTGCTAATCAGCAGCTCTGCAGTATCTGTATTTCCTATCACTACAGTGATTAACACCATAATCATACAAGAGCAAATAAACTTGGCTGGCTGAAACAGTGCAAAGATTATGTCTGGTCAGCCAGTTTAAGAAATACACACAGAATTTGTGCATTTAAATTGATTATAACATATATTGGTTTGTTTTCCTTTTCAGAGGTAGCTCTAAGTCAGCCTTTTTTGCCAAAGGCTTCCCATTTGTTAGGCCTTCAGTGACCTTCATGTTTTCAAATTAAGTCTCCTTGTAGCATTTCCTAAACTTATGATGGCATTCAGCTTAAATAAAGCAAAACAAGTCTGCACAATATCAGTTTCCACCGCACATGTCCCTGTCTCTTCCCTGGTAAGAAGTTAACTTATCCAGCAGTTTCAGCTCTTGTAAAAGGAAAGATTTACGTGAAAAATCTGAGGTACTTAGAGCTTCAGGTTAGTAATGGCCAATAGAAAGTGTTACTATTTGAGATGTTACAGAATGCATGCTTTGTTTCCAGCCCTGAAAGTAGATCTCTTTAGAAGGCAAAAACTCATTATCTAATCTATAAAGGCTGTAGGAACCAAGAGGGAAATGGAAGATTTAGAACTTTTATGAGTTATCTGTATGAGTTTTTCTACACTGTATATAGTCATCATCTGTGAATGTTTTTTGCTTGTTTTCAAACTCATATACGTGGCATAGTTTTGTAATATCAGAAGAAGTTGCTAATAGGAGAATGGTAAAAAAATATATATATTTGTAGCTTTTTTTTTTTTTTTTTTTCCCTCCTTCATCTTTTGGAGGATTTATCCATCCTCAGTGAGCTGGACTATTTTAGTCCAGAATCTATTATCCTTTGTCTATTAGGAGAAATTCTGCAGGATTTCAGTAGCAGAGGTGATCTGCGCGAGAAGGCCAAGAGCTACTCTAGGTGATGCACAGCTGCTTCCATGCAGTTCTGACAGCCCAAATCTCAGCCCAAGGAGCACATGGCCACTCAAGATGTTTTAGAAAGAGTAGCAGCTGCCTGGGTGAAAAGTGAGAGTTAGGAATACAAAAGGCACATTAAAAGAGAAGCTCAAGGTTCCTCATGGAAGGGAGTGCCTCACTCCGAGTAGGGATTATGCTCATGGGAGACTTGCACTGGGATACGGATGGTCCAAAAGAGACTATAACCCATGGATGTCTCACACCAGGGCAGGGACACCTCTGAAGAATCTGTGTCCTGTGAATATCCCACAGTGGATCAAGGATGATTCAAAATGGACGACAACTTATGGGTAACCCATACCAGAGCAGAGGAAAACAAGTATAAAAAGCAAGGAATGATAGATTGAAACCATTATATGCACAACCCTGAACTCCCGTGCTGCTCCCTTACTGAAGGGATTAAGATGGGCTGAGTGTAACACACAGTGAAAGCAATTAAAGTTGAGACTAAGTGGAGGAGAGAAACTGGGTTGGAGTTGAGCATGGGTAAGGGGAGAAATGTGTCCCTTTCAGTTTGCTTCACCGTTTATCTGTTCTTCTTTTTCTCAATTGCCAAATCAGTAAGTAAAATTTTAAGTGGCAATAAAATAAAATAAAAAATTGCAAGTTGAGACTCTTTTGAGTGCAATAATACCAAATAGTGTTTGTGTAGCAGCAGGGAAGGTCTGGATTCAAGGTCCTGCCTGTTTGGTTGTCTGATACCAGGAACATTTTATAGCTCTTCACTACCTGCTGCCTTTACACTGGATGGTTTTTATTCTTGGCATGCATTCAGAATAAAGTCAGGCTGTGTGCCCCAAAGATAGAAAATCCAAAGCACTCTTGGCACCCACAGCTTAAACATAAACTAAGAAAGATGAGCACTTCCAGCAAGTAGTCAAACTAACTGCACAAGGAAGTGTGGACGGCATAAATTAAAATAATAACTACAAGATAATCCGCCAAAAATCAATCCCCAGATGATTAAAAATGGGAAATATCAACACGTGTATAAATCTTGCAGTAAAGGTTCTCACGTTAGTTTATGTTTAGGTGTTAAGCCAACATAATACTGTACCTCTTCTCCATAATTAAAACAATATATTTAATGCTGTACTCCCATTTCCCTGGAACTATTGATAATGCAACCTGTATTTTAACAGATTATGAGTGTTTCACATAGAAAACAAACTCCTGTGTCAGAAGTTCTTCCTTGTCTTCTGATCACTCTGTTTCAAACAACCAAACTGTTTTTTCATCATTATACTTTGACTACAGGTTCCTGTAGGGTGCAGAAGTCCACTGATGTGCTAATGTGCACCACAGCCTTGCACATCAGTTAGGTCATATCCACACAGGAAAAAAAAACTTGTTTTAAAAATAACGATAACATTCTTTAAGCGTAAAGAGAATATATATATATATATTCATAAATATGTAGAGATATATGTCTATATTTACGAATTTCAAAGATTTTTTTCCTCAATTTGTGTTTTTTTGTTTGTTTGTTTGTTTTTTATCCTAGGTGTGGATTAAAAGATTCTTCTGGTAAAGTGCCAGATAAGCAAAGAGTGACACAGTTTCCCACATGACGCTTAGGCTGACCTGCTTGGTTTAGCTTGCTGAATAATACAGATCCCCAATGCTTTTTTCAACAGCCAACACGACTGGCCTAGCAAGAAACGTTTCTGCATACCAGCGATAAATGATGAAGAAATGATTCCATACTCTTCTCCACTTTCCTCCAACTAAATTCACACCTAGTGTAATGCAATGGAAAACTCAGGAACATCAGCAGAGCAGCAAGGTCCCAGGCTGCAGCAAGTGAAGATTTACTCAAATACAACAGCCATGGGCTGAATGCCTTCTTTACGTCTGTCTTTAAAAGTCAGACCAGTTATCCTCAGGATACTCCTCTCTCTGACCTGGTAATCTCGGCTGGGGAGCGCACTAACCCCCCCGTGATTCTGGAGGAAACAGTCAGAGACCTACTGCTCCAACTGGACTGCCACAAGTCGATGGGGCCAGATGAGATCCACCCAAGAGTGCTGAGGGAACTGGCGGAGGTGATAGCCGGGCCGCTTTCCATCATCTGTCAACGCTCCTTGTTGACTGGTGAGGTCCCAGAAGACTGGAGGCTTGCCGATGTGACTCCCATTTATAAGAAAGGTCGTAAGGAGGATCCGGGGAACTACAGGCCTGTTAGCCTGACCTCGGTGCCAGGGAAGGTTATGGAGCAGATTGTCTTGAGGGAGATCATGCGGCATGTGCAGGGTGACCGGGGGATCAGGCCTAGCCAGCATGGGTTCATGAAGGGCAGGTCCTGTTTGACCAACCTGATCTCCTTCTATGATCTAGTGACCCATCTGGTGGATGAGGGAAAGGCTGTTGATGTGGTCTACCTAGACTTCAGCAAAGCCTTTGACACTGTCTCCCACAGCATTCTCCTGCAGAAGCTGGCAGCCAGAGGCTTGGATGGATACACTCTTGGCTGGGTAAGGAGCTGGTTGGAGGGCCGGGCACAGAGAGTGGTGGTAAATGGAGTCAAATCCAGCTGGCGACCGGTTGTGAGTGGTGTTCCCCAGGGGTCGGTGCTGGGGCCTGTCCTCTTCAATATCTTTATTGATGACCTCGATGAGGGCATCGAGTGCACCCTCAGTAAATTCGCAGATGACACCAAATTGGCTGGAAGTGTGGATCTGCCTGGGGGTAGCGAGGCCCTACAGAGGGATCTGGACAGGCTGGAGAGTTGGGCTGAAGCCAATAGGATGAGTTTCAACAAGGCCAAATGCCGGGTCCTGCACTTCGGCCACAACAACCCCAGGCGACGCTACAGGCTTGGGGCGGTGTGGCTGGAGGACTGCGTAGAGGAAATGGACCTGGGGGTATTGATTGATGCTCGGCTGAACATGAGCCGACAGTGTGCCCAGGTGGCCAAGAAGGCCAATGGCATCCTGGCTTGCATCAGAAACAGTGTTGCAAGCAGGAGCAGAGAGGTGATTGTTCCCCTGTATTCAGCACTGGTGAGGCCGCACCTCGAGTACTGTGTCCAGTTTTGGGCCCCTCACTGCAAGAAAGATATTGAGGCCCTGGAACGTGTTCAAAGGAGGGCAACAAAGCTGGTGAGGGGTCTGGAACACAGGCCATATGAGGAGAGGCTGAAGGAGCTGGGAATGTTCAGCCTGGAGAAGAGGAGGCTCAGGGGAGACCTCATTGCTCTCTATAACTTCCTGAAGGGAGGCTGTAGTGAGCTGGGGGTCGGCCTCTTCTCTCGTGTCATTAGTGATAGGACCAGGGGGAATGGCTTCAAGCTACGGCAGGGGAGATTCAGGCTGGACATGAGGAAGTATTACTTTTCAGAAAGGGTGGTCAGGCACTGGAACGGACTGCCCAGGGAGGTGGTGGAGTCACCGACCCTGGGGGTGTTCAAGGAAAGACTGGATGTTGTATTGAGGGACATGGTTTAGTAGGAGCTATTGGGAATAGGTGAACGGTTGGACTGGATGATCTTTTAGGTCTTTTCCAACCTTGGTGATTCTATGATTCTATGATTCTATGATACAGTGGAAAAAAAAGAAGCTGCTTACCTTCAGAAGGCCTCAGGTGTTTAGGGATCTCCAGCAAGAGATACCCTCACCTCCACTGCCAACCCTTACATGAGTTCTGGAAAGGGGTGGATCCTGGCTCCACTCCTTGTGGTCACTCAGGGACATTGCACACACCTGGGCTCCCCTGGGCTGGCCCTGCCTTCTCACCAGGTGCT
Organism: Tympanuchus pallidicinctus; assembly: GCF_026119805.1. Lineage (NCBI taxonomy): Eukaryota > Metazoa > Chordata > Aves > Galliformes > Phasianidae > Tympanuchus > Tympanuchus pallidicinctus. Next base: position 4,372,450 of record NW_026294721.1, read on the forward strand.
CAACCACTGGTTCAAGCTGTGGCTTAGCTACACCTCAACACAGAGAACAGTTGTAAAAGAGGAACAAGAGACAGGAAGGGAAAGACCTACTCATTCTTTAATGAGAATTAGCCACCAGGCCAGCATCCAGCTATGATTGTGACAACTATTTTGTTCTAAACTAGGAAAATCACTTTAAACACTGTTGTGAACAGATGTCCATAAGAAATACAGGATACAAATCAGCAGTTCACAGGGTGCACAGCATGTAGCATGAAGGTGTTCACATGGGGAGAAGCTGATGTGTCAAGATCCATCTCAGAAACACAGTTCCTGTGCTCCTATGTTCAAAACATTATATGCCGCAAGAAAGTTTACAGCCTAAGGGATATATTTCAGGTTGGATATCAGGAAAAATTTCTTCTCTGAAGGATGGTATTGCATTGACACAAGCTGCCCAGGGAGGTGGTGGAGTCACCATTCCTGGGGGTGATCAAGAACCATGGAGATGTGGCACTGAAGGATATGATTATTAGGCATGATAGGGATGAGCTGATGGTAGGACTTCATGGTGTCAGAGGACTTTTCCAATTTTAATGATTTCTATTCTTATATCAAAAAGCAAAACTACTAGAAAATTTATATATCTCGCTATTTGTTTGCATTCTGTTGGGTGCTTGAAAATCAGCCTAAGCATAAACATTCTGCTGCAGTCCACTCTGAGATGAGCCTGGCAGAAACGCATCAAGAGCACCAATCTCAAGGCTCTTAAAACGTAGGAATCCAGCCACTGCAAAAAAAGAACCTGGGAGTACTGGTGGACGCCAAGCAGGACATGAGCCAGCATGAGCCCTCACAGCCCAGAAAGCCAACTCGATGCTGAGCTGCATCAAAAGAGAAGCACAGCCAGCAGGGCGAGGGAGGAGATCCTGCCCCTCTGCTCCATGCTGGTGAGGCCTCACCTGGAGTACTGTGTCCCTGTATACACTAAAGGTCAGGCTGGACAGCAAGCTGATGGAGCTGTAGGTGTCCCTGTTCATTATAGGGGAGTTAGGCTAGATGACATTTAATGTCACTTCCAACTAAAAAGACTCTATGCTCAGAATCTCAGAAAGTTAACAGATGTAGCAGGTGAAGCACAAATGGTGCTACTGGGTTTTCCTATGGGACCTGTGGCTGTTAGCATCCATTCTACAATTTTGTCTTTATTCATGTTTCGTACCTCTTCTTAACAATACAAAGTCATAAATACAAATACTAACGACACTGCCCTCGTGAGAAATAGATGGGTGGTTGCCTTCTCCCTCAGGTAACATATAAATTGCCTACTCTGAAGAAAGGTGTTTAAGGTGCACTGGTTTCATTGTTTCTAACCACTTGCCATTATTGCCACCTCTTTTCATTTGAAAACTATAAAGACATCCAGTTTTTATACATTTTAGACAAAACACCTCACAGACAGAGCTAGCTGAAAGAAACCATCTTTCAGTATGACAGCGTAATAGTGTCTATTCATCTCAAACAAACAGCTTCTGCTGTAGAATAGTTGAGAATTCATAATAATTCCTCCATACAGAATGGAGTCCTTTCATTCAGTACATCACTGCTGCTTGAACGGTGGATTCTTCTGTGTCACAATTTAGAAAGTAACTCATAGATACACCTGTACAGTAAATGTGATCAATTTATTTCTTCTGTACATTTTTCCCTTGAGTGTTTGCCTTTTTTTTTTTTTTTTTTTTTTTATAAACAATGCAACAAGTTGGATGGCTGAGCTGACAAACACACATGAAAATTTTTTAGTACTTGTAAACAAAAAAAATTCTGATGGCTATGCAGATTTCCAATAGTAAATGTGTAACAGCAATGACACACAACTTATCAAATGTACAGTATAACCAAACAGCATTTCAAGTAAGACTCCCATCTAAAATCAGCTTAGAACTCTCCCACCTATTGGATAGAGTAAACCCTCTGGGAATCCTACACTGATTTCTGTAGACCTTCAGTTAAAACCAAGATTAGGAGATACTTCTTTTGCAACCATTTGCAGAAGCAGCTGAGATTAAACACCTGTCTATCGTTGAGGATCTTGTGCTTCTATGATGAAAAGTATGGTCTCCTAAGGACTAATACAGCTTTGTTCCTTAATGAATCACCCAGCAGAACAGGGTTGGTCTGTTGGTTTTGCATCTCTAAAAAATTGCATAGGTACAGGATATTCAACAACTCTTACTTCAACATCAGTTTTATACTGAAAAGGACAGAGATGGATATTAAGTTATGATCAAAAGAATAGCCTACCTGTACTAATCAAGTCCAAAGGGAAAAGTCCACTTTTTAAATTCCACTCACTGCATCGGAGCCAGAACAGCAGCTCTACACCAGCCCAGTTCTCTGCAGCATGTGGCCCTAGCAGATTAGCCCTAAGAGTCACACCCTAAAACTGAAATTATCCATTCACAGCCCAACTCATTTCACCTGAGACTATTCTAAAATTTCAACCAAGCAGCAGCTTTCAGGGCTGGAAACATGAAAGGAACCAAATAGCATAAACAGCCTCCTAAAGTCACATTTCTTCCTTCTTTATCCAAACAGAATTGTTCTTTCTTTCAGCTGCAAAGCAAGTGAGTTTAGATCAAGCCTTAGTCCTCCACCACTGAAAATTTGCTGATTTTCTGTACATACTGTTGTAAAGAACCATTCCATTGTACAGGGGTAGAAACAGGGCCTCTATCCACCTGAGAAAGAATTTTCTGAGCTCTGTAGTGGGACCTAGATTTCTACTCATTGTATCAGGTCTTAAACTAATTGACTGCACAGAAGAGCCCATTCTGTACATCTAGCCTGATTTTTGAGCTTTAAAGCTGTGTGTAACATCTCCAAGACATTTAACGGCATTAAAAAATACATCCTTTCATCATCCTAGCTTTGTGCTCACCCTCTGTCTCTCTCTGTCCCCTTCCTGCCATGCTCTCTCTGATCTGTGCAGCTGGAACACACAGTGCTTTTTAGGCACCTGAAGCACAGACATTCCCACCTGAACAGTCTGTCACCCACTTTAGGATCTTTTTTCAGTTAGATGAATTGTGGCCTAAAATAGCACCCTTTTCTAATCATGCAGCTAGCTCCAGTAGAGGAACCTGACTGATAAAAATTAAGTGGGGTGAAAGAGTCATATGGTCACAAATACACGCTAGGACAACCTCAATCCCAATTTGGAATAGGAGGAAAAACTGCCTAAATAACAAAGTAACATGTCTATCAAGCCACCAGGATTGAACCAAGCTTGAAGCAAGATTAGTGAATGGTAGATTGCTGCAATTCCTTTATCACACAACCACAGAGTGATAAATGAAAAGCATTCCTTGCTATTTTTCAAATCAGGTAACTGAAAGTGAGAATGCAGTTTCTCCAGTTTTGTATCCTCTTTAAGACAGTCCAGTTAATTACTGCTATGGACCACCAACATCAAACATTGGAAGGCCAAGAGTTTCAAAGATTTCAAAAATGTCACTGCGTGGATTTGCTATAGAAGGAGAATTGCACTGTATTCTGCTAGATAGTAAAAATTTATAACTTCTTCCTGAGGACCCTGCAAGAAGAGAACATTGTACAATCAATGTTTTTTTTGTTGCTTCTTTTTCCTTCTTTCCCCCCCCCCCTGCAGGAATTAAATGGAGGATTTTCATTTCTTATGATTGTTTTTCCCAGCTGTGTTAATTCTGTGCCATTATTTATTTCATAGAATTTAGGGCGTGAATCCTGCATTTTGCAAGGTCCTAGAGCTTGCATTCTTCATTTTAAACACTGTCACTTGTGCTATTAGCTTTGAAACCACATGCAAAGTTAACCATATCCATAAACATCTTCAGGACTGAACCTGAATCAGAATTGCATACAGCAAATCTCCCAGTTACAAGTACTTGCTAGTACAAGTACTTGCTTGTGTATCTAAACAAGGATGTATTTTTAGAGGCTTATCACAGAATCACAGAATCACAAGGTCGGAAACGACCTGCAAGATCATCTAGTCCAACCATCCTCCCATTCCTATCAGTGCCACAAGCTACTAAACCATCTCTCGTAGCTCCTCATCTAGGTGCCTCTTGAACACTACCAGGGACGGCGACTCCACCACCTCCCTGGGCAGCCATTCCAGTGCCTGACCACCCTTTGAGAGAAAAAGTTTCTCCTAATATCCAACCTAAACCTCCTCTGGTATAACTTCTGGCCGTTTCCTCGGGTCCTACTATTTGCCTGGGAGAAGAGGCCAGACCCTTTTGCACTACAACCTCCCTTCAGGAAGTTGTAGAGTGCAATGAGGTCTCCCCTGAGCCTCCTCTTCTCCAGACTGAACAATCCCAGCTCCCTCAGCCGCTCCTCGTAAGACTTGTGCTCCAGACCCCTCATCAGTTTCGTTGCCCTTCTCTGGACATGTTCCAGGGCCTCAATGTCTTTCTTGTAGTGAAGGGCCCAAAACTGAACACAGTACTCGAACATTCAGAGTTTTACTGTTAGTGCAAAACTTTGCTCTCATCAGCGTGACTGCAAGACTTGCAATGGAAGCAGTCTTGAGTTCTTGTCAACATTTCTGAATATCCAACTCTTACCCTAAACACGGACAATAAAAAGCATGTCCCACAGTCAAGGAGAAAAACATGTAACAGACACTTTAGCAAAAGAAAAGAAATGGCCACACTCCAATAATCTCACTGTAATTACTTATCCATAGTTATCTGCATGGAGCTGGAATGCATCATTATCTCTATTTCCCTCATTTGCAGTAGCTTTTGCCTTTTTTATCTCATGATTATACTGCAGTTGTATTCCTTCCTAATGCATGGGTGATTAGTTATTTCAGTGGAGCAGTAAATTTCTATTTGTTTTCCTTCATGTGTTGGGTCAGTAAACTTATGACCCAGACAAAGAGATGAAATAGCCATTCTGGGTTGATTATGAAATGGTTTGGAATGGGTCTGTGTTATGAACAGAGTCTGATACTCTTACTTTGTCTGGAACAATTATCCTACACTGTTCAATTTGGTAAGAAATGACTGCAAAACAAGAGATGGAGAAGAATCAGAAATATGGTCCAAAATATTCCAGCATCTTTTAATAAAAAACAGAATGATGAGCGTGACATTCTTAAAACAATTGAAAAAACAGAATTGTTAGATTTTGATTTGTCCTAAACATTAGCTTCAGTGGCTTCCTGCTCTCTCCACCACAACATATATCTCAAACTTTCAATCATTCCTTTGTGCACTGCTCCACTGACTCCATTTCCTCGTTTCCATGATGGGAATGTGCTTTAAAAATAGCACAGTTTAGCCTTTGGCTAAGACAGCTTCAGATCACCACAACAGATGTTTTCCTGAGCCGATGAGGTGAATTCCCATCACATATTTCAGCTGATGGCATTGTATTTCAGCTTCATTAAATGAAGTTTAAGTAGCACGAGAAAAGCCGTTCCTGGACCATTTCATGCTCCATATAATCCTCAGTGTGCTGTTTTTCACCAGTATTGAGAGAGAAGGTGACGGAGAAAGCTGCCATGACCACAGGTAGCAGGGAACAGGGCTGCTGGCTGGCAGCAATATATAGCAGTGCTAATAAGCCTAAGGGAAAAGGCAGAGAAAGACAGGTCCAAATAAATGGATGAATGAGTGATTTAACGGTGGCCTAAAACAGCAAAAGTGTGCATGCATGCCTGGTACAGAGGTTACAGTGTAGTGAGAGGTAATGAAAACAGCCACAGCAATGGAAAAACATATTTAGAGCAAGAAAAAAATCTGTGATTAGAAAGAAAGAGAAAAGGAAGTAACCTATACAAGTCCCCTGATATTGCTGTTGTATTGCTTTAACTTTCCTTCTAGATTTATGGAACACTGACCTTATGAGACCTACCAGCGATTCAGTATCATCTCAGAAAAAGAATCTGCTATGAAATATCCATACACTTGTATTGTTAGAACAGCAAATATCTAACATGACTGATTTGAAACATGAAATATCATCAATGAATGAGAAAAAAACGAACAAAAAACCCTGTTTCATTCCGTAAAAAAAACATGGAAGCCACGTAGTTCTCATCATGGTTTCCTTCAGGATTCTAACTGTTGGATTTTCAGTCTAAGATAAAAGGCATTAGGTGGTGTCCAATAGTAACTGTCCAGAATTACACAGCTGCTTGCATGATATTCTTCTATCAGAGATGGGCATTCATTCTCAAGACTGCTTATTAGAATGCATCTGTAAGGATGAAGTACGAAGATTAACTAAAACTAGATGAAAAGTTAAGACATTACTCTGCAGAGCATGCTCTCTCTTAAAAAAAAAAGTTAGTGCTCCAAATCCATATCAGATCTATGAAACATAATTGTTTCCTTTGGAAAACTGTACTTTGAAAAGCTGTACATTTCTTTTTGAGAGTGCAGTACTTTCCCTTCACAATCCCTTGATTTTACTTACACAATTCAATGAATTACTTTGGCTGTAAGTAGAGATTAACATGCAGTATAAGTAATGCTACACGACATTCCGTAGTGTTGTCCTCATAAAATCACTAAGAATAGATTGCTACTTAATATTTCATAGAACTCTACTGATAATTCTACGACAGTAAACCGAACAATGCAGCAAACTATATCAACACCAATTGTGTCAGTCAGACAGCATTGCTAAATTCAGAAGGGGAAAGCCTAGACTTATATTTTGGAGGCAGATGAAACTTGCAAAGTGATCAATCTGATATCTAATCTTCATTTTATGACTTCAAGTCACCAGATGATAAGTTTTTATCTTGGGTTTAATTGAACTTGACCTTTGGGAAAAGATCAGCTTAGAATCATAGAATGATTTGGGTTGGAAAGGACCTCAAGGAACCAACATCCAGCTTCATTAAATATAACTGACCATTAGATCTTTACATTTTGATTTAAAATATGCCTAAATGCATTATCCCTCTCAATCTCTAGGATCCATCTGCACACTCACAGCACCACAGTGGCTGCATCCGATTCCCTATTGCCTTTCCATTCAAATATCAATTTCAGAACTGTCAGGTCAGTTTGAATTGGCAGTCAGTTTATGCCTAGAGAAGCCTTACAGTGTGGGTGGTATGAAGATGCCACCAAACGTATATCTTTTCAAGCATCCAATTGGCTTCTAAAAAAACAAGCATTACATTTGGAGAAGACACTTCTATCCCACAGAAAAATCAACACTTAAATAGCAACATTCATTTTAGATCTAAGTAGGATAACCTTTTTGTAAATAGGAAAAGTTTTTTCCTAGTAAGGTACCTGATATCACATGAATTCATCACTTCTCCACATTAAATCATATGCATTAAGTGCTACAATTTTATAGTTCATTTAAATTAGGAAAAGCAAACTTATGCAAGTAAGGGAAATTCAGGTTCTGTTGCAGAAAGAACAGTGTGAATTCTAACATAAGTAAAATGAGTAATCTGAGAGAATATGCTTTGGGAACCAGAGAGAAGGCATTGCCATGTAAGTTTGACAGGATTTTGAATTTTAGCCACTGTTCAACATATATTTGACATTTTTTCTGGCTCTTTGTTAGACTCTGTTAGACTTAGACCTAACAGAAAAGTGAGAAAATTGTGTCAATCTCTGGCCCTCAAAAGAATCTTCTCTGGGCAACATTCTTGTTGCCTATTTAATCAGAACTTGATTTTATCTACAGTCTTCACATGCAACACAGTAAACAGTGATCTAATTTTAGCATGAAATCACTCCTTGAGCTTGTTTCATCTTCTGTCCCTCTCACCTGTGAGGAGCTCAGCACATTGTAGCTCACTATAATTTCACAAACTTTATCCAGGGATGGATACCAGAGGGAACTTTTACCTTCTTACAGAGAATCATAGAACGGTTTGGGTTGGAAGGAACATTTAAAGACCATCTAGCTCAACCGTTCCGCCATGGCCAGGAACACCTCTCATAAGATTAGGCTGCCAAGTTCTCCTAAGTCAAGAAATATACACTCTGTAGCACTTTTTCCAAATTTCTTTTAGGGAAAGAATTAAAAATACTACCTTGCAAAACAAATCGAAATGAATAGCTCCAAGTACCTGCTCTTACAAGGTGAAGTGATAACAGCCACTAGCTGCCTTGGGAATACTCAAGTAATTCATCACACTCTGCACATAAAGACACAAAGAAGCAACACATTACACAAAGGCTGAGGGAAAAGTGTTCACTGGAACACTCCCCGGCAGCTCCTGCATTTGCGAAGTTCTGTAATTCATTCTTTCAAACAATTCTACACCTATTGTCTATAATCTGTTCTGTAATAACACAGGCTTTAGGCAAAAGGTATTTTTGCACCCAGTACATTAACCATTACAGTCCAGTCACTACCACGCTTGAGCTGCCTGCTCCAATATGCTGCACTTACGATATGCACCCGTAAGGGTTAAAGTTTCAGCTTTCATGACATCTGCTTTTCCCATGTTGACTCATGTCGTACATGAAACTCTTGACTTCAGATTTAGTACCGTGTTAAGAATAATTCATCAATTTTCTACCATCATTCCTATTCTCTTCTACTCATATTTTTTTGCTAAAAGTAATATTCTTTATTATATGGATTAAGGCATCTTTTCATTAGTACAAATTAACAAGAATGCATATTTTTTCTTATTCTTTCTTCAAGAGAACTTTCCTTCTTCTCAGCTTTTTACCTTGTTTGTCTTCAACTATTGTTTTCACAGATCCAGTTACACCATTGCAGCTTAGCAAATCCTAGCCTTTATTTAACAGTCTGAAGAGAAATCTAAAATCCTACCCTGAAATTAAGTTATAACGTAGAGAAGGAAACTGTAGTCAATTAATAATGAAGCAGAGAATTGCTTACTGGGCACTGAGCAGTTTTATCCTCAGAGCAAGTAATCTTATTCCACTACAAAGAGCAGTTTCTGGTATAAAACATTTGTTACAGGCATTCATACAGTTTAAATAACAAACCACAGAAAATACAGTGTGAGCTCATGAATGCTGAAATAATGAAACATAGTTACCCTATTAAAATTGTTAGCAGCACCAGCAGAATACAACAATAATCTCAATCAGAAGAAAACAGAACCTGATTAAAATCTTGCTGCTTTGTTTTTTTAATTGCAAAATGGAATAGGTTAATTACATCATCATCTCCTAATATCAACACTCTGGCCTGTGAACGGGATAGACTGTGGAAAAAAATAAACTAGACTGAAAACTAGACTACTGAGTACCATCTGTGATAAAGGTTTCTTATCTTTTTCTCACAAATTACTTGCATTATGTTAGCACTATAGATATACAGACTCTTAGAAGCTTGCTATAAAACACTGAATGGAGAGACAACTCCAGGCTCTTACCTATTTCATTCCACCTGATGAGTTCAAATGCCACTGGGAATGTCTTTAGAAGACTAACCCCAGGTTATTCTATGGATGCTTCAAGTACTGATATGAAAACATTTTTTAATTAGTTTCATTTTTCATTTTTTCATTTTCAAAATAGGCAAAAAAGATTACAAATTTTCATCAAAATGTGCTTTGTTTGTCAGGAGAAAAATACTAATGAAATATTAAAGGAATCAAAGCTGATATCTACTTGAACTTACTGATTTCCCAATGTATTTATATCTTCACAGCCACATCCTAACATGGCATAATAGACTCAAGTCCTATGAAAATGAATAGGACTACTCTGGCTTTTATGATCAGGATGATTAGCTTTGTGAAGTTGTGTTGTTTTGTTTTTTTTCTTTTTTTGTTTGTTTTTTAAATAAAATCTATGTATCATGGAATCGCTCAGGTTGGAAAAGACCTTAAAGATCACCTTCCCAACCTGTTTAAAACACATCAGACTCTGAAAAATGACTCCAAATGTATCAGTATGAGTCTGTATTTACTATTATTTCACTCCCCAACCACTAAATTATGTATATGAAAGTGTTTTTAACATTTCCCAGCCTTGCTTCCTATCAGAAAGCCAAGTTCTGTACTTTCATGTTTATGTATAATCTTCAATAACAAATATTTTTCTGGAAAAATTTCATTCCTGCTTTCATCCAGGCAGCCATCCTGCCCACAACAGATTTAAAAGGGAATAACAATGAGCAGAAGTTGTCGAGGAGATTGGAATTGAGTAATTGTGCTGATGTTTCACGAGACAGAAAATGATCTCAATTCAATCTCATTGTTGTCCTGCCCAAGTAGGTCTGACAGGAGAAAAAGAAAGAGATAAAACTAATTTCTTTCACTAACATAAGTAAACCAAAAGGAATTTCCCAGGTCACTATTGTCTGTCAATCGGGCCTGCTTATCATTTTTGCATAGCTTCTTCTGAGGTAACAAGTAAATACTTCCTGGCATCATCATTATTATTATTTTTTTTTTTTTTGCCAGAGATTTCAAATGTAAGAAGTACTTGTATCTTTACTGATTTTTTTTATTTTTTTTTTTAGGCTTTTTAGAAAAGCAAGTACAACTGTGCTTGCAAAATTTAATCAAGTAACAGGATTTTAAAAATATGCAAGAATAATCAAACATTAGAAATGTTTGTAAGGAAGAAGAAGGCAAATCAAAACTATCTTGACTCATTCAATTAAGTCTGTAGACCCTTTCAGAAAAAACATCACTCGTAATTACACATTAAGTTCTCGGGTGTGGTGCAGAAATACCTGAGGAGAAAACTGATTTTTAATATCCTAAGTCCACAGAAATTATTACTTTCCTTCTTTTCGGCCTTAGAATCTGCAGTATTTTACATAACATGGTGTTACGTATTTTATGTATTACAAAGGAATCTGATTAGTTTAAGTTTCCTCATGAACTGTGACACAGCTCAGCTTCATTGTAATTCACGTTGAAGCAGCTGGGAGTAGATCTTTTAAGTAGGACCAGACAGCATTTCACAGAACATAGCCAGAGGCAAATCTTGAAGACTGCTTAATGCTATTACTGCAAGTATAACTCACCAACAATGTTAGACCACAATGGAGTCAATGGAGTCAAGCAAGAACTTATGATTTAGAGGACTGTAAATGTGGAAAGGTCCATGTGATTTTGATTATTATGTTTTACTCTAATATGTATGCCTCCAATTTTTCTATCCAGGGAATCATAATTCAGGAGCAAGCACAATAAAAGCAAAGATAAATCCAAAAGTTTCTCTGTCTATCTTGGACATTAGATACTATTAGCCAGATCCCTCTCCTCCAACCAACCTTAAACATCAATATTGCTCATGCAGAATGAAAGCAACCTTCCTGTCCTTGTCCAGTTCTTTTGTGAGAACACAAGACTGTATAAATGATGTATAAATGATAATTCCTCCTTGTCTCTCTGCTTGCAGCCAGAATGCCTCTTCTCCTGCTACGTATACTTTAGATACCACCCTCCTATGCTCACTGTATTTCTGTGCATATCAAGGAGAATTTAAATGAACAGACATATACTACAAAACTATAAAACAGTTAAAATGGCTGTATTCTCAACCAAGAGCATACAGAAAGGTTTACTAGTGCATTTTGAGCAGGCTTAGCTGACAGAACCACATGCATAGATATTTGGTGAAGGAAAGAACAAACACAAAGGCAACAAAACCTTACTATCACGCAATACTGACCAGTCCTACAAAATGATATAAATCTTTTCAAATAGTCTTCACAGAATTCAGTGACTGGAAATAAGGTTTCTCAACCCAAAAAAATAAAGAACATCCCCAATTTTTATCAGAGATCATAACCAATCTTTTCAAGAGTATCTAATTGTTTTCATCCAGGATTTGATTCAGTAATTTTGGAGGCCTGAAGGGAATTCCCTGTGCTAGCAAATTAAGAGCTTAGTAATTAGCTGTGACTAGGGATACCAACCTAAGTGATCACTGAGAACATCTCCTAAAACAGCCTGGTCCTTCCCAGCAAACAAGGAAAGGAGAAAATACGGTTAAATTGCATCTTGTCATTGAATTGCTTTGTTACATAAAATCTAAAGCCTTGAGCAGTCCCAAAACATATGGAGCTGAGGACCTTGCACAGAGTTTCATCTCCCCCTGATACCCAGATCCTTGATAACAGCAGCTGTCAGTTTGGCCTGGATCCAGTAAGTCCAGGGCAGCCATTTCCCAGGCTGAATCAATGGCAAGGTTCACATCAAAATCCCAGCACTGAACATGATCTCTAGCCAGCATTCTCCTTTTATTCTGAAATTTTCTTAGGCAAGTCATGCAGCTTTTTAAGAAGTAATGCCAGTACAGATGGAAATTACTGGACATCTCAAGATTTTCCACGTACAATCTGGCCTAGTGATGAAGGAACTCGTGAAAATAGACCAGATGAACCTGGCTCTGTGGTAACATTGTCAAACATATCATTATGGGAAATAAGACTGCTTTGCTGTGCTGTGGCTCTGGGCAGCCCGGTCTAGTGGTTGGCAAGCTTGCCCATGGCAGAGGGTTGAAACTAGACCATCATTATGGTTCTCTTCAACCCAAGCCATTCTATGATTCTATGAAAATGTAGGGATAATGTAATACAAGACATAGAGGCCCCATCTACTTTCTAAAAAGAAAATTCTAAAGTCTTTCTTGTTCAATCCCCATAGTACAATTCATATTAATTAATGGAGTAGACCCTGAATAATGTAAAAATCTTTATCAGACAGATGGAAATTTAAAGCTCCAAAGCATAAAGACAATTAACTAAAAATCATCTGAAGTACAAATCCTCTCAATAATCACAAATCACATTTCAACCCATCAAAGTAACTGTGGAAAAGTATTTTCATCACTGTTAATCAAAATTCTTGTTATTTCTGTATGGTATCCTTGTTAGCTCAAAATGGTATTTTACACATGAAACATTTATATATTTGTTTGTATGTATTTGTATTATGTGAATGTGTTGGCTTTCTGTTTTTTGGTTTTTTTTTTAAATGTATCCTGTATGTTCATGTGCCTACCAATCTATCTGTCTGTCTGATAAAAACACCTCCTTTCACTTCTTAGTTCCATTATTCTTATTTTATTCTACTTCCAGGGAAATTTGACAGGGAAAGAGTCAAAATTTTAACTCTAGGGAAGAAGTGTAACATCCTGATGTCACACAATCTTTCTCAGGAATTACAGAGTTCCTTCTTGACATGCAAAGACATGTTTTTGGTTCAGGAATGGAACTTGGGTTGAAGGAGGCAGCTCTTTGCACTCAGGCTACCCTCTGTAAATCACTCAGGATAACTCTTTGGAGTACTCTGAGATGCATAAGCATTTCACAAGGTTACAGACAATGTTATAGTATGAATTTGGTTGCATTTGTAAAACAGAATAAAATACTTGTTTTATCATATGGTCTAACTGCAAACTTATTTTAAGACAAGAATCTGGGACAGGTCTTCCAGAAGACATTAAAGGTAAAATATGCCACACTCTACCTTGTCAATTTACTTACCCAAGATCACCTGACATGACTGCAATGGCACAGCACTCCCCTATCTATTATAACTATGATCTGGGGGATCTGTCTCTAGTGTCCACTCTTTCACTCTTCACATGTAAGACATTATGGCACTCTATTGCATTATAGGGCACATTGCATTATAAACAATAAGCAATAAACATCATTTTATTCTTTCTTCTTTCCCCGGGTGCCTCTGTTTTTTAAGCCTCCTTCTGAATAGTTCTGACTAAAACAAAGTGGAAAGACTTCTAAGTCTTATGTAAAGTTCAGAAACAGAACAGGAAACAGCCCGTTAAAATGAATGACTTATGATAAATGGAAGAATGTGGCAAATGAACCATTTTATCAGCTTCCAATGTAGTCAAGTCTGCTAGGATCTTCAAAGGCATTTGGAAGAATTGCTCACTGTTGTGTGAAATTTCTCTAATGAAATATCTCTCATACTGTCTGCCCTCCATTACTCATACAGGGTGTATACAGACTGTCCATCAAAATACATGTATTCTGGAAACGAGTAAGATGAGTTCTCTCTGGAATCACAGAATCACAGAATCACAGAATCACCCGGGTTGGAAGGGACCTCAAGGATCATGTAGTTCCAACCCCCCTGCCTAGCAGGGCCACCAAACATACACATTCAGATCAGGTTGCCCAGGACCCCGTCCAACCTGGCCTTGAACACGTCCAAGGACGGGGCATCCACAACCTCCCTGGGCAGCCCGTTCCAGGGCCTAACTACTCTCCTTGTGAAGAACTTCCCCCTAACATCCAACCTAAATCTTCCCTCCTTCAACTTGGATCCATTTCCCCTAGTCCTGCTATTGTCAGCCCTTTTGAAGAGTTTACTCCCCTCCTGGGTGTAGGTTCCCTTCAGGTATTGATAGGCTGCAATGAGGTCACCCCGCAGCCTTCTCTTCTCCAGGCTGAACAAGCCCAACTCCCTCAGCCTGTCCTCATAGAGGAGGTGCTCCAGCCCCCTGATCATCTTAGTCGCCCTCCTCTGGACCCTTTCCAAAATCTCAATGTCTTTCTTGTACTGAGGGCTCCACACCTGGACACAGTACTCCAGATGGGGCCTCACAAGAGCCGAGTAGAGAGGGACTCATAAGCCAAATTAGAACTGCACCTGTATCGACATAAAGCAGAAAAGCAGAAAAGAATTAAACAAAACCCGTGTCTTTTGAGGCATTATGCATGGGATAGATTGTCAAGCTGGAATAAATCAATATGGTGACACGCTGATTAACAGAAGATTGCATTTTAACCCCAAAACAGATTGTGTTCCTTTACACTGGAAACAGGAAATATTTTTAGTGCATACAAAATCCAGAGTAACATATTGGTTGTAACGGTTGTCTTTACATCTGAGAGAGAAATAGCATTTCTCACCTGAAAGACTTACCTCCAAACTTAAAGCCTGTTCAAAGAACATTGTCTAGACCCCTGTCTAACTGGTCTGCAGATTCTTCATATGGGTGTTTAAGATCTCTGTCTATATCCTTTCCGTGAATCACTTCTACACAGGTAAGAAACCCAGAGAAGACACTCGGCTGCATATGGGACACTGAAGTTAGATAAGGTGGGATCATCCTCGTGCAGTATTTACCACGTGTGGAATGGTTTCACTCTGACCTGGTCCCTCTGAGTTCTGTAGTCAAGAGAGCAAACCTGGGCCCTTCATCCTACTTCAAAGCAAACAGAATTATTTGGCTGACTCACACTAACGTTACCTTCTACTGATAATAAGTAGAGCTGAGGGTAACTAGATCAGATGTAGACACCACACATTTGAACAACCTGAGATAAATCTCCACACTGCTAGTCAAAAACAAAATTCTGAAATGTCCACCACAACTCCTACAATAAAATTCAAGGATCTGCATCTGACCACACAACTGTTTTATGAAGCAGAAGCAAAATGTGGTGATGCATACACTCAGCATTTCTTTAATGACTTTCTCCATCAGTTTAATGACTGTTCTGAACTAAAGAACTTCACAAAGATCACAAATGCAATGAGGCAATTAACACTTCACACTGAACAACTGTCTACAGAATTTGATTCCTTCAGAATCTTTTATTTCTGGTCCTGTACTTACACCTGAACTTTATGAATCCAAAGGGAAATCTGGGATTACTGAAGATAAAGGCACCAATATCACTGATCTCAGCAAGTAAATATGCAGAAGTTCTCATTATCCTGTTTTATTGATGCACAGTCCAAGTTCCAGTAGTAGACAGGTGCCTAGCTGCTGGACTGTATCAACCCACAGCAGTTGTTTAACTCCATACTTGGCTCTTCTAACAACAAATTATTTCAAGAATAATGAAAACAGTCAAGGTCATCACAGGCAATTCATATACCAGACTGACTAGTGACAGAATCTTCATGCTTGTTTGGAATTATTTACAAAGAGCTCTTGGAATGAGTCCAGAGGAGGGCCACTAAGATGATCAGATGATCCCACACTAAGGCTCATGCCACAGGTCATTTGTTATTCCATGACATAAATATTGAGCAGGTGCATTTAAAGATGAAATGGAATAACAAAAAAAAAAAAAAAAAAAAAAATTTCAAGTTTTTTTTTTCCTGCATTATTCATTATTATACACTTTTTCAGGTCCTTTCCTGTTTCATTTTTATAACAAACAAATCCCACCTGTTACATATCTCTTTCTATTAGTTATTATAGAGTTCGTGCTGTTTAACTTCCTAGGATAAAAGTCTTTGCTTCTTCTGTCTGGGAGAGGAATCTCAGCCCTATATCCAGCAGAAAAGAATGATCCAAATAAATCACTCTACTGATACCTTAAAATTAAGGGATTGATTGAGAGTGAAGAACACTAGAGAAGCCAATAAGAAGCCTGTATCATTTGCAACATGGACTAATGCCTTGAACCTAAACATCAACCTTCCAAATATTCTGAACAGAAAGGGAATATTCTCTGAAAGCACTGGAAAGAAAACTTCCTTCTTGAGTCAGTTTCTATCTGATCTGAAACCCTCAAGCAGTGAAAGTAGTCAACTCCTTCTGGGCCCTTCATGCTACTTCAAAACACACAGAATTATTTGGCTCACTCAACACTGTTACCTTCTACTAATAATAAGTAGAGTTGAGGGTCACTATATCAGATGCAAACACTATAGAAGAACCCAAGATAAATCTCAACACAAGAATTTACACATCTTTACTTGGACACTAGTTTAAAAATACAGAAAATCTTCAGTTCCCAGATCAATGTGACCAACACTGGACTCACTGGAGTGGCACACCTATTTGAAAACCTAAAACATGGCTTTCATTATCAAAGATGCTGTTGTAAACTATATTTAAATCAAAGACTTTCATGCTCTTTTTCCATTTAATTTAACAAAGCAGATACCAATTAAGCTGATCTAACATCATAAAAATGTTTCTCTTCTTTGGATGTTTTACACAGCTGAATGTCTTCGAGCAAAGTTGAGGGAAATAGAAAATCAGAATATAGAAGAGATTAGAATAGGATGAGTCTTTGGTACGTATAAATATATGAGACAAAATAAAATTGCTTTTTACTTCGTGTACTAATCTGCTTTTGGAGTTTTGAAATGCCAAAGTGTGAGGAGAGAATGTGGCTTTCCCTGAACATTGCAGAGAGGAAAACTCTGCTACTCCTGGTCAATATTCACCAACTAATCAGAAGATTTCTTCACTCCAATAAGCAGTATAAATGTATTATTTATTATTTAATGCACCCATTTATTCTCTATGTGTGCACATACATATTTTTTCCCAAATAAATCCGATTTATCCATAAGTGTGAAGTGCAACTGCTTCAAATTAGTTTGATCGAAGATCAGACATTCATTGCTGAGTAATGAAAACTAGTCTAATAAAAATTCCATGGCTTCTGGCAGAGAAAGGAGGACGATAATTTTCTCCAAAACCAACTCCTTGCAGCCTTTTGTAGGGCCATTTACATCTAAAGAAGGCGTTTTCAAGTTCATAGTGGTGTTAGGAGAGGTTGAATTTGGAATATTGCTCTCAAATAAATAGTAGCATTTGTTTTTCTGCATCAAGTTCTTTCAGGCTATTTAATATTGCTATAACTTGCACTGTACCCCCAGCTGAGATCAATATCTTTTTGTGCTTAGATACTGAACAATCATTCAAACAAAGGCAACCTCATTACACAGTATTTATAATGGATATATAATGTAAATAGCAAACATCCAAGCCATTATTGAGTAGCAGAAAAGGATAAAATGCTTTTTACTTCCTAGTGAAATATTGAAAGGATTCTTGCTGATGATTGATATGCGTTACTGGACTGGCTCAGTTGCTATTCCCAAATTCCTGCTAGCAATAATAGATATTTGCTTTGTTTATCCATAATGCTGTAACTTCATATAAATAGAAAATATTTGAGGGGAAATAAAGGAAAGAATAGAGATTCATATGGATTCAGTATAAAAATGGTGAAGTCAGGATTAGAACCTAAAGTTCCAAATTCCCAACCAGTGCTGCACCCACCAGAACTTACACTACTTCCTATCTGGTTATAACATCAGCTGCTCATGGCTGAGTGGAACTCTCATATAATACAAAAGTTTCTACATAGGTTAGATTTATCTGGAGGGAGTATTAAGGAATTGCACAGATATCTAACAGTCTCTAGAAAGGTCTTTTCCTCACACGTTTCACTCTTAGATACCTCATTTTATCAGCAGAATTTCATCAGATAGAATGAAACTTGATGTCATTTGATGCTCTAGCAATGAAGAGGAACACAGAGGAGTTTCTTATGAGTCCAACACGGAATTTAAAGATGCTTCCAGTTCCTTATGGGGCCTTCTGCCTGTGTTCTAGGCTAACCCATGGAAAGATTGCTGACACATCCCCAGAAAAATAAGAAACAATTACACTAACTTAAAATAAATCATAAACCTAAAAGCAAACAAACAAACAAAAAAACCCCAGTAAACAGCATTTAAAGTATATGATTAAAAAAATAAATTAAAAAATCATTCTAGAGACTTTGTTTGCTGCCAAATTTATTTTTCACCTACTACAAGGATCTATCTTTCTCCATTTGGACACCAGTTTAAAAGCACAGGAAATCTTTAGATTCTAGATTCATGTGACCAACACAATGAACATCACACACAGCTCAAGCCTTGTAAAACTTATTTCTACTTATATAACAAATATAATGTGGCTTCCAAGACAAAATTTTATGAATATCACAGCAAAAACGACCAATTTTCCAAATGGCTTTGGGCCACCTTACAGTTCAGCCCACATCATTTTCCTCAGGGTCTTGCTGTAAGTTCAGATTGCCACCCTTATGGCATCGTAAAAATAGTTTAAGTGCTCTCAGATAACCAGCAAAGACAGCAAGGACAGATAGTTCTTAAAGCCTGTTAGGATTTCAGATTCTCTGCTTATAAACTGTTAAACAACTGTCTTCCTCAGATGTTGGCTTTGACTTTCACATTTTATTTTTCCACTTGCAAAAGATGACTTCAGTATGATTATAAATGCACCAAGCTTCCAAAAACCCGGGTTGTATTACTGTCCCTAACCCATCTCTGGGCAAGATAAGCAAATACAGGTTTGTATTTGATAAAATTGTTGAAAGACATCGAAGTTCCTAAATGCAATTGGAATCAGAAGAATCAGCAATATGAATTTTTTTTAAGGTTGTGAGTCCAAACAACACAGAAAATAGAAGGGATGTGAGGAATGCCTTTTCCTGCATTCTCCTCCCTGAGAATAAACTAAGCAAGTGGAAGTATTAAGTCTCAGGAAACACATTATTAAGTTTCTTCTGAAGAAAGGAAGTTACTGGTCTCTCTTACATGTCAATCTTTACAGGAATTTCCACACACATGAATAAAAAACAAAAATGGACAAAGATTCCAACAAGAACTCTGGTTTTGGATTTTATAATTAACATTTATACACCACCCTCTCTGGTCTCAGTCTGCATCAGTAAAACAAGTTAACTTTACTGTGCTCTATGTAGAAAGACCATCCTTCCAGACACTGAACCTTACTACATCTTCCACCATGGGACCCAGCTGACACACTGGGAATTGTGCAATTACGTGCCTTTTCTGCCTTTGACAATATGCAGCTGTATCATGAATTATATACTCTCTTTTGTTTTGAGGCTAGTGGTTAAAATCTCACCTGAATAACTCAGAACTTTGTAAGATGTATGAATATGCAGTTATATTTTTAAAGTTAAGAAATGGGTGGAAAAAATGATTTTCAATAAACTTCTCTTTGCAACTGAACAAACGATTGTGGTACAACAAATCAGCCTGACTGTTGTTTCTTGCATACATGTCCCCATCTCCTTTCCAAGATGTAATGCAGCATTCTGAAACTTCCAGCATGTGTTTCTGAATAATCAATGTTAAATATATGCTATTAGTATTTTGGAGACTTTTACTCAAATAGCAGTTAAGACAAAAGTTCTCTACTCAGAGGAAGAGCCTCAAGGTTGGGGGAAGAGGAAGACAGAAAGAAAGGTGTTACACAATTTGAATTTATTTTATTTTTTTAGATATGATCACCAGAATGGGAATAGAAATGCTGTTTTTCAGCTCATTTATATGTACCTGACAAGCAGTAGCAACCTCCTATGATGTTTCTTCTCTTCTTATTTTTGCTTTATCTACTTAATGACATAGATAAATGGATATCTTTGAGGAAAAACCATCTCCAATTTTTTTTTTTCTTCTTTCCCTTCTCTTTCTTCTCCTCTTAAATTTATTTTTTAATTTCAGGGTGCACACTGAAGCATGACTGCGCAGTGTATCAAATTGCAAATATGTCCTGAGAACCAAGTGCAAAACTCAATCCTTACCACTGTGAAAGAAGAGAGATGAGCACAGAGGATTTATCAACACAAATTGGCATCTCATTTCCATCCAGAAAGAGACCAAGTTCCCAATTCTTTCTGCTCCACCTTTTCCTAGAACTAATCTCAGAATTTTTCAATAAACAGTGAGGAAACTTCAATAGAATAAATCATCTGAATAAACTTCCAATGTGAATCTTATCTGATTTTTGGCAACTGATTTTTTGGCAGATTTTACAAATTAAGTTCACAGCCAAGGACAGATGTCCTTGGGACTAACTCTAGGCACCAGGTTAGCACTGCCTTTTTACTGTTGTTTGTTGTTCAAGCTATCTCCTATTTTACACTTTTCTTTTAACCTGTTTCTTTTCCCATCTGTGTTTGGAAGGAAATGAAAATGATGTAAATTCTCTCCTGTAAACACAACACAGTATCCAAAGAGAAGCATCCAGAGAAAGTATTTTAAACAATATGGCAATTGTGAAACTCATCATTTCCTCTGCATTGCTCTTTTCAATCTTTCTTTTTACTTCTGTTGATACTTTGGTATGCCCTTTAATTCCAGCTTTTTCTCTACCATCTCCTATAGTACATAACCAAGACTGTTCAGAACAAATGTCCATCTAGCCCAGTAACTTGCCTCAAACAGGCTTTTACTATTGGTCACTAGCAAAAAATCTATAATCATGGCACATATGATATCCTCCCAACACTCCTACTCTCAGTCTGCAGTTCATAGCTTGGAGCCAGTATTTATTTTATGTAAATAATCATTCTTAGTGGGTTTTCTTTTAAATAACAGTCTCCCCTTTGTCATTTTGAGTATCCACATTTTCTAGTGCAGAGTTCTACAGCTTACTTTCACAATACAACTTAATAATTTCTTCCTACTCCCTTAGAATATCTTAATGCTATATAGGTTTTTTCCATCAGCATATAACACATCTCAAATAAACTCAGAATTAGGTGCTATATTCTCCAGCTGAACATATAGGGTCAATAGGGTCCCTAGTTTTTGTGCATGAAGGCAACAACAACAGAAGTTGAGCTCACATGCATTAGCTTGATGCAGAAGCAAATGTTTACTATATCCATCATCTAGACAAGATGACTACCTTTTTTAAAGAGTACTTGTAAGCTCATGTGCCAACTGTATTTCCTACTGCTGGTCACAGCAGATGAACTGGGTGAATCTGAGGGCACAGGCAGGTATAGGAGGAACTGAGGGATGCAAGTGAATAGTTTTACCTCCAATCCAATGAAATCTGTCCTGCTTCAGAAGTGAATGAGAGGCAAACAGGTTTCTAGAGAAGTCATGCCAATGTTATCAGACAGAAGGAGCAAGCCTGAAGGGCCAGAGGAAAGAAAACAACCACAGTGTGTGTCCTCCAAAGTGGAAAGTGGCTGCATTTTTTTGTACCTCTAAAAATCCTTCTGGAAACACATATGTAGGTAATTGTGGCTTAATTAACCATCAGCCATATGAACAGCTGGGTTTTTTGTTTTTTTTTTTATCTTGAGAAGAATCATATGATTTTGGAATTGAGCATATATCCATTAGAGTAAGGAGAGATGCTACAAAAGTGACAAATCACTACAATCAAAGGAACCAAAGTGTTGGCATTTAAAGAGCTCTTTAAACACCTGTTAGAGTGCATGGGGGACACAAAAAGGTGCCAGAGCACGCACATTTGTACTGACAGCACCACGGTGGATGAAAATTTGGAAATTCTGTATTTCCAAAAAAATGGTAGGCCACAGACTGGAAATAGTTGCATAAATGTCCTTCTCTATTTTCCTTTTCCTAACTAGGATGACAAGAAGGTAAACAAAACCATAGGTTGCAGTCTTTTAGTATTTACGTAGGAACACAAGAAAAAATGGAAGAATGAGTTGCCAGAGAGCCTCTTTTTTTTCCATTTAAATTTTTTGCAATAATTTCTTTTTACATTACAACAAATCCACAAGAGTTACACTCTGCTTCAAAAACAGGAGCTACAGAAAGGAAGAAGCCCTTAAAAAGCACTTCAAGCTTCAAGAGAATAACCTTACAGTTGACAATAGGTAGAGTCAATAAGGGACATTAGAAAACTAACCTAGCAACTTAAACAGGATATAAAGCATAATCACAGATTTGAAGTAGTTTCTATATCAAGGAATCAAGATTCATAAAGAATAAACTAGGATTCTTCAATGACATAAAACTGAAGTGAGAAAAAAAAAAAAAATTCAAGTTTAAAAGAATTTCAGGCCTTTAATAATCTATTCTTGTCATCCCAAAGGTAGACACCAAGCTGAACATGACACAGCAGTGTATCCTTACTCACAACAAGGGTGACATCCTTGTATGTACTAGGCAAAATACCACCAGCAAATTGAGGGAGGTGACCTTTCCCCTCTACTAAGCATTGGTGTGGCCACACCTGGAGTTCTGGGCCCAGTACTGGGCTCCCAGTAGAAGAGACCCCAGATACACTGGAAAGAGCCCAAAGGAAGCCACCAAGGTGCTGTGGGGCCTGGGGCAGATAACCTTAGTGGTCTTTTCCAACCTTAATGATTCTATGATTAGCAAATTACCAATGTCTTTCTAATTTATGTTTATTACTAAAACTAGAGAAGTAGACTGAGACAGAACTTTTGACAAAGATATTGCAGCTTAAGAGTAAACAGCAAACACGTAGCTGAACTCTATTAGCAATGAGTTTCAGACAACAGGTGCTGCTGTTTAGAACACAAAAATTAACAGGCAGCAGCATTAGTAGGTGTAATTGCAAGCACACCATGGTCAAAACAGTGCTGCTTTGTATAATATCAAGTTTTGTGTTTTCTATCCGTTTGCCAGCCTATGCAACTGTGTTCCACAAAACATAAAGGACTAGAATGTACAGAGTGCGCCAAACAGGGGAAAAGCAGTCTTTGCATAACAACAGCAGCTTGTAGCAAGGACTCTGAGGTCTAAATTACACTCAGAATTCTATTAAAACTCACCTTATTAATTCTGATGGCATGGCACTTTCTTTTAGGCAATAATAATGGTTTCACTTGTCATTAACATAAACATACAAACCAGCCTCTGCATATTCGTGGGGGACTTCTCATTACTTAATGGAAATTGAGAGAAGTAGAATTATGTACTGTTTCCATTTTGGCCTCTAAAAAAAGCCAGGCTGGGCGTTGTGTTTTCAGAACCATAACATACTTGCCCTTGAAGAGCATGCAGATTCATTTCAAGGCACTGAACTTTCTTCCTTCTCCTGATCTTTGACAGAAAGCTAATGTCTGTCAGGAGAAGGAAAGTTGGTACTTAGCACCCAAAGCAATTAGTAGGGAATGAAAAAAAGTTGTCTTGAATGAAGTTCAGTGAAAAAACTGGCTCCCTGTTAAGGATGAGATTAGCTCACGTTACATCAGACTATGTGTCAAAAACACAGGGTCCGTATTTGCTTGCACCTCCCTCTCTGCTACCTGTCTCACCTCTCCAAGAGTTTAATGTAGGTAACAACATGTTTGCTACAGGTTTTGCAGGTTTCACACATCTTGCAAGTACTTCAGATCCTCATCCAAGATATTGCTGTTGTTCTGCTGTGTTGGTACTGTGTGAACAGTAAAAATTATTGCCACTTCTAATGTACTATAAAACTTCTCTTTCCCTTTAAAATACTTGCATTTCTATTCCCATTTCTCTCTTAGAGCCCTTCAATGTACTTGTCAAAGTAGAGCAATATCAGGCTGCATTTGAACAAGTTACAAGATCCAATTAGTTTAAAACATAATTTCCTGATGACATCAGAGTGGTGGCTGTGCTGATGTTACATTATCTGGTAGTCCTGAATAATAAAGTAATAAAAAAGTGTTGTCCTGTAGATGGAAAGAACAAACCTACAGGAAGATGCAGCCAAAACAATAAAGTCAGATTGATTTACTGGAAAAGCAGGATTGCTGAACAGCATAAGGCAAGTCTAAGAAATTGCTTTTAAAGATGAAAATCTCATACCTGAACAGTAGAAAACACAGATCATTCACTTAAAAAATATAAAAATGAAATCTTCAAAATGCTTTCAGTACCTAAGAATACACCAACTATGCCAAACAACTAGGCTGCCACCAAAGTGAACTGTATGTGCGAGTGAAGGAATGAAAAATTAGGGCTCCCCACCTCAAACAGGGATGCATCTGTAAGAACAAGGAGGATCTGGCAGTTAATGGCCCAGGAGCTA
This sequence comes from Tympanuchus pallidicinctus, assembly GCF_026119805.1. Classification (NCBI taxonomy): domain Eukaryota; kingdom Metazoa; phylum Chordata; class Aves; order Galliformes; family Phasianidae; genus Tympanuchus; species Tympanuchus pallidicinctus. Next base: position 4,396,971 of record NW_026294721.1, read on the forward strand.
TCCTGAGAGGAAGAAATCACAGCCAGTCCACATCATTAATAACCATTCCCTGGCAGTAGATAAGAAACAAGGAATTAACTGTGATTCTACTCGCTGTCTGGCTTCTCGCGAATAGTCCAGCTCACACACCCCTTGGGCAGCCTCTATTTAGCACTGCCTTAAATAAGAGAGCCTGTCTTTCCCCACCTTTAGTCAAGCTGAGTGGAATCCAACTCTGTAAATCACCTTGGGAACGACTGCTGGAAGAAAGGGGCTGCAAATCATTCTGCCTGTAGTTCTGTAGGGAGCATCTTCATGTCTTTATGAATGATGAGCAAGAGCAGAGCCACAGCCAGAGGAGGCTCAGAGGAGAGAGAAGTGCTTGAAATGAGCAGAGGTGACCACATCTAAATCCTTTCTGTGCCACTGCTTACACACTGGCTGGAGCAGGCAGTAAGAGAAGCTTCAGTAAGAGTGAAGGGACAGAGAGAAGTGGTGGTAACAGTTTCATTACCACCTCAGATTAAAAAAAAAATCAACAGGATGATATAGAAGTCATGGAGTACAAGGCTACCAAGGACATGAGACTAGTAAACCAGCTCACAGCAGCTTGTTGCAGCAGTTTTGATACGAAGGGACAGAACAAACAGAACTGCCTTACAACTTTCAGGTATTAGCTAACAACATTTATATTTGTGCTTGCATAAAGAAACAGCTTTCAGATGAAAAGGAGGAAATACAAAAAATATCCTGTTAAAATCCAACCCATTTGGCCTAGGAAGAAAACTGTTCCCCAAGAACCACAGAATTAAGGAGCAGCTTTAATTTGTGTGAATGAGTAATGACTGTATTCTGAGAGCACTGATCATTGTTGGACACTCATTAATTTTCCAAGTACTGACTATAGTATAAGTGACAAGACATTCAGGCAGGAAAAATGGGCAAAGAAGGGAGCTAAGCAGGGAGCACTAAATTGTCCCCAACATTTTTTCATCTACAGCAGTAAATAACATATATCTAGAGCAAGTAGCCTAAGAACTCTTAGAAGAAACCTAACATTTCTGTCACTGAAATCAGCAGGGAAAATCCAAGCGTAGATGAAACTCTATTCTAAATTCTGCTCAAATAAATGATTTATCTTTCAACTTCTCCTTGTCAAAAAACAGGGACTATTAATACTTTGGCTAATGAATTGCTCTTGTAATATCAGGGCTCAGTTAGAGGACTAGGAGTAGAAAAAACTCTAGAAATTCAGTCAATGTTTATTATATTAATAGTATCATAGAATCATAGAACAGCCTGGGTTGAAAAGGCCCACAATGATCATTCAGTTCCAACCCCCTGCTATGTGCAGGTCACCAACCAGCAGACCAGGCTGCCCAGAGCCACATCCAGCCTGGCCTTGGATGCCTCCACGGATGGGGCATCCACAGCCTCCTTAGGCAATCTGTCCCAGTGTGTCACCACCTTCTGTGTGGAAAAACACACTGAGAAAGTTAAAGATCAACCAGGAAGCTGTTATTGAAACCAGCCCAAGGATTTGCTTCTGTAATAAGAACTACACTGGGGAAGTTTGGCTTCAGTGAGTAACTGAATACTCTCAGAACAAGAAACCTATTTGACATATATTATTAAAATCCTAGTGTCAGTAGGAAGCACATCACAATCATATAAAAAGAGAATAACAAAGTCAAAGTCATCTGCCTCAGGACAACAAATGAAACGAAACAAACAAAATTAAACATTTTCTTTGCAACTTCCAAACACGTATCCAAAGAACCAGCAAACTGCAAGGCAGAGAACTGCTATAGGAGTTATATGTGAATAGCACTGATGTACATTAACAGATGCATACAGTCCTCTAATCTAATCAGGATTGAAAGCAAACCTCTACCTGATGAAAACCAATTCTGTGCTTGCTACATTTCAAAACATACAAAACCAGAATTCTGTAGCCCTCAAACATCACTGACTTCTAAAATAACTGTCCCACAATAAACAGTAATTTTATTTAATTCATAGCACAGACAACAGCCTATTTATTAGCTTTGAGGGTTTTGAAATATGCGTTACAAAATCCCAGCATTAAAAAAATAAACCAAGTAAAAATGTCAAATAACAGCAAGAGAGATCTCTTCACTGTCTTATCTTTAGCAAGTCACAACCTTATTGCAAGAGAATTTTGCTCAGAAGGAGGTCACCTGCACAGCAGATGACATAGAGGGAACCTGAGCAAAGCAAGGGGATGCCTTTTAATCCCTTTTTCTATTACAGGGATGTATATTAACATCATAACTGCTTTAATTATGCAGCCTTTACACTGACAAAGTTGCAGCCTTTTTCCTGATTTCACCTACATAGTACACTGACAGCTGTTAATGATGATTTAAAGACAAATCTGTAAGTGGCCGCAGTGCAACACACCACTGAAAGAAAATTCTTGGGTTTCTCCTCAGGTACCAGCAAACCTGTCTGCTCTTCAGAGCACAGGAAAACCAAACACCAAATGAAAAAGCATCACTACAGAAGCTAGCACTCCTTAAGTGAGTATTGGTGTGTAGTCATGGATTTCAAAAAAGAAAAAAAAAAGTCAGTGATTTTGGATCCTTATATATCGTTTTCCCTTTTATTGAAATTATTCTATTAAATATTACAGTGTTTCATAATTATTGCAATGTTACATTTCCAAGAGATGGAAATGTATGATATGACCAGTTTTCTAGGTATGAAAATAATAAATTTTACTCATCTGGTCAAACAGTGTTAAGAAACCCTGCTTAAATCTACAGTATTATATGTCCAATGCTCCCTGGAAAACATATGCTTTACAAATATTGGTGTTAAAAGAGGTAAAGAGTAGGGGAGGAATCAGGAAGAGAATGGTCTCTGAAATACTCAGACAAATTTACACACCAAACAGATTTATTTGAAGCTATTTTGACACTGAACAAAAAATAAAAACAAGAATTTTCATTTGGTAATTTATTTGTGACTTGTTATTTATCTACTCAACATTAATCTCAACATTTTGACTGTTTTCTCCTTTAATGACAAATTAACAACTTTTGTCAGGAACGATGTGCTACAGTAAAATTTGTAAGGAAGAGTGAAGAACCAACACCTATGGATATTTGACAATATGCTGTCATCTGCATATTAAATTACAGTCACAGAGAAACATTCAATTACATTTAAATTTCAGTTTCACTTCTTGACACAAGAAGCTTGTTTCATCCATGTAAAATTCTCCTCTCTGACATTAGATAAGAAATAAAAATAATCTATTCCTCTCTACATTACTTGCATGCAGTAAAGAAATATTTCCTATCTTCAAGAACTACAGCTTGTCCAGCTATTTCTCCACTCAAATGTCACCAGATCTGGCAGAAGCAAATCACCGCTATGAAAACCAATCTTTTTAAACCTTGAGATGACCTTAAAGAGTGGCCATATATAAGAGGTATAAGATACAGCAAACCCAGATCTGGAAACTCCGCATAATTAACTTTTTCCACCAGTAGCTTCTCTGAAGCAATCAGGTTTCTACAGAAAACAAAAATGTTGATGGCTATTGTGCTTCTTAAACAATTGAAAAAGGTAACAAAAAAGCAAAATGGCACTTCATACTACAAGTAGAGGAAAATAGAATGTTCTTATCTGAAGTGAATAGAGACAAGCCGTTCCGCTCAGATGTCTGAGCACTTGTCCTGTCTGTTTTGTGTGAACTGAGTATCTCACCTCAGTGTCTTAACTCTATCACAGAACTGAATCAGAACGGGTAACATTTTGAGTGTGTTAACTTCTTATCTGACAGTGGTTTTGGATGGAATTTATCTGACCAAATGCATTTCGCTCTTTTCCAACAGGAGACCCAGAGAGCATAATAAAAAGCCATGTCAGAAGCAAGCCCCAAACAAATGGGATGAAGTAGTTCTTCATTCAAAATAGAGATGGTCTCCGAAACTGCTACCTATCAACCATTATGGATGCTTTCATTGCTTTTTTGGTTGAAGTTTATAGAAAATAAATGTATTGAGGATTACATAGAAACCACATCCAAGCTATTAAGTCTATAAACTACAAAAATATGCAAGCAGGGAAAATACTGGAGAGTATTAGATACATTTGCTTTTTCTTATACTTTCCCATCATTTCCTGTTGTTGGACACCACCAGGATTTCCTTCTTTTGAGAGTACACACGTACAAAGCTAAAATAACTAAATTTAGTTTTCTGTTTGATATTTATTTATTTATTCCCTTTCTTGTGTCTGTTTCACGCACATATTTCTTTTTGCTTAAGTACCTGTGTGTGAGAGATTTTGCCCTCTGTTTACCCTCTGCTTGGATCAGTCACTTTCAATTGCATAACTGAAAGTTCCTATTGATCAGGCTCCTCCACTGCTAATATTTCTAGATCATTTTAAAACACAGTTAAAAAGTATTTCTGACACAAGACCACCAGGTAAACAAGAGAAAAAGAAAGATCAGAGAAAAAACTCTTAACCAACCTTGGCAAAAAAGGAAGCAATTGATCTGATTCTCTTTCTTCAAATACCATTTGTCTTATGTCTTTTCTTGCCCTGGTGTCACAACTGAAATCAATATTGCTTCAGGATTCTGGATGGTTTTGAAGAGTTAAAAGTCCCTCTTTTATGTTGCAAAAGTTTTACCTTGCAATACACTGCATCATGTCTACACAGGTTGCTCTTAAAAAAAGCAGTGGCAAATACAGGAATTAAAAGATTTCTGTTGCATTCATTTCAAGCTACCTGATGTCTTCAGTTATGTTTAAAAAGTATATATGTCACGAATTCAAATGGCAATTCTGCTGCCTAAACACGTTTGCAAGTACTGAGCCATTCCCATTTAGGAAATGTTCTCAGTGAGCTGGGAGATGCAGTACTTTTAACACAACAGAAAACAGATTTTGTCCTGCAGTGACTCCAATCATATATCTTGTTTCCTGTGCTTCAGAACTTTGAGCAGATGCTCTGAAATTCATATTTGATTCTGATTCCTACCCATTAGTCTCCAGATAGCCACAAGCTTAGAAACAATGAACTCCTGAATAAACAAACGGTGAGTCTACAAGAGGACTGAACTGCCCATTGCAGAGATAACAAAGGTCTTCAGGAAACAAACAACAACAACAACAGAATGGGCTTAAAAAATAACAGAACATAACTATAAACCATAATATGATCATCACTATAATTCTACAACAGACTGTACTGTGATGAATACCTAAGAACACATCTGTACTGTACAATGAAGTGAAATATATGGCTATACATGGCCTCAGCAAGATTTGCAACACAATTAAGTCTATGGTGACTGGCTTCAATGGAAAGATGTCACTAACACAACCTTGCTGAACACAATTCAGACGAATGCGTACTTTCAAGTATTAAAAGATTGGTGATCAGCTCTGGTTAAGTCTTTGCTTTGAGGTTCTCAGCAGGAGAGGGGCACAACACAAAGTACATTAACTTCAGATTAAAAAAAAATGCATGGTGGTGCATGAGTTGTTTCAGGAGTCTCAGTTGTTCTTAGACCCACATCACCATGCCTTTCCTTCTGTACTTGTTTAAAAGAATGAGATGTACTTATGGTGATTCTCTTACTTTTGGATTCCTGTACACAGAACAATTTTGGTCTATTTTAGAAATTGTTACCCAATTTTATTCTAAGGCGTATTATCATCACTCACCCTCATCTTTCACATACTGTCAGCATTCTAATGGCACAGAGTCATCTGTAACATTTTGCTTCCGAAGATATGAAATCCTACACAAATCATTAAAGTGTACCTACAGTGATTTTGGCATTGGTAAGCCTAACAAAAGGAGCTTAAGTCATTTGTCCAAGATGAATTGGTAAGGACAGGAATAGAAAAAACCTTGGCTATTTAACACTTCTCCCTAAAAACAAGATGAAAACTGTGTTATATCATCAGCCTGTCTTCTTTCAAGTGAAATCCTTTCCACCAATACATGGTCTCTGAAGTTTCATTTCATTGATAACAGATAATAATTTTCTTTAGTTTTTAATAAAATATATAATGCTACTGTTCATTTCATCCTACTCCATGCTAGACAACTAGGAAGGAATAATACCCAAAGCCTATCCACTATGTATCTTCAACAGGCTTTTCTTCTAGAACAGTGCACAAAAGACATTTAGGATGAGATCTTTTCAAAGGCCCCCTAAAACTTCTAGAAAGTAAAATGCCATTTAAGATAATAACCTAACTTCTACATGTTCTTTTTATGTGGAAAGAATGATTATTTCTACAATCATGGCCTTTCCTGAATCCCAGACAAGCAAATACGTCTTCAAGTATGTACTATTTAAAATGAAAAAGTTATTCCTACCCATTTCATTCCAGACATAGAGCAACACTCTGTTTGTTTTTTTTTTTAGCAGTATAATGTGATAAGCTTCTTCATAAAGCTAATATATTGCACCCTTCACACATCACTTCTTCATTTGCAATCACATGCTGCACCTTGTTTAGAAATCTGCCTGAAAGAATAAGCTACCTGCACTTTCAAGATGAATGGTTCTGGTATTAAAATATCAAAATGCTTTTAACTCAGAGACAAGAGGATTAGTATTGACTTAAAATGAGGACTCCTGCATGGATTTCTATCTTGCATCATTTTGTTTTCTAATGCAGAATCTTTGAGCCAGTCAGTTCTACTTTGTTTCTGTCAGATGAGGAACAACATCTGACTATCATCTGCATAGAAATTAAACTCTTGCTCTCAAGTCACATTTTTATTGGTTCTGTGCTTTACTGAGTTAATATGACAGACATATTACAGCTGTAGTATTCTAATAAGTTGTGTGAGTTTCTATTAGTTTGAAAACATTTTTTTTCCCCACTAAGTTTTGAACTCAAATCATTTGCAGTTCAATACAAAAGGGAATATACCAAGGAAGCCATTGTATTGTACACCATACTGGTCTGTCTCATTAGTGTCACACATTAACTGCAGCATGCACAAACATTTTTTTCTACTATTTTTTTCAGCAACACCCAATTCAAATGCTAACTTTAGTAATTTATGCTAAATGTGACATGGACCTTCCTAAGCAGTAGATATTGTTAAGTGTGTAACTTAGTTGCCAGTACACAAATGAGAATTTGAGATTCTTGAATTCGATTCTGTCAGACTGGCTACAAATTTGTGGTATAATCAAATTCTTCATGCCACAATTAAAACTTTTCCTATTAAAATCACTAGTCTTTGCTGATTTTTTTGGCACTTCCATATTCTATTAACTTCAGAAAAAAATATATATTCATTGTATTGTCTATACTACATTACAGTATAAGCTGATGTTTAGTGACTGTGTAATTAATCAACCATTCCGTAGATGGCTTTCCCTTGATGGTAGTGATAAAGTGATAGAGGGACTTGCCAGACTTTTCTAAATTCAACATGAATTGCCATTTAAATCTACACATTTAAGTTTGGCTAGAGAACTCTCAGAACACAGAAGCTGCCACAGCAATTTGGCAGTTTTTAGGACAACTTTCTCATTACTTTACCTGGGATGTCTCACTCTCTGTGTGGTCATGAACTCTCCCATATTAAGGGTGAGAACAGGTTAATGGGAACAGAGCAACAGAAGGAAGAAATAGTTCTGATGCTTCTACTTAGTCCAGTTAACCAACTTGGATGGACAGGCCTCAGTTTTCATAATGTGCACATTCTGATTCATTTTTTAAAAAAATAATAGATAATAATAGGACAGACAGATGTACAGTAGATGCAATAGACAAATAAATATGTGGAAAATATAAAAGACAACCTTGGCTTCTTCCAATCATTTGAGATTTTTTGTCTTCATATTAGTATCAGTATGTATCAACAGCTCCAAACCGTTTCTACTCCTTCAATTCCCTGGCACTCCAAGTGTTTTAATCTTTAATTTAACTTGAGAAGTTTCCAACACTTATATTTCCTTACTGCATTAAATGCTTTCTGCCAGGAAAAGGAGATGAAGGACATTTCTAAATTTCAAAGAAAGTTATCGCGTTTTGATTATAACTGCATACGTTTTTGATCAGCTTTTATGAAAAATGCCAAGTTTTAATAGTGACTGACTTCACAGAGATAAATTTCAGATCCTATGCTCCAAACATATATTTCCCATGAACATGACAGGGTTCTGCTAATGCCCATCTTTATATACCCAAATATATATATATATACACACACACACCTGTCTCTATATTGCAAAAATTAAAAATATATTCATCTGTTTATCTCAATTAGCATTCTAATGATGACAACTCATTTTGTTTCCTTCTTATTTTGTTTGCAGGGCCTGGAAAGGGTCCCAGTCAGAAGTACCTCTAGCATGGCTACTGCTCTGTGGTTGATAAGGACAAGGCTGCATTTGAGTGTTTCTGGTCAGGCTGGAGTGCATTGAGTGAGCTCTCCAGGTACCAGGGATGCAGCTGGCAGCAGACATCTTGGCACAAGCTGCAGATCAGCCATGCTACTGGATGGATCTCTTCACCATTGCTCACAACATTCAGCATTATCCTTCTGACAACCACATAACACACAGAGATCAATGCCATTTTACTGCTAGCCTTCTGCTCCTGTATTTTACTTGATTTATTGTGTCTGTAATACAGGAAGGGGGTGCAGATGTTTTTTAATCAGTTGGAGGGCAGAGATGGAGTGCCTCCACTACACAAAGCTGTGCTGCTTTATAAAACAAAGTATGTCAAGTTCCAGAGGACGTGACATTAAATAGCGAAGGTGCAAGAAGGAAAGCTTCTGGTGTCAAAACAAAAATGAAACATATGGCTCACAGTTAAACAGTAAAACCCCTTGCCACAGTCCACTACTACTGCAACACTCTACTTCAGGTCAGACAGTAACGTGAGAAATTCAGGGTGAAGCAGAGGAGCAGAACATCCATCAAAAACCTTTGTACACACAGTGAACTCCCACTAAATTCGGAACCACACATGTCAGCAGACTAGAAACATACACTGGGATCTCCAGTGAACACTTGTCTTCCTATGTTCTTTTAAGCACTCAGTAATTCTTTGGGCTTGAGGCAAGGCTTGCTGGAACAGATTGCCTTCCCATCCTCCCCAGATCAGCTCCTCATATCCCACTTATCTGCCAGTTCAGGATGCAGAAACAGCATGTGTGCACCCACAGGCAGGGCCATAACACAAATCCTTTCCAGTGTCCAGTGGCAAGAGCTACTGGAAGAGCCTAGTGTGATGGAGGGAGCCTCACACAACCACCACTCTGAAGAGTGGCACCAGAGGTGCCACTCTGAGTTGCCTCTGAAGAACACAGCTACAAAGATGGCAAAGTTACTAAAAGAGAATATGTATGAGAAGTAGCTGACATCCCTTGGGTTGATAAGTCCAGAGCAAAGGAGGGGAGACCTCACAGCAGCCCAGGGGAACGGCATGGAGTTGTGTCAGGGATGGTTTGGTGGGGGTTAGGTAAGGGCATGCAGCAGGTGATGGTGGGCATGGAACAGGCTGCTGAGGGTAGTGGGCACAGCCCCAAGCTGCCAGATCTCAAGAAGGATTTGGATAACAGTCTCAGACATAGGGCTTGGTTTTTGGGTTGTCTTGTACAGAACCAAGAGTTGGAGTTGATGACCTTCACATGCTTCTTCATGCCCTGAATCAGTGTGAATATGTCAATCTGTTTCTAGATCCAGCAGTTCACTACGGTAACTGCAAGACCACTGAGACATCCTAGGAGCAATAAATAGTCACAGAATATCCTGAATTGGAAGGGACCCAAAAGGATCATCAAGTCCAACACCTAAATGATTAATAAAAAAAAATAAAAGAATGTCACGAAGGGTAATGTAAGCATTTAAATGAAATGATAAGTTGTGTAAAAGACATTATGGAAAGTATATAGGTGGAATCCTTATGTGAGACTGAACAACATAAAGCACTTTGCTGCTGCAGCAGAGATCGTTATTATATCTGCTCTCAGTGTCTTGTTCATTCAGGAAAAGCTTTAGGAATTTCATTACAAATTACAATGCAGGATGCACTTTAAAAAAAAAAAAAAAATCTTCCACAGAAATGCATAGTTTCAGTTCTAATCTACTCAGTTCTTGCAGTTATCCAAAACGGAAGCTGCCACAGACATTTATTTTTTCACATTTCAGGTATGGAAACAGTAAAGGTATGATATATAAAAACTACCACCCAACATAAAGCTGCACTAGGTCAAAAGGGCTTCGTAAGACAATAATTAGAAACATTATGCTAATCCTATCCTCACAATCTTTTCCTTTCCTTGAATCCTTCTATACTTCAAAATCCCCCCAGAAAATACTCCCAACCCATAGATTAACTCCAAATCACCACATATTTGAAAGATTCTCTTTTTCTCCCCCCCTCCCTTTTTTACACCGTTTCAACTTCTCTTCCGTAACCAAAGGCGTATTTCATGGATTTTGGTGTGCCCTTGAGTCAGAATAGGAATAGAACAGTGAAGAAGTTTGCAAAACAAATGAAGGAACATTATCATGGATTTCAGATATGGAAGACAACTGGTACAGTCAGAGCATTCTAGACTCCAGGTAGCTCTCTATGTTGAAAGGAGTCAGGATTGCAGAACTTAATTTAGAGGCTTATTCTTTCATATGTATGGATGAGCTTCTATTTGAAACAGGTTGTGAAGTTACCTAACTTTGCATGATTGCTCTCTTCTTTCCTGGTGTAAGAGAAGAGAAACTGAGGTAGCTCACTTTTCATACTACTTACTTTAGTGAAAGAACCATTTTGGTTGCTGAAAAACTCTTGTTGCTATGGGCACTGTGAAAGCAGAAATGTTTCTGTGGGCTTAGATAAGGAAAATCTTTGGGGGAAGTGATAATAGAAAAATTCACAGTGTGAGAAGTACACAATAATTCTGTGCCACCTCTGAAATAACCTTGTTTTACTACTGGCAGAATAGAAGCTTTAGCAAAAACTTATAACTGAGGAATCAGCTTTCCTTGGCACTACCCTAGGAAAGATATGGAGACAGACAGATGCCTTCTCTTCTTTGTGCTTATTAGTGCTGAATTTATTCCTTAGTGTAAGGCTTTGCTATGTAGTACAGGATCTCTATCCACAACAAAGACAGAAGCAAATATTAAATACAAATACACTTATATTTTTCCTATTTTTTTTTTTCAGTCAGACATAGTTACTTCCATATAGCAGCTGCATTTACTTTATTAGCCTTCTGGCAAGAATACTACTCAGGAGTAATACCTATTGGTGATTAGAAGGCTGCATATTCTTTAATCTGCACTAGTCATCACCAGCCAAAAACAGTTTTCATTTGAACGACATAATAAATTCCTAATAAAGGCTTCCAAACAATAATTCTTCTTCAGCAAAGACTCGTAGCCCCAAGTAGCTATAGCGCAGCAGCACTGAGGTTAGCACAGCATACTGCTAGGAGAGGTTTGCAGCTGTGGCTTCAGTAAAGTTCAAGGCCTACAATGCTTGAGATGCAATATGAAAAATTGTGATGGATTTAAGGAAAAAAATATTTTCTCTGTGAGGATAGTAGATTGCTGCAAATGGAGCCTTTGTGGAATCTTCATCCCTGCAGATTACAGAACTGACCAGGACTGATTTCACAGGATCATAGAATGGCCAGGGTTGGAAGGGACCTCAAGGATCGTGAATCTCCAACCCCCTGCCATATGCAGGGCCACCAACCTCCCCATTTAATACCAGACCAGGCTGCCCAGGGCCCCATCCATCTCACCTTGAACACCTCCAGGGACAGGGCATCCACAACCTCTCTGGGCAGCCTATACCAGCGCCTCACTAATCTCATTGTAAAGAGTTTCCCCCTGAAATCCAACCTAAAATCTTCCCTCTTCAACCTAAAACCATGTCCCCTTGTCCTGCTGTTATCTACCCTTTCAAACAGTTAACTCCTCTCCTGTTTATAGGCTCCATTTAGGCACTGAAAGGCTGCAATTAGGTCAAATACTGTCTTACTTTGCATAAGACTGCAACGAAACCAAGAAGTTGCACCTTCTGCTGTAGTCAGGAATACAGAACTGATCACTCTCACAACCAGTGCTGATGCATAATTATTTTTATTATCAATAGATAAAAATAAAGTTATGGTTTTTTACTTTGATCTGACCTGTATTACTTAGTTCTGATCCACTCTTAGTCCCAGACTTAGTCAACAGCTTATACCTAAAAGGTTATACGTGCACAGTCAAATAGAAATCTTTAAGCTAAAACTAAGTCACCTACTGAGGATCATATTCAGCAAGGCATCATAACATCATGCTGCAAGGAAACTCTGCACAGATGTAACTTCAGGAGACACCATGCTCAAAAAGAAATTCTGTCTCACAGTCAACTGACACAGAGAAAAACTCAAAGAGCACTTGACTTCTCAATGTTTATGAGGGAGTAAGATGGTGAACTCACTGTTTTTAGGTCAGCGCTTGATTGGCCTCAGCTGTTGAACCAGGTGTCTGCTAACAGTTCTTTCAATCCTCCACACTGAGGCAGATCTGTAGTTGTTAACATGGTTTGGTGAGAGATGGTGTTATAAGTGCAGTTGCTCACTGTTTGCCTGTGCAAGGCCTTGCGTGTTTAATTGTATGGTGTGTGTTATATTTTGTACTTGTTTTGGACTTTGACTGTAGTAGTTTCTGTATTTGTTTCCACACCAGGCATTTAAATTCAGTCTTCTGAATTGCCTATTCTATCCCCTCACTGTGTAAGAACTAGAGAATCCTCTACCCGATTAGATGCCAAAAACCAACAACTTTAGAGTGGCATTAGCCAGTACTTACTGCATAGATTTGACAGTGTGTGCTTTAGTAATTTCATACTATTTTCTTCTTCCTTGAAAATTCTCAAATGTTTTCCTTTCAGAAAGCTGATTTTTGCAGCCAGTGAGTGTATGATGCTCCTGCCAAAGTACACTTATGGAGTAAGTACCTCTATTTGCTAAATGTTACTCCTAAACCCAAGTATATTTAATAAATACATTGGGCTGTGTTTTCTGTCCAGACTGTTCACCTCTATGTGGTTACAGAGTTGCCTGACAGAAACAAATGGATTTGGAGATCTCATTCCCTCAGGTGGGAACTGAAGAACACAAAAATGTCAGGAAAAGGGGAAGAAAAATAGGAAGAAAAAAAAAAAAGGCTGTGGAAGTACAGAAGGGGAAAATGTCTTTGAAATTCCCCAGGGTCTTTCGATCACTCATATTTTTCCTATTGACAGCAATTTTTGTTTTCTATGTATTCAGAAGAAAGAAAAGATGGGTTCTTCCTCTGTGTTGTTCTGGTAAGTTTAAAAAAAAAAGTAATCCTAGGTGATACACAAAGAAAAGAAAAAGTGGAGGAATAAAAAATCGTATGTGGTTGATAAGCAGAGGCAGGAAGAAATTAAGAAAATAATTGGAAAGATAAAAATTAAACCTGAAAATCAATATTGTATAGAAATACAGTGGTAGACAGTTAAGTACTTTTTCTGACTTTCATACTGTTCATTAAACACATATTTCAAAAGCTTCCTAAAATATTTCAGAAAAATATTCCTCATCAAGCAAGTTAATCAAGTATCTGATTCAGTTAATGAAGCTGTTTGAGACTCAACTGTCTTGCCATTCTTCTGATTGTTTTTCTTATGTAAAAAAAGGGGGAAGAAAAACAATCACCTAGAAGTGAAAAATATTCCACAAATTGCACAGGAAGGAGCAAAGAGAGACACTGAGCTAAGAATTTTGAAAAAGAACAGAGAGAAAATAAGAATAATTGGATAGCTGGATCATACCTATGGTCCATCATCCCAAGATTATGTGTAGTGTTTATCTACAAAAGAGTATCAGAAAATGGAAGCATACCATTTCCTTTTAGGTCTTTACTATTTATCAGTCATCTTAAAGTTAGCATTAGGAAGATAGGGTCTTCCTAACTCAGATGTAATTTCAATGTATTTAATCTCACTCTGCATTTCTTTATCACAGGTTTGTTTGTTTTTTTTTTCAGTTTTAGTGCACTAAGGACATACTAGTGTGGGCAACAGTGACAATCAGAATTGTAAAATGACTATAATTTTTTTTTTTTTTTTTTTACATTTTATTTTTACTCTTAAATTACTCTTAATTCTAATTACTCTTAAATCTAAAAAAAAAAAAAGTGCTTAGGCGCATAAAATCAAACAAAATAATAAGAAAATAATCTCCCTATTCCTTTATGACATGTTCAGTTACACTCCCACATGTTGTCACAGTGGCCAACAATATGACAGTTTAAGAAGCTAAGATTACTAAAGAGAGTAGAATTTGATTAAGTGTTTAATACAGTGGTCTGAATGCAACTTCCAGCCAAAGAAATCATTAAAACACAATTATCACTATGCAATAAGGCATCAAGAAGAAACCACATGTTCAGTTTCTAACATTAACTTCATGTGCATCTAAAACTGTGTAAGTAACTAGCTCTGAAAATTAATCTTGACAACTTTGGTTATAAACCCAACATGTGTGAATCCCTATTACATAGAGCAAAGATGGAGAAGAGCAGGTGAGAAACAGAGAGATGAAAGATGTAACACACACTGCCTTCCTAAAGAATGTTTACCATGCCTCAGTTAGTGCCAATACTTAGTAAATTATCTTTGTAATGTTTATATAACAAATGCAAACAGAATCATAGAGTGGCTTGAGTTGGAAAGGACCTCAAAGCTTATCTACTTACAACACCTCTGCCATGGGCAGGGTTGCTGACCTTGTGGTCAATCACAAATCAGGTTGCCCATGGCCCCATTCAGTCTGGCCTTGAACACCTCCATAGCATTCACAACCTCTATATACGATTGTTGAAAACACAAACTGCTCCATTAATCCCATGGATTACTCAGCCAGCAAGACCATGTGTTCACTGAATCAACCAGTCCAAATATTAGGAGCTAAAAAGTCAGGATTATATTGATGAGCATATTGATTTAATAGCCTGTCTTGAGAATAAAGAGCCCAAAAACTGTCAGAGGCATATTTTCTGATTCAGTTATGACTCATGGAATCTTTATTACTATGTTGTATTAACACTGTGTAATGTCTATCGTGATCATATTTCCATTATCAGAAGAGTTGACATACATGAAGACTTTGTGACCTACTGGAGAATCTACCAGACGGCCTTTCAAAGAATAAATGAATGTGAAACTAAGTGTCACTCTAGCATCTTAATTACTGAACTTTTCTTTCTTTATAGCTAAGTCTAATATATAGCCTGCTGAAGTCTTTATCAGATCTCTCTCCATCATGAAAGTGATGTGCAGCTGCAAACCATTTAGTCTGAAAAGTTCCTATATGTTAACTAGAAAGAAATCACTCGCAATCACTAAACAAATCCTATGACTTAAGCTCTCCCAGGATCTTTATGTCAAAGCATCTGCATCTAGGGATCTCTTCAAACACATTAGATCAGAAGCCCAGTGCCCTTCAGATGGCAGTGTGTGAGTACCTGTATCTGTTGCTTCAAAGCCACAATTTGGGACTAGAAATTCATCAGACCGTATAACAGTTGCAGAAATAGAAGTGTTTTGTTGCTTTCTTTGGCTAAATATGCTGTGCCATGGGTGTCAGTGTCATTCTTAGGGCATATCTGTGCCTGCTGGATTCAGTCAATGACCCAGATGTCCTTTTCCTACCTTTTTCCATCACCTTGCTTCCTGTGACTCATACCCAGTTTCTCTGTGTGGTTCACAGTTAACAGGGCATAATGGCCCCCAAACCCTCTGTAACAGTTATTAATAAAGACTTATTCTCATTTATAGTGCACTATCCTTTAATAAATAGCATGGCAGTTGTGATGGAAGGATCCAGACCACCCTAGCAAAAAACGAGTCTCTATTGTCTGTCATTTATTGCTCACAAAGGAAATCAGTCCTTCTTTCTTTCTTGCCCTTGGAGTGATGGGAAATATGCTGAAGCAGTTGTACAGTAGCCTAATTACTTATCACAAATCTCTTAAATGAGTTTATATTCATTAATGTGGCACCTGGGAACAGGGCATTAAATCATCAACAACCTTTTGGTTAATAAAAGGCCTCTAAGCTTGTTAGTTGGAGTATACTTCCCAAACAGAGCTTTACCTCCATGCAAGGCTAATCAGACAGGTCAGTTTTTCTTGCAGAACATTAAAACACTAAATACAAGACTGTAGAGATTGATGTTTAAAAGACAGGTAGACATACAGACAGGGCTGTTTCTTTATTCTGCTGGTATACTTTACCATAAATAAGCTCCACCTACTTCCTTTGGGAATATCTATGATGCTACTTAAGGAGTAAGTAGGCATACCTGAGCTACCTGTAATCCAGGTGGAAGGAATAATGATACTGTAGGGAGACTCGAGGCACAAACTTCATTTCAGTGTAGCTGCTGAGGTATACATGTAGGATTACAAATGTTGCTGAAGGCCTTGTGTTCAGTTACTGCTTATGGCATAGCTCTGCTCTAGCTAGCTTAGGTATGCCTAAACCTTCTACAGCATTGTAGACCTCAGTTGCTGTGTAGGTCTAGCTTGGCTCTCAGTTTGCTCAATCAAATTCCATCACATCCTATAGTTTGCCATGTTTCTGCTTGCTAAAGTAATTAGCATATTTATAGATTGCTTGCCACCCAATAGAAAATCAAGATGAATTTTCTTCAATAATTTCCCCAATGACAATATGAATACATTTAATTTCACATCTCCAATAACATTCCAGAACTCTTACCATGAGTTTCCGTAATTAATATCATACTATAATCTCAGCTCTAAGCTACAGCTGTACCCAAAAATGATTCCAGCTGCCAAGAGTGGTCAAGCATATTGCCATGGCTCAAGCACAATTGTTATCATATTCTTTGAGAGACTGAATTCATTCTTATATAGAATCCTCTTATATAGGAGAACTTCAGTGACAGTTTTCTAAAGATATGTAGCAGTTTCACCGCACTGAAATGAAGTAACTTCTGTTATTCTGCAGTTTGTGATAATCTACTTTTGTGGATATTAAAATACACACTGAGTTAAGGATTTGTCTTCCTTATCAAAACGACAATGTTTATTAGCATGAACAGATATGCCAGACTGGTTTGTGGCAATGTACTTTCTGTCTATATAATGATGTCATCTTTACTCCAGTTATCTGTGACTCAAAAGCTGCAGTGAAGAAAAGAGTAGATATCCTAAAATGTCTGCAACTTCTGTGCATTAATTCAGTTTCTGATGGCACCAAGGGGTGCAGGGGGGAGCAAAACCAGAAGTTAGAATCGTGTGTTCATGTTGTGGCTATCCTTAACAGGATGCTCTTCAAAGACTTATCAAAAAGTTTGACTCCCAGTGTCAGCTTGTAGTTCATTGTCCAAAACAAGCCTGGATACCTAGGAAGCTCCAGTTATCTAAAACTGGCTTTAAAAAAAAAATGAGCCTGTATGACAGGCCTGCTTCAATGGCTAAGTTGAAAAAAAAATATTAAGAAATGAGAATTCTAAAAAATACTCTAGTGGGTTTTCCAATTCCTTGGCAGAATCCTTGGCTATTTTAATTGCTTTAGATAATTCTTGTGCTCTTGGAGGCAAAGTAACTTCATGCAGAAAGAGGAAAGGACTGTAAATGAATATCAAAATGTTAAAATGTTGATTGTTACTGGTGCATTATATATTATGGAAATTAAGTTCAAGTAATTCACAGCTAACAAGGAAGCACAGTCTTAATGAAATCCTGACAGTGTCCTACCTGTTCCCCAAATCCTTTGCCATGAATATATAAACCTATAGAGACATTTTGAAGTGGCTTCCCCTGGCTAAGATTTTTAGTTTATCCAGAATTATGTGATCATCTCACAGAATGAGGCAAAAATCCATTGAAATGCAAGTAGTGGAAAGGAGACTGTTTCTGTGTCACTGTTAGAAAAGTACAAGCCTGGGATACAGAGCTGCTATATTGCAGTTCTTACCCTGAGGGCTCTCCAGTGTTGTTTGCTTGATTTGTTTTTCTTTTTTCTTTTTTCTTTTTTCTTTTTTCTTTTTTCATTTTTCTTTTTTTTTTTTTTTTTTTTTGCTGGGAGTGGTTTGCATCCTAATCTATACTCACCAAGTTAGTGAACAGACTAAACACAACGCTCACATTAACACATAGCATCTGAACTGGTTTTATTTTGCCAATATCTGATTGGGTATCAACCTAGAAACAAACATCAAACAGAGGAAATGGAACATGCATCTTAAATTGAGCAATAATGGAGATGGGGCTTTTTTGTCAAAACACAGTACAACAAATCCATAACTGCCAGGATGTTTCACACCTGTTACTTCGCTGCAGGCCATAATATCTGAAACTTCCTGGGCTTAAGTTGAAGGAGAAATGCTATTAGTTGTTCCTAGCTTAGAGCTCTTGGTGCCCATCTAAGCAATTCCAATAGACTTGTCCTTGCAAGTTTAGGCTCCCTTGTGTTCACACTGACTAATAGGTGAAACAGGATGTTTACTGTCCATTATTTATCGTGACATTTCCTCACCATTGCTTCGTTCACTTTGAAGCTGGCGCACAGAGTCATTGAGTCCAGATCCTGGCTCCACATTGGACCGTGCAAAATTTATATTTCTGAAAGGATAATCCCAATGCTCCTTGAGCAGCTCAGGGCCATGCCCACTGCCCTCTGGTGCTGACCCTTTCCCTAGCCCCCAGCTGCTCCTTCACTGACATGGCTCCATGCCATTCCCTTGGTCCCTGGTGCTGTCACAGAGAGCAGAGCTCAACGCTGCATCTCTGCTCCTTGTGAGGAGCTGTAGCCACCATGAGGCCTCCACTCTGCTCTGGGCCCAACAAACCGAGCAGATAAACAAAGAAAAAAGCAGATAAACAAAGGCTTCATTCCACCCACAGAGAAGGATGCACAGCAATGCACTGAAAGACCATTTCCTTCTGATCTTCCCCATTATGTATTTGAAAAAGCAGACCTTTCATTTCTCAAAACATAGTACTCCACTCCTCCTCCTCTTCCTCCTCCTCCTCCTCCTCCTCCTCCTCCTCCTTCTTTCCTTTTTCTTTCACTTTTCTTCCTTCTTTCTCTTTTCTTCCTTTCTTTCTTTCATTCCCTTTCCTTCCTTTCTTTTTTTTCTTTCCCTTTCTGTTTTTCAGTGTTGGATGTCAGGTTCACTGATTTCAATAATTACTGTAGGCCCCCATACCTGCGTTCTTTCCCATTAATTGAAGGGTTTATTTTAAACTGGGTACTTTAATATGTATGTCTTGATTAAACTAATTTCCCTCCAACTTCAGATCTTTAATTGTTTTTATTGTGTATTCCTTCCTTCCTTCCTTCCTTCCTTCCTTCCTTCCTTCCTTCCTTCCTTCCTTCCTTCCTTCCTTCCTTCCTTCCTTCCTTCCTTCCTTCCTTTCTCTCTCTTCTCTCTCTCTCTCTTTCTTCCTTCCTTTCTCTCTTTTCTCTTTCTTTCTTCTCTTTCTTTCTTTCTTTCTTTCTTTCTTTCTTTCTTTCTTTCTTTCTTTCTTTCTTTCTTTCTTTCTTTCTTTCTTTCTTTCTTTCTTTCTTTCTTTCTTTCTTTCTTTCTTTCTTTCTTTCTTTCTTTCTTTCTTTCTTTCTTTCTCTCTTTCTCTCTTTCTCTCTTTCTCTCTTTCTCTCTTTCTCTCTCTCTCTCTCTCTCTCTCTCTCTTTCTCTCTTTCTCTCTTTCTTTTTCTATTGATTATGTGCACTGTATAATTGTGATGGCCTCTATCAGATCTTTCTGAGTAATCCAAAAAATGAGGAGAAATGACAGAAAGCAATACTGTATTTCCACTAGGATGTATAAATATGGATGGATCAGTGACACATACATCTGCACATATATTTGTATTATTTTATGACTTCAATACAACACTTCAAAATTTGCTGCACCCACTCTAGTTACCTGCAATTCCAGTGTGAATTAATGATCCTTGTATACAGTTTATGCATCTGCTTTATACTGCACATCAATAAAGGTACATCAAATTCAAATCCTTCTCTGTTACGGATGGAAACATTGAAGCAAAGCAGTACAGCAGTTACCTTGTAACAAGTTATAGGTTGATCCTTTATTCAGGTCAAAGAAAATACTGCTGTACTTCCAGCTATGCAATATAAGTACAGAATGTGACCCCATATTGCACCAACTTCCTGGCCTAAAAGCAGGTCTTAAATAACCACCCAATGACAAGATTATCCATCCCATAGGGGGCAATCTGAAAACTGGTGTGACTCTCCAGCCCCAGTAGAGTGAAAGCTTTGTTAATGGGAGATAAAAATCCAAAGCACATTTACCAGCATACTGGCTGGCCAACACAGACGTGGTGCTGTCAGAGATATGTAAAAACATATTAAAAAGCTTTCTGCAGTGCAACATGTTTTACAAGGGAAAAAAAAAAAAAAAAAAAAAAAAAAAAAGGATATTGTCTCTTTCCTCCCTTACCCCCCTCAAATCATAACATTGACATTCTCTTGACAAAATAAGGCATTTTAGCCTTTTGAGTATAGCACATTGAAATTCTGCACAGTGCCGTACAGAGACTGATTTAATTGAACCTAACATTTAAAGGAAGGGCATTCCACATACAAGAGGTACGTACTGAATCACAGGGTAGAGGACACAGAAAATGTATTGCAGTAACTTTCTCTCTATTTGTGTTCCTGCAGTGCTATAGGTATTTTGTGAGACCTGACTCATATGATCTGGGCTCATCCCCTTCCTCTGCAAGAAAGTTCTGTGCCTCAGTTTCCCACATTTCAACGAAGGATATCAACGTTTCATTTCACTATTTTACCTTTCTCTCTCTCTTTTCTAATCTTTCTCCCACATCCCTTTCTGTCTTCAAGCATCAAAGACCTTTTTTTTCCCTAGAGATGATCTAATTTCAGCATGCCTATCTGGACTGTGAACAAAGAAATTTCAGATTGCTTTTAGATTTGAAGCCTGTTGCTTCTATCTTGAACATGAAGAGGAGTTTATGATGGTAAAAGTTTGCTTAATTTTTCAACTATACTATGTATATAAAAATTCTTCCCTACTTTACTCTTGAGAGCTTCTTCCAGTCCTTTTGGGCCACAGTCTGAAAGGGAATGACACAGACTAGAGGGCATGGAGATCTGGCAATCACCACAAACCAAAACAGACTTTGAGCAGTATGAGAATGAAATGAGAAAGTATTTAGGGACAGAAAAGCACTGTACTCCCTCTTTCCTCTGCACTGCACAACATAACATAAGCTAGAGTAACTACCCTGTTCCATACTGCAAAGTTTTGGATGCAAAACCCTTCTGAATTCACTCTGCATGTGACTGGGTCCACCTCCATCCCTAGGCTGAAAAATGGATTATGTGATTGTTTGGGAAGTTTCCCATTCCTGAGACCTGCTGTCTGCATCAGTTCCCAGGGTGATCAAATAGATTGCCTTTGCACTTGGAAACTCAGCACTTTGCAGGATTGATATAGGTTGGTGCTGCACAGTCAAGGGGAAGTAGTTTGGTATAGACCTTCAGTTGATACAACTATGAAGGATTTTATGTAGTCCAGCTGCTTGTTAATGCAAACATAAATAGTATAGAGTGGGAGGAGAATGGGAGAAAAGTGGGAAGAAAGAAAAGTCCAGCAACATAGGAAAAATGAAGCAGTATAGCAGGGGAGAACAGAAGATGGGAACAAGGAGGGAAGATCAAATCCTGGTACTCACTAAATTCATTGAAAAGGAAGCATTTAAGCCTCTGATAAAGTCAGTTTTTGATATCATCCACACTCACATTTTTCCTTTATAGCCTCAAATGGGCAATAGACAGGAAAAAAGGAGAGTCAGTGAAGCTAAAACTCATCTGCTCCACTCTCTTCTATTTATTCTTCCTAATCATCTAACTTCATAATTTGTAACAACTATAGCTTATATATAGATTGCTAGGTTACATTTTGTTTAACCAAAACATTCAACTATGTTTGCTGGGCAAAACTAAATCCAAAGCTAAAGCAACTCCAGAGTTAACCTCATATAAAAGATCTTCTCCTGGTCTTATTAACCCCAGGGACTGACTTTTCATTGATTTTCTGCAAGCAGGGTCAAGCTCAAATAACCTTCCTGATGTGAGCAACCTGAATAAAAGCAGTGCAGTTCAGCAGGAGTTAGACACTTGACTACAATCCCATACATACAAAGCCTGATTTGTTCTGTCTTACGTGGAGGTTAATTAATATTAGTTCCTTCACATTGAAGTCAGGAGACTCCACGTCTTTCAGTGGTTTTGAAAACTTCAGTCAAAACACAATGCTATGGGTATTACATGTGCCCACTCATAGGGGAATTCGCACTGCAAAGTGGTGCATTCCTTAATTAGTCTACCAGGTTAACAGAGGCTCTTGCAAAAGGTGGGCTCAGCAGAAGCCCAATTTAGGTGCATATCATAGAATCATAGAATCACCAAGGTTGGAAAAGACCTAAAAGATCACCCAGTCCAACCGTTCACCTATTCCCAATAGCTCCCACTAAACCACGTCCCTTAACACAACATCCAGCCTTTCCTTGAACACCCCCAGGGTCAGTGACTCCACCACCTCCCTGGGCAGTCCATTCCAGTGCCTGACCACCCTTTCTGAAAAGTAATACTTCCTAATGTCCAGCCTGAATCTCCCCTGCCGTAGCTTGAAACCATTCCCCCTGGTCCTATCACTAATGACACGAGAGAAGAGGCCGACCCCCAGCTCACCACAACCTCCCTTCAGGAAGTTATAGAGAGCAATGAGGTCTCCCCTGAGCCTCCTCTTCTCCAGGCTGAACATTCCCAGCTCCTTCAGCCTCTCCTCATATGGCCTGTGTTCCAGACCCCTCACCAGCTTTGTTGCCCTCCTTTGAACACGTTCCAGGGCCTCAATATCTTTCTTGCAGTGAGGGGCCCAAAACTGGACACAGTATATGAAGACCCCCATGGAAACTAATCACTCGAATCCATTTTTAGAGGTTTTAGGGAGACTGTTGCTGGAGAACCAACAGCAAATGTTGGATATCAACAGTTTTTTTCTGTGCATTGACTGCAATACCATCACCGTTCCTGCTGTTCATGTCGTGGAGGACTCACAGTCTTAGGCAATGATATCTGAAGCAAATAACACCCTGTAGACTTGAGCTCTTAGTCCCTATGACTTATACTGCATCTAACAGATGTGCGAAAAATGTTGCCCTGTAAAATGAAATAAAATTAAATGAACAAACAAAATTTTAAAAATGCAACTGGAATAGCAGTAACGACTAAAAGAAAATCCAGCCCTTCAAAGCTTCAAAGTGCTTTGCAAATGTTATGTCATTAACATTAAGGTAAATGCACAGTGTTCTTATGCTTATTTAATAGGTTTGGAAGGGTGGTTCTTTTCCCCTCCGTGTCAGGCAATTAACATAATTTTACAAATGCACTTTAATTATACTTAAAAAATAGAATAAATATTTTTCCAACATTTTGATTTAAACAAGCATTTAATCTAGCCCTATTAAGACCTACCATATGTTTTGCATACCATAGGCTATTAGAAGAGCAGCTCCTCTGGAGGTTTTCAGTGTTGGAGGAAATTAAGTTATTTGACATGGGCAGCCTCGTTTGTAATTGACTCAAAATTATAGACACAATAAATAATTATTATTAAAATGCATTAACAGTGTAATAACTGGGTAGTCATTTTGATGGCCCTTAATAAACCATTATAGCTGAAAGTGCATCAAGCAGCATTTGTAAAGTACAGAAGATCTGGCAGCACTGCAGCTTCAGTGGTAGTTGAAATGTCTTATTCAACTTACTGCCAATTTTGGTGGCAAGGGTACGGTTACTTGTTTCACTCAGTGCCAGCTGTCATGATGTAATCTGAATTAGTTATGCGTTACCTTAGAATCACACAAGCCTAAAACATTTTAAGTTACAGGGCCAAGAACTGTACTTGCCTTATGGTTGTAGGCACTAGCATAGCATTCACTGTATTCACTCTGTGGCAGAGGAGCTGTTAAAGCACTACCTCTGAGACAAAGGGACAAACACCATTTCAAATCCAGCAGTGACACTATAAAGAAGAATTTCCCCTATCTATGACTGCTTACAAGGGTGGATAGTGATAGGACAAGGGGAAATGGTTTTAAACTGAGACAGGGGAGCTTTAGGTCAGATATTAGGAGGAAATTTTTCACACACAGGGTGGTGATGCACTGGAACAGGTTGCCCAAGGAGGCTGTGGATGCCCCATCCCTGAGGCATCCAAGGCCAGGCTGGATGTGGCTCTGGGCAGCCTGGTCTGCTGGTTGGTGACCCTGCACATAGCAGGGGGTTGGAACTGGATGAGCATTGTGGTCCTTTTCAACCCAGGCCATTCTATGATTCTATCATACTTGGTAATGATCCTTTCTCTTTGTATG
Source organism: Tympanuchus pallidicinctus (assembly GCF_026119805.1). Classification (NCBI taxonomy): domain Eukaryota; kingdom Metazoa; phylum Chordata; class Aves; order Galliformes; family Phasianidae; genus Tympanuchus; species Tympanuchus pallidicinctus. The sequence goes on from NW_026294721.1 coordinate 4,421,408, forward strand.
AGTTCATACATGAGTTCATTTGTATTAAGCAATGTCAGTTCTGTGTGTAATCTCTTCAAAAAACAGTACTTCCAAGGAAGCTCTGAAAAAAATCTGCTGATGTTGACCTGCTCATAAGTGGGTTTGTTGTTCTTGAGTTTGAGGTTGATTTTGTTACTTTTTAACCAGCATCAATTTTACTCAGCAAATGCAGCTGCTCTATGCTGATTTCTGTTTCTGGAATTCACAGGTGCTGGGGGCCCTGCAGAATAAGCTGGAACCTTCTCAAAATAATGCACGTTTTTACTGACTAAGGGAGCACAGTGCTTTAAAGTTTATACAGCTTGCTAGGAGGTAAGTTGGTGTTGCCTCGGGACTATTTCCTGTATCGCTGCATGATTCTGAGTTATAATGCTCAGAGGAAAAATTCAGCTTAATGAGCAGTAATGAATCACCAAAACTCATGTTATTATGAAGAAAAAGCTGACCTAGCAGCATTTTGTTTATTTATTTGAAAGTGAAGATAGTAAACACTTGCCTGTCATGTCCCTGAAGGTGTTCAAAAACCTTGTGGAACTGAGGGACATGAGTAGAGGCATGGTAGGATAGGCTGGTGGTTGGACGTGGTGATCTGAGAGGTCTTATACAAACTTATTCTATAATTTCATGTGTGAGCAAACTAAATTTTACACAGCAAGGCAAAGTGAGGCATTTGCGTATGAGAAGTATTACTGGGCTATTCTTCCCACATCCAAAGCAGTTTTTCCTTTCACCTCTGCCCATAGGATGGTGACTGTATCCCTTGCACTCCAGCATTACAAAATATGGCTGCACATCTGCTGCCCTTGTCTGTAACTAGAGGTACACCCTTTGCATACAGTTCATCTCCTGTTATCTGACCTACAGGGAAAGCTGACTTCAGGATAAGTTATTTTTCTAAGTTTCTTTTATTGCAACTGAAGAGAAGCTGTCACCTCAGAGCATAGGTGCTACCATCTGTAGACATCTGACTTAAACAAGGAGGTTTTCCACTGTGAAGACACTTGTGACTGTTTAGTGATTGTGTGGAAAAACTCAGATAACTAGCTGAGATAGAGAAAGAATTTTAAACTGTCTAAAAAGATTTAACACAGTTCCTCCCTTCTGCCTTTACGAGCTCTTATTGGTGTTTGTCTTATACATGGTAGAGCAGCTTAGCCAGTGTTCCAGTAAAAAGATGATACTGTTAGCCTAAATTACAAATTAAAATCAATTATCTATTAATGCCAAAACTTATTTTCTCTCCTGCCTTTTGCCATTTGTCTCATCTGCTCTTTCTGCTGGATTTCAGTCTTTGTACTCACTGTTCTCTTTTTGTTCTGGTCTTTCTTTGTAATGCTTTGACTTTAAGCTAAAGTGAATCTGTACAGCCACTCTATTTATCTGATCGCATCCTCTCTTCTGCCTTAATCTGCTTTTTTCCACACCCTCTCATGGAACAAGCAGGTGCAGAGACTAACCTGGCTGAAAATTGAAAAGAGAGGAGAGGAAAATAAATTGTTTCCTGCAGAACAAGTTTATTAAATTGGCTCTTTGTGTGGCTCAAAGGCAAGGTATAGAAGGAACATGATTGTCCACAAGGCAGGGAAGACAAGGCTTGTACTCAAGAGTACAAATTTAAGCCAAATAAATGTGAGCATGTAACCCAGCCTTAGTGATTCACCTTGTCTGCTTCTCAATGGAGTTAACTACTTTCTATTATTTGGAATGTGTATTCCTTTGCTAATGTCCAGATTCTGGTTTGGACAGGCTGATCAGTGCAGTAGCAATTTGTTGATTCTATTTTTCATTTCTCCCCTGCTGATGACTTTTATTTAATTAAATCCAAGATACTGATAAGTTTGACTCCATGAATCTATGAGCTTCAGTTTCCCATTAGTTATTGTCTTTCTTTGCTCTGGTTTGTCTGCGTGTATATGCTGCAAAATAACTTAGCTTACTAATACATTTCCAGGTTGTGACACTCCAATCATCCAAACTGCATGTATGCCACTGCAGCCGAAAGGCTTTGGTCTGGAGTGAACCAGCTAGGTATGGTAAAACAAAATTAAAGTTTAATTATGGGGATTGTTTATACCACAGACTACTCCACACAAACAATATCGACAAAACCATACTACGTCTGTTTTCCATATAGGAACTACCTTGGGTGACCTTGCCCTCTCAAATATTTCTAGCTCAACTCTTCTAACAGGCCAGGATGTAAGAAGCATGTTATAAAACTGGTAACTTTTATAGGCTAAGATACAGCCTTTAAGACCATTTTAAGCATTTGCAAAAATAAATGCAAGCACATCCACAGAATAAATTTATTTACAGAGGTACCACATTGGATTTGAAGAGACAAGGATTAAACATAGTGTAATAAGGATATAGTCTTCCTAGAGGCTAACCAAGAACCTGACCTGTGCTTTTGAGATGCTTGCTATCGTATAGCCAATGTAGCCTAGGAATTATTTTTTTTTAGTTATTTTCTCTATAGAAACTCTATATGCCTTCAGTGTAGTACATAGGGTATCAAGAATAGTGTATTATAAACTGAGCTGCTAGGACACATTTGGCAGCAGTCTCATATAGTGAAGCTAGATTCAAGGGGAGACATACAAGGAGCCAGGTAACTTTTGCCGGTGAAGAGAGCTTTGAGGTTCTCAGAGCTGTCAATGTATCAGATGTGCTGAAGGACAGAGGTTTTCTATGGTTATTTATTACTCATGAATGATGCCATGCAAAGAAATAATGAGAAATGCAAGTTGTGTATTTCCACACATAGAAACAGATGCTGGAAGTTGTAGGATTTCTGTTTTCATAGTAAAGAAAATTAATGTTCCAGGTTTTTAATGACTGGATAATGGAATTTCTGCAAAAAGGGTACTTTCGAAACACCTATGTAAGTCCCAGGTTAACAAGCTGACTCATACCAATGTTGGTTGATTATTTCTGCCCCAAAATCTGAAATATTGAAGGTGTTAGATTTATTGGAATTATCAATATGATTAATATAAGTCATTTGAACTATGCTGATATAGATGTAAGTTGTGTATTAATACATTCTGTGTAACATAGTCTCATGCATCTTTAATAAAAGTTGTGAGTACTTCAGTAAGAGAGGATATACTTCATCTTACATGTACTTTCATGCATGAATCTTTGATTCTTATGCATAAAGCTTTATGAGATCTTTAATGTACATACATCACTCCAAAAGTAACGCCTCATATTTACTTCCTATTTGATAGAGTAAATTCTCAGCTACAAAATACTGGTTTACAATATATTCACTACCATCAACTACGCATTTTCAGCAGCAATGAACAAGAACCCTCATGCCATGCTCATAAAATTCTGTGTCAGGAGAAGTGACCCACCCCACTGTTGCTATCATCACTGCTGAAATGCGGCACCCACCACCTCACTTTGCTCCACTTTTGGTGTCCATAAGTGTTCAGCAATAATTGACGTATGTCAATAGGTGTGATTTTTTCAGCATCGTGGAATTCAGTGACACACCTCTGTTTCATTCACACTTCCATGTCAGACACCATTTCATCAGATTGCCCCTCTGCTGCCATCTGTCACACGACAACAACATGTAATGGGATACTGGTGGGAAGGTTCCACCTCTACTGCCTTACCACCAACATCAGCCTCTGTCATAATGGCCTAACAGAATAAAATAAGAGGTTACTTTTGGAGCAAACTCTGTGTAAGAACAAGGGCAGAGAAGGACGTTTCATATATTTAAGAGCCATAATGTTATTTCTATGCTATTCTAAAGAAACATGAGTAGTTTTTCATGAGACTGTATCCAGTACACATTTTCCCAGAAAAATGCCATGAAGACATTAGATGTAGCTTTGTTTTGAAAATGTCATTAAATATTTTTTCCTTAGAAGAAATAAAAACAAGAAACTACTATATCTTCTGTAATGCTGTATGGAAGAGCTCGGTGAATCAGAAAACTTCGGACTTGCTGCCAACTAATTACTGTGCCTCACAGCCAAGTCACACAAAAGAGAGACATTTCTGAAGAACACTATTTTTTGACATTATGTCTACAGACGTGCCACCACATCATTCATTCAACAGGCAGAATTGATTTTTGCAGCAAAGTTCACATGTAAAGGAAAGAGAAGGAGAAAGAATCCCTAAGTTTTTAGATGTGCAAAAAAAAAAAAAAAAAAACAACAACAACAACAACAAAAAAAAAACACAAAACCCTGTTAGAGAAATTCTTTTAAAAGATTGTATTAGTGACAGTAGGGATTCAAGTTGTACATTGCAGTAGTCATTGCCCGAGTACATTGCAGGAGGAATGCTCCCAGCTCACACTTACTTTCAAACAAAATTGACTGAACGTGATTATGGGCTCTAATCTGTCCTGATGTGGAAAGGATCAGTTATGTGCTGGTTGTGGACTGTGTGCTTATGATGGAGATGCATCCAAGCACTTGAAGTGGGGGAAATTTAATGGAATCACTTCATAGTATACTTCTAGGCAGACTCAAACAGTGGAGTTTTTTAAGTATTTGCTTCTCAACAGCAAAGCTGATGTATCTTTATAGATCTTTCCTGATTTGACTTAAATTTGTTTTTCTAAATTTCCTATTTTCTTTTCCTATTTGACATCTTGTGAAAGTATATTTGATATGCTTATAGCAACTTTCAAACTCCTCCTCCTCCTCTGACTCTGGTGTTTCCTCTGCTGCTTCCTTCCATCTCTCTCCTCTCTCTAGCCTTTTCTGCCTTCTCTTAAATGTGCTTTCCCAGCGATGGTACCAGGTTTGGCTAATGGGCTCATCTGTGTCCATTGCAGAGCCAACTGGAACAGCTGTGTCATCTGATCTCACAGAGGCCAAGACATGCTCATAATTATGCTGGATTAAATTTTCATCAGTGGGAGGACTCACTGGCATTCCCTTTGGAAGCCATCTGTACTCAAAGCCCAGGAAGGGGTTCATGATATTGTGCAAAGACCTTTTTTTACAGCCTTTCATGAGTCGAAAGATAAAGGCAGACCCAGAGGCTGTCTTAAAAGTGGTGGATGAGAGAGAATAGGGAAAGGGAATTTTCACCCCTTGTATCGTTTCGTTTCAGGAATTAGTGGAAGGAAAGGCAGCTTTGCTTGTCAGTGTGGCCTCTTTTTCTCCTGATCTCTTTCCACATTTCACATCTCTTGAATGCTATTGGAAGCATTCAATGCCAGCCTGGATGGGGCTTTGAGCAACCTGGTGTCCCTGCCTATAGCAGCAAGTTGGAACTAGATGATCTTAAAGGTCCCTTCCAACACAAATCATTCTATGATTCTATGATCTCTGCTACATGAAATAAGACTTCGGGGTGGATGTCTGCACTGAACTAGAGAAGAAGCACTGAACTAGAAATAGGACAAGCTCAGAGCTCACTGTTGTAAACTCGATTTGGGAACTGGTGGAAGCAACCAATGCCTGCTGGATTCTTGCCTCTAGTGAATCTACTAAAGTTATTGTAAGCATCAGTGCAATCAGGAAGCAGGCACACACTTTCAAAATGCACTGAATTTTTTCTGCCCAAAGTTTGTAATCTCGTTAGGCATGATAGCAATGCTCTACGGCTGCTTGTAGTTATAATAGATGAGGAATGACCAAACTGTCAGTTCTTCCCATTTACATCATTGAACTGGAAGAGAATCAGAAGAATATTATGACACAGGACTGGACAAAACGGTGATAATATTGCCTGTATAAATGAATATACTGTGTGAAAGCTTACTTTATTTTTATTAGTTCCAAAGCTTCATTAACATAAAGGGGAAAAACAGTGGGTGGTAGATGAATTTTTGTAGATTAATCTGCCACTGAATGGAAAGGGCATATGATTTTCCTTTCATTAGAGTTATATCACCACAGTGTTCCTGAATACTTAGGCAAAAGTGATGTTGCGTAAAAAATGGGGCCTGTTAGACTTTAATTGGCAATTTATTTCATATGGGGTAACAACACTGAATCAACAGGATTCCCTCCCTAGTATAGGTACTCTTTTGAAGTAATACAAATTTGAGGTCATGATGAAAACATCATGTTCTGCAATTGCAATTCCTCCTAGGTGTATTCACATGGTTTTCCTTGTTACAGAATCCAAGTGTTTCATAACTGTTCTAAGAGTTTACTCCCACAGCAGGTCTAGCAATAACAAACTGAACCACGGGTCAATTAATCTGTGATTTACCCAAGGTCACTCAAGGAGCACCTGCTCAGTAATCAAACTTAAGTCTTTTAATTTCCTGTCTAGTCTATTGACTATTTAATTCGTTATGTAGTAGCAGTTTTGGCAGAAGAGCAAAAGCAAACCCAACTGTGTTTTCAGAGGACTCGCACAGAGTGAAATTATAACAGCTTTACAAGCTGCCATGTGTCAACTGAGCTGTGCTAATTGTTTGTCTGAATATTTATTATCTGCACCAAGTCTGACATTGGACTTGGTTTAGCCTATAATGAAAAAGAATTATACTGCATCACTGCCATCGGATGAGAGTGTAGATAGCAGCCATTACCACTTCTTACCTAATCTGTGCTTACTTCTTTGCAAGTGTCCTGGGCACCTGGGATCCCTATGTCCTAAGGGTCACTCTGAATGTGACAGTCAGCAGAAGCCAGGCTTTAAGTCCCAGCTGCACACAGCAAGGGATTCTCCATGCCTGAATTAGTGCCCATAGAATCAGACTAGGTGCAGGTGAGAGCAATCACACAAGCAACACTAGCAAGGATTTTAAATCACAAGTGAACTGTAGGGTATTGATGTGAGGAGTTCAAATTTATTTCTGTAATTTTGGTTATTTTCAGATATTAGCTGAAACTTGTGTTTATTTAGTATGTGATTTGCAACAGGTGCTTCAAGTGCAGCAAGGATGTGAGAGGTGGAAGAAGAGAGTAAGTAAAGAGAAGGGTGGGAATTATATTAAATGAGGCAGAGTACGGAGGAGAAACAATAGCTGGGAAGAGCATAATGGGCATTCAGAATTAGAATAACATGAAGACAAAGTGAGAAGTAGACCAGCAAGCTTTCTCTAACAGTGGTACCAGCAATCAGTTCCAAGGTCTCACTCACCTTTGCCTGGTTATATCCGACTTCAGATGTTAATTCCCAAATGATGTAGCTATTGGCAGAGGTGAAGAGGAAGTAGCAGGAGCTGAAGAATCACTTTAGACTCTCAGATGTTTAACTAGGAGGGACTCCTGGAGACCTTGTCACTGCTGAGATCTTTGTATGAATGGATGAAGAGAGGCATGATGTCAAATCAGAGCACAGAAGACCATCTGAGGAAACATTCCTTCATCCGCTGACTACATGGGGAGACTAGAGCAATTATGCTGCTAAAATAGATGAATGGATTTAATGCCTTAAAGTATTTGTGCAAATGCAGAGTTCGGTTTTCCGAATTTCTTTTCTCTGAATGTATATCAGAAAAAATTCTTGCAAGTGGCATGGGTGAGAATGACTGTGTTATCTGCTGCACTTCACATTGCCACCTGCTGAGCTTGATGTACCCTAAGGAGAAAGAATAGAATTTTGCTTCTAGGAATCTCTTTCTATATTGTCACTAAAAAAAAAAGGGATTCGAGGTTACCCTCACTTTTGTAACAAACAAACCTCTGAAGCACAATTTGACAGTGACTTTTTTCTTTGCAAAAAGAAGTGAAAGTCTGCGTTTACTAGCTCAAATCAAAGGTTTTTTCCTTCTTTTTAAGGTGTTGAACAAACATTTCAAAATGTGAAATCTTGTCTCTTTTTTATCTGAGACACATAAAGCCGAACAAGATAACAGAGACTTTGAAAGCAAGGTGAGAGTACTTACTCATCCTGCAGTACTACTCTGCCTAAGGTTTGAAGGATGCTGACTTTACATCCTTTCTGGAAGAATACTTAGTTATAACACGTACAGTTCAGAGTTGGCATAGTAGGTTATATCTGATGACTTCTACATTTATCAAGGTTAAGTGAAAGATCAAAATCACTAATGTTCTCTTTCCTCCAGATCAAAAGATGGATGTCAAAGCAGAGAATCTTAACAGAAGAAGAAGAAAAATAAAATTTTGTTGAAAGGACTAAATGAGATTGAAGTTCATAGAGATGAGAAGGAATAAAAGAGATGGAAAGAAGCGGTTGTCTTTTGTGCTGAAATACATAAATGGGATGACAGACTTTGTGTAATAAAGCGTTGACAAGGTGTTAATTTTATTTACCTACTTTTGAAGTTATATAAAAGTTCCCTGAATTAAAGCTCTTAACACATGAACAGGAATAAACAATGAGAAAGCAATAGGAAGAGAAATGTTACCCCAAACAAAAAACCTTAATGTTAGTATCATTTTTCCCTCGTGTTGTGCCCAAATATATGCATAAGTCTTATCGTAGTGTTATCCAAACATATCTTCTCTATTTTATTCTGGTTTATTGGGGATAAAATTATTTCAGTAATTAAAGACAAGTCGTGTTTCTTTGCTCTGTCTTCGTGTATTCTCTTCATATTTCAAAGCAGTGTGTTTTAGAAAGAATTGGCTTTCTTTTCTGCTCACTTGAAATTGTTTTATGAAATGTAATAATACCATAATAATTTTCTCATTGAAGATTTTGATACTTCCTTTTCAGAGAGCAGGAAAAAGAAACATCTTGTTCATGGTTTTGACAAGATGCAGCTTCACAGCAGAAGGACTGTGAAAATAGGATTCTGCTCTCATTTCAGTTCACCCCTTCCCTCATACGCTCCGTTTAAAACATGCCATGTGCTGATTTACTCTCAGCATTTGCTGTCAGCTCTGTCATCAGTCAGCCAGGGCTGATCAGAAGGCAGGAGTTAGTGATTTGCCACTTGGCTTCCATGAGGCTAACACAAGCCATGGAGCGATCCATGTCTTCCAGTTCTTTGTACAAGCTGCAAATGTGGAGATGTGGGGAGGAACAAGTCATCTATGTGTTGAAAGCCAAAATTATTTACAATTTATGGCTGATATCTCCATGTCATTTTGAATAAAATAGAAATGACAGTGTGTTTCAAATATGTCAAAACAGTTCGCTCACCAAATCAAAAATGCCAGTGATTCTCACAGCTCATATCTGTAACATTTCAAATATCTGGTGTGCTTTCGCTCAGCACATTCCAGCTCTCTGATGGTACATCAGGATGACTGCACAATTAGACTTATCACTTTACCGGGTGTGACAAAATGAAGTCTTTTCTTTTATTCTTTCCCCTCTCTATTAGTGCTGACAAGTTACAAAGAAGACAAAAAGTCAAATTATAGGAGTGAGATTTTTAAAAGCATGCAGCGCTTTTCTGAGTCATCACCCGTGGAATTCCATTATTTAACTCTTGCTAATTCCCATGGCAGCAGAATTATGCTAATTTTTACTACTCCTGGACATGTCATGCTCTGCTCCTCTAAGGTCATTTACACAGACTGATTTAATGGCTGTTTACAAGGGTGGAAAGTGATAGGACAAGGGAGAATGGTCTTAACCTGAAACAGGAGAGATTTAGGTTGGATATTAGGGGAATGTTTTCACACAGAGGCTGGTGACACACTGGAACAGGTTGCCCAAGGAGGTTGTGGATGCCCCATCCCTGGAGGCATCCAAGGCCAGGCTGGATGTGGCTCTGGGCAGCCTGGTCTGCTGGTTGGTGACCCTGCACATAGCAGGGGGTTGGAACTGGATGATCATTGTGGGCCTTTTCAGCCCAGGCCATTTTGTGATTCTGTGACCCTCCCTTTTCCTTTTCTCTGGTCTGGTTTTCAAGCATGTAAGTCAGCTGAATGTCTCAGTATAACAGTTCCTGATCAAAGTGCTCCAGGAAACAGCAGCAATTCTTCCATTCATTAAAAAAAATAAATCTGAAAACAACTGGCAGTAGCACTCTGCTGGAAAATATTATATAGTTTGCTAACAGCACATTGATTGTTAAACAAGGTTCATACCAATAATAGCTTCCAGCTTGCCATTCATTATAAGGTAGGACTGTTTATTTTTGTTTTTGTTTTGTGGTTTCTTTGTTCTTTCTTAAGCTGTAATACAGTTGAATGGATTGATTTTATTTAGCAAGATGTATTTTGGGGATTGTTCGTTTTTTATAATGCAATCTACTTATAAGCAAGGTAGGGATACAAATGTACCCATAAAAGCGGATTTACCAGTTTATCATTCTTTCTATGTTCTCTAGATCTATTGGAAAGGTGGTGCAATAAAATAATTTTAAAAGAAAGAAAATTGTTTTACATTTTTGGAATATGAGAATGACTAATTATAAAGCATTAAGTTTTAGAGCCTTGAATCATGGCAGAATTAAGAGCAGAAACAAAATATTTTGGTGTTCAGGTATGGGGCACAGTTTCCATGTAATTTAGAGCAAATGGTTTCTTATGAGCCTTCAGAGACTGACTACAAGAATCTTGGTAGCTCCAAGCATTCTATGCTTTCCAAAGTGTGCTTTTGCTCTCAAAGCTTTCTATCAAATTCTAATACTAACATATTTTGCATTAGACATGGTAATTCAGAGATATTTAAACAGCCACAAGGAACTAGAATTCCCTTCTTACCAGTGTTCTGTAGCACCTAATAGTCTCTTTTTCTTCTTTCCCACATCTTCCAAGAAAAGAGCTAGTCTTTTTATTATACATATAATGGCAGGCTGCTTCTGCCTCGTAAGAGTTATATGAGGGTAAGTAAAAGGCTGGGGAAAAATAGACTTGGGAAAGTGAAAGGCATTAATAGAATGGACACTGGAGGACATGAATGAGACAAAGATGCAAGGTACGCCTGCACACAAGGAACTTGGATTAGTGCTTAGAATCATGGAATCACTGAGGCTTGGAAATGTCCACTAAGATCATCTAGTCCAATCAGTTGGATGCCCTAAGTGGGCATCTGGGTGACAATTATTGCCTAAAATTCAGTGTCTCCTTTATCTTGAAAGGGTTTGGTCTTAAGAATTCATTAGAGCCAAGAAGCTCCTCTAAGGAGGTAATAGCCTGGGATGAAATGCACGGAAATACTCAGGTCTCCATCACAGAGCATGAACAGCCTGTTCCCACAAAATCACAAGGGCTTCACTAGGATCCCTATACTGGAAAATGTGACTGCTGATAGAGTACATGCACTAGTTGGTGATTTTCTCCCATCTGAGAGAAGATTTGGATGTCCCATCCCTGGAGGATTTCAAGACCAGGTTGGATGGAAGTCCTAGGTAACCAGGTCTAGTGCCTGATTTAGTGGTTGGCAACGCTGCCCAAGGCAGAGGAGGTTGGAACTGGATGACCTTTGAGTTCCCTTCCAACCCAAACCATGATTCTATGATTCCATAATTCTTCTATCACTGAAATGAGGACCTGAGAAGAACAAATAATAAAGGAAGTTTTTCATGTTGTCTGAAAAGCTCGACCAATTAAGTATGCTTTGGGTATATATATAAAACAACTTTAAATTCAGCAAAGAGCTCACAGCCCCACCACTTGAACGTGACTGCAAGAGAAAGATCCATCTTTAGCATATCTTTAAGAGGGAATACAGAATAGTAAACAGGGACCAAATTCACTGCTCTCCTGATCCTGGGTAGATACCAGTCCACATGTCCAACCTCCAAATGCCATCTATAACCACCAAGTGACCAGTTTTCATACCTCCAGGACAAAAATACTTGTGCTGGCGTAGACACCAGGAATTAGCATTCAGCTTCACTTCGCTACAAAGCAGACCAACATCTATATGTCTTTAAAAATTAGAATCTAAGTCACTTCACAGGATATCTGTCTTCCTCTTAAGACTACGTTCCACAAATCAAATAAATTTCCAAACCTGTTCAAAATTTTGTAGCCCTATTTTTCTCTTTTGTCAAGCATGCTGAGCCAAAGGGACCATATTTCTGTCTACATTGTAATTCACCAGAGCAGTGCAATAAAATATGTAGGTATGAATTGTCATATCTCTAGAATATATGAATTCTCGTAAACTCACCAGATGTTTTGAAGCAACCACTAGGTTTTAATTGGGATATTTAAACTTGGAAAGGCCAATCTGCAATGACACGGTGCTTCTTATTTATTTCAGGCTATTTACATTTTAGAAAGAAAGGATCAGAAAGCTTCTTGTCCCATTTTCTAGAAAACTAAAAAAAGAGGAAGAAGAAGATAAAAGAAACAAAGCAATCATTCCATTAACACCATAGCAGCAGAAAGGTGAAAGTAATAAAAAAGTGAAACAAAAGGATTTCAGAGCAACTTGGCTCTAAAAAGAGAAAATTCCAAGAAATCCTAAGTATTCATGCCCAGGGAGTAAGGATATAATTTCTTTCCTAGACAAAGGAACTATTCTTGGCACAAATTATTTGTAATTTGAAAACACCCATTTCAATGTGTGCATATTCATTGTTTGCCTGGAAACATGGTGGAAGGCCCATTGCTGGAGACATTCAGGGTCAGGCTGGACAGGGCTTTGAGCAGCCTGATGGAGCTGTAGATGTCACTGTTCATTGCAGGGGACCTGGACTAGATGGCCTTTAAAAGTCCTTTCCAACTCAAATGATCCTATGATTCTATGGCAAAATGCTTATAAATAGAAAAGACCTCCCAGCAAAATTTGGGCAACTCTCATGCAAGACGGATGAGTCACTGCCCTAGAGTGAAAAAAAAAAAATAATAAAAAAATAAAAGTGTCCCTGATTTCACTAGGAATAAAACATAGTATTTTTTCCTTGCTTTATTCTTGAGAAAAAAATCTGAAGTTGACAAAATTTTTGCACAGATTTAATTCAGGGGCAGACACCCGGCACGAGATATTTCAGTCCAAGCAATTCACATTTGTCAGCAGTACAAGTGTCTGAATACAGGTTCTTGTAATGGAAAGTGTCAGACAACCTTAAATACACAAACCTATTGGCCTGCCTGCAGTGCAGTTTTTAAATGAAATAACCATTTCATCACACAGATTAAAAAATGCAGCCTGTATTCACTCCAAAACTTCCTTTCAATCTCTCAGACAGCTTTTTTCGCCATAGTTACTGTTAGAAACAGAGGTTCTGTTTATCAACCATATATGTCTCACTGTTGCCAAATTGCAAAGTATTAGTGGACTAAAACAAACATATGCAGGTGTATTCCTTGGCAATAGCTTTGTCCGGGGCAAGAGAAATCTTGGATGTGTCTTTTCTATTTGTTGAAGTTATATATTGAATTAAAAGGTTTTTTTTTCCTTTTCCTGCTCTCAAGGTTGACCTACTCAATAAAGACTGAAAGTGAAATCTCATGCTACATAAACGCTGTATAATGCATATATTTACAGCTTGTTCTCTGTCTTCAGGCTTAGAAAATAACATTTTTCAAAGGCTCTTACTCTGTTTGAGGGGGACGTTGTTCACCTTCTGCAGAAATGAAACAGTTTTGGCATCTGGAAATGTGCTCTAAGTTAAAGCTAAGAATATTATAGCATGCTATACCAGGCACCAAATTGTGGCATTATTTCAGGGGTGAGATCTCCTGTACTGACTCGATCTTGCTCCAGGTGAGCTGCCCTTTCCCTAACAGAGGGCTCTATTTCACCCAGCTGTGCCTTGCAGAGGATAGTGCATTGCCAGTGTTCACTGACACTGCTCTGCCATAGGTGTGGGGTGTATCTGATAGTTTCAGCAGCATGGTTTTAGCCAGGTCACTTCAGCATTTATAAAAATCACTACAAGTCTTTTAACGAACTTCTGATCAGGATACTTACCCTAACTCCTATTCACCTTCATTTCAGGCTGTGAACCTCATATGTATAAGAATCACAACCCCAAACCTTAGCATAAGCAATTCATTTTCTGCTGTGCTGATGACTTTAACTGCCGAGGCTCTTGATTACCATCTCTGCCATTCAAGCAGCAAATGGCTTTTCCAAAGTACTTTGTCTTCTCAAAAGAACCATAATCCTTACTGTACCCATTACACCATTTCTTCCTTTACCTACAGATATTCTTTTGAGGAGTCACATCCAAACTGCATCCTGGCATAACCTTGTTCTACCCTATCAGTATGGCAGAGGCATAGCACTGTGATCTATGTAGGTCAGCATTTATATGTTCTGCTTCTCAGAGCAGGGTTTGTATATCTGAACTTTCTGTGGGCATATAAATCTTTGCCCTCATATAAGTCTGTGAAGTGACTGTCATAGGAAAAGGGGAAAAGCATACAGTAAAAAAGAAACAGGAGCTATCACAGTTTTCATGTTTCATCTTTAAAGCAGAAATGATGCAAAGCAATCATTAGAAAATATCAATCGGTGCTATCTAGAGACTGAAAACAGTTATCTCAGTCAGTTTATGCACAACTTAATCCTGCTCTAAAGTATGTGTGAGCTTGCTTGAAATATTTATGTTTCAAATAGCACTCTCAGACCTTCTTTAATTTTTCTTGTTTTCTTTTGTTTTTCATTTATTTTTTGAAACAACGCTTACTGAAATTTATGTTGACAAGTTGCAGACAGAGTGATGGAGTGCTCCTTCTCTGATCTCTAGTTAGAAGTCATTTGCATCCCTCCACCTCACTTTGTTTTTTTCCACAAAGGGAAGTTTCGTTAACTCAGTTATCAATCAACAAGAGCTCTGAAAGGCTATTTCATACAACAATTTGTTAAAGTGACGACAGTGGTATCAGCCACGCAGCTCCTCAGTAATAGCCCGAAAAGATCCATGTCACTGGGTTATTAATTGTATAAGGAAAAGAATTTAAAGCCATTAGTACTGACTGCCTTTGCTTCCAAAGTGATTTTTTTTTCCCTCTGAAATTGGCACTTTTTTTCTTATTCTACTGCTGTTCCAAAAGCTGACAGAAACAATAACCATCTGCATTATCAAAACTCATTTCTGCCAATGATCACTATTATCTTAATACAAAATTTCAAAACAAGACATCAAACAACAGAAAACAAATGAAATAAACATTTAAAGTAGAAAAACTAGTCACTCACTGACTAGTCAGTATTGTTTTGTATTTACTATGTGACATATGGCACAGGCTGCACAGGGAATCACAGTGGAGCCACTGTCCCTGGAGGTGTTCAAGAGCTTTGGAGTTGTGGCACTGAGGGACATGGTCACTGGGCACGGTGGGGATGGGTTGGGGTTGGACTGGATGATCATGGAGGCCTTTTCCAACCTTAATGATTCTTTGATTCTATAAATAAGAACTAGAAAATAATGTACATAACAGACATAAGGAGCAATTCCGGGCAGAATATTTTAGGCATTGTGAAAGTGTATCATGAGCTGATTTGTTTAAAGTGTCTAATAAGAACTGATTGAGGCATATCCTGAATCCAGGTGTGCATTTCTGAAATCTTCACCCAAATGAATGGTAGTGGTACAATTGCTATGCCAGTAATGGAGGTCATAAGCAAGCCAAAGTGACCCATTCCTCACCCCAGAATGTCCAAATGTACATTTACCTATACTGATTTTGCCATACACTTAGAAATCTGCTCCATTCCAGAAAACTCACAGTTGTATTCCTCTTGGTTTTTAAATGTACTAAGCATGTGCTTTAGCTTGCAAAACAACAAAATAGACTCTTCTTGCCACTGCTATGCTGCTATACACCCATAAAGGCAGCTACTGCCCAGTGTGCATCCAACTCTCCAGATGCTTATAGCTGGGCTTAATTCTTTACATATCACATCTGTTCCAGTGCTCTGATTGGAATCTTTCCAACTAAGCCAAAGTCTTTATATTTTAATTGCACAGTAGAAGTAGTCTTGGTCACTGGAACAGGTTGCACAAGTAGGTTGTGGATGCCCCATCCCTGGAGGCATTCAAGGCCAGGCTGGATGTGGCTCTGGGCAGCCTGGTCTGCTGGTTGGTGACCCTGCACATAGCAGGGGGTTTGAAACTAGATGACCATTGTGGTCTTTTTCAACCCAGGCCATTCTATGATTCTATGATTTTCCCATAGTTCCAGTGACAAATGGTCATAAGGGCGCCTTTCTTTCTCCCTGAACACTGCAGCGTATTCCTTTATTAAGGGAATAGACAAGTAACTCCATTCAAATTTCTTTAAATGTCCTTTGAATGTGAAAATTGGATTTGCCTTTGTTGTGGAAGAGCAGACTTGCTCTTTGAAGGCGTGTTGCATCACAGTGTGACTGACGTGCAAACTTTTCTAAACTTTAAAGCAGTGTTTGGGTGCAGCTTTTTTTACAGCTAAGAAATCATGAACAGAAAGGTGAGAGCTGCAGACTAAGAGAAAGAAATATAGAGGCAGACATGCTATGTTATGAGGAACTCATGCTATTTAAAATAACAAACAGTTCTTCACCTGCTGTTAAGATGACTAATAGCCCAGATGGAAAACAGGATTTGGTTGCATAAACTAGATTTAAACAGACTTCATCTGCTTATTTCCAAAATTTCTAAAGCATCATTCGGGTGTTTTCCTGATGTTCTGCAAGTTCTTATCTTTCACTTCCCCTCCCACTAACAGGGATCCTGTATGCCTGGCTAGTTCTTCATTTTATATGAACAGACAGTATTCAAACACTAGGGGTGATAGTTGGTTTTCTTAGTCTGAGTCTGCTAAGTTTACTCAGAGGTGACACTGAATTTCTGCTCAATTACTGTTTAAGTCATCTCACTGGAGCTTTGGGATGATATTTTCATCCTCTTTCTTCTTCTCCCTCTTTCCCATGCACTTCCATTCTCTTTCCAAACACTCTCACAAGACTTGATTCAAAGCCTGTTAGATTCAGTTGGGTAACAGGAGAAGAAACTGATGATAATAGCCTTCCCAAATGAACTATTAATTTTCCAACACAGAAAAATGTGTATCTTTGCTTTTGTATGCAGATACACGATCTGTTTCATATTACAATATATGCAGAAGCAATGTTGAAACCGTTGTTGAATAAAGCAAGCTTGCCCTTACATTTGTTTCCATGCTTTTCCATTTCTCTCTGCTGTTATTTCTTATTGTGCTGTGCAAGCCAGTAGCAGAGATCCTTACTGAATTTTGGGATGCAGTCTGCAAGAATAACCACAAAACAGTTTTTGCTCTGGGTCAAACAACTGGATCTAAGAAGCTTCAAACTGAAGATACATGATACATGCAAATGGCGTGTTTTCAATGCTTTAAATTAACATTAGCACTCAGTCATGCTGAGTTTATTACTGCAACAATGTAGAAGACAGTAAATAAAGCCTGGTGTAAAACTTTATGCAGTTTTTTCTTCCAGCTGAAAGAATTATATAAATCAAGACTTTGTGTTAAATGACTGGTGAAGTGAGGTTAGGTAACATCTGAATAATTCTTGTGTGCATTAGATTCCCTCAGCTGGAATATTATGATCTGATGAGCTACAGTTTATTATATGTTTTCCTACTGATGACGATAAAAGCAACTGGGATCATGTTTGATTTTTTAAATATTTGTTGTTGTTGTTCAGGGGAGTATATCTGCTGAAAGCAACACAGAATCACAGATTTGTAGATTGGCTTAGCTTGAAAGCCTCCTTAAAGATCATCCAGCTCCAACCCTCTGTGGTGGGCTGGGTGCCCTCCACCAGTTCAGGCTGCCCAGGACCCCATCCAGCCTTGAGCACCTGTGTCTATGGGGCACCCACAGTTCTTTGGGCAGCAGTGCCAGGGACTCACCACTCTCTAAGTAAATAGTTTCTTCCTAGTGTCTGACTTAAATCTCCCCTTTTAGTTTAAAACCAGTCCCTTTGTCCTATTACTATCAGAATGTTAAAAATCAGTCTCCTTCCTGTTTATGAGTTCCTTTCAAACACTGGAATGCAGCAATGAGATCTCCCTGAAGCCTCCTTTTCTCCAAGCTAAACAAGCCCATCTCCCTCAGTCTATCTTCATAGGAGAGGTGGTCCTATGAGCATCTTTGTCCACTCCAAAAGCTCCACATCTTTTTTTGGGCTGCATCCAGGCTGGATGCAGTACTCCAGATGGGGCCTCACAAAGGCAGAGTAGAGGGGAACGATCCCCTCCCTGCTCTGCTGTTGCTGCTCTTTTGTTGCACCCAGGATACTGTTGGCCTTCCAGTCTGTAAGTTCACATTGCTGGATCACATCCAGCTTTTCATTCACCTGGACCCCCACAAGCCTGCTCTCAATGAATTCTTCTCCCAGTCTGTACTCGTATCTGGGATTGCCCCAACTCGAGTGCAGTATCTTGCACTTGTCCTTGTTGAACATCTTTAGGTTCACATAGGTGTGCTTTCTAAAGCTCTGGTCAGAAATGCCTGCACTGCTGCTTGGTCCAGAAACCCAGAAGCTGGGAAGTGGGCACTGATGCTCTGAGCAGGACTTTGGGCAGGATTTTCCTGCTCTGTAAAGCAGGTTGCAGGGTGGGAGAGGGGAGGGCTTGTCCCCTCTGAACCTCATTGCTGCAGCTGCTACTGTGCCACTGCGACATGTATAGAGCTCCCAAACTGGTTGTCACAATCAGGGATAAACAGACAACCTGCCTGCAATCAGCTGAATAACACTGTTTCTCTTGCAACCATGAAGCTCTGGTGCAACAATTTAATACACTCTCTTTTTAAAGTAGATGAAAGTAATATCTTTTGCTATTGTGCACTCAAATGAAATAAAACATTGCTAGCTGGAGCCAGTCAAATCAGTCCTTTCATGAATTTTGATTGGTTTCCATGGAAACTCTGACATACTCCATTTAGCACCAGGGTCCATGCCTGAACAAAGGAACTGCTGAATGAAGTCTCAGAATCTTCCTATCCATATGCATGGCAGAGAGCAGCATTTTCAAGTAACGCTGGTGATTAAGTGTTTGTATAAACATGCACAGCGATGTGAGCGCAGTGGAGATCAAAATCAGTTGGGCAAGAAGCATTCGTCAGCTCTAATTAAGAGTTAGGGAAAGATGAAGCATGCAGGGAGTGAAGTGTGCTCATTGCTATTGGGAATAGAGCTGTACTTTTATTTAATATGGGGATTAAAAACTAAGTTTATTTGCAGCACAGAGTAGAAATCCAGAGAATCTCTGAGCTCCTGCATGGAAGCCGGGAAGCTTTGCATCTCACTGAACTTGTCTGGTTTTATCACTGGCCAGGATGATAATGATCATCCACACTCTTCCATCTCAAGACGTCATAGAATCATAGACTCATAGAACGGCTTGGGTTGGAGGGGACCTTAAAGATCATTGAGTTCCAACCCCCTGCCATGGGCAGGGCTGACAACCACTAGATCAGGCTGCCCAGGGCCCCATTCTGCCTGGCCTTCCATGCCTCCACAGTTTCGCTTGATAAAATTCAGTTCTTTTGTTGCTCACCCTTGTGTAATTTGTGAGTAACATCGCTGAAATTGATGGAGTTTTATTGCCATAAGATAACATAAAGAAGAAAGTAAATCATGCCTCTCTCCAAGACTTGCTTCACAGCCTAGTGGGTTAATATATCAGAACTAATTAACAGTCTGATGAGAGCCCCATGCAACAGCATGGAGTATGAGTGTGTGCTGAATGTAGAAGACCTTATAATATTGCTCAGAGATGAAGGTGAAAGAAAAGCTATTAAAGTGGAACTTTTTAAATTATAAAGACTCTTTATTAAATATCTTGGAACCACATCTCAACCTGCTTGTAAAATGCTAAGCCTGGCCAATAGGAATGCAAGCAACATTCCTGAACACCCTATTATACCCTAATACTGGGTGTAATAAAAATGATCTTTTAAAACTCCTTTTCTCCATAATCGGATTTTACCAGCTTTCTTAGATTGGAATATGATTTTGCCTTTTCTAAATTCACTGCATTCCACCTACACAATCTGATCAGTTTGGGGCCCACGTGATCGATGTGCCCACATGGAGCTATTGCTGTTCACTGTCATAGCCAGAGTCAATATCTGGTGATACTCATTGGCATCCATCGTGTTCAGAGTTTGGAAAGCTGAAAACAAGCAAGACTTGCCCTTTCTGCCCTAAATTTAGATCCATTAATTGTCATAGGTATTACTCTGTTTTTCAAAATGTTTTTAAAATAAGCTTTAGTTTTAGCATTTATTTAAAAGTAAAATTAGGGTTTTTCTTTTTTACAGTAAAGTGATTATTCCAGGCTTTTTTAGTAATGTAGATTCCCTTTCTCAGAAAAGGCATTCAGGTCTGTAAGAACAGTAAAGGTTTCAAACCATGAAAACACAAAGCTGTCTATTCACCACAAAAGGGATGAAATTCCATGCACTTAGTTGTTTAATTTTCCTGGAGATTGATTAAGGTAACCCCTTATTTCTCTGCTGGATTCGTTGATTTCTATTATTAGAAACCCGAATTTTCACAGTTTGCATCTGGAGAACACTGTGCATTCCTAGAACACAGACTTGCACTGCTCTCTAGAGGCAGCCAAGACAGGTATAAGCAAGCTCTCCTTGCCCTGGAAGTGCTGGAGCAGGGTTAACATGGCATTTTTAGGGCAAATTCATGACGATGAGATAAAGAGTAGTAACTGCCTGAGCTCCTAACTGCAGTTTGCTACTGAAGAATAAACTTAGGCAAGACATATGAATTTTATGGGGAGAATCAAGTGTGTATATAGTTCAAGAAGCAGCTGGTTTGTGAACAGATGATAAAAGCTCTGAAATAGTCCAACATGTAAAAATCTGTCACACTTTGAATTTTCAAAGAATTATTTTTTTTTTTAATCCTTTGGTTTAGGAGAAATGAGGAAGAAAAAATCACAAAAAATAAAGGAAAGCAATTGCTTACAAATCTCATATGAGCGGTGAGGACCTGAAGCTGCTGCCCAGACAAGTAGTCTTGTCTGGATGGATCCCCATCTCTGGAGGTGCTCAAGGCCAGGTTGGATGGGGCCCTGGGTAGCCTGATGTGGCAGAGGGCAACCCTCCCCATGGCAGAAGGTTGGAACTAGATAATTTTAGGGTCCCTTCCAACCCAAACCACTCTATGATTCTATATATTAAAGATGTTATGTAGAAAGCCATGTAAAATCAAATTATTATTATTTAATTATGAAGATTTGTTCTTTGCTCTACATAGAATCACTAAACAAAAGAAAATGTTAGGAAAGCAAATGTAGGCAAATGTAGTATTCCCACCCAGCAAACTGTAAAGCCAAGAAAGTCATTATTCTAGAGAAAACTAGTGCAAAAGGAGAAGGAGCAGGGATATTTGTAAAGTTGACAAGAGTATCCTAGCTTGTTGTGTTTAATGACAACACAAGTGCTGGAAGACAAATTAAATGTAGTGCTTCACAGATCACAATTCTTTAGAGGAAACGTGAAGTGTTCAGCCAGGTCATGACATGTCTGACTGAATTCCTATCAGCTTCTCCCAAGGCAGCCCTTGGCTATGGTGGAGGTAGCAAGGTGGAAGAACTTGGCCATTGCTCTGACCTGATCTAACAACTTAAATGTGCAAATACAGAATGTTCGATCTTTCATTTTCCATCCCTTTGTGGCACTGAATGGTTTAATGGGCATGGTGCCCATGGGCTGATGATTGGACTGGAGGATCTTAGTGGTCTTCTTTAATCCTAATGATTCTATGATTCTGTTCTGTCTTGTGGTTTAGGAAGAAGCAAACCCTGCAAACAATTAGGCACATATACTCAACCACAAGGCTATGCTGGAGATACACAAAGACCTAATGTTGTGAAAATGGGGTTCAGAATGGTGCTCAGCAGAATCATGGCAGTGCTCTTGCCATGCACGAAATTATGGAGGAATTGATTCTGTTTTCACAGAATCCAACAGATTTGCTATTGCACTTAATGGAAAGAGTAATAAACAGGCCTATCTCTTGGTCTGTCTATCCATCTGTGAGCTTCACTGTACTCATAACTAGAAAAGCCATTAGCATAATTATGAAATATTATTAATATCTGGTTGTTTTTTTCCTAGCACTCTGAGATATATTTATTTAGGTAGATACAAGATATAATGTAGTAAATCTCAGTGTTCACGGGAATCTTCTGAAATGTGATAATCCTCCCCAGTACCTTAAAGGAAGTTATTTAGAATTATTGATTCTATGAAAGAAAATGAAGTACTTATTTGGTCCTATCAGCAGTTATGTTTTAAATCAAAAGGAAACTTATAAGATCATACTTTATTTCCTTATTTTAGCTATAGTTAAAAGATATATGGGGTAACACCATATCATTTATTGACATCTTGAATTTAATGTCTGCTAATTCTTTTTTCTTCAATTACATTTGTTCTAAATATTATTCTTTACCAATCATATTACATTTGTATTGAATTTTAATCTGGAAACGAATTCTCAATATATTTACATGTTTACAAATTTTTGTTCACAAATAAATTTGTGGATAAATGTCTCCATCTAGATAAATGTCTCCAGGGGGTGAAGCATAATAAAATGTAATTCTGTACACAGTCTACTTAAAAGTCTGTATTATGAAAGTTACTCAATTCAGGTTTTCCAAACAATCTGCAAACTAAACTTTACTGTACCAGTAAATATACTCTCATGTTTGTATTGTTTCAGTCATATTTAGCTTTTCATAATTAGAAATGGAAAAAAATGCCAGCAGGAGGGAACAAGGTATTTCATCCTTTCTGAGAAAAGCTGTGCTGTTTATTTGGCTTCCCTTCAGTCTGAACCCCACAAACAGCATTACAGAAAAGTTTTCTAATTAAATCCATAGCCATTTAGGGAGACAGAAAGGGTGAGCTAAATGCTATTTGCTACTCAAAAATAGTAACAGTAACACACACACACACACACAAAGGCTAATAGAACCAGCTGGAAGAGTCAACAATAACTGAAGAGACAGTGACAGAAGTTGCTTCATCACAGATTCATCTCAGCAGCCATTTCCAAACAATTGAAGCCAAATGAGATTTACTCTTATAATGAACCCATTTATGAGTCCATTGCTAACCAAAAGTGTAACTTCATACTTCTTTGGAAAGTGTAATCAAGGAAGGAGCAAAGCAGAGGACCAAGAGGTTTCTGATGCATGAGAGTTCTGAGAAAACTGCCCATCAAACACATCTGCTTTGCATGGGCATGATATCCTGCCCAGCTCTTGTTGCCATGGCTGAAACTTGCTCCCCATAACATTACCTATGTGATATATTACGAATGCTGTGCACAGATGTCAGCTTGACTAAATTTCTTGCATTGCTCAGCTTTGTGTCAATTCAATTCTTCTTCCTCAACATCTTTGCTCCTGTCCAGATTTTATGTTCACCCTTCATCTTCCTTTACTGAATAACAGGTAGCAGGTGGCATTCCTAGTTATGCTGCTGACATTTATCTTGATATTTCTTATCCTTTTTTGGCATTTCCTTGAGAGATGCCATTTTCACAGTCAATTCCATGTATTGATTGAGACATTCAGAGGATATTTTTAGAGATATCAGGATCTTATAATGATATGTGTAAGCCTTCATCTACAGTTGTTAATAATAATAATAGAAAAAGATTTTTCTTTAAATCATCATGAAAATATTTCAGATTGTTTATTTGCTTTTCTTTAAGCTTCAGCTCTCTTTTAGTGTCAAAGCCAATGAGTAATTAAACCATGGTTCCTAATTTACAACTCTGCTGTCTGCAGAACTTTAAGTCTTCAATATGAGATAGCTAACGGTCTATCTGTACCCAAGAAGTGGTGTAACATGTTGAGGACTGAAAATATCCCCATGCATTGATAGAAGGGGTGGAGGGAAAATATAGATTTTTGATGTTTGAAGCTTGAGATTCCATGCTCTAACTGTTGAAAATGACCATTGGTCATGTGGAAGAAATGCACAATGATGGCCTGATGGAGCTGGCTGTGACACCACTCTCATCTTACTGCTATCAAGCCATAGAATGACTCCCTTAGTTGCTCCTGTTCTCAGTAGACAGGGGGATGGCTCTTTGTCCGCCAATTAACGTATCCACAAAGAATCATGGTTGGTAAGTCAGGAACAGCTAAGCTTTACAACCAAAAGCAATGAGTAGCATAAAATTTCTCATATTTTCCAGTGATCATAACAATTTCAATTTCAATGTGAAATTGTATTAATACCATGTGATTTCACCAGGTTATGGTAGAGATTGTTTTCAGGTTGCCCAGTGAGGTTGTGCATGCCCCCTCCCTAGAAGCATTCAAAGCCAGACTGGATGGGGCTTTGAGCAAACTGGTCTAGAGGGAGGTGTCTCTACCTACAGCAGGGGAGTTAGAACTGCACGATCTTAAAGGTCCCTTCCAATTCAAACCATTCCATTTTTCAGTGATTCTGTGATTAATTTTCAGAAATCAAGGCTCAGATTGTTCATTTTCACAAAACAAATAGTTGTGAGACAAATTGCCTTCAGGCATGAAGCTGGTTACCAACAGCTAATTTTTTGAGTGCCTTTACAAATCTTGTACATTTTTTTGTTTAACAAAGTATGTACTCTTTAGTTGAACAACCAAGCTATTAAAAATTTAGAACAGAGCACTGAATCTGAATCAGCAATGAGGTATGAAACAGAACAACTACGGTAAAGATAAAAATATTAAACAATAATTTCCTTTAGATGGGAGACATTCACAGCAGTTAATGCATCAGAAAGGAGCTCAGAGCAGGCTTCTGCTCCCAGTGTATGATACTGAAATCCTCTCTGACCTCCAGCTAGGCATTCCATTCTTCTGTATCTCAGTTACTGCATTTTTACAAGTGATTGCACAGCATCTGACCTGCAGGAACCTGCTTATAAGCACAATCTTACCTGGAGGCAAATGGGATCCTACACAGCTTAGTTCTGCCCATGTAAACTTCTTATTTAATTCCATGCTTATCAAAATGTGGCCCCTCCTTAGACATGTTCTGATAGATATTTCATGACGAACAAAAACAATTTGATTGAAGTAATGGCTTAGCTAAGTCTATGAAAGTGAGTTAGAATCATAGACTCATAGAATCATTAAGGATGGAAAAAACTTCCACGATCATTCAATCCACCCCACCTTGCCTGCTGACCATGTCCCTTGGTGCCACATCTCCATAGTTCTTGAGCACCTTCAGAGATGGTGACTCCACCACCTCCCCGGGCAGCCTGTGCCAGTGCCCAACCACTCTTTCACAGTTTATCCTAAGTTATTTGTCTGCAGATAATGGTGAAGTAAAAATGTCTGTGTCCTTTCCTTCACAAGACCAATTTACACTGACTTGAATTTTTGGAATATTTAGCCTCCTTGGAATACTTTGGAATACGTGGCTTCCTTGATGCTACAGTTATTGAGAAACCACTTGTTGAGGCTAGTAGAAAACAACTCCAGACTTTCACTGAGATCATTCAATATCTACATTATTTTTATGTACCTTTTGAAAGTTCTTATTTCTGTATTGGTTTAGAGATTGACAGAGAAAAGTATTTTTAAGTAACTCCTTGAAAAAAGTACCTGGGAGCATGTTCTCTCTTTCCCCTCTACTACTGCCTGTTAATTACTTTTTCCAGTCTTGTGCTGGACTTTGCTTCACTGCATTTTGTCAAATTCTCTAGCAAGCCTGACTGAAACTATCAGCCCAGATTTGCATTCAATTTGCAAGGCATACATTTGTAGCTGGTCATGGGGAAGAACAACCTTTGTATTCTCACATGAGCAGGTTATGTATTTGTGTCTCTCCTGTTAACAGCAATAAATAACTTATGGCCAATCCTGATTAACAGTATCACCCCCTAATTAAATCCCTGATTTTTTTACATCCTTGGGCTAAAATAAAGTGCTACTTTCCTATGAGAGCACAAAGACAATTGATTTTCTTAGTGTCTGCAGAGAAAAAATGGTAACTGCAGTGAGAAATCCATCTTTTTCCAAAAAAGATGTAAAAATTGTATGTCATGAATTAGCTTTGAAGAGAACTAAAACCTACTAAATTTGATTTAATCTACACTGACTTAACAGCCAACTCTGTGGCAGGTAAAGTTAGTAGAGTCAAATCACACCAGGAGCATTTTCAGATGGCCTTCTAGAATTTAATTTTTCCAGATTTTCAAACTCCTGTTAAGATTTATACCTCACTGTCATTAGGTATCTCAGCACTGCAGTGCTCTCAGATAACTGTTTTCAGTAGATAAATTAGATATATAGATCATTGTTCCAAGACATCTTTATTTTTTCTCTGCTGGGATGAACACAGTATGAATGTCACCACATTTATTCCGATCAGTCTGTTTGTTTTTTTTGTGTTAGCTCCTCTCCTGTGTTACATGAAGCCTGCATTACTGTTTATTTGTTTCAGTCCATTAGCTCTGATTTTCCCAAATCTCATAAGAAACTGTGATATGTACTTCTACCATCATTTCCCAGCTCAAAAATTCACTACTTTACATATCTTAGAGCTCCTTCCTTCCACTATCTGCTGTCCAGTGGTGATAATTATGACTGGAACAGTCTGGGTACAAACCACAACCTCTGCAGCAAACCATGAAAATGCATTTCTTGAGAAGATCATTGTGTGAGCACAAACTCAGTCATATTCCCCAGTGCAAGACATATTACCAATGCTCCTCTTTTATATACCTACTGAGTTGCTAAGGATCTACAGATGAATAAAAACTTGAGACTGTTTCTGTAGGTCTGCTGGAACTGGGTGGATCAGTCAATTACACTTGGTCCTTTCCTTTGCAATCTGACTTTGAAAACATTGGCATCCATTTTGTTCTTCATAGAGCTATCTTGTTGACAGTGACTGCTCTAATGGGAAATGCAGGCAAGTGGCTATTTCATATGCACTCCTGGTTTGTTTGTAGTTTTAAAAGATATTACAGCTGTGTCTTAAAACTCCACTAGCTGCATTTCTCTGATGCCAGCAAGGACACAGCAGGTCTTTAACATGGTGATGTCTATATGATGTTCATACACAGTTATGGATGTCTCTTTTCAGACAGTTACTTTCATATATATTTACTTCACAGCTATTGTTGTAAAAGAGCTTGTCATCCATCCTAGAGATAAAAAATTACCCCCAGCATCTCTGGCCTTTCTTTTATGATTCATATCACTGTTTCTATT
Organism: Tympanuchus pallidicinctus; assembly: GCF_026119805.1. Lineage (NCBI taxonomy): Eukaryota > Metazoa > Chordata > Aves > Galliformes > Phasianidae > Tympanuchus > Tympanuchus pallidicinctus. Next base: position 4,448,412 of record NW_026294721.1, read on the forward strand.
ACACACCTGGCTTCTGCTCCAGAGTTCAAATAAAAGTTAACAAACATCCTATTTGCACTGAGTTTCTCTGCCACTCATCTCCTGCTGCAGCGTTCTCCATATTTTCTATGAAGAATTAAGTGCTCGAAGGCTGTTCTGAAAGTGATGTTTCCTATTTTATCATGTTGGCCCACCAAGTCAGAGGTGGATGATGGTGGTATGGCATCTGACTCTCATGAAGCTACTCAAAGAACTATGTGTTACCTCTTTCCAGAAGACCTCACTTTTCCTTCCTTTGTGAACATAATTAACTAACTAAATAATCAGTGGGTCAGTCTTATTCGGGAAACATTTCCCTTCTCTCCTCACCCATAAGGAACCCCCTTCCGTCCCCCCACACACAACATTTTAAATACTCCCTTCTGGTGTGGCCTAAGGAGAACACAATGGTAAGATTATTTTGAAATGTAATGACATTGATAACTGATGGAAGCTTCTCTGGCTTCTCTTCTCTGAAGACTTGACCTTCCAGCTTTTGTGCTAATCCCACCATGCAACTTTGAACTGAAAAAAATGGAGAACCACGTAATGGCCAATGTTCTTCTACTGGCTCTGAGCTGTGTTGTGTTAACTTGCTCTTACTCCACTGCTCTATTAGACAATTTTGTGTGCTGCTTAATTCAACAGTCAGCACTTGGTAACACTGCCAAAATGATTTGCTCAGCAGGGACCTCTTACTCTGGAAGCTTCCATTTAGTTCTCCCCATCTAAATTTGGGATCCCCATTACATCAATGGATGGAGAATTAAGGCCACAAATATAGCTGTTTTATGAGTGAAACAGCCTGACAGACATCTCTACAAATGTGAACTCAAGAAGTCACTGGGATTGCTTTGCCTAAGGCAGACCATTTTCTATTGGTAGATACATGGTGTTTGTTTCCAAAGCTGCTAAGCTAAGGCTTTTCAACAGCCCTAAATGAAATTTTTAAAAGCACAGGTGAACAACAAGAAGATAGAACAGCATTGCCTTCCAAAAAAATGTATTACAGGAGGATATACTGTTCTGAATTCCATCTTCTGGCAAGGCACTGTGTAAATCAGAAGCTGCAAATTTTTCATCTCATTTTGTCTGACCCAGAGTATCTCTGCTACAAATATTAAGAGAATTGCACAGAACAAAGCTTTAAAGAATAGCCTTTTAAAACAAAGTTTTCACATTTGACAAGGAATAACATAACTGTATCTGTTTTATGGAGGGAAAGATTCTGTGCTAAGCTTCATAACAGCTTATTAAATGAGACAACAAGCTATCGAAGGAGATGGAATTGAAAATAAAGATTTCGTAGAGAAATTCTGCAAGAGGCACGAGGGGACCACCAGCTCTACAACCTCAGCATCCAAAGGAATCATTAGTACAGCATACACTGCTTTGCATTTCATAGGCAAAAAATACGATCATACATCAGTAGACATTTTAATGAGGTTAATGGGATTATTAGTATTTTGTAAAATAACTATTATAATGTAGTAACAGTAAAGCATTCTCAAAGAGGACTGTTCAGGGGGGTTGTCAGTATTGCAATCTCACCTTTAAGAAAAAAAAACAGTTCATATATAATCGAAAACTGTCCCTGTGGTGTAAGAAAAATCTCAATATAAAAAGCAAATTACATCATTAAAGGGCTTTGTGCTCATTTTGACAAGATGCATCCCGCTCGTGATAGTGCTATCACAGGATAGCATGCCAGAAAAGGAACTTAAGTCAACTCAGTATAAAAAAAAATGATGCTTACATGAGTTTCTAGAGTTTCATTTCACACCCTCAATTGTCATCCTTTCTAGCTAGATTTTTATTCATCATTCTCAGATGATAAACATCCACAGCTTAGATGTGAAGAATTTAGGATCCCTATTGCCACAGGTATCATATTCTTAGAAAAGATTAATAATTAGGTTATTTGCAGCCCTCCAGCAAATTGCATCTCTACGGGACAATTTCTTTCATCACATATATGGGATATATTTTATTTTTAAAAACTTAGAGGTCATCCCTACAATGACCACCTATGGCATATAAGATAAGCTTTTATATAGATCGGAAAGTTGACTTTCAGTTAGGGACATCAAACTGCATCCATTTATATGTATGATGGGCTCTGTCCTGCCCTGGTTCATCCTTCCATTTTATCTTCACTTCCTGCCTCACTTAATGCTATTTGTCCCTTAAGAAGTACATACTGTGCAGAGTTCAGAAAAGGACAATTGAACAAAAGATGCTCAGAAATACTCAAATGAAATACCATGATCTGCAGAAAAATAAATTCTGAGAATAAGGAGTGATTCAAATTGACTGATAATTCCAAAGGAAGCATTAAAATAAAGCCAGTGACAAAGGTGCATCTGCAAGTGGCCATTAGCACATGAATTCTGAGTCTTTTAGAAGGCTGTCACCCCTAACATTTTTGGCACAACACGTGTTGAAAGCTACATATCCCAAATAGTAGGTTAAATCTACGGTAATCTGACCAACTATCAATGATGAATATTGAGTTATAAAAGCAAAAGAGGAGCTCTACTGTTTACGTTGCTTCTCACCTCCAAAACATTTAGCAGGAAGAAATCTCTTGCAATGCATCACTATCAGTCTACTAAAGTAGAGTGCTGTAGCCAGACAACATGAGTCTTAAGAGCTGCACCATTTGGAAACCAACAGTGCTCATATTCTTCAGATTTAGTGCATGTTTACACCTCAAGTTGTTTAGAAGTAATCCTCTACAACCCCTTAAGAAAACAAGTATGTATTCATCAGGCTCTACTACTGGCTTTTTACTTGCTAGTTTCTTTCTAGAAATTAATTCATATATAGGAAAATTGTGCTGAAGAAAAGTTAAGCATATGAAGCATAGAGAACCATTTAAGTCACTCAGAGCCTTTGACGAGTAGTCACTGAGCTGCTGCTGCAAAAGGGTAAAAACAACCAATTTGAAAGTAATGCTCTGTCTGATTCCTGGGCTTACATTAAGAAAGCTATGAAGATTTGTATAAAATGCCTGATACATTTCTGTTACAAGCAAAGAGACTGCCATTTAGCAATGACAAAAACTGCCACATCTTTTCCGGGAGCCTATGATCCACTGAAACTATGTGTCAAAAGTGAAAAGGAGCCTCGGGCAAAGCACTTGGATGATCAGTATTGCTCAGAGAATCACTAAAGTAATATACATATTATTTTTATATATGAAAGCTGTCCCAAAAAGTAATGTCTCCTATTTTATTCTGTATGGGATGGATGGATGTTGGTGATATGGCAGTAGATATTGACCCTTCCCACCAATATTCCACTAAATTTTGTTGCCCTGGGGAAGTGGTTATGAGAAATTATCTTATTAACTCCAAGTTACTTCACAGCATTACTGACCTGAGCTGCACATCTGATAGCCAATGTATGAAAGAAGACACATGCATAATTTTCTTCAAAAACAAATTGTAAAATCACGATAATTGTTTCACCTGACTGTAATTCTCCACCGAGTGGCATAAGCAGTGCTGCAACTTCTTTCAGTAGGTTACAACTGTCACTCTATTTTACATAAAATTAACATGTTGGCTGCAATGTCAAGTGCATTTATGAACTAAATAATTAGAACAGTCTCTATTAAGTCTCTAAATGGCAGGGTGACACATCCCTGCTTCTGCAGTTTGGGCACAAAGCAGGCTACATATGTTGTACCTATTTTGCTTTATCCTTTGCTTTAAAAGGAGGGATTTTCATGCATGAGAGTTTTAATTAAAAAACAAACACAATTAAGTCCAAATCTTGAACCAAATGGACTTAGATCCAGGGTCTGACCATAGCATACTAAGATAACACTTTTTACTTCATAAAAAGCTGAATTGCCTTCTTCTTAAATTAGAGGAGCAATTTCCAGTGGCCTACACGGGAAGGGTCAGGATCCAGGTTGGGATGTATAACATGGACATTAAAATAATAATTTCTGTGCTTTTCGCTTTTGTTCGCACAAACAACTCAAGCATCAATTGCTGTTTGAGGAAACAAGGCTGCACGCCCCCAGAGCATGCTGAAATCAGTGCAAGTCTTTCCTCCAACTTGAAAAGCCCAAGTCCCCAACTGATTTCTATGTTTATTGTTCAAACATCATTTGGGTTTGGCAGCAAAGATCACTTCTCTAATCCCTCTGATTTCCAATGGGAAGCAGCAAGGTGACAAGCTGACGAAAAGAAAGAACCTCCATGGCCCAGGATCCACATTGTATGAAAATCAGAAGCAAGCCTATGGTGCCCTGCTCACCTCTCTCATAGCAGTACCAACTCCAATTGCCTCACTTTATTGAAAAGGATGTATTCACATTGTTTGTGGGTTTTTCTTTCCTAAATAAAGCACTACAGCCAAGTGACTATTTCTGTATTACTTGCAGAATTGTTTATATGCTATCAAAAGTATAAACTGAAGATCCAATTAGGTGAAAATCACAGAACTAGAAGATAAGTTAACAGAAATAGCATAAATAATTCAAACAATTGGACTCATGTTTCTTAAAACATCTTTCTTTTCTCATTATTGGAGACAAATGGGTTTCATATAAACAAAACATGCCTACAGTTTTATAGTTAGTGTGCAATTTTAAAGACAAAAAAAAATGAAAATACTGAGACTAGCAGGTACGACTGAGAGAAAAGGCTCTGGATTCAAATAGTGTGGCAAGACAGTTGAATGCTAATGGAAGAGAAAAATAAGATAACTGACTTATAGTGAAGACTCATCTTGGCTTAATCCAGTACACCTGCTAAGCACAGCAAAGACTTCATAGGAAGAATAGCAGCACAATAAGCTCTTGTTAATAAGCTGATCAGTGATTTAGAAGCTGTTTTCTGATCAGACAGTGCTTACATGGAAGATATTCACATCTTGAGACTGCAGACCCGGAGTCAACTACACCTATTCTAGAACCAGCTGACTTTTCCAACCAGCTTATAACAGATCTGGGATGAAGGGTCCTGAGGGACCCCAGTTCTCTGTCACTCCCCCTCAAAGGAAGAGAGGGAGACAGCCTTGATGCTGTGCCAGAACTGCTCAGCAATGGACAAGATGTTGGTGAGATATAACACTCTTCTTCCTACAAGTGCAGAGCACAGCACTATATGAGCAGCTGTAGGGAATCACAGAATCATAGAATGTTAAGGTTGGAGATGACCATTAGGATCATCTAGTCCAGCTGTCAACCCATCACCACCATTCACCTTAGCCATGTCACTCAGTGAACTCCATCCCAGTCAAACCCATTACAAACATTTCAATGCAAAAGAATAAATCAAATAAAAATCAAGTAGAAAATACAGCTGTTCCTCTGTCTTCCTAGGTCTAAGAGCCTATCTCCTTGCCCTTTTACTAAAATCCTTTCTTTGAGCCTTACATATCTCTCTCTATCCAGTACTGATTACACAGTGCATGCTCCTCAAATGCTAAGTGCTAAGAACAAAAATAGATTTAATCTGAAATTAATTGCAATTCAGAAAAAAAAATGTTTTCAACATTTTTTATTTAATTGAGAGCAGATTAAGTCAGGAATAAATATAATATAGGAATAAAATGGTCTTTGTAGGCTATAAGAAGCCTAATTCCTTTTTTTATATTATTTTTTTCTCTTTCGTGGACAATTAATTAATAGAATTAAAGAGTCTACCATGTCATTATTATTCAAATGTGGTTGACAAAGATGTTAAGATTAGTGATGACAGACAAGATAGAAATATCTGTCTTTTTAGCAACTTGAAGTTAATTAAAATAAACCTGACCTGTTATCTGCCACCCAAAGTTTCCTATGGAAGCAGGACTGTAATGGTAGTGTAGACAAATTGGCTTGTCTTACTTAAACTCCTCTGGGTTAATTAAAATGCAGCTTATTCTTTGAAGAGTGCCACATATGAGTTGGTTGCTTTTCCCCTCATTCCTGTTATACATTTTCTGAATATTCATGATAAGATTTCATATAACTAAACAAGAAAGCTGAGATTTGTATCAGAAGGAGTAAAGCTTTTGCTTAGAGTAAGGAAAGACCAGAACATCTCTCAAGGTGCTCAGAGCCGGGAAGAGTCAGAAAGCTCCAGTAGGCAGAAACTTCTGGAAACATGATCGTGACGGATTGCAACCAGTTCTGATGTTGGAACACCATGGATGTCAGCATGTGATGGATGTTCAGGGTGGAAGTGTTTTCAGCCTTAGTACATTTGTGTGTTTACAGGAAGTACAGCAGTGCATATGGTGCACGACAGAGAAGGAAAGTGGTTATGGCTTCTTTTTAGAAAATGCATTGGTTGAAATGTAAGATTTCAAACCATCGCAGAAATGTTTTGTAAGTCAAACTGTGTGAGACATCAGTTCTTGTTGGATTCTGATTTCTAAATCAAACAGCTTGCAAGAGAAAACCGTAGGGCTGACCCCCGTAGTTTCTGAACTCATCTTATAACAAAGGGATAAATTTAATCCCATGTCCATCTGTTGTGCTGGCTTGAAAAGCTGCATGAATGCCACACTATCCCAGGAGCATTTTCTTCATTTTGGGGTTGCTCAGACTCTGTGGAGGAATCACCAGGAACCTTTCCCTACCTTGGGATAGAACAAATCAATACACAAATCTAAGTGATGGGGAAGTGGCCTCACTTTCCAGTTAGTCATCTTTGGCAGGAGCCAAGACTCTGTCTAAAAAAAGGAATTAAAAAAAAAAAAACAGTGAAGACTATGGAACAATTGTCTGAGAAGCCTTTTGTTTGTGTGCCACACTGCCACTATTGGTAGAAAGGGTCTCTGATACCCAACAAAGACCTGACATGGGGTTCTCCTGTGAATGCCTTTCAAAGCATGGTTTGTCCATACTGCATTTAAATGCAGGGACTTGGTTAGTGGACATGGTGGTGATGAATCAACAGTTGGACTAGCTGATCTTAATAGTTTTTTCCAACCTTAATCATTCTATGAGTCTATATTGTTACTCTATTATCTGATCTTTTGTAGATCAGTTATCTTTCCCCTAAACCAGTAGGCAATCCAGTTATACAACGCACTGCTTCAGAACACCTTAAGGACCATCTGATTTATAAGAGAAAGCATGCTTATATGCCTAGGAAGAACACAGAGTGCTCTTGTAGCTCAAGTTTACATGGGTCTTGAAGAGAGTCACAAGTCACATGTTAGGATTTATAAAAAGCTCAGATACTAAGGATGAGGATATAGCTTCCTGATGAAGCCTATTTTTTCACATTTGCTGAATGGGCACTATATTAAATGAGAAGACAAGACAATTTGTTCATCAAAGCTGACAGCACAAATAGTACTAAAACCACTTGACAAGTTTTTTTTTCCTCACTAGTGGCCTTAGAAAATTCTGTAGCCAATCTGATTGAATAATCTTCCTAGCAAGAAAAGTCACACTTTAAATTTAAGGACGAGTCACTACCTATCTGGATAGCACTTAGGTCTGAGCATTTTACATAAGACATAACAAAAGCTGTAGATGTGTTTATTGATTCAGGCATTCAGTGGTGTGACTTTTAAAGCTTTGTCTCCATGAGAGACTCATGTAAATCAGGCTACTGTCTTGGATTTGATCCTCAGATTAAGTTTCATTTTGGCTAATTTTTAGAAAGAATTATTATCATCCCAAGCAAACGTATATATTTTGTCTACATATGATTGATGATATTCAGGTGGAGTTGGATTCACCATATTCAGAAAACTTGATAAGCAGATTTTTTTCTAGCTTCAACAGTCTGTTTTCTCATTTAATTTCAAAAGTCTGAAAGACAGAATGAAGGAGACTTCATTACCACTGAGAAGAATAACTACACACGAACTCCATTCACAACAAAGCCAATTGCTGATTAAAAGGAACTGGAAATGATTAATACATTTTCAATGGCTACATTTGGTAGTCATTACAATTATTCATACGGAAACAACAATCAGCTTTTAAGTTTTAGTTTATTTAATTAGTGTTAAACCGTCTAAGGGGAAATTCTGAAGTCCAGTGGAATCAACTAGAGGATACTATTTATAATGGGCATCCCTACTGGGAGAACTATTCATTCTTACAGTTATGCAACTCACACATCATTTGTCATATTTGCTGTGGCAATTTGTTTTCCTCTTGTTGTTTAATCAATTTTCAATTGAACTGACCTTTTGTAATTCAGAAGCATGCTTTGAGATGATAGGCATTCTAAAAAGCATAAAATAACCTGTGACCAGCTTCCTGATGTGAGCAGCTTATGCTTTAAATAGACAAGCTTTTACTAACTTCATTTTGAGAAAGAGAAATTTTGTCCTTGGTCACAGAGAAAAGCATGGGCCCAGAATTCCAACTTGAACTGTGTGAGTAGGAGATTTGGGACATGCACCTCCATTCTGCTCTTTGATGCTGTCTGCCACATCAGAGCTACATGTCCCAGTTAATCTAACATTTCCCTTTCCCAATCTATCTGAGGTCTGTTTTTTCTTTCTTTCTAAAACATTTTCCTTCTAACTCTATGACAAGTTGAACTGCACAACAAGTCTAAATCACTTCAACACAAGAACTCCACACCAGCACCACCATGAGTCGAAGTTACAAATGCAGGCAAATACAAAGCAGTTTCCCCTTTCAGCGCTGACCATTTCTCATACAATTCAGTTATTTCTTCACACATCCTTAGCTTCTGCTTCCATACTTCCCCCTTAGTTCCTTTATTGCTAGCAGAAGTTCTTTTAAACATTAGTCAGTCCACTGATTATGTAAAGATGTGGATTTATCTATGGCTTTGATATAAACTTCCTCCAAAAGGTCAGATTGTTCCAAATCCTCAATTTCCATGAGTTGTTAGATTTAATCTAAACTCTTCTGTGCATCTTTATATCTGACGTTCAAAAATAGTTTTCACATGATCTTGGATTACTAGGAAGAGCACAAAAGCCTCTTGAAAGTGTATTTTTGATCCTCAGTTGTCAGACTGCATTGAAATATTAAAAATTATATTAGAAATTCAAAGAGACATCTTCATACATATTAAATCATCATCATTTTATGTGAAAAGTTGGCATAGAAGGGGGAAAGAGCAAGCAGAGCCCCAGTTAACCCCTGAATTCGTGTATGTGTGTATGTCTTTTATCCAAGTATAAATAGAAATGAGAAAAATATTATGAATGACTCGATGTGGAAGAAAAGTGATAAATCAAATGACATCAGCAAAAGAAGCAGTTGTAGAAAGTCGTGCTGGTATTTCATGATAGAGCAGTTGCCTATCTCAAAAGTGACCAACACACAAGAGTGGCAACAAGAAAAACTGGCAAATAGCCCTTTCTGCTTGAAGCTTTTCCCCTCATAATTCACTCATGTAAGCTATGGTGCATTCCAGTTAAAACTAAATATTGCCTTGGTGGCACATGCCCATAATTTCTGTGCCATTTCTGTCAACACCATGCTGCTGTCTGATATACCTGAAGTATCTCAATATCAGAAAATGCCTTGTTTGACCATCTGAAAGGAATAGCCACTGCAGAAGACTGATAAACAAACATGGGGGTGAAATCCACCCTTGACTTCCACAGGAGAAATTCCAAGTCAAATTCCCATCCTATCTGCTTTGGCTTTGATTATTCCTCTATTACTCAAATAAAAGTGATTCAGCATATTTCACTTAAAAGACATTATTTGCCTCTGACTATACTAATGGCTATATTTCCATGTAAAAGTAAGAATCTGCCATGCTACTTCACTGCACCCCATTAGGATTTTTCAGGTTTTTTTCAGGTATAGGAAGATATGAAACAAATTAATTCCCCACTCATTGTCATCCACCTGAGTAACTGTGAAGGCCCATCGAGGCAGCAGTAACCATTCAGACCATCTTGAGCTGAACAGCAAGAGACTACCATCTATCACCTTCCTTGCCAAAAAACAGTCTTCTCTCTTTTTCACTATATTTTAAGTTTTCTTCTGTCCCAGTAAATCCCATATGGATAAGGTTTTTCTCTATGACCGTAAATGTTGAACTTTTGGTGGTGTCAGAATGTCAGTGAGGTTAACCTATTTCCGAAGAATGAAATTAAGAAAAAGAATCATGTGCTAGGAAATTTGTACTAAAAAAGAATATAATTCTCCTTTCTCTCTTATCATTTCCAGCAGGAGAGAACCAATACAAAAACAATGCAGAAGAATAAGAGAGGGGGAATCCATATGATAACCAGAGGTTTTGTTTGATAAGGGGGGGGGGGGAGTAAACTAAGCTGAAAATCTGTTTAACATCATTTTTTTCCACAGATAACTTGCATGGTACTTTAAGCAGCCCAACCATATACTTACAGAAATCCATAAATGCTTGAGCTTATCAGAAGAAAAAAGAAACTGAGCTTATGAGAAAGATTCAGCTGAAAACCAGATGGCTTCTGCAACACTGAATAGATTGAAAACTATGATGGGAATGAACAGCTCCAGAGATTAGGCGAGAACTTTGAGAGATCTTCTGAAAGAATACAGCAAGAGCTACGATTCCAAACACTTGCAGGGTTTTTATTACAACATATAATTGACTGAAATATATCGTGATTTATTTCACAAACGCCTTATAGTTAGTGCATTTTCTGAAATTGCAACAGAATGGAAATAAAACAAACATTCCATTAGATGGAAATTCTGGTTCGTTGTGGTTTTTTTTCAAAAATTGATTAAGGTTTTCATTTAGAACATTTTTCAAGTAAAAACTGTGCTTTTCTGAAAAGAAATTTCTATAGAGGAAAATAATTATTTCCTAATAGGGTTTCATGTTTAAATAAGGAACAATTAAAGCTTTTCAGCATTTTATTTTTCCACCCAGCATCCCTATTTTGATCTTATTTTTCATTTCTGCTTTGTCTTTTGAGAAAGGAGAGGCCAGGGAGGCAATGGGGAGATGGAGGGGGCAAAGTAAAAATAAATACAGACTGCTTTAAATTTCTGGGGAATTTAAATGTTTCAATGAGGAAAATCCTCACAGAGGAAAGCAAAAGTGTATCACCCCTAGCTCTCACACACATACATGAAGTAATTACCGCGTTCTTTCAAGAGGCTTTCATTTTCACGTTATGGACCTACAGCTAGGAAAACAATTATAAAAACCTGCGGAGTATAAACTACGTGGTAAAGTCCCCATATTTTGCCTGGGTGGGCATATGGCTTCTTGGTTCTGTAGAACTATCGTGTGAAAAATAGCAGCAATAAGAAAACCCCTGGATGCTTCTTTGTGCGCCTGCCATATCCATTTTTGAGTTTATACACTCTTTTGGGAAGAGGCATGTGATTTTTATCCATTTTATTTACTTCATGTAAAGTGATATACTTTCTCAATCTTTAAAGCTTTGTTTCTGCTTAATTGTTTCTGTGGTGTTAACTCTGAATATCTGTTGGAATGGCCGTTTCTAGGCTGCTCTCTGCAAATCTAATGCTAATTCTTGAAGACAATCATCAGAGATGTTTTTGTTTAAAGCTTAAGCACAAGGGCAGCATGGCTTAAATAAAAAGAGAATATCACCATCAAAGAAAATCAAAGAGAATTTCAAACCATGTACAGTGCCCTCCAAAGCTGCATCACAGCTTTTATGAGACCAGGGGAAGTTTAACATCAGCTTTTAACAGCTTCAAGGACAAAAAGATGTTGATTTGGCCCTTTATCAGGGCGTGAACTTTCTTCTGAGCTCAGCACTACATATAAAAATAAACAAAACAGAAAGAGAAAACAGAAAAGCAGAAGAGGAAGAAAATCAACGCTCTTTAACAACAAATAAGTAAGCACACACTATAACACATAATAAATTAACACCAGTGTCACTGGAGAATAAAAATAACGTTTTCAAAGGACAGCTTGTCATGTTCTCATGACTCAGGGATTGTTGTTTGTTTTTCCTCTTTCTCCTCCCCCTTTAATTAATACATTTACTTCCAAATAAGATCCAAGCATTAGGAAAATGTCACACCATATGTGTGTTTATTTTTGCTCAAGTAATTATAATGGGGTAGGATCTCTCTTTTCCTTTCTTCGCTTGCTGAGACAGAATGTTCCTTCAGAGGATAGAACAACCTCAAAGCAGCTGCTGCGACATCTGAGGCGGAGAAAAAGTCAAAACTTCGTAATCTTTTCCTTGAGTATGCAATGACCTTTGTAAGAGAGGGAGGGAGTCCTTCCTCCAGGTGCTCTCCCCACGAGCTTTGGTTGAATCAGATTGGAGATTAGGAAGAATTTATTCACAAAAAAAGAGGGATCAGGCATTGGAACAGGCTGCCCAGGGAGATGACGCAGTTACTGTCCCTGGAAGTTGATATGGTGCTTAGGGACGTGGTTTAGTGGGCAGTGGTGGAGGTAGGTGGACTAGAAGATCTTAGAGGTCTTTTCCAACCTTAATGATTCTATGATTCTATGAATCTGCACATGGAATTGAACAGATGACACAAAACATCCCTGTCAGTACACGTGCCTTGTACCTCACTCACTTCAGCCTGGTAACCCTCTGCATGCTGAATGCTATTTTTGGATTAAAAACTACTCATATTTTTACAATAATAGATGCATCTAGATTTTATATAAGCAATCTGGGTAGCTTAGAACAAAACCACTGCAAGTTCCGAGCCCAAGAGGGACAAATCCTCCCCCCTCAGATTGCAATAGTAAAGGCTTTTAAGGTGGCATTTTCCTCTTCATTATAAATATTTATTTCACATCTTCCCAATGAGTTCTGATATTTTCAGAGTGGTCAGATGAGTACAGATGTTTTTTGATTATTATTCCTACTACTTTAATCTTCTTGCACTTACTAACATGCTGCCATACTCCAATAATTGTCCATCAGCCAGAAATCTCTCACCTAGAAGAAATACATTATGTAGAGCTCTCCTGATGTTCTATTCTTGCTATTATTCCTTTATACGACCACATCAAGATGATGTCAAAACATGGAAGTTACAGTACAGAAGGATTTCAGAATATCTATGATGCTTAGTGCAATTTTTGCTTCTCATACACATAGTCCTCATTCCATTCTCAGCAGGCTGACAATTACAGATCTGGGACTCTAGAAATTTTCAATGGGTATATATCTAGTCAGGCTGGGGATGGATAGTGCATGGAAATGGTCTGAAAGGCTTCCCTTTCTCTTTGAGAGAAAGAATGGCCTTGAAGAATGGACTCTATGGTACAAAGCCACAGTGGAGTAGTGCTTGAAAAGCTGCAGTCTATGGGAATGCCAACTCAGGATCAGTTCAAAAAGGATGGTCCTGTGAGAGGGACCTACGTGGAGCAGAGGCAGAGCAACCATGATTTATCTGCAGAAACTAAGTGTTATGGGGTGACCTCAGCTTCTATTTCCCTTTCCCCTTCACTGCTAATGCATAGAAGATAGAAGAGAGGTGTTTTTGGTTTTCTTTTAGTTTCTCACTGCTCTAATCTGTTAGTAATATGCAATAAACTACATTAATCTCCCCGTGTTTAATCTGTTTTGCCTGTGATTAATATTTGTGAGTGATCTCCCTGTCCTTATCTCAACCCCCAAGCTCTTTCCATTGTATTTTCTCTCCTTGTCTTTGTGATGACAGGGAGTGAGAGAGCAGTGCAGTGGAGCTCAGCTATATTTTAGTGTGAAACCACCACAACATAAGATCTTGATTCTGTAAATCAGAACTTTGTTTGAAGGTCATTTTTACACATATATCCATTTACCCACAATAGTCCCAGGGGAATAACCAATATGAGCTTTCAATTTTATTCATTTCTGTGGGAAAAGGAATGAGAAGTATAATATAACTAGTTCAAGACTTTGCAAGTCATTTTGAAGTGTTGCATAGGTAATAGAAATCCTCTGTGGTTATTTTTTCTTACTGTTCATTTCCTTGAGGTCAAGATTCAAAAATTCTAACAAAACAGTATATTCTATTCTTAGAATTGTATAGTCATAGAATGGCCAAGATTGGAAGGGTCCTTAAAGATCATACAGTCTCAACCCCTGCCATGAGCTGGCTGCCACCCACTTGCTCAGGCTGCCCAGGGCCCCATCCAACCTCGTCTTGAGCATCTCCAGGACTGGAACAGTCACAGCTTCTGTGGGTAACCTATGCCAGTGCCTCACTACTCTTTGAATAAAGGATTTCTTCCAAGCATCTAGCCTAAATCTCCCCTATTTACTTTAAAACTCTTCTCCTTGCCCTACTGATATCTGTCCATAGAAAAAGTCAGTCGTCCTCCTTTTTATAAGCTTCCACCAAGTACAGGAAGGCCAAATTAAGGTCTGCCCAGAGCCTTCTCCAATCTAAACAAGTCCAATTCCCTCAGACTTTTTTCATTCTTAAATGCTGACAAGAAAGTTTCTTGGTTGCCTGTTTGCTTTTTTTTTTCTATCCTCAAAGACAGGGCAAAATTACAGAATATTATGATCCAATTCTGACAATCTTACTCTGAATAGCATAGGAAATAGAAACTTCTTGAGACTTTCCTGCCTTTTGCTATGATTTTATTGTACATCGTTCTGAGGCAGATCTTTCCAAGGCACAATGGTCTTCAAGGACCTAATGAATTCATAGTAGAGGCATGATGTTTACACCCTCTGTATTCGACTAAATATCTGTCAGAATAGGTTCCTTTTATGAATGACAAATCCTTCTTGAGAGCCAGTGCAGATAAAAATAAGTGATTTGTCTTTTACCTCTTCCCCAGTACACAGTGATCTATCAAATTTTACCTCCAGGAAGTGGCCAGCTGAGCTTGCTAAGTCATGGCAGTAGTGAGGTTAAACTCCCCCAGTGCCTTCCAAACAGAAATTTCCTGATGAGAGAATTATGCTCTACTACTCACAGAGGTGGTGATCAGGAGGAGACCTTTGTCAGGTCCTCCATCTGTCCTCCCTGGTTGAATGGCCAACAACCAAAGCCATGACTTATAACAACCCAGCAGCCCATCTTTTCTGCCCTATGACCAAGCCCGGGGACTTATCAATAATACTCCAGCTTGTATGCCTAAACCAGCTGAGAAACTGAATGGCATTTATGTTATTTTTTCAGCATCTTGCTTTTCTGCAGAGGTCAGCATATAAGGTGCAAGATCTATGGATGGATAGAAGTAGTTGCTAGTTACCCTGAATTGCTCCTTAGCATTGATTCTTCCCTGCCTAGACACTTAAAATGCTGCAAGAGCATACTACTTTTCTTTACTTTCCTCTTGCTTTCCTCCTTATGGCACATGAGCTTGGATCAAGCACACAACTATAAGCAATGGCAAATTGCTTATGTAGCAAAATATATGAAGCAGCAATGTTGCCCGGCAGATTCTTTCAGATCTCATTAACTGATCAGTAGCCAATAAAACTGAACTTTGAGAGTAGTTTGAACCAGGACAGATGACTTTAATATTTTATGACAAAGTGAACTCTTTCTGCATTATTTCTTTGACCTCCTACAACCTGGATCACTGAGTATCTTTAAGCATCCAGTGCAGCCTGAATAAATCTGGACATTTTCCCATAATGAAAGATCAATCAACAAATAAACAAAATTTTTTATCCCATATGTGGGAAGGCATTTTTTTGAGGAATGTTGAACATTTGGGATTCATACTGCAATATTTTCCAAAGTTCTTTAGCTTATGAACTCAAAATGAGAATTACCTGCGCTTGGCGATATTAAAATGCCTGTGAAAGGTAATATAAACAGTCACATAGACTTTGACTCAAACTCTATAGTTTTTTTAGTGTGCTTATTAGTTTAACATAATATGTAAGTAAAACAAAATCTTGCTAGCATTTATACGTATGCTTATCTGTAAGCATATGCATAATCCTCTTTATTTCCGTAGCAATGCTCAACTGCTTAAATTAAGCTTTAAATACTTCCCACAGAAGCCATTTTTAAGCTTGTTTCAAAAGCTGTGTTGTAAGCAATGTAACGCACTTTTAATTACAAGGGAATTGCATTGTTTCTTTTGGAGATGAAGCTGGTGCTCTGTACTCTGAAAAAAATCAGCTAAATTATGTATTGATTTATTTATTTTAGAATATTCTGTTGGCACCCATCGAGTAAGTGGAAATTTCAACATTGGCATCTCTAACCAGAAACCCAGAGAGAAAAGTTGTGATCCAAACATGGAATTCTCTAAAGAGCTTGGCTTACAGACATTTCGGACCAGGAAGAAATAAGGCAGAATATAAGTTTGAGTTAGATTCAAAAATGGTTGCTGGTCTGTTTCTCCTGAAGAATCTTATAATGAAATAAAATCTATCCCACACCAAAGCAACTGAGTGAAAGTCACGTCTGTTCCAGCTAACAGCAGACAACTGAAAAAGAGTCAGGTTCTGCACAAATGTGACTGTCTGTTTTCAACAACACAAGTCAACTTCAAAGCATTAAGCTATCAAGCGATTTATAGCATCATGACAATTTATCTGAGATGGGGATCTGGATTTTAAAATCATTCTAGCTTGCATGCAGTAAAATAGTGCAGTACATCCAAAGTTCAGAACGCTCTGACAGTGAATCCAAAGTGCGTACTCGATCTGTGAGGTGAACTGCACATGGGCACAGGACTGGGTCAGTAAACCTGGGCTGAATTAATTAGGCTGAGATCTCCCCATCTCGTCATTTGCATATGCTTTGATTTAAAGAGCTAGGGCTTTGTTCAGCACAATAATGGGATGGATTTGTCTTGCAGTGACACTATGCAAGCAGTCCTTCTTCAGAGAATCACAAGAGAGGGTCCTCTGACCAGCGTGATGTGTTTCCTCACCAGCACGCACAACACTGTGGATTCCCCATCACAAGCCCCAGACCAACAAAATACAAAGATATTATTGGACAAAACAGAGAACCAGCCAAAAAGGAAAGCTTTGTTATTTTGCATTTCTCCTTCCTTATTTCAGCAGACCTCCAATTACAGTGCACATCCCAAAGAGCTGCTTCCAACACAGACAGACATCATGCTTGGCAACAAAGGAGTTGCCCAACTCCATCTTCCAAAGGGATGTGGCAGGTGCTTTGAGCAATGGTTTTCCACTATTTTGAATTTCAGGGACAGTATATTAATTTTAGTGGCTATGCAGATAAATATGGGAGAAATGCAAGATGAATGGCAGCAGATTGACTTTTCTTAACTACTTGATGATGGTCCTCAAGCTGTTAGCTCTAAGTGTTGACCAAAGAAGAATATGTATTAGCAGTCTCACCTGTAGAAGTTTGTTCAATGAGAGTAAATTTTCTCCTGAACACCAGTCTCCAATACACAGACCTAGAAAGTCACCCTTATTTCCAAAGATTATTTCCCTACCCTATAAGGGTAACAGTCACATTTTAATTGCTTTTCTTTACTTGAAAATGAATAATTCCTAAACGCATTGTAAATGATTATTGAAGCCATATGGACTTCAAAGTGAATTATTTATTCACTTCCTTTCTCCCTCATTTTTGTTTTTAATAGAAAAGGGAGAGAGGGAAATCTGGAGAGGGAAAAATTATATCCTCAAAAATGCATGTGGTTAACATCAAAACATTTTAATTGTACTTCACATTACAAAAATCCAGATGGTCCATGTTCTGTTCAAGCCTCAGGGGAGTGCAACATGCTACCATGTGTAAGATGCATCATTCCTTTCCCTTTCCCTGGTGTACAGAGAACTTTCAGTCAAGATATCAGAGGCTAGCAAAATCTGTATTTGACTGTCTCTTGAGGATTCATGGAGGTTTTGGGGAACACTTCAGGGACTGTCATGCATCCTTTCTTGTGAACTGGATTAATAAAATTGTTTTTCACTTTTTGTGATAATGCAAGATAGCTTGACTTTTCAATGGATGTAGAACAGATGTCTGACCTTCAGCTGGAACTGTTGAGTTCCATAAATATATCACATGTGGATCTGGACCCTGATTTACAACTCAAGATCTAGTCCCTGAGATGGGCAAGTATTAACATTCATTCTGTTTCAGACTTTAACATTTAAAATATAATTTATAGGCTTATTACACCGTGATATCATCCTGCTCACCATACAATGCCTTGATGCACTCAAACATCTCTCTTCATCTTAGTGATACAAGCACAACAGTGCACCTGGACCCTTGACATTACAACATTTTTCTGGACACCACCAAAGCCCTCCCAAGCAATGAATGACTTAGGTAGACCTGTTTCAGTTTCATTTAAGTTTAAATGCCGAAACTAATGGTAATTCAGATGTACGAGGTAGTGATTCAATGTACATGAACACTGTCACTTTTATTTTAGAGATTATTCTCAAATTAAAGCAAATCTGGAAGTAGGCCTTAGGGTTTTGACATAAAACTAATCAGAATAATACTGTGTCCCTGTTTTCTTGTAAACTGCCTTTGCCAGTGATCTTCTGCAAGTGTCAGATTAGGTTTATGGTTAAGATAAACTGCAGGTGCAGGCTTAATTTACATATGAATACTGTTTGCATCAGAAACACCGTATTTGTAGCTGCCCACATACATAAGAAGAGAACAAATTTTAACAAGATACTGGAACTGCTGAATGGGTTTTGGTTAGGCAAATTGATATGTGGAGAAATGCTGGTTGCAAGTATATTGAGCTCACTGGTATAGAAGGAAATTATATGGTCTCAGGCCCATTTGAAAATTAAAAGTGAACCAGAGACAAAGCCAGTTTGGCTTTGCCCTTCATCAAGGTGAAATTACAGCTAAGATCTACTGAGAAACATTATTGTCATGGTTCTTGTTTTGTACTTCAATGACATTAAAAGGAAATTTTTAAACAAAGCATCTAATGAAATTTAATGCAGCTCCCTTAGTTTGAGCAATATGCAAGACAGGCAGGCTGTAGTTTTTCCTTACATATTGCCATTTCCATTAGCTTCAAGGACCTTTCACCTCTGCATCCTCAATATTTAAATTTTCCACTTCGCTTGCTGAAGATGCTGCCAATTCATCAGTGCTTCAGTGAGCAGAGCAGCCAGCTGGGGCAAGGCCCTCTCCTGTGCTTCTGCACTCTTCCTACTGTGTGAGGATAAGAAGGAAAAGGATAAAAGTGATTACAGATATGAAAGGGATATAGAAAGGTAAGGAAGGGAGATAAATTGCTTCAGGAGAAGGAATATATTTGTTCTACCATCTTTTAGAAAGAACAGAAAAAGAAAGCAAAGAGTATGGCGCAAGAAGGAGCTAGGTAGTCACTGAGACTTGCTGATATGTGACTATTGGCCAACTCTACTGGTTGATGAGATATCAGAGCAATTCAGTGCAGAGGATCCACAGACAGCTGCATGGAGAGGATAGTTTGGGAAAGAGGAGCTTAAACTTCACATTTTTCAAGGTCAGAAGGTGCCTTAGATAAATGACATAAAAATTATTTTAAAATAAAGCTCTGACCACAATGATGGCTGTAAGATGATCATGGCTTAGCAGGCTGGCACACTTCAACCAAACTGCTGTCCTTGACTCTGCACATCCTCAGCCCAAGGTGAACATATGGCAAATGGATTTAGCTTCACTCAGAGGGAAAGAGAGTTAACTTAAGTCACATTATATCACACGGCACATGATGAATTACTGCAGTTCAGTGATGCAGAGTAACCTGTGATAGCTTAAGACCTAGCTAATATTATCTGGGACACAGTAGGTCAGGCTGATGGTTGGGCTTGATGATCTTGATGGCCTTCCTACCTAGATGATTCCATGATTAATATCCCATTTTGTCAATTAGTTTTTTACTATGCCTGACTTCTGTAGGATTCAGGAGAAATCAAAAAGTTTTTTACTTGCTTGTATTAGTGCTGTCTTGGATAAACTACCAATGCTTTCCTGACTGATGACTGACTGGCATTCATTAGTAGGTGGCTTATCCATTAAAGCCCCAACATTACAATCCTACATGAACAGGTGGACCATGCAGCTCAACCCACACACAGCCAATGCCCTATTAGTTTTGATGTGCACATCAGGGTTTTAGAGTTAAAACTCACATGGTGGGGAAAAGTGAAAACCCCTCACTCTCCATTACCAAAAAAAACACCAAGGATTAAATTGAACATCCTTATAATCTTAACACCTAACAACCAGTTTGGCTTTTCTTCTCTATCCCGCTTTTCCCATGTGATTTTACTGTTTGTGTCATTTTAACAGTCATCCCGTCCCTTCCACGCTACAAAGCTTTTCAAACTCAAAACTATTATGTACCCACTGTAAACTGCTCTGAAAATTGCCACATCAGACCGAGGACTGCCCAGACCAAGGAACTCTCTGCAAAAAGTTAGGCACCATATGGGATGTGCTCATTGCTCTCCATGCTTCACTCGCAGCAGCCCAAACTGTTGTCCCCAAAAGGAAGGGGCTTGGAAAATGTGAACTACTCCCATATTTATTGTCCCCCTATGTATATGCACACATGCATACATTCAAGCACAAGTGTGTACGCTTTAGGTAATGGCAACAGCACGGCTGCAGAGGAACTGCAAACAGGACGAGGCATTCTGCTCTGATAAGCAGAATGAAAGGCTTGATTGGCAATGCTGAAAGGCAGGCTGCTTATTCGGTACAAGCTGCCTGATGAGCAGAAGCCAAAAATATCCTAGTTATTAATAATAATGAATCTCAGAGAGAAAGTGAGAGGGCACAGGCTCCTCAGCTATTTGCACAAGTTGTCCTTATTACTAGTGAGGGAGAAATAATCAGAGAGTCAGAGGAAACAGGAAAAGGGGAAAGGAGAGCTAGAAATTGCAAGTGGATTTTAGGGGCTTTAACTGAGAAGCAGATGCTATAAGGAAGTTTGTTGTCCTGAGCCTGATCGGTCAGCTATATTGGAGCATATCTGTAAAATAATTAGTTGGATGACAATCTTTTCCTTTCCAGCCTTTTGCCAAAACACTGCTGAGTCCTGAGGACAAGACTTTTCAATCAAAGTTCTGGATTTGCAGCACAGCTTGAACCACACATGGCTGAGGTCTCATTTCCAAAGGGTGCTGGAACTGCTTGAGAGGGCTGCAGTGGCCACAGGGACCCAAACATGTTTGGCATACAGACATCCAGAGTTTAGGTGACAAAGGGACAAAGGACAATGTGGATGTGATTTAAACAGAATCATAGAATCATAGAATCCTTAGACCTGGAAAGGACTTCTGATGACCATCTAGTTCAACACCCATGCAATGAACTGGGACACCACACCTAGATCAGGTTACCCAGGGCATTATCCAGCCTCACCTTGAAAGTTTCCAGGAACAAGGCATCAACTGCTAGGTAAAATGTTCCAGTGCCTCACCACTCTCACAGTAAAAGATTTTTTGCTTATATCTAACCTAAATCTACCCTGCATGAGCTTGAAGACATTTCCCCTTGTTCTGTCACCACAGACCTTGCTAAAGAGTCCGTTCCTTTTTTCTGGTAGCTCTCATTTAGGTACCTGAAAGGTACATGATATACAAATACATGAAAAGATTCACCTTGTCCTTCAGAGCTAGCATTCACCAAGGTACACAGGGTCATGTCAGTGCAGGACCCAGAGAACTGCCTTCTGGCTGCATGTGATAGGAAGTGCATAGCAACAGGACAAGGAGCAATGGCCTAAAACTTGTATATAAAGAGTTCCATACAAACATGCTTAGGAACTTCTTTATGGTAAAGGTGACGGAACAGGCTGTTCATGGAGGTTGTGGAGTCTCCTTCTATGGAGATATTCAAGATCCGTCTGGATGCCTATCTGTGTGACCTACTGCAGGGTACCTGCTTTAGCAGGGGGGTTGGACTCAATGATCTCTACAGGTCCCTCCCTACTCCCTCAGTTCCCTAATTCTGAGAATGAGCAGCCTCCATACTCTGAGTACTGGGAGTTGGCTGGAAAGGAGAGCTTGACGTATAACTACATATACACTTGCTTCTGTAGATCACTGAATACCAAAAAGAAATTTGTCTAAAACACAAGCAGTGGTGAACTACTCAGACTTTCTCCTGCTGAATAATGTCAGACCCTCCTGATAAGTGCATGGCTTCTTTTCCTGAAAGAATTCCTGAGACAATCTACTTTATCCAAAACTCAATCCCTTCCTGAGACAATATAAAGTGATACCCAGCTCTCTGAAATCTGTTCTTAATGGGCACAATAAGAAATAAAGTTCTACATACTACACATGCACTGAATTTTTCAACCATAAAACTTGGAAGTAATCTGGCAGATCAAGCAATTCCACTTGTGCCACAATTTAGATAGAAATCATCATCTGTGTGATAACTTTTGTGTAGTAACAATAAGGCTTGTATCAAATATGTCGAATCTTTGCAAATTTAGTTTCTGTGAAGAGCAGGAGGCTACAGAATTTAACAGCCAGTTCTTAATGCACCAGAGACACCAGCTGTACTTGGACCAATAGTAGATTGCCTGAAGGATGCCAGTGACTGGTAACATTTGGGCAACTGATGCTAGAAGGAATGAAAACAGAGAGACTGGGTAAACACGTTCCTCACCATTACCCTTTTGAGAAAGGCCCAGCAGGCCCCTAGGAGCACAGCCCTGAAAGGACAAAAGCATCATCATGATCAAAGGTGACTGTGACATTTTCCCTTTTCCCATTTCAGTTAGTAGGGAAGGAGAAAAAAAAAGGAAAATAATGCAGACCAAATCTTGAGAGGTTTATCCAGGCTCTGAGCTGAAGACTGAAGTGAAATTAATTTTGCTATTCTTCTAGTAGGTGGGAATATGTTTTCCTCCAAATCCTTTGTATACAGCTATACACAATGTCCTTTTCTGGTTTAGCCATTACCTAAGTGAAGTCTCCATCTTCACAGGGATCATTCAAAGCCAACTTGTGTCACTACCTTACTGCGTTTGTCAGTATAATAAAAATAACTAATGATCCAACTCATCTAACGCTGAAGTCAGTGGAAGAACACGGGAGAAAATTAGATCAAAGACATGAGATATTCCATCTTCAGAGTGGTGTTTTATTAGTCTTTTTTCTCTTGGTGCATCTAAATCCTCATGCATGAGGCCTATGATTGCACCCAGTGGAGAAATTCAGATTTATGTGAACACAGAGAAAAAATACTAAGTTATAATCTGCACCATGTGGCATAACTATATTAAATAAATGTACAGTGTAAAGGACAGCAGGATCTTATCACTTGCTAAAAAAGTTTAGAATCCAATTTTGTTAAACCAAAGAAAGAGCCACTATTAATGGATAACAAAGGCAGAATTCTGAGCAGCCAGAACAGAGACAGGCTATAAAGAAATGGATTTTTAAAACAGGTGAGATGAGTTATCTTCTGGAGGTCACTATATTTTAACCTCTATATATTACAGGACAGTGATGTGAGCAGTCAAGGCCACCCACATTTGCTCTTGGAAGCTTGGAGCTTAGATTTTATAAACATTAAAGATTGGACAGGAATCTGAGTGAATATGATTGAATGGGCATATCAAGTATGCAGTATTGCAAATTCACAGCTGCAAGCAGTCAAGATGTAATTTGTGCAAGCATCCAATTAGTAGCCACCATCCAGCTAGAACATGAACAGCATAATTTCTCTGACAGTCAGCTGCCTGTCTGCAACCTGTTGTACCCAATGCAGGCAGTCAATAATGCTCTCTCTCACCAAAACTGAGGGAGATCTTAACAGATCACACAGAAGAATATATTATCTTGCTCTCTCTGTGTTGGAAATTAGTACTAGTAAACTTAGGAAGATTAGGGTTTATCTCACCTGGCCAGCTACAATTTGGCCTCAATCTCTTACTGTCTGTCTGCTCTAGTGCTAAAGATCTGGAACCTTCCACAGGAGAGTGGCTTCCAAAAGGAGGTTGCTTCCAACTAGTTTGAGACATTTACCTCAGAATGGTTTATCTTCTATCTGCATTGAAGAGAAGCTCAGCTTCAAGGTCTGTATTGTACACAAGTATAAAAGGTAAGAGGAAGCTCGCTCCAAAGCAGGATGAAATCTTCTGGCTAAAGTAACATTTACTTATAGATTTCTTACTGTAAATGTGCTCCAGTTAAGCACTGCCATAAAATGACATCAAGCAAATTTTGCAATAGGGGCTTATCTCTGGAAGTGAGATCTCGGAGACGATCCGCCCCATGGTACTGGAGTTCATGTTGATACAGCACACTGCAAGACCAGTATCAAGATGCACTGCAACAGCCACCACTATTTCTTAGACCTCATCCATCTAAACAAAATCCTGCAATTTTGAATATGTTCTTCTGAAATCAACACTGTTTTTCTTATTAAAAAAAATACATTAAGTGTTTAAAATATGAATAAATAAATAAATAATGTGTGCATATCTGTCTCCATGCTCAAAGGCAGTTTCGATAACGAAAGGTCATGTCCATGTGAAAATGATATTACATGCTTGGAAGCACTGACACAATTCTAAATGCCTCCAGTGCAGGAAATAATGAAAACAGAATTCACAAGGCTGAAAAAAAAGAGGACATTGTCCCCTAACAAGCATGGACAACTACTTTTTTATATATCATTGTTCACTGGTGACATCTCATAATTGCAATAAGAAGCCTTGTAATAAGAGCAAATAATCACAGCCAACTCTTTCATATCTTGCTGGTCTGATAACTTTGGTCCTATGTAACACTTTCTTTCAAAGTGATCAAATTGATTGTTCATCTACTCTAACTGGTAAAACTACTTCTTAATCTTTTTACTATAATTCTGATAGACCTGTAATTGTCTCCAGTGATGAGATAATACAGTGAAGTAGTGTAGTTACCACTGTTAAAGCTGTGTGGTTCTTCATTGCAAACTTGTTTAATTTGCCATGCAGCATATCTTTATCGATTTTTTTTTAATCAGTTACTCAAATCTTTCCCTGAGACTTACTAACTGCAAGCTTCATGAACTGTTTCCAATACAAAGCAGTTAATGAAGAGTCAGCCAGAAAGCACAGAAAGATTTCATTTGTCTCGTGTACTGCTTGCTGTTGAAGGAAGACAGGTTTCAGGAAGGACATGGATATCTCTAAAAACCCTATGTCAGTTCAGGTTCTTTAAACTCACCTACAGGCATGGACAGATTCTTGACTTAGAGGAGCTTCTTACTTTTTCTGTCTCGTGATTAAAACCATAAGAACCAGCACATCACACCTGATGTTTATCCGAGCTAACTCCTCCTTTCCAACTGCAGATCACAAAATTGCAGAATTGTAAGGGTTGGAAGGGACCTCTGGAGACCATTGAATTCAATCTCCTGCTCACCACTGGAGTCTCTCTGGAAGTTATCTGTCTTTCTGGTGCTGAGGAACTCAAACCTGGACTGATGTCTCAGTATCTAGTACAGTTTCCTGAAGTGGGGAAGACTGTTTTCACATTTTTTGGCTGCTGGAATCAGATCATATGTTAAAATTCAAATCTTCCTACCCAGTGACACTTGAACACCTCTTGGTCTATTCCAATCTCTCTTGGTTCTGCTGCAAACGGACTTGAACTAGATCAGCTATTCCAAAACACTTGAATAAAGAAAAATCAGCAGTCCAAGGCAATATAAGAATTTGAAAGCTGGAGAAAGAAAGAATGATGATACATCAATTTAGCTGGGCCCCCAGCAGAGTGGAATACTTTCTACTGCCTTAATTCTGAAGCAAGATTTGGGTAACATAATGAAGCCTGTGTCATTCTGGGTTTAGTACACCAAATGTAGATGAAGATATATGCTTTCTGAAAGGTCAGCTGTGACTCAACAATTATTTTTAAGTTGTTCTACAAATTGTTATGGTGAGTCACTGTGAACTTTCCCTCTCATTCATAGACATTTCATGCGTCTTCATCCCTTGTTCTCCAAAATAAAAATGGTCTAGACTGAGAAATACAGTGCATGATATTGTTCATTTTATATGGGAGGACAGCAAAAATACCCTATTTCTGTGAAATGCATCTGGTATCCTTAAGCCCAGGCCTCCTACGGAGTTTAAAGGTCAAACTATGATTAAAGAAAATTTCAACCAACATTGATTTCACCTGCCTTTTGTTGTAAAAGCCTGAATGAATCAGACCTGGCTAAAAACAAGCTCATCAGAAAGTCTGTAGGCTGTTTCTGAGATAAATGTGAACCTATCTGAGCAAAGATAAGTTTCAGGAAGGAACTGTTTCACAAATATAAAGTATAATAATATTTTATGATATTTGAGTAACACATCATGTCACAACATGTAGTTTATATACCTCAAGATTACCGTATTAAAATGACACTTTCTTACTAAACATCTGGTTCATGTGCAGAATCAGTCGTACCCGTTGGTTTCGGTGAGAAAACAAGAACTTCATTTAATTTTTTGTGTGTTTGTTCTTCTTGGCTGTTGGATGGCAACAGATGAGCATCAGGTGCAAATATAAGATGTGAGGAGGAATGGTAGAATGAATAAAACAGAACTGATATTTGAGAAGCTAGCTCTAGTTAAGTATAATCTTGATTATGCTAGGCCCAGTTCATTTTTTAAATTGTGTTTATTATTTAAATAATAATGTTATGTTGCACCAGAGGAGGCTTGGGTGGATGGTAGAAAAAACTTCTCCGAAAGAGTGGTGATGCACTGGAACAGGCTGTCCTGGGAGGCGGTGGAGTCCCTGTCCAGGAGGTGTTCAAGAACTGTGGAAATGTGGCACTGAGGGATGCAGTTAGTGGGCATGGTGGGGATGGGTTGGAGTTGGACTAGTTGGACTTGTTCCCCTGTATTCAGCACTGGTGAGGCCGCACCTCGAGTACTGTGTCCAGTTTTGGGCCCCTCACTGCAAGAAAGATATTGAGGCCCTGGAATGTGTTCAAAGGAGGGCAACAAAGCTGGTGAGGGGTCTGGAACACAGGCCATATGAGGAGAGGCTGAAGGAGCTGGGAATGTTCAGCCTGGACAAGAGGAGGCTCAGGGGAGACCTCATTGCTCTCTATAACTTCCTGAAGGGAGGTTGTGGTGAGCTGGGGGTCGGCCTCTTCTCTCGTCTCATTAGTGACAGGACCAGGGGGAATGGTTTCAAGCTATGGCAGGGGAGATTCAGGCTGGACATTAGGAAGTATTACTTTTCAGAAAGGGTGGTCAGGCACTGGAATGGACTGCCCAGGAAGGTGGTGGAATCACCGACCCTGGGGGTGTTCAAGGAAAGACTGGATGTTGTGTTGAGGGACATGGTTTAGTAGGAGCTATTGGGAATAGGTGAACGGTTGGACTGGGTGATCTTTTAGGTCTTTTCCAACCTTGGTGATTCTATGATTCTATGACAGATGATTTTAAAGGTCTTTCCAACTGTAATGATTCCATTATTCTATGACCATAGTGAGAGGACTTACTTCTCAGGCTAATGTAAATGTAAAATCATTAGCACCTGAGAGACATAGGTATATAGCCCAGTGTATAGGCTTAGATGTTTAACATGTTAACTAGAGAAAGCATTTACTACTGCTGAGTATTTGTACCAATTAAACTGGAATCCAGAGTGGGTTTATGCAATGCCTTTAGATATTCAGGGACAGAATATGGCCTGCCACAAAGAAAAGATTACAAGACTCCAATGAGTGCTGTCATCCAATCTTTGGGAAAAAAATGAAACAAAAACATATGGCCCAAGCAAGGCTTTCCTTTCTCTGAAAATAGACATATTAATTATTATTTTTAATCAAGTAGGAAGCTCTCAAAGTTCAGGGATATCTGAGGAAGTTATCTAAATATGTTTTACACAGCTCTGGCCAACCTGTTTTTTCTTTAAGACTGTGTCAAAATTACGTTTTTTAGTGGTTTCCCACACCTATAACTTCTCTGAAGTAGTCTCTCAATTAACACTCTACAAAAATATTCATTTCATTATTTAAGTCTCTGTATCCTATGCAAGAACCAACAGACACCAATGTAGTGACCTCCATTTCCTAGGACAGGGAAATGTAATCTGATGTTATGCAGCAGGGCAAGGAAAAATGCCAATTGCATGGCTTGTCATTGGCCACATGGAAAGCCTGTTGCTGAGAGAAAAAATGAACTTCTGGTTTTCTGTACTGTATGCAAAAACTCAATAATCACTGCCAACTTCATTATATGTTTATGCTGATCAGATATTTTAGTTACAGAGATAAGAACTCCAGGGAATAAATCTTCCAATTTAGGCAATTGCATTAACAACTAATTGCATTAACAACTTCAGTTAAGAAGGGTTAAAAAAAAAAGAACTTTGTTTCTTGCAGATGATGGGTAAAAATGGGGTCAATAAGACAGTCCAAAAGCAAACTCTTTAAGATCATGACAGAAACATCCCATGTCTGTTTTTGAGTCTAGGAAGGTTGGATCTACTTAAAGCTTGAATGACTGAGCAGAGAAAGTCCGAGTTACAGTCCCAAAAGAGATAGAGCTTCTGGATAAAACTGATTCTGGATAATTTATTGGTCACATTGGTTATATTTCATGTTACTGTGGCAACCCTGTGAAGTATGAGGTGACCAAGACTCTCACAGATTACAAGGTCTGTCAAATACACCAGAAGCAACATTTGTATTTGGAGGCTATGTTTCTTGCTGGAGCAAAATATTTGGACAGGTTTTAATGCATAAGAACTGTTCTTCTGTAAGTGATTTCATCAGTAGTGAACCCTGAAACTTCTACAATTTTTGGGTTTTTTTTTAGTGATCAGTATATTATATATGGTTCCCAGTACTGATCACAGGAAATACCAGCATAATACTATTAGGAAATGGGGAATTGTGAAAATTTCCTTGATGTCTTCTGTTAAACTATTAATGTTATTTACACTATGCATTACAATAGCTAAGACAGAGGCACCCTTACGCTAAGCACTAAGCAAATGACAAGCATTAGAAAGTGTCTGTCATGTAAGACTACATAAGCTAATTAAGGAGATTGACAAAGGGGAGGAGAAGTAACTGGTATGAAAACAGTGCCTCAGGTCACATGGCAAAGGAACTGTGTGTAGTCTAACCACTCATTTCATTGTTATAAGCTCGTGCTCCACTGCATCAGACTTTCTTGCAAGTGGTGGAAAGGAAAAAAAATCATTAAAGTGTTTTCACCAGGAGCAATTTCTGCAGGAATGATCTGTATACAACATAAAACAGCTCAGTGACGGATACTTCCATCACCAGACATAAAAACAAAGACAAAATTAGAGGGGAAAAAAAAAAGAGTGGGTATTTATATCTCCAAGAGGAGGTCTTGGTAAGGAGCAATTAAGTTCTGTTCTTCAGGTAGGAAGAAAACATGTTTTAAATGATGGCATAATCCATAATATTTAGTGAAGGTTATTCTCTTTAAACTAAGCCATTCAGTTAAGGGGCTCACAATAAAGTGAACAGATTCATCTATCGTTAATCGGGCCAATCCTGAAGAGGGTACCATCATTTAGTGCATGCCTAACAGCAGTAGACCACAATGACACATTGGATGTGACAAATATTATTAATCATTTGAAATGGAACATAAGGTGGTGGCAGCTGCATCTATGATCATTACATTTAGAATTCAGTGTTCCCCTTCCAAATGTAAAACAAATTGTTTGTCTTTGAGAAAGAAATTACATCACATGCCAATAAAAGCCTTTCATTTATGTAGGTGATTGTATAATAGCTGGGGATAAATTTTCAGAGTCATGCTGCAGACTGTTGGAGGATACAATATGCCTCCACAAAATGAATCGGACAAGGAAAAGTGAGGTGTGAAATCAGTCAGAAGAAATGAAACCTTCAAAAGTAGGGCTTCGATTCTGCCTACACTGCATAAAAGAAAAGCCTTTCTGTGGAAAATTTCTAACTTGGCATTGTCCAATAGCTCTGGGGGGAATGCAACTCTCTCCTTGTTCATGTGGACTTTCAGACCAATGCCATGTTTCCATAACTTTTTGAGAAACGGTGAAATTTTTAACCCAAAAATGTTGGGAAGGGATCCCTGCGTTCTAGGTCGGGCTTCTTCGGTTACTTTTTTTTTTATTGTTTAACTGTTATTTTTATCCAGTGCTCAATTAACTAATCAGAAAAAATAAGTAATCCCTGGGACGACTAACTGAGGATCACATAGGCACCAGCCTTGCACATGGGCAGACCCATGATTGTCGCTGGATGTTCTGTCTCTGGACTCTGATATTCTGTGTGACAACAGGACTTGTTCCCCAGTCTAACCTCTAGGTAAAAGACTCTACAGATACGAAAACTGTGAAGAAATTAAAGAGAGGAAAAATTGCAACACCTAAGGGAAGGGGAATGAAAAGGCATACCACATATTTAGAGTGACAGCTTTAAACCTCAGAAAAGGGACAAGTATGCTTTCATATGATTGCTTAAATTGAGGAACCTCCTCCTCCTTGTTACAGAATTGGGTTAAATGTGGACAGAAGCGTATAGGAGGTGAACTCAGGGGTATTAAATATGGTGGCTCAATCTCCATCAGAGAAAATCAGCAAAATTGTGCAAATGCAAAGAGAATTTCCTTTCCTTTTACACCACCTCTGATTGCCTTAAGAACAGTATATAGAGCTGAATAATCCAATACATCTGTTCTCACGTTCTGTTCTTCATTTAATTCCAGAGGACTAGAGCTGTCTCTTCATGACAATTTTAAGGTAATGGAAATGGCCAATCACATCTCATATTGGTAAATTTTGATTGGTAGCTGTAGTTTTCCCAAGTCTTAGAAATTCTTCAAACCATGCAGACAAAGAAAGGGAAAAGTCTGCACTTACTTGGATGATGCACTTTATGGCTGGACTTTCTTGGAAAGAAAATTTTCAAAGAGGGTTATGGTAGCATACAGTGTTAATAGCAGTAATATCGGGCAGAAGCTGGAGTGCTTCCAGTTTATACAAACATAAAAATTTCAGAACATTATGTCTCAGGTCAGTGACTTGAACCAAAAGTAATGACAACTGCAGTGAGAGTAAGAAATGATCACCGGAAGTTAATAAAACAAGATATTGCATCTTTTTCTTCTGTTATCTTTTCACTTTGTCAGAAAGAATACTGTGAAGCGACTTGCAGTTGAATCTGAAAATGCCAACTAGCAAAGGTCTTGCTAATCTGCTAGAGAAAACTTCAGAGGAAGCAGTGGTAAAGGTAAAGCCACACTGATTCTGCGTGGAAATTAGATACAAACTCACTAAAGTGAGGGTGCCTGACTGCTGAAGCAGCTTTCTGAGGTAAGGGGAGAATTGTCCCTCAGATGAAGGGAGCATTTCAAGATCTACAAAACTCAACAGAGGAGTAACTGGGTGAATTTTACGGCCTGAGTGAGCAGGATGTAGGAGGTCAGACTAGATGATATAATGGTTCCTTTCAAGTTCTAAAATCTAAGAATCTATTAAAAATAAATTAGAAGCTGGAGGTGGTACTGGTATAATCCTGAACCACTGCTGTGAGCAATATCTAAATGCAGAATTCAAATCTCCAAGCTCGTATATAAATGTGAAATAGCATTTACTATAAGCACAGCAGTGAAACAGATACCGAGGCAACATCTGAAATCATTGGCACTGCTTTTTGCTGTAAAAGTTTTCAGCTTTGATCTTGGCTGAGACCTTCAGGCCTTACTGTAATATGGATGATCATAATAATGGAATTGAATGGTAGTGTTCTGCAGAGAAATGAATCAACCTCTACAGATAACTCCAAAAGCGTATCTCGTGGCTAAAGGAAGTACCTTCCACAGCACATGGCTGCTGCCTGCCAGTACTCCACGGGATATCACAGCTGCAAACCATCCAGTCTCAGGTGCAATGAGGAATGAATACTTCTGGAGCAATCACAATGCTAACTCAGCAGCAGTGCTGCATCGCTCAGTCCACTCTGCACCACTCATCCCTACTACGCCTCTCCTCAGAGCAGATTCTGGAGCTTGAGGTGAAAATGCTCAGAGAGCTCTAAAATAAGCATGTCAGAAATGATTCTTGCCTTGTAATTGCCAGAGTAACGAAATCTCCATTGCAAAACACAACCTGTTCCCCTAAGGACCTCTCTCTGGACCTGCTCCAAGAGCTCTCCATCCTTTTTGTGCTAGGGTACCCAGACCTGGATCCAGATGGGGCAGAGTAGAGTGGGACAATTTCCTCCCTAACCCTGCTGGCCACCCTTCTTTTGATGCAGCCTAGGATATTCTTGGCCTTCCAGGCTACACACAGCTCATGCACAGCTTTCCACCCATCAAGACCCCCAAGTTCTTCTCCACAGGGCTGCTCACTGTTGGCATTTCTCCCATTCTGTACAAATATCTGGGATTGCCACAAACAAAAGGCAACATGAGTCCACTTCTCAAGCTTGTCCAAGTCCCTCTGGATGCATCCCTTCCTTCTGTTTTATCAACTGCACCACACAGCTTGGTGTTGTCCACAAACTTGATGAGGGTACTCTGGATCACACTGATGATGTAATTGATATAGATGCTAAAGAGCAGCTGTTCCAACACAGACCCTAAGGATCCTTCTTTGATGCATTACTTACATGGAGCATAATTATATTTGCTGTGATTTTCACATATTCACCTCTCCTTTTACCACTCTTGCCACCAAAGAGTCCCTGAGCTTCTCCAAGGAAATACCTTTCTCTACTGCAGCTTCTATTTACCATATGCACAGCCAGACTGTGGTGAGAGGTAATTTAAGTTAGTAGTTAGTAACCATGATGATGGTTTAAAGCAACCATTACAAACAAGTTTGTATAACTTAAAATCGTTTCTGAAAATTCTGACATTTAAAATACTTTTTGGCATTAGCACAGATACAAGGATTCCAAATTCCCAAATTTCTTCCTCTTTGAAAAACATGGAAAACAAATTCCTGTCCGTTTGTCTGCTAGAGAAATAAATTTGTATATTTTGAAGATATGAGCCTTTATTTTTCACATGTAAATGTCAAGAAATACCAGCTGACAAACTGAAAAAATAATTTTCTCTTTCTCATTCTGCACCTTATATCAGTAAGTAACAATGCTCTTTTTTATCTCTTTAATTACTCTCACAGACATCTGCTTAATATTGTGGATAAATATAAGATGAGCACCACTGGATGGCAAGCAATAATATTTCTTTACAAATGATGATGAATAAAGAGGAAGATGAATGTGTACAGATAGTGTATCAACGTAATGGACTGCCTTCTAACAGCCATTTTTTATTTGTGTTCTCTGCTCTACTGCATGTAAAATTAAATCTCCAGTTCTGCACCACAGACACTTTTGCATGGAAATAAATTCTCTTTTTTAATACCGAGGAAGAGCCTTGTTCTGTTTAAAGACAAGTTGTCTCCTTGAGCTTATTTCTAAACTCTGAGCTGGTTGAAGTTTCTACCAGGATGATCCAGAATGCTTACTGTACTTTGCATAGTTTTGACATTGATTGAACTGCTGCACTTTTGACTGCAAATCCCACCTTCCCTCAACAAAACAGAACCGCTAGCACAGCAAGAAGAGACCTCCTGGGTCACCGAATCCTTGGATAGCACATCTTATCATAAAACTTTCTTTATGAGCATATCAGATTATGATGGTTTTCTCTTCTTCTGCTATGACTAAATTTTTTCACTCTCTCAGGAACCTTCTACTAATCCCTTAAACATTAACTTGTACAGACGAGGCACCAACAAAAGACACATGAGAACAACTTCTTAGCATACATCTAACTCCAAATCCTGATTAAAAGTTTCTAAAATACCCATTGGCTTAAAGAAAGAAAGGAGAGAAATCTCAGCTCTGGTCTAAATGTAGTAGCCAAAGAGGCAATACTGAAATCCACTTTTTTCTATATTAAAGGCACAAATATATTTTATTTCATTTTAGGCAGTTAAGTAACATGCATCAATTACAAGCATCTGTCTTAGGTTCTTTTCATGGTCAGTAGGGAAAAAACAGAAGTGTTGCAGAGAATGAGTCAAATTTCATGACTGTGAGACAGTCGTGTAGAAGTGCTCACTTTCCACAATCACTGGAGAGGAGATGCAGAGCATATCAATTAAGGCACTAAGTTTCTAAACATTCTTAGATTAGATGTTAATCCTAGGTCTTCCTGAGAATTCTCACTTTTGTGTTTTCCATATGACTAGATTGCCTGTTCCTAAAATATACCATTTTAGGTATATTCAGGTCCCTGAATATATCACACTGCCAACTTTGAGCAGGCTCAACTAACCCAACCCTGAGCGTTTATTGTACAGACACTCCTCATCATAAAGGACATACCTGGTTTTGATCAAATTAATACTGTACCTCTGCATCTTTCTACACAACCTCTTCCAATTTCTCCATACTGAATTCTTGTTTTATAAATTTCTAGACCGTGGGGCCACTGATCAGCTAATATAAATCAGTTTTAGGAATGGGACTCAAAGATCCATGGATGGTCTCCCAAGATGGGTCTCTTCCAACTCAGAATATTCTATGATTCCATGATTTTTGTTCCATTATCTAGAAGTACACCAACGTATATACTAAGTGGCTGACAGGTGGAAAGAGATGAATTACATGTTTTCAATTAGGGATCTTTATTATCTCTGAGCTGAACTTTATATTACGAGAAAAAAGAAACAACTGCTTGAGAAAAAGCAATAGGATCTGGCCCCATCTTGCAGCATGCACTGTCATCTGAGGTTGCAGGTCCATCTTAAAAAGAAATATCAGAATCTTCTGAGTTGGAAGTGACCCATAAAATCCATCTAGTTCAAATGTCCTGCAATGAACAGGGACATCTACAGCTAGATCAGGGTGGTCAGAGCATGGGATATGGCATGGGCTTCCAGGTCACTAAACAGACATTTATTCCAATTGCTGGAAGCTCTATATACACTAATATCATGTCACCTCCAGACAGAAACTTGAAGAAAGTCCCTTAGAATATTCAGAATGTTCACACATATTCATGAAAATTAAAAGTTCATTAAATCAGTGAGGGAAGGAAAATTAGACAGGCTCATTAAATAATATAGGATTACTCAAAAATATTTGGCCTCATCAGTATTTGCATTATTTTAATTCTGTTGGGTATTTGGTTGGTTGCTGCTCTATTATACAAGGGAGACAAATGTTAAAAGTGCAAAAATACCTGCCTCCTTCTGAGTCATCTTATACCCTAAAATAAACAAAACCTGAAGATGTGGCATTCCTTAGTTAGATAAATGCTTGGGGCATCTTGACAGTTTCCTCAGAATAGGCTGAAAATAAAGATAGTCCAAAGGGTATGCAAATACCTCTCACTTCAGCAAGGATAAGCTTTGGCTCTGGTCTTCAAGATGCTAAAAATGCATACATCACATGTTGAAGTAACTTTAGTTTGAATACTTCTACAAAGGATTAACATAAATGACTAAATCCAGACTTAGCCTGATATCAAATCTTTACCTTGTCAGTCCTTTGCTCCATTAGGTCAGCTTAATTATTATTTTTTGGTGAGTTTAATAAAGCACTTGAATAAAAAAAAGGGTACCAGGAAGTCCTTCTCCAAATGTTATTTGCTTCTGATGACACTGGAATCAAAATTCTTCTATACACTATGTATTTAATCTGATAATACTGAAATGGGTCAAAGGAGACAGAATTGAAGAGGCATTAAATTCTGTAAATGTAATAAACTCTGTCCTCTAAAGCCTTTCTTACCAGTAATGAGTTTTCAGTTTTTCATTCCTCAGAGATTATTCTCTGAAGGTCATCTAGAATTTGTGGGCACGGTCGTAAAGGAAAACAACAACTGTTTTTGCTAACTTATTTGATTCTTATGCTTCCAGGAATTTATCTTCTATGTTTTATTATGGGCCAAGTTCTATTCACAGTTATAAAACCAGCAAAAGTCCAGTGAAGGGTTTCAGAGCTCAGCTCATCTTGCTTGCTGCCACTCCAGTGAAACTAAAGGAGCCAATATGAATATCACCTGAAGAAGGGGCTCTTTATAATATTTATAATATTCACCATAGCTACGATTGGGCTTGAAGCACAGAAATATAGAAACAAGGATGGCAAAGCCTTGCAGAATTTCAGAACTGCTTTTAGATGCTAGCCATGTTATTTTGCTAATTAGCTGACCAAAATGTGTTCGAAAAGCTGAGAATTTAGTATGTAACTCCAATTTTCAGCAAAGATTTTTGCAGCTAGGATAGAATAAGGTCCACAAACTCCAGTTTGGGAATCATTAATGTTAGAAAATCGTTCATACTCATCCCTCCCCCAAGATGGGGTCTGGGAACCATAACTGAGTTGCCTGCTTTATGCATCCTTGCACATAATGCATTTTTATCATAAAAACAAATGTAGCGTCCAACAAAATAGTGTTTTATTCACAGCCTGTTGGGAAACAATTTACTGCACTATAGACTTGAAAATGAAGACGTAAAGTGTCACTGGAGAGCCACAATTATGTGAGCCAACCACTGCAACCTATGACCATAAGTACATTGGGCATGCTGGGACCAGCATTCAGCCTGCACTACAGGGCTTCTTGCTCGCACGCAGTAGGCTGTGAGACCCACTATGGGGAATTCCACCAAGCTATTTGTGCTCAGGGAAAGGTTATTTCACTCAGACTAAAGGGACTGCGATGCTGAAAATTCACATTGCAGAATAGATGAGTGTTGATAGAGCAGTGTACAATACTGATTGAAGATCCTGAATACCTTAGGTATCTTAGAAATGAATTCTTTGGTAAAGACCCAGGAAGTCTAAGTATGCAGGAATTACATGCCTATCTAATGTGTAGTAGAAAAAAAGTTAGGCTTATGCAGTTTATTGATAGCAAGACAAATGACACATAAACCTTACTGCACATGAATATTATAATTATCTAGAAAATATACATATATCTGTTTTACATTACAAAGACAAATGGAAAGATGCTTGCAATATACAGGAATGTCTGTAATATACAGGATGATATAAATTTAATACTGTGTTAAGCACATGATAACTCTTATGCCAGGCCTATCAGTGTGATTTAATTACCATAACAATAACTTAATGACTTCTTTGTCAAAGTGATAGGTATATTTCCTTACTGAAAATTTTCATTCCTGACTTCCCATTGCATGCACTGAAGAAAGAAGATACTTTCAATAAACCATGCACAATGAGAATAAAAGGAACGAAGACAGAAGTAAAAAAATCTGGTTGCAAGGAGTCAAAATCCCAGAAAACAGATCTTTACATATATAAAGAGTTTCTCAGTATCAGTCACAGGGGGAGTTATAATAGCATGTGGTAAAGTATTATCAGAGTTAAGAGTGGTTAGCCAAATGCACAAGGAACTTGCAGAGTATTAATAGACAAGTGAGAATATCATATTTACAAAGTATAAAGGTGTCAATAGTCACAAAGACATGAAGTTAATGAGATGATTCATTTGAGCAGTGCAAGCAAGATTTGGCTGGAGGTGGTCTCAAATAAGCAATGAGGTCTCAGTGATGAGGCATGGGGGAAGGAAAGGAAGAGTAGCCTTGTTCCCTTCCTTTGTTTCTGGTTTCAGACAAACCATCTTCTCTGCCTTACTTTCTCACTTCTGATAGTCTGACACTGTGAAAATTCAGGACTATTTCTTGCACTGGTCTCACACTTGCAGTATAAGTATAAAGCTAGAATGCCCAAAATTAGGAATCAATTTTTCAAAGTCTATAGAAAGTCACTGAAGAAGATGAGAGGGGCAACCTCACTGCAATCCAGACCTACCCTCTTCACCCCCTCCTATAGATTACACCAGGGTAAGTGGACTCCAAAACTGAATAATTTCTGCAGCCAAGGTGAGATGCAGGCATCCCCAGATGTTGTGCCAGTGCTGAATCTACCAAGATGTAGCAACTGGCTAACATACACTTGCAAATTTCCAAAGGCTTACAATGCGTGCAAATTCAGATGTGTTTCCCTTCTATCTATTACACATGGAATCATAGAGTCATTAAGGTTGGAAAAGACAAGATCACCTAGTCCAACCATCAGTTCATCATGACCATGCCCACTAACCATGTCCCTACACAAAAAAGACTTTATGCTTCTCTAAATTTAATAGTTTCCAGCATAAGAGAGTGGTTTTTATTTCGTTTTATTTTATTTTATTTTCCTCCTTAGTTTTTTATAATTGTTAGTTTCTGTTTAGAAAAAGCAGTTATTCCTCATTAATTGTATTTCTGGAAAATGTAGTTTAGCCATTTTTACGATGTCCAAAAATGAGGTTTGAGAAAGACTTTTTGGCCACTCTCATCTCCACTGTGGCAAAGTGTGAATCCTACACTATCTCCTGTAATATGCACGGGGCCAACTGGTATGGAAAATCTGTTCACCCTGCCTGTATGTTTCCCTCTGCTCTCACATGTTCTTTAAATTTTAACATTAAATTATTTGTTCATTTCCATTTAATATTCCTAAACAATACACTCTGCATGTGCCTTCATTTGTTGGAAATTGGTTGGAAGATTGTTAGTTAGGGTAATATGGTTAGATCATGGTTGGACTAGATGGTCTTTAAGGTCTTTTCCAACCTGAGTGATTCTATATTTCTATGATTCTATCTTTACCTATTTCCCCATTTGTATAGCTAGATGAATCAGATACTATCAGTTCAATAATAACTTGTTCATGTTCTCTCCTCCATAGATACGAACGTGACAATGAATATTTATGAATGTGCAATTAGACACTTGACTTTGTAAATCATCTTTATTTGCAGATAGGCTTCAGCTTTTACCTATCTTCATGAAAGAAATGATGAATTTCCACAGCTAGGAACCAGAAGAAAATAATTTTTTTTTATCACACATAATTTACAAAATCATGTTTAAGGTGATGTTTGCTACATACCTCACCAAATATCTTATAAAAATTGGCTGACGAACTAAGGGAGGAGAAACATCAGGATGAGTATGTCAGCATCAAGACTTAGTCTCATCTGTCTAAATGAAAATGCTTTAGTTTCATACTTGTCCCCCTGAAATTAACACTTTTTTTCTATTTTTTATACATACATAAATCTCTTTTCTTTGAATACAGGAATACATTTCATGCTGACTATTGATTCACAAACACACTGCTGCTTTCTGTTTCATTTTGTAGATTGCAACTGTGAACCATACATCTGTTAGGAACAGTCTTCTATAATATTTCACATAGGTGCTACAGCATCTACAAAGTTAATCATTCATTCATGTTAAACCAGTCTCTTAGATACATTTGTGTTCACTAGAAAAGTGCATTCATCTCCAGAATAAGAGAACTCTCTTCTGCCAAAGCATTTTTCTTCTGCTCTCTTACTTGCTTGACCAAGCAAATATCTCTCACTTCGTTTTCCCCCTGTATCTATGATTACCTTTCAGAGAATCCCTCTCATTCAGTTCTAATTTCAGTGGGGCTTTGTAAGTTACTGCATTCAGATCCTACTCATGCTATTCCCCTGTGCAGCTCACTTTGGGGAACCCTCATTTACTCTCAGCTTTCTCTCCCATCCAATCCTGTTTCACCACATTTTATTTATCTCATCCAACTCTAAACATCCAGCATGAATATACCAGGAAGCTGCTCACCTTTATTCCAATGGCAGTAATGGACACGTGCCATTTGTGATACCCAACACCAGGGACACCTGCTTTACGTTGGAAGAGGCTAAGCCCTGAAGGTTGATTTATCAAATGTAAGCTACCTGCCTACACATGCAGAAGCCCCACAGTCAGGGAGAGGTGCCCCCATCTTCTCTTGTCCGTGTTGAGTATTGTTCTTAGCTAGCTGCTTGTACCTATTCCTACAGTTCACTTGCTAAATGCTACCATGGCATGTTCAAAATTTGTACCTTGTCTCCCTAGATTTGAGCAACAGAGGATATAGGGAAAGTACACAGGGAAAGTACACCACAAACACTTTTCAATACTCCTTTGGCCTGGACAGCAAGTTCCTTTGATAGTCAGAACTGTACAGCAACTGGTGACAGCAGTCAAGAGACAATGACTGTATATCCAAGAGAGATTTAGCCTACTCTTAAGAAACAAGATCAAGCATGTATCCAAACAGAATATACTACTGGCTGCGTTAAGAGTATGCAAGAAATTTTTATTTCATTTCTGATGGCTGCTGCTTAAGTCTGAAGAGCCATCCCATCTAAGAGAAGATTATGCCAAGTCATCCTGGCCATAATTTGCACCCAGCTGTATACACCGGAAACTTCAACTTCTGTAGGAAAATTAATTTTTACTTTATTCCAATCCGCTTCTGCCCTCTCTTGTTTCTCTTTCTTTTCCCTTTTTGTTTTCATTTTATAAGCTTTCTTGTAGCTTTGACCTAGATCTTGAAATGCCTGCTGAGCATTGAGCTGTAGAAATCACATCCGTACTACGCAGATTTTTAATTAAAACTTCATATGCATTTCAACTTTCTTTGTTATTAACAGTGATGAGAAAATTTACACAGCTGTGATCAGTGGTGTAACTTTTATAGAGGTTCTTGATTATATAACATTTCCTTAATTGAGTTGTTTCCTTTTATGTTCAAGAGCAGTTTCAGAGCCATTTGTCATTGTTATCAATTTAGGATTATTTGATCCACAGCTCATTATTTGATAAAATTAAGAAACAGCTTTCCTAACTTCTGGCTTTAAAACTTTAAGTAGCATGAAAATACCACTATAAATATTAATAATAGTGAAAACAATACCTTACAATGCAGCAAGCTTACAAGTGTCTCCAAACTTAATCTAACACCTTCAAATTCAGTTTGATAGTTATATATTGTGAAAACAATAAGAAGAACAAAGCTACAATTCCCCCTGAAAAATTTCCAAATTCACACAGAATCACAGAATGGCCAGGGTTGGAAGGGACCTCAAGGATCATGAAGCTCCAACCCCCTGCCACATGCAGGGCCACCAACCTCCCCATTTAATAATGGACCAGCTTGCCCAGAGCCCCATCCAACCTGGCCTTGAACACCTCCAGGGACAGGGCATCCACAACCTCTCTGGGCAGCTGTTCCAGCACCTCACCACTCTCTCTGTGAAGAGAGAAGAGAGAAGAAGAACTTCTACTTCTTCTACTGGTTTTTATCTTTTCAGATGGGACATACATGCATTTAGAGTATTATTCAACTTTTTAAATGAAAATGCACACACTGCTGGATAGCACTGCATTCATCACACCCACAGCTTTTATTGTCTTCGTGTATGTCAGGAAGGTAAGGATGTAATACTGAACTGGATAAGGCTGAAATCAATGAAATGTAGGAAACCAGAGTCAGAATATAAACATTTCATGCAAAACCAGTGAGATTTCTCCTAGATGTTTGGGCTGGCTTGGTGTCAAAGCAGAAAGTGTAGGAAATGTTGCTTTAGCAACACCTGTCAAAATAAATCTCAGTCTTGAGTTTGATATTTCTCTGTCAATTTTAATTTGCACAGAATAGAAGCATAAGATTTGTATTTGCACTTACAGATTCATTTATCTTAAATTAATTTTTCTTCTCTGAAAGCCCCCTGCTGTAGGCTGAGTCAAAGAGTCTTAGGGTTGGAAGCACCCCCATGAGATCATCAAATCC
Source organism: Tympanuchus pallidicinctus (assembly GCF_026119805.1). Classification (NCBI taxonomy): domain Eukaryota; kingdom Metazoa; phylum Chordata; class Aves; order Galliformes; family Phasianidae; genus Tympanuchus; species Tympanuchus pallidicinctus. The sequence continues at coordinate 4,489,879 of NW_026294721.1, forward strand.
AACCCCCTTGCTATCCTACAATAGGTTGTATGGGTAGACGTACAGAAAGGTCCTGAATATCTCCGTAGGAAGAGACTACACAAACTCTCTAGGAAACCTGTTCCCATGCTCCGTCACCCTTACCATAAAGCAGTTATTCTGCATGTTAGTACAGAACTTCCTATGTACAAATTTTAGGCCATTGCTCCTTGTCCTATTGCTAAACACCGCTAAGAAGAGCCTGGTCTCATCCATTTGCCTCCCAACTCCCTTTAGATATTTTTAAACATTTATCAGATACCCTCCCTGTCTTCCTTTCCCCAGGCTGAACATATGCAGGTTACAAGGCCTTTCCTCATATGGAAGATGCTCCAGGCCTTTAATCATCTTTGCAGCCCTCCACTGGACTCCTAGGAGATCCCTGTCTTTTTTGAACTGGGGAGTCCAGAACTCATGGACAACTTGTTGTACACCAGGATTCCCAGGGTTCTTCTCCTGCAGAGCTCCTCTCCAGCAGGTTATCTCTTAACCTGTACTGATGCATGCAATTATTCTTTTCCAGATGCAAGACTCTACACCTGCTCTTCTTAAATCTCATCAGGTTCCTCCCTGCCCAATTCACCAGTCTGTCCAGGTCTCGTTGAATGGTAGCATAGCCTTCTGGTATGTCAGAAAATATATTTATGGATCCAAATATGTTTCACAACCAAAGCTTATCCCTTTCTCAATTTTCTTTCCTACTGAAAATATTTCAGTAAGATTGATTTTTTTGAAACGTCTTGGCCTATTTGACCTAGACAGGACAATGTTCTTCCAAGAATAAAAGAGTGGAGTTTGGTTATAGACCAGTTTAGCCAACAATAGGAAGAACAGTCTTAAAGAAAAAATAACCTTTGCAGAAAGTTTTCTGAGAGTAAGGGAGGAGAGGAATTAAGTGAAGAAGAATCAGTGCTAGTTCATAAAACAGTGTTATTTTTTGCACTGTTAAAATGTTAAGTTTGATCGTAAAGATCAGCTCTCCTTGATCTACGTTTCCACTTTTGAGAAACATCTTATTTTTTTCGTAAAAAACTGAAAACTTTTAAAAACTGAATTAAAGAGAAATTATTTCACATTAAGGAAAGAAAAAAAAAGAAAGAGGAGGAAATTAGAAATTAGTAAAAAATGATGTTCCAGACATGGGAAAAGAAGACTGAACCATATTGCTGTCCTTTATGTAATATGGAGGGCAAAGCCATGCATTACACAAAATAGGAAGATTAGTCTGTACTTTGTTGTCTGAAGTCAATGATCTATTTTCTTCCTCTAGAAACAGTTTTAATTTAAAAAAATGATAGAAATAAACCCAAAAAATAATGCTATCATTCAGAAACTAGGACAGGAAGGAGAAAAGGTGTATTTGGGAACAATTAGTTTCCAATTTTTCAAGGAAAAATGTGATGACTTTTGTGGAAAAAACGTGATAACTTCTGTGAGGAAAGAAAAAAAATGTTTTAATCCAAACTCCTCATTATGTCAATGACAGCTTTGATTTAGGAAAAAAAAGTCTATGAGTAACTACTGCAACGACAAAGATATATTCCACTTCTTATTCATGTTTAAGTGCTTTTTGAACCTTCTTTGAACCTTCTTGGACTATTTTCTGAATATATCCAGTATCACTACTTCACTGATGATGTCTTGTTTCCAAAAACACTCTCTTACACTTGTCAGCTTTTTCTGAAAGGAAACGAGTTGCATATCCATCACATCCTTGCTCTTTGTTCTCCTCTGTAAGACTCTAATTAATCTTTCCAGTACCTATCTTTTTTTCTTTCATTCATCCACTCCCTCCCTATTTCCTTTTTGCTCTTCTTAATCCTCCTGCATTTTTATTCCCTTCTTTTTCTTCTCCTAGATTCTGGTTTATATCATCTATCATGTTACTTTCAAAATCCAAAAGAGTGATCCAGTAAATAATCTGCCTGTCTATTTCAAAGCCATTTCTTCAAATACCATCTCCTTTTCTGTTCTCTTCATCAATGATCTAACAGCATCTCTTTCCCTGAATTGATTTATCTAGTATCAGTGACACTTATAAGGCTTGTACAGTTTTTATTAAGCTGAATTCAGACACAGGGGACCTCAAAGAGGAGTACAATATCCATTTCCTAAAAATAAGTACTGATACTGATATTAATATTTAACACATTTTAATTATACACAACCCCTATATAGAATCAAGGAATCATAAAGGTTTGAAGAGACCTCTAAGATCATCTAGTCCAAATGGCCACCTATCACCTATATTGCCCTTGTCCCACAGCACCAGATGTCCACATTTCTGGAACACCCCCAGGGATGGTCACTCCATCACCACCCTGGGCAGACTGTTCCAGTGCCCAATCATTCTCTCAGAAAAGAAGTTTTTCCTAATATCTAACTTGATATGTTTGTATTTAGTGCAACAATGCAACATAAGTGCTCAGAAGAATCCATCCTGTGCACTCTTTATGTTATCAAAATTGAATATAATGACCATCAAATATATTCTTATGGTCTACTTTCATTGTTATTCAATGAAATATCATAAATTAATAAATAATTGTCAATCTAAATCAAGGATAATCACTTATGAGATAACCAGCAAGGCTTCACCAAGGGCAGGTCTTGCCTGAGCAACCACGTGGCTTTTTATGATGGCATGACTGTGACAGTGGACAAGGGAAGAGCCACTGATCTCACCTATCTGTGTTTCAGTAATGCCTTTGACACTGTCTTCCATAATATCTCTCTCTCCAAATTGGAAAGATTTAGATTTGATGGGTGTACTGTTTAATGGATAAGGAACTGGTTTTGAGATCATACTCAGAGAGTGGTGGTGAGTGGCTCAGTATCTGGATGGAGGTTGATGACAAGTGGTGTCCCTCAGGGATCCATACTTAAGTACTGAGACCTGTGCTCTTTAACATCTTCAGCAACGACATCAAAAGTGGGATCAAGTGCACCCTCAGAAAGTTTGCAGACAGTATCAGCCTGTGTGGTGTGGCTGACGTGCCCAAGGGACAGGATGCCACTCAGGGAGACTTAAGCTCTTATGTGGGTTCAACCAATCCAAGTGCAAGGTCTTGCACCTGGGCCATGGCAACCCCTGTTATCAGTACAAGCTGAGGGATGTTAGGATAGAGCGCAGCCCTATTGGAAAAGAACTGGGGTTACTAGTTTAAGGGCTGGACATGAGCCAGCAATATGCCCAGAAATTGAACTGTATCCTGGGCTGCATCAAAAGCAGCAGGTCAGAAGGTCAAGGGAGGTGATCCTGCCCCTATGCTCTGCACTGGGGAGGCCTCACCTGGAGTACTGCATCCAGATGTGGAGTCCAAAGTATAGGAGAAACATGGACCTGCTGGAGTGTGTCAAGAAGAGGGCCAGAGAAAATGATCCAAGGGATGGAACACCTCCCCTATGAGGACAGGCTGAGTGAGCTGTAGCTGTTCAGCCTGGAGAAGAGAAAGCTGCAAGGTGATCTGACAGTGGCTTTTCAGTATCTGAAGGAGGGTATAATAAAGGAGACAGACTCTTTCATAGGGTCTGTTGTGACAGGACAAGGGGAAATGTTTTCAAACTAAAAGAGGAGAGATTTAGTTTGGACATAAGGAAGAAGCTTTTTACAATACAGCTGATGAGGCATAGGGACAGGTTGCCAAGAAGTGTGGTGGATGCCCCATCCCTGGAGACATTTAAGGTCAGTATGAATGGGGCTTTGAGCCACCTGATCTAACTGTAGGCGTCCCTGTTCACTGCATTGGAGTTGGACTTGCTGGTCTTTAAGGGCCCTTTCAACTCAAACAATTCTATGATTCTATGATACTTCAGATGTGGGATGAATTCAGAAAACATTTTAAAAGCTTTTCAACTTGAGGATAAATCAGATACAGATATGAATTTTGCAGTGTTAGCTTGTAGTGATAAAGTAAAAAATAGAATCTAAATCCCTTGAAATGTGTGAACTTCCTAATGAGGAGTAGGATCAACATCTAATTTTAACAGGACCCCTTCAAACCGCACTGGAATGGAGTCTCACAGCCATAAACATGATTACTCCTTGACAACTGCTCCAAACCACAGCTGAGAGCTGTGCTTTCACACAGCCTTGTGGAAGGCTGATGAGATCTGACAAGTGCCATATTTATGGAAATGTAAAAGCTTTACTGCACCAACATTGCTGTCACCCAAGACAGATCAAACTAAGAAGACAATTGGCCTCCAGCTTCTAAAATTGAATGGTTAATAACTATCAGAAGGAACTGAGCAAGCAGGACTTGCACTGCTGACAGCCACAAGAGTCCCACCTATTTATTATGAACTTAACGAGTCTGGACAGGAAGCTAAAAGACTGCTAATTTTTTCTTCCACACTGCAATGGGTAATGCACCATTTCACTTACAAAGGGATGAGAACAGATCTGATCAACTCACTGATGCATGTAAACTGCAATAATTAGAAGAAAGAAATTGCAAAAAGCAACTGCAGTGAGTTCAGCTATCATTCCGTTGCATTATATTTAGCAAAATGCAGTTATTTTTCAACAGTGGTTTATGTGTTTCTCTCCATGCGAGAGTGGAGTAGGGAATAAGTCATTAATGCTGATGAGACCCGCTGCTCACATTACAGCCCCAAGCAGTTGGGTTCTTTGGATATTAACTACCACTGTCTCAGTCTTTTAACAGCTTATTGCCCACTAAACCTATTCCCTTGGTGTGCTGAGCAACACACACAGGGCAATAAAGCACATCTCGTTCTGGATTTCTCTATGCATTCTTGTAAATACAAAAGCATGCAGTGCATCATTGTGAAGAATGAATTATGTTGTTGACGTCCTGCTGTGAGGGGGCTGTAAATTGTGTCCTTGCACAGTGATCTCAGCTAGAGAAGCTTTTCTTCGTGGTTTGCAGTAGCTGGGTAGTCTGTTCTCATAGGCTCTCTGGCCCTGCGGAGATCTGTAGCACCATGCATCCTTCCAGAAGAAAAAATAAATAAATAAGAAGTGTTCGGTGAGTGGGTTTAAACCATTTAAATCCTGCAGTAATAACTAATGGGGAGTTAATTTTTCTCATCCCTTCCTGTGTGATCTTTTCCATCATATCTCAAAAGAGGAACTGACTGCTCAGGAATGGCTCAGGAACAAAAAAGTACATGCAGTTCAACTGTGCTCTCAGATCAAACCCAGTGGAAATGCACCAGGATGGAAGAAAAACCACCCTCTGAGTAAAGAATTTCTTCCTGAAACTAACCTGAATTAAAAAACTAACCTCCATTATCACTCAGTCTCCCTCCTACTTATAGGCTCCCTTCAAGTACTGGAAGGCTCCAGTCAGGTCTTCCTCCTGACCTGCTCCAACAGCTCTAGATCCTTCTTGGGCCAGACCTAGAAGTGCTCCAGAAGTAGCCTCACAAGGACAGAGCAGACAAGGACAATGCCGTCCTGACATCCCCTCTTTCAATACTGCCCAGGATAGAGTTGGCCTTCCAGGATGCAAGCACACACTGCTGGCTCATGTTCAGTTTTTCATCAACTAGCATCCACAAATCCTTCTTGGCAGGGCTGCTCTCAATCCAGACATTGCCTACCCTATATTCATGCTTTGGGATTTCTCAGTTATCTGCTTATTTCTTCTTATTATATTTTATTTATTTATTTTATTTATATTATATTTATTTCTCATTTTAAAACAACAGTTTTAAAATGTTGATCACTAAGGGGAGAAGCAGGGAAGGAACACTGGAGAATGGCATGAAGAAGGTGATAAGGAAGAGCCTGTATTCTCTGATTAGCTTTTTATGGAAGACATCAGCCATGATTGCTGATATGCATAAGAATCTTTCGCAGAGACTGTTAGATTCTCCTTCTACCTTATTACCTACTTGGATTAGGATTTTTGTAGACCAATCTTCTGAACTCAGAAAAAAAAGCATCCTGCTTGCTAATTTAGCTTAATTTCTACAAGTGCTTTTGTAAAGTCTTAAAGATAAGACACTAAAGTTCTGCACTTTCTTCAGCCAGTGCCTATCTCAGCTACCACAGGGTGTCTTGTATAGCACTGGGCTTATGTGCTCATGCATCAAAGTTCTGCAGATAAATGCATAAAAGCATAATTTATTAATCTTTATTTCTATTTTTCATTGAGATTTCCATACTAGATTCCTTTTTGTTGTTTCATGGACTGTTTTGTTTTTATTTTGCTTTACTCTTGCCATATTTTTATTAGTTAAATGTGCAACCACATCATTCTGAAGGTCGATATTTACTTATCAGCTGAAGCTTGTACGAAGCTGGACCTCGTTGGCTTGTTTTAGGAAGCTTTGAGAGCTTTGGAAATGCTTCCCTCATTTTGTCTCTTGTGAAGATTTGGCCTATGTCTTTATTTCTGCTTGAGAGTCTCTTTCAGACAATATATATATTTGATTCATGACGACTTTTGTCATTAGCTGAACATATTGCAAATTGTTCTGAGGTTTTATTATTTTGTTCTTTGCCAAATAAACCACACAAAGTGTTTCTCTACATCTTGGATACTACTTGCTAAATATTCAGAAGGAGTAAGGGGATACAGTATGCAAGAAAAAATTACCATCTTAATGAGGTTTGTCTCATTAAGCAGTCTCACTCAATTAGTTTCACACATTTGACTTTAAGAATAGGAACACAGAGGTCTAGATCTCTGTAGCTAATTTTGGCTTATTTAAAAGTAAAGACCAACCTGCCAAAAATACTTAAGTGGAAGGGCAGTAATGAATGTGGTCCTGGATCTTTCAAAAAGGTAATTTTAATCAGGAAACTAAATGAAAATACATTGTCGGTCTCACCTAAGTAAAAAATATCTTGGCAATTTCCCCAAGCAAAATGTGCCTGACTCAGCATAACACATTATTTGTAATACAGAGGACCTTGGTGTTCATATTGTTTATTCTTGCATTATTTCCCCAGAAGTCTGCATGCACAGCCTGCTTACTGCTGGAGTCCTCCAGCCTTTGTTGACCTCTGGTATAAACTTGCCAAAGGTCTGAGACAACACTGTAATCTGCTGATAATGTCAAAGTGTCACCTGCGCACAAGGTGACATTTTCTGTGGCAAGGTGGAGTTGCTTTTTCCCAGTCTGTCACTTTGTCAGATTCCCCCCGTACTGTGTTCTACCCTCCTATGAAAAAATATACACAGAGTTCAGCAAAATAACATGCACAGAGTGCAGCAAAACTACATCTAAAAAGAAAAACATTTTTCAGTCCTTCAGATTCCCATCTTTAGCAACATCCAGCAGCAGAGGTTTAGGGTAAGTGCCTCAAAACAAGGAAAATGCAGCCTGATACTTTCCTCAAAATTCCCTCCTATCCCCTGGCTTTTTGAGGGTTAGGGACTTCAAAGGTTGTAAGATGGGTACTAATCACATTAGAAGACCTGAGAGACCATTTTTTAACTAATGTGCAATGTTTGCAACTAAATTATCTTCATCAAGCAATCCCAATTGCAGAAGTGTTGAGGCTGTTGACATGCTGTACACAACAGCACAGCAAGTGGATAGGATGTACCGCAGCGTTGAAAGATGGTGCATGTTGGAGTACTTGGCTCAGAAGTGTGAAGCTAAGCTACTTTCAGTGACCTGGTAGTCAAGCTGCCTTTTTTTACATCATGATATATGGACCCAGCAGTGTGTACCAGAGGTAGCTCTGCAGTATGCAATGTAGACATGCTCTAAAACTCCACAGGTGTGACTTCTCACACCAGCCTCAATGTCAGCAGTGAAACTGCCTCTGAAAGAGCTCCACACCAGCCTGGAAAATAACAGGCACTTTCAGGAAATGGTACAAATGACCTAGCTTGGCATGCTATGAATCATGTCTCCAAAATACTTGTTACTCATACTGAGTCCATGGGCAGGGTGGAGGTGAGGTGCTGATCTCTGTGTTTGGCCAGATGCAATGCTGCTCTGTTCCCATTTACATATATACATACATAACATTTCTCGCCCTGCAAAAGAGGTAGAGAAAAAGAAATCCTCTTGTCTGATCCAGAGACCACCATCATCAACTGAAAAACTTCCACTGGCTTTGAACCCGGTACAATTTTTTGTCTGTGTAGTTCTGTATAGCACTTTTCCCAAAAAAAGTTTTCAGTAATTTGTACTCATCTGGGAATATCCCCTCCTGTTTCCCCAAAAGATTCGGAGATGATAGAATCATAGACTCATAGACTCATAGAATCATTAATGTTGGAAAGGACCCCTTAAGATCATCTAGTCCAACTGTCAACCCATCACAACCAGGCCCACCAAACCACATCCCTAAGTAATGCTACACTGCAGATTTAAAATCAATCTTAATTTTGAGAAGTATGAATCTATAAAGCCTTAATGGACAGTAAGGTATTTTTCAGTATCAGTATTTTCCAGTGAATTACTGTGCTTTTAAATCATTTGGTATCTTGCTTGAAAATACTTTTTTGAAATAAATAAGCAAATCATGTTTAAAATACTTTAGCTTCCATTTGTGAGATAGTTTTGAGATGAATCCTCCACCCGTGGCAATTAGATGATCGTTAAGGTCCCTTCCAACCTAAGCCATCTTATGATTGTATGCAAAGAGTTTCGTGGATAAACAAACAAGAGATTTTCTAAAAAATATTGAAACAGTACTGTTTCATGTACATGCATTTTTGGATTTTTAATGCCCTAAAACCAAACAGGAATCAACAAAATAATAACTTGTTTCAAATAGAAGCTGTGCTACATATTCTTGAAAGGAAAACTGATCTTTTCTATTCAAAATATGGGTGTTTGGTTCCAACATTTCAATTTTAATGAACATGTCATTTTCAATTAAAAAAAAAAAATGTTGATGCAGAAAGTTCAACTATTTTAGGAGGAAAATTTACTCTCCCGCACCTTACAAAAATGCTGTATAGATTAACTTTAGTCGTATTTTCAAGATATAAAATTCTTCAGGATGAAATTAAGGTCTGTTTTCCATATTCAAGGAAATAACATTGATATTCAAGCTAAACTATGAAAAACATTCACAGCTTCTCCATTAAATATAATGATAATCCCCACAAACATTCTTCTGTATCTATATCAAATGAAAAGGAGAAAAACACAGGAAGGAAAAGATGAGATAACATGGTAACAAAAGCAAAGTCAAAAGACGTCAGTGAATGAATGGGGGAAAAATAGCCTGCAATCTCCCTTATGAGATACTGATTGTGAAGACCAACGGATGATAGGTTATAATAAAAATCCTGCACAAATAGCTGAGGATCTGCAAATATGCCAAATCATTAAGTCTGCATGTGCAGGTCTACAGGTCTGCATGTGACCCCTGAGCCAGTTCATTAGCCCAAGTGAACTAAATCCTAGAAAAATCAGATTACTGTTGAGTCTGTCACTCATCAGCTCCTTTCTCCCTTGAACTCCTGCTCCTACCTGGGAAATAATTGTGCAAAATGTACATACAATATGTATAATATGTACACATCAGTGATCTGGGATCTCTTGCTCTTCTTGATACTATCAGCATACTCTTCTGGATAACTCAGTTCCTCAGGGGTCATTTGTGCTGTATCAAGGATCTGATTCATAGAATCATATAATGGCTGAGACTGGAGGGGACCTTGACCATCTAGCTCCAGCCTTCCTAGTTGAACTTCATTAGATTCTCTTGTGCCCACTTTTTGAGTGTGTCTGGGCCCCTCTGGATGGTGTCCCTCCATTCTATTGTGTCAACTGCACCATTCAGCTTGGTGTCATCAGCAAATTTGCCAAGGGTATACTCAATCCTGCTGTCTATGTTACTGACACTGTCACAAAGACACTGAAAAGCACCAATCCCAAGACAGACCCCTGTGGGACACCATTCATGACCAGTCTTCACCTGGACACAGTGCCGTTGACAACAACCCTAACAAAGTGTTTTTGGGAAGGTCTATATACGTGTTTATAGGAGATATAACACATTGGAACTGAATGGAGTCAGGCTGGAGATTGTTGCTAACACCTACCACAAGCATTTACAATGGAAGACATTGGGCTAGTTTGGAAGAAAGCAAACAAACAAACAAACAAACAAACCCCAGCCAAAATGTAATCTTCTGAGAGAAGAAGAGAAAGAGAAATTTGCCAGAGATAATCTCTCCATACATTAATTTTCATTTTTTTTCTCTTGGTCTTAGCTGAGAATCCAGACAGTTTTCTAGTTGTTTATTTTAGCTGAATTAATCTACAAAGGCTCATTTTTCTTGTATTTCAGTTAGATACAGATGCCATCACTATGTGCCAGTGCATATTACCAAGCAATTAATCTCCAGAGTTACTACTTCCCTTTTTATTGAAAACAACTATTCCTGAGCTCAGAAAATCATGCAAAGCTGTGGAATAGTGTGGCTAAACTCAACTCCAAAGGCACAGTACTGATTGGAAAGAAATTCTCTCTAAAATTACAGGCCTATGCTCCCATTTAGTATAATTTTACTGTAATATAAAGCATGACCTCCCATAGTTTGTGTGCTTTTGCAAGCTTCCCTGACATTATCAGTCAACATTCTTACTCTTTTGTTACCCACTGTTAAGATGAAAAGTTATTTTTGTGGCACAGGCAAGCCAGAGGTGACACAATTAAATGAATCTGTTTGTCACAGAAAATTTAGAACTGCAGGAATTAGAAGACAAATAAATTAGAATTGGCAGCCTCTTCCCCTGGGAGCACCATATAAGCTTCACAAGTTCAGTTAAATGCATTCTCCCCTCAGCCTTTGATCCACTGCCTTCAATCAAAGTTTCCATCTTTAAAGACAGCCAGTCAAAAGTTTTACCATACCTGCATAGTTATTAATGTAGTTCCAATTTAATGGGGTGGCCAGAGGTCGTCTGAGGGTATGAAACAAGGCAAAGCAATAATCAGCTTTAAACAATTTTGTCAGGAAGCAGATTTTCCAAGACCAAAATCAGCACACATTACCATTATTTTCTCTGAGAGTTCAACAGAGGGGCCCTGAGCTCCACCAAAGGATCTGAAATTCCCATTTCATAGAATCATAATGGTTCAGATTGGAAGGAATCTCAAAGATTATCTAGTTCCAACTCCTCAAATTCATGTTTCCTGTTTATTTTCCCTGGGTCCCTGGATAAGACCCAGTACAACTCCAACACTATTCATCCTGTCTTGCCTCAGTCCTGGATTATGACCATACAACGTCTTAAAACTCCTCATGGACACTTTTCAGCTTCTCAGTTCACCTCCACTTCCTCAAACTGGGTTTTCTCCCACTGCCTCATCCTGCAGGATCCCTCCTGAGTGAGGGAACTGGGTTTACTCAGTCTGGAGAAGAGGAGGTTCAAGGGAGACTTTAGCACTCTACAACTCCCTGAAAGAATGTTGGTAAGGTGAGGTCAGCCTCTTCTCCTAGGTAACAGTGATAGGATAAGAGGTAATGGCTTTTTAAGTTGTTCCAGAGGAGGCTCAGTTTGGATATTAAAAAAAAATTTCTCCAAAAGAATGGTAATGTATTGGAACAATCTGCCCAGGGAGGTGGTGGGGTCACGGTTCCTGGAGGTGTTCAAGTGCCATGGAGATGTAGCATCAAAGGACATGGGTTAGTAGGCATGGTGGGGATGGATTGATGCTTGTACTTGATGATCCTTGTGGTCTTTTCCAATCTTAATGATTCTATGATTGCAGGAAGTATATTTATTAAAAAAAAAAAAAAAAAAAAAAAAGCTGAGACCTGATGTCTATCAGGATTCCCCTCAAAGACAACAAGATGGAAAGCTGTGTCTCTAATTTTGAAACAGCTTGACTTTGAACTGTGAACAAGCTGAGCCCTTTATTATTTTAATACTAATCGTGTACTTACTTGTCATTGCTATTAATTACATACACCACAGGCATACCAAGTGTCTCATTGCACTGCAAACACACAGGGTGAGCCAGAACATGTCCCTTCATGTTCATAATGCTGCTTCTGAAGAGGGTTAGCTTTCATTTTTCAGTTCAAACACTAAATATTCAAACACAGCTGTGGCCATCATTCGTGTCCCTAGCTGATACCCATTCCTGAACCAGCAGCAGAGAGGATGAAGTGTAAAGAAAAATTTTAAAATACAGAAACCCTTTTGACCCTTTTATTATGCAGGACCCTGTGTCACCATTTGATTGTGCTGGAAATGCTCAATTAATGAAACATGCATTTATTTCATCCCTAATTAAGAGTATGGCCAAAGTGCATGGTGCAACTACACTATCACCAAACTGCAGAGTGTATTCAGAAAGTGTTTCTGAGCAAAACACAGTATTATAGTGAAACTAAATAGCTTGGAATAGGTCAAATAAGGTTAATGGTCAAGAAGCCTATAACAAGACAATAAAACATTGCTATGAGATTTTTCGGTGCCAATGGTTGCTGACGATGAAGACCCAGTCTAGATGAGGTCTCTTTGTTCCTGTACATGGGCTGTCCCTGCCTCTGAAAGCTTCCTGTGTCCTGGCCTGACTGCTGCCAAATCAAGTAGAAAGTAAGTTTCATAAATTGGAACTGTCGTTGTCGTTATCCACCACGAAAGGCAGTGAAATACTGTATTAATCCATTGGTGCCATTCTCCAAGTAAGAAATCTTTATTTATTGCTCCAAAATGGATAGGGAAAAGAAGGGTGGGCAGTGACACACTCCATGGTGCTCCAGAAGTGAGAACATAAGAAAAACCAGAGGGTATAGAGTTCAGAATGTGCCTGGTGCCATTTTGGATACCTCAGAGTACCTTACCTGTCTCCAGGCACTTTACACTTACTACTTGTGTGTTAAAAAGTGGGAATACAGCTTCCTTTAGCCCAAATAAGCCTTCCAAGCACATATGTAGAAGCAGCTCAGTGGCCACAACACAAAGCCCATATCAAATAAAACCCAGCAAGGCACCAGAAGGGTCTGGCCAGCAGAAACCCATGTCAACAGACATGACATTTCTGCCAAACATCCTGCTCAGATGTTCAGGGTTTGACAGAAATGAGAAAGCAGAGGAGAAGCAAGGGCACAAGGGAAATGCTGTGAGTGCATTATACATGAGGATATCTATACTGATGATAGCTGGAGACTTTATAAGAAAGTACTCCTAGATCATGACATTAATGTTACAAGAGTCTATCTGAAGAAATCTTCCCAAACAAGAAACTGGGGGATTCAGTTTGAAATGGGAACTCATTAAAAGAAACTTCTCTTATAAAATAAAATAAAAATAGATAGAGGCTTTCCTTAGAACTTAGTATTTCTCTATATTATAGGCACTAAGGAGGTGATTTTTCAGACCAACTGTAGACTTTTGCAATGTAGACTTGTATACTTGAATGAGTCCCCATAGGTTCCCACAAACCCACCAGAGACAAATAAGAACTTCATCTCACTCTAAAACATGTTGCCAAATACAGCAAATTAATTGTGCCCTAAAAATGTCTTTTTCTTCTCCCATCGACTGTGAAGAGATTTGTGGCTTATTAGTTAAAATGTAAGATGATTAGCTCACATCCACACTGTGCATATAGAGCTAGTACTTTATCAGTACTGCACATGGCTTTTAAGATCCCTGCAGACAGGACCAAGACTGAGTTTCTTTATCTTCTTCAATCACTTTCGTTTGTCCTTTGTTTCTTCTGGGCAGACAAAGCCAGGATATTTCCAAGTCATTCAAAATCCTCAAGGAAAATTAATACAAGGAAGCCAGCAGCATGACTTTTACAAAACTTATGAAAAATGCTGGAGATCTATATTTAAATTTTTTTATACCCCAACTTATCCTAAATCACAGAATCGTAGAATGGCCAGGGTGGGAAGGGACCTCAAGGATCACGAACCTCCTACCCCTCTGCCACATGCAGCGCTGCCAACCTCCACATTCAGTACCAGACCAGGCTGCCCAGGGCCCCATCCAACCTGGCCTTGAACACCTCCAGGGATGGGGCATCCACAACCTCTCTGGACAGCTGTTCCAGCACCTCACCACTCTCTCTGTAAAGAACTTCCCCCTGACATCCAACCTAAATCTTCCCTCCTTCAACTCAAAACCTTTTCCCCTTGTCCTGCAGTTATCCACCCTTTCACAGAGTTGATTCCCCTCCTGTTTGTAGGCTCCCTTTAGATACTGAAAGGCTGCAATGAGGTCACTCCGCAGCCTTCTCTTCTCCTGGCTGAACAAGCCCAGCTCCCGTAGCCTGTCTTCATAGAGGACGTGCTCCAGCCCTCTGCTCATCTTTGTGGCCCTCCTCTGGATCCTCTCTAACACCTCCCTGTCCCTGCTGGCCACCCCTCTTCTGATGGAGCCCAGGATACCATTTGCTTTCTGAGCTGTAAGAGCACACTGCTGGCTCACATTCAGTTTTTCATCCATCAGGCCCCCCAGGTCCTTCTCTGCAGGGCTGCTCTCAAGGACCACTCCTTCCAGTCTGTATAGATGCCTAGGATTTCTCTGACCCAAGTGCAAAACCTTGCACTTTGCTGTGTTGAACCTCATTAGGTTCACCTGGGCTTACCTTTCAAGTCTATTGAAGTCCCTCTGAATGGCATCCCATCCTTCCACCATGTCAACCACGCCACTCAGCTTGGTGTCATATCATGTTTGGTACCAAAAGGAGGGTTCATGATAACTGTGTCGAGAGTCTCTGACATTCTGTCTTTTAAAGAAGAGACATCACACTGAACCACATCAACATTCATGAGCTCCAAGTCTTCAAGGTTGCTGTTGTCCTTCTGCATCTATGTCAAACCCCATACACAATCCTGCTCCCAATGTTGCAGTTCCAAATCTGAGCATGCCACAACCACATCCTATATCTCCAACTGTTATCAACATCATCGAAAGCATTATAAATTGTGTACTGCATAGATGCTGTGATGTGGGTAGTGCTCAAGAAGACTTTTTGTCTTTCAAAGGTATCAACCTGCTGCAGGCAGCTTTCCAGTTCTTTGAGCTTTAATTTCTTCATGCATACAGTGGGACTCGAGCCTCATGTGTCCCTTCTCACTCTCCTATGATTCTAGCTCAGCCTGGGGCTCTGCTCACAGCGACGGGCACCCAGCCTCGAGCCAAACACTAGACCAAGCTGCCCAGAGCCACATAAAGAAGACACTGCCTTCTGATTTGAGGAATGGATGTCTTTGTCTACAGGGAATTTGTAGTTCATTTGTACAGGGATTTTTACATGGATTTTTTTGTGTCTTACATGAGTTCTCAGACTGCCCTACTACTGTATTCCTATGCTAAGGGAATCCTCCTTTCTTTTCTATTTAACGGCGACAGGAAATTTCTACATTTAACCTAAGGAAAAGGTTTAAATTAAAGTTTTGCTAAAACTTCTGCATACCAACAAGACATATCAGCTCAAGTAAGTCAGCATTTACAGTAGGCATGATCTCATTTAAACAGACACATGGTAGTGTCTAGTTACAGAGAGAAAAAAGCAACTACATTAATCTAATTAATCTGATGTGTGTACAGTAAAGATGGGTTGAGACTTCCTTGTGAATGAAATAACAATAATAAAATCCTAAACAGTTCACCAGATTAAAAATACAGACTCAAAATTGTACAAAGTTTGAGACTGGAAAGTGTGAGTGGTTTCTCTGTTTCCTTAACACCATCATCTCTTTCTTTGGGAAACTATGTGCAGATTATTCTTCACACTGAGAAGCTATCTACAAAGCAAATCCCAAAATTATTATGTTTCAGTCATTTATTATGTAAGAAGGAAAAGAAAGCAGCTTGCAATCTTCAGCGAGTCTTCCAAAACATATTTCATGACTGCCAATTAAATAGCAGTGGAGAGTTTCAAACAAATGAGAATTTCAGAAGGTGCAGATCTTTCAAAATGATGTGTAGCATAAAAATAATGTGTTCACTTGCAATCTGCAGGTGTGATTTAGATTTCAATCTGCTGCCCAAAGTATAAGTTTGCTGTGAGCTGCAGCTTCCATGGTGTCTCAGTAGCACTGCCTCAAAGCCCTTACCCGACAAATTAGCTAACCATGCTCTGGTGTGTGGTACAGAATTGACTTCATAGAGCTGCTTAACCAAAGCAAGCCCTCAGCAAGATGGGATCCAAGATGAGCTAGTAATTGGCTATATCCCAGCATCCCTGAAACACCAGTGTCCTTTTCTGCGTAAAATTAGTTGCACATTCAAATAACTCTTACTGGGGTCTGAGTACAGCATAGGTTCCTTCTCTGCTTGCTTTTCAATGTTTCCGTTGTTGGTTTTTTTTAACAGTGACAAAAAATAAAACAAAACCAAAAAAGCAAGGAAAAGGTGCTATTTAGTACTTGGATTCCAACTGGATGTAGAAACACAGAGATTCAGGACAGCAGTGGGCATGGCATGTAAGGAGATCTCAGATAGCTGCTGTTACAAACCAACAGTGAAAAAGCTGTGCAAGTACTGGCACGCTGTCCTGGGACTTCAGCTTGCCATTTCTAAGGCTGCCAGGCTTCAATTTCTATTGAATGCCAAAGCCATGGTCTCTCCACGAGATGCAGAATAAGGCTTTGAGACTGATGAAAAGAATATTCTGATACCTGCCCCCCATTGAGATCACTGGATGTAACACACATCTAATACTGCCCTTTTCAACAGCTCTTTTCTTCAAAATAAAGAAAAGCAGGCTTATGTTCCCCAAATAAAAATTCCAGTTTTGACCAGTTGTAGTTCAAACATTCTCATCATCCATAATATCACACCTTCACAGCACCTGACAGGATCAAGCCATGTATCTTGAAACTGATCCAAGGACATAATCTTCCCATTAAAGAAACAGCATAGTTAAAAACATTTGATAAAAACAGTGATTAAAACAATATTTTTTCCCTTCATATTGCTCTCTCCTAGCTTATTATTGATGATGAGTGCAAAGCTAGGAGTAATTAAGATGTATAGCACAATCTGCTGGATTTTTAATTCACTTGTTTGTTATTTGTAAGTTTCAATAGAGAACAAATCAATTTCAATGTCTTAAAGCAACTGACAGCAAGAACCTGCTTTTTTGGCTTTACAGAAAGGGATTGATAAAGGAAGGCAAGGAAACTGGTAGGAGGGCGTGTAGGCAGAGACACCATGGGATCTGGGTTGAATAGAGGGGAGAATGGCTAACACAGCAAAGCTATGGAGCAACTCAAATGAACTTCATTTTCCCTGAAACCCAAAAAGCTCTCTGAAAAAACTGCACTGCAGTCCCTCAGGACTCAGACCTCAGCACATGGAGACAGCCACGATGGATAGGCTGCAAACTCTCTTTCCCTCTTTAACCATTTCTTAAATATTTTGAACTCAACCACCTTCAGTAGGGTTTAAGAGGATGCCACATCAGCACCACACAGTTGGGAGCGAGGGGAAAGTCTGGAAAGCACACAGAGGAAAATGAAGCTGTGGGAACAGCTGGGAAATGGATGCCCACAGCAGGGCTGAGTGATTTATTAATTTCTCTCATGTTTTTTAAAAGAATTTGCACATGTTACAAAAAATAACCATTTATAAATCCTCTCTCTTCCCTCCTGCATTTATCTCTTCCCAATCACAGTATCCTCATTCCATGTTTGACCTCAGTAAGTGAAAAATAAAATCAGTAATCAAATCATCTGTCTTAATTAAGATGCCTACTGAAGGATGGCATAAACTGTGCCCCTGGTTATCTCAATTTCTCTCCACTACTGTAACTCTATGAGCAACAAGTACATAATAGGTTGCTCCAAATGTAATGCCTCCTATTTATTTCCATGGAAACTACAACAGCTACAAAGAACACAATAACACTATTTGACAGAGCAAATTCTCAGCTAATATTCTGTTTTTCAGCACAGTCACCACCATTAGCTATGCACTTTTTGCCAGCAATGAACAAGTGCCTGCATGCTGCACTGATAATAATCTGCAACAGTGGAGGTGACCCACTGTCACTGTCATTACGGCTGAAACACAGCACTCACTGCCTCACCGTGCTCACATCCACTGTTAAGTCTCCAGAAATGTTCAGCAAGTGTTGATGAATGTCAGTGGGTGCCATTTTTTCTGCATATAGGAATTCAATTACACATCTTTGCTCCATACGCATTTCCATGTCAGATGCCATTTTGCCAGAGAGCCAACTGCTGCCATCTGTCACACAGTAACAAAAAGTAATGGAATATCAGTGGGAAGGTTCAACTGCCGTACTACTAAGATCCACCTCTGGCACTGTGGGCTGACAGAATAAAACAGGAGGCATTACTTTCAGCACAGCCACTGGCACACTGTGTGCAAACTGCTCCTAATCTCAGCCTTACATAGGTGTACAGAGAATATTAGAAAGTATGCAACAACTTTAACAGATTTTGTAAACTTTTGAGTCTCTCTTAAAAAGCCTCCTCTGTTCTTTCTGAGCTATGGCGAAAAATTCACACCAAAGAAACCATAATAAAAAGACAGGGTTGTAGGCAAAAGGCACTGAAAGCAATGAACTTTACTGCTCAGAGGACAAGTTCAGAATGGCTAGAAAACCTCTCCATGTGGAGATCAGGTGACAAATTCTATACAGCTACTTGTCACATTCATAATGAGGTAGCAACCAGATAAAGAAAGTAGAGTTCCTCCATCAGCTGTGTGAGTGCTAAGGCTCCCAACTGTGGATGCAGTGACACTTTGGCATCATCACAGTTTAATCTCTGAATCATAGGGAAGATTTATCCTGCATATGCTGGTTTAAAACAGTTTGAAAACTTCTTGAATTTCCTGTAGTCTTTATTCTGCCTTAATAAAAATCAAGCAGCACTTGTATTTCTATTTGTACTATGCTGCTGTAATTCTTGATTAATATTTCAATTAAGTCCTTAAAAAGACAATCACAAAAAACAAACAGCTCGTCTTGCCTTGCCTTCCCTCCCCTCTTCCCTTTTCTCCTACAGCTTGCTCCTGAAAGGGTTTTGGTTCTGTGCTATGAAAAGGGTGTACAGGGACAGGTTTGTGTACACTGATGTTACAGATGGCTGAGTTTACTCATACAAATCCCATCTTATATTGCAAGGGTAAGTTCAGATCAAGGAAGGTTAAAGATGTTAATAGAAGGTAGATGTAATCAGAAATCACCGGAGTGTATGTTTCTGGTGTTGTTTGGGTATAGTCATCTGAACACAGCAGGGTGGGTTGAATGAGGTTTCAAACCATTCTCTTTTCTTTAATTACTCCCTGTAATAATTTTTTACTTGCCAGCACTGGGAAAACAGTTGCATTCAAAATATTTATAATTACGATCTTGTCTTTCTTCTAGGACTTTTAAACTACATTATGAAATCCTAGCAGGTAGCTTTAACATTCTGCTAAGCATTTGTTGAACAACAATCTAGAAGGAAAAAAAAAAAAAGGAAAAAAATGGAAGGAAAATAATATCAAGAATCACAATTGATGAATTTTAAAAGAAGGGAGTAAGCTAAACATACAGCACAACTGATATGTGTCAAAGGTTTGTAATGACTTTCCAGATTTATGCCTCTGGACTATTAAATGTTCCAAAAATTTACTTAGCATGAAGTCAATTGACCTGAAAAGCTGCTGCTCTGAGCTTCTGGACACAAACAGAATGTAAATCAAGGCTGATTTCAGTGGTAATGTTGATGCAGATTCATAACAATGAACAAGACTGTGGTAGTCAGAACATCTTCCCAAGAATTTAAAGCACTGTGATGGAAAAGGTTTGAGCTGATTCTGGACCTTAATGGGCTCTCCATCATGACACAAGTACATTCATGCTAATAACAAGGGCATTTATCAATGGGAAGCAGTAAAGTCAACAAGACTAAACTACTTCCTCCTGCTTCCCTTCCAAGTCAAAATAAAAAATACCACAGATACTAAACACTGATGTACTTTCAATAAAATTTCATAGAATCATAGAATGGTCTGGGTTGAAAAGGACCACAATCATCTAGTTTCAACCCCCCTGCTATGTGCAGGGTTGCCAACCAGCAGACCAGGCTGCCCAGAGCCACATCCAGCCTGGCATTGAATGCCAGGGGTGGGGCATCCACAACCTCCTTGGGCAACCTGTTTGATCACTCAGAGATGGAATGGATACACCTGAACAAAAAAACTAGTATCTCCCTTAAAGCAGTGCTCACCACAGGGAATACCTCTTTTTCTTCCAGCTAGAAAATTAGCCAGCATGGATTTGAAGCCACTGAACATGTCTGAATGACAATTTCCTGGAAAGAGGGACGATATGGAAATGACAATCTGGCTGGTGTCCAACTGCAGCTTCTGAGGGTTTCAATCAAGAACAGGATCCTTGCCTTCTGGCACAGCACAGGCTCATGATGACAAAGAATTCCTAAAGGGTGACGGACAAATAATGGACGGTTGCCTTATATCATGGCAGTACTGCCATCAATCACATACGTAAAAGGGAAAACCTCTAGTTAGAAATAAATAAATAAATAAATGAAAACAAAGGCTTGAAAAGAAGAGAATAGAGGAAGCAGAGATGAAAACTATGCCTAGCAGCTGCAGTGCCAAGAGGTATGAAGCCAGCAGTTTTGGCAGATACTATTTCAGAGGCACAATCCACCCAGCTCATTACCACACCTCCTACGGTGGCCAGGACTGGTTGTTTCAGAAAACACCAGATGCCCCTTCATAAGATAAAGAACTCTTTCTTCTCAATAAAATTTTCCCTTTTTAATTCAAATTGTTTCCTAACTCCCAGAATGAGATTTTTCCACAGAGAAATGTTGTCTGGGTAAATTTGCAAAATGCAGGTGCCAACCTGTTCCAACCAATACTCATCACTGAAGTCTCTCATTTTGCCTTTTCATTCCCTTGCAAAGGCAAAGCTTCCACCAAATGTCTCTGACTGACAGTGTATGTACATTACAGTGAAAATGGGCCCAAATTCTGACTGAGGACTGGTGTTAGAATGGGCCATGTCTGTGTCTCTTCAGGGGAACAAATCTGTGTTTGATCAGTTCAGAGCACACTGAGCTATACTCAGTTTGCCTTTGCCTTTCCCTGCAGACAGACTCCAAGGTCAAAAAAAAAAAAAATTTAAAAAAAAAAAAAATTGCTTCAGTCATCACAGTTTTTCTTTTGGAACAGGAGGACTTAGAGAACGTATTGGCATCCCAGATTCCCCCGTATTTGGCATCCAGATTATTCAAAGTAAACTATGCAGCAAAAAGGATAAACGCTCGGTAGTTTAAACCTTGATATTTGCCTGTGGGACCTGAGGGAACGGATCTGATTTTTTATCACTCAGCTTTTCTTCAGTAAGCCATGCAAAAAAGTCTGACACTTTGTCTGTTAGTACAATGTGATGTATGAGAAAGAAGGGGACAGACTCTTTAGCAGGGACTGTTGTGATAGAACTAGGGGAGATGATTTCAAACTAAGATTTAGTCTAAGATTTAGACTGGATACAAGGAAAAAGTTTTTTATAAGGATGGTGATGCACTGTCACAGGTTGGCCAGAGAGGTGGTGGATGCCCCATCCTGGAGACACTCGAGGTCAGGCTGGAGGGGGCTCTGAGCATAGGTGCCCTGTTCACGGCAGGAGAGTTGCACTAGATGACTTTTAAGGGTCCCTTCCAACTCAAAAGATTCTGTGATTCTATGTAGAATAAAACCTTGTTTGAGATGTTGAAACAAAGCTTATAGCCACCACTTTGATGCAGTGATTTGAAAGAACTGCTTGGCCAACTCAGTAAATGAGGCAAACTGTTTGTGAAAATATATCAGACTTGATTTTTTCATGCCTTGAGCTTATTATTTCTTCCTTTCCTGAAGTGGGGCAAAGAGGGAGGATTTCATGAGCATCCTTTGAGCTACAGAAAGTACCAATCATTAGAAAGGGACTGTGGGTGGCAGGAGCACCATGCTTTCAGAAATGCTCAGTTGTAACTTCAGTTTTGAGAGAAGCCCGTAAGTCCACCTTTTCTCCCTTTGGGCTTATTTTTCAACTTTTAATGAGGAAAACTTATCTGAGCTAAGAGGTGGCAGTGACTCATGCGGCAGCAGAGTGCTCAACAGCAATGTCAGAGCTGCAGAGCACTTAGAACAGCTCCAGGGAGGAATACAACACTTACATGTTATTTCCCTAAGGAAAATCAAAGTAAATTCTAATTCCTCAAATTAGAGCAAACAGTCCAAATGCCATTAATACTGCCCACATGCTTCACCTCTTTGCACACAGCATGGGTTATTTCTCTGCCTCTAGCAGCTGCACTGGGGAAGAGGGCTGATGTGCCATGTACAGGGCCTCCTCTGTGATGAGAAAGAGCTGCAAGCTAAAAACCACAGGGCTGGAGATCTGGAGGAAAAGCGGGTTTTGAGTGTAGAGATATGAGTGGCAACTTCTGCAGGTATGTTCCTTTTATCCTTCTGCTTTTGATGCCAACTGCTGAGAAAGGAAAAGAATAAAAACTCTTCCTCAATACACAAGAAAACTTCAGTTTCTGCTCTCTATTTATATTACACCTACCCACAAGATCAGTCTTTTCTTTATGCTGAACCCCATTCTGTTGGACACCCAACTTGTAGAATGAAGATGATTCAATCTGAAGAAAACACCGATTTTCCACACTTCTGCAATGCTGTACTCTTCTTCTTTCCACATTCCAGGACACTAATGGGTCAAGATGCAGACAAAACCAAACTCAACAGAAAATAGGGTACTGTCATCACCAGTTTTTTGGTCTTTGTCACACTAGACCATGTCTGCTTAACAGCACATACTTTCAAATCTCTTCAACAGGAGCAGCTAAGGGTCGAAAATTCCTTTCAAATGTATAATAGAACCATACAATCATTAAGACTGGGAAAGACTTATAAGATCATCAAGAACAACCATCGTCCCACCCCAACTATGCCCACTAAACATGTCCCTCAGTGTCTCTACATTTCTTGAACACCTCCAGGGACGCTGACTCCACCACCTTCCTGGGCAGCCTGTTTCAATGACTTCACTGCTCTTTCTGAGAATAAATTCTTCCTACTATCCAATCTGAACCTCCTCTGCTGCATCTTAAGGCATAGGCCTTAGTTCTCTAATAGTTTATTCAGGCTTAGGGCACTCTGATGTGGCCACCACAGCATTTAATGCTTTTTTGTAAGCCTTTCTTACACCTTTTTAATGATCTCATAAACCAAATCAAGGAATGATAAGAGGGTGTGGTGGGTGTTTTATTTCAAATCATGTTCAATACCTTATGATCAGAAGAAAATATATGTGCAGTGGAATTAGAAAGTGGCTACTATGCTTGGCTATACAGCTGCTGATCTGCTTCCACCCAGGAATGGTATTTACTGCACACATGACTTGTAATGACAGTATCTCAGCACATCTTAAAAAGGGGCTCTTTTTCCCTCCTAAAGTACCTGAAAATTTCTTGCCAAGCATTCATGTAAAGCTATCCAAAATGAAACAAATTGCTCCCAATGCTTTATGTCGGTTGGATTTTTTAATTCTGGCAGTAAGACACAGAGAGCAGATTTCAAGCCAGAAATGGTCTGCTGCCTGAAGCAAGATTAAATTGCAAAGGTAGCTAGTGATCTCTGAGCCATGCTTGCAGTAGCACTGATTACTGGAACTGTATTTTGTAGGTTTGAAATTCTGGATTGGATTTTATGCTGATAAAAACTTATAAGCTTAACTGATTATATCAGAGCTGAACCAGTCCAGACTTGTGAAAAATCTGACTTAAATAAACAGGTTTAAATTCATCCTAATCCGAGACTAGAAATTTGGATCAGTGGGGAATTTCCGCTTGCATTTTGTGAAGTATGTGTCAATTAGACATGGCAGAGCTATTAATTAAAAATAAATAAATAAAAAGTACCTTTTCCACTGGAAAGTAAAATTACATCCCAACTGCATGCAAAAAAAGAAAAAAATGTCAACTTCTAACAGGATTTTTTTCGCCAGAAAAATATGCATAGATGTTTGTCTGCCTTCATCAGCTCTGTTATTCTCAGGAGTTACGGTCCCAGTTTCTTGTGATCTCCTAAGGATCCGACCAATCTATTGCTTTCATGATGTTGTACTGCAATGCCCTGGGAACAGGCAGGCCTCGGATCTTAATGTTTCAAGCTTTTACTTCGATTAGGGTGATGTGTGACAGTGCTAGGGTTTCCCCCTAAATGTCAAATGGCTTAAATGTCAAAAAAGACAACATGCAAAAAGTGAATATATGACAAACAGCAGGGTGAAAAGAAGAGGCAGAGACACAGCTAGAGCGAAGAGCTTGCAAACTTACTTCTATCACCTGTAGGCACGAGACTTCACATTCAGAACAAGTGCTTTGTTCTGAATCATAGAAGCATATTTTGCTGGAAATATCAAAGCACAATCTGCTGGCCCTTCTCTCCAACCTCTGCCAACTGCCTCCTGGGGATTTTTCTGCAGGTGTTTCAGCAGAGCTTTCTCATTGCAAAATTAAAGATAAATGGAGAGTGGTCAGTAGCTAATGAGCTTTGTGCAAGAAGCTCATTCACTGATACATGGGTAATGGTTAGTAACTAAACTGCCTAAGTAGGCAGGGAAGGATGAAAAAGCTCTCAACTATCAGTCAACAAAATTGAAATTGATGTGGAGGAGGCAGGAAGTTTGCACTGAAGAGTGCGTGAAAGGACCTTCAAGCAAAAGGAAAAGCTCATGATTGTGTATCTTAAATTGATTAGAGCACATTTGGGCAGTGGTATGGGAGCAGAGAGAACAAGGGCAACAACCAACATGACAAATAGTGAACTCTGGGTGAGAGCAGTCATTGTAAAGTCAAGATACTCAGGCGCTGATACTGGAGAGTAAAGGTCTGCATCTTGCTTGGTTGTGCAGTGGGGTGGAGAGGGAAACCAGGGAACCACAGGCTGGGTCAAGTAGTGTGGACACAGGTCCTCAGTCATTCTATAACTCTCATATTGCAACAAACTAATCTTGGGTTGATAATACGATCTGATCACCCAAATACTCCTGGAAATTCAGCATGACCGTGGAAAATCGCTGTGGTGATTGTGATTTGCCAAGCATGAGTTGCTCATACCTCTGTGGTTGCACATTCCTAGGGACAGTGGGAGTCAAACTATTAGTGCAGTCAACTCCCAGCTCACGAGGAGCTCATGCAGAAGCATGGTCCTAATCAGCGCTGAGGCAAAGTGGACAATGCCAGTGGAGAAGGGCAAGTGCATAATTAGGATGAGACTGATCTGATTGCTGATCAGGCATTTCATCATACCCTTACGTATGAGCTTAAGTTCCCATCTCAGTCACTAGAGAAAGAGAAACAGTTCAGTTGCTGAAACAAGGGTCGGATATGATTTTAAAAGCTCCAGGGCTTGTTGTCTGGTCTCCAACAGCTGTTTTAAAGGGGCAGAAGTCTCCCATTAATCCTACATTGTATTTATTAGCCTGCACAGAGGCCTCTCAGATTGCACTAGCAAATACCTATGAACTTCAATCAAGACTGCATGTCTTTCTCTGAGGCACACCCTACCCTTGTTTAGTAACCAAATGGGAACTTGTTTCTGATGATCAGTGAACATCAATAGCTCACCTGACTGTTTTCTCACCTGTTTCCTACTTCTAAACAGCCATCAATTAACAGCAATGACCGTGGCCCAAAGAAGCGTATTATTCCACTGAGACACTAGAAACCCTCTGCAACATGCTGGTTTAAAGATATAGAGAGTCAAGTTTCTGCTTTGCAGAGATACAGAAGCTGGAGAAGAATTGGAGTGGAAAAGGGTAATTAGTTTCTAGCAGGCAGGACTAGTTGAAAGACATTTTCTTGCTTTGGGCAGCCAAGCAGCCATTCAGGACACTTCTAGCTGGAGCAAACAGAAATATTTTGTGCTAATCATCCCTTCCTAAGCATAGGAATGAGCCTGGAGATGCAGGTGTTATTGGTCACACAAAAAGGGACATGTAAATGTATCTAACCATGATAACTACACGCGTGTGACAGTGGTTTGGAGTTTTTTTCTTTCTTTAGCACCTTATTATAAAAGCCTTTTCATTCTCAGCTTTTCAAAGGCTTTACAAACAGTAATGATTTCTTTCTATAAATTCAATAATACAGATAGCATTGAGACCAATTACAGTCTGTTTCTAAGTGCAATGTCAGAAGATCAAAGATCTCCAAATCTTCATGATCTCCATTAGAATTCCCAAATTCCTCGCTGTCTAAAATCCCTCCAAACACCAATTCAGACATTATTAAAAGACAAAATCCACCCGGGTCCTAAGTGACATTTTGATGTCATAGGGAGATCTGTACTAGAAAATGAAATGCTGCTAATTCTACAAAGCCATTTTCTTTAGCACAACTTCCTCCTTCCTCCCACCCACTCTGTGTGTCAGCTTCATCCATCTGTTTCATCTCAGGAAACGCATGGATCATGAGATCCCTGGAGCACATCCAATTTCCCTTGCCTCTGTAGCTGAACATTCACATTTTTCCATCCTGTAGAGGAGCATAAATATTGTGTAGTGAGCAGTTTGCCTTGTTTCCAATTTCATGTCATATTCTGAAAACTATCCATTATTCAGAAAGGTTCACGGGTTTATTTATCAATTAATACGTGGTGCTATGATCTCTGGCTTCCCCTCTGTGTACATTCTCAATGCACACTGCTATTGCTGATCCTGTGTTATTTCTGGGTAAAGTATTGAGTTACACATTAATCGATCAGGGAAATTGCATTTCTGTGATACTGAAGAACCAGCTACAGCCTCCATGCTTAGAGATCTGAAGGCTTTGCCACTGCTGGGGCCTCTGAGCCTGAGACTCCAGAAACACCATACTGGTGCTCAAAAGCACTGGTAATGACACTCTTACATAGAATCACAGATTCATTTGAGTTGGAAGGGACCTTTAAAGGTCATCTGGCCCAATCCCCTGCAGTGAACAGGGACAGCTACAGCGCCATCATGTTGTTTAGAGCCCTGTCCAGCCTGACTTTGAGTATCTCCAGGGATGGAGCATCCACCACCTCTCTGGGCAACCTGTGTCAGTGTCTCACCACCATTATTGTAAAGAATTTTTTCCTTATTTTTAGTCCTATATCCATGCCAAACCCTAGCTGAGGAGAACATCAATGCAGTATGCAATGAAGTTAATTTGCAATTGAAACATGCTCTTCAAATTCCTCGTGAGCATTTTGTGGGTAAAGCTGATTCACTAGAGTATTCATAGAAAGCAAACAAAAAGAATTGGAAATCAGCAAATTAATTTACTTTAAAAATGAAGGTAAATGTGCGTGGAGTACATAGGCATTCACCCAGCCCAACTCAGGGCATCATAACCATCATAACCTGAAGTAATGAAAAACATTCCTCTGACCTTCACAGAAGGGAAGCACTAGCCATTGCAGTAGATTTTAATAACATCAAAGTCCTGCTCTAAAGTGCAATTTTAAATTAAAGAAGCTCAACCTCATTACAATCAGCATTTGTGGCTGTGTGAGGGTGTGTGCAAGTATCTCAGTAATAAATTTTTCCTGCTGTCAGCACAGATTTTTATTTCTCCTGCTGTACACAACAGTTAATACACGCAGTTGCAGCTAGGCTGTACGCCCAGTGACAGGCCTGAGAGAGCAGGGCAGAGCCAGCTGAAAACACTGAATATGGATGTTAAGAATGGTGACTCGATTTTAAAGGAAAATCAGAGATTTTTTATTTAACTTGGATCAGTATCACTATGGTGAACGGAAGCAGCTACTGTTTCTTTTTAAATTTTGGACTGTTTTCTCTCCGTGTTAATAAAGTGATCTATGAGCTCACATTTTGCTAATCTGATTGATTCTGTAAGGTAATCACCTTGTTTGCAGCTGGAGGCAATGCACAGGAAGGATGTACAGGAAAGCACTGTCTTTTCTCCAGTCAATTCATGTCACCACAGCCAAGAAGAGTTCCAATACACAACGTTAGCAGGGCTATTTCCAGCAACTGCAGTCAATACTTGCACACGTTCACATCTTCTGTTGTTTATCTGAGGCCATCATAGAGCTCATGTTCCTGTATTAACATGTATTAGAAAATGACCTGCAAAATCTAATCTTATAACTCATTTCCCCAGCTCTTAAGAAAATGAAGAAAAAGTCAGGGATTATTTGGTAGGCGTGTGGACCGTGGCTTTTCCAAGCTGCAATAACTTTGTTCAGGTAGACAATACTGCAAGTCAGATAAGCAAAGCCCAAATGAGCACAGGTCTTGCTATTCAATGCCCAGCTTCAAGCAGGAGAATAGTACCCAACTACAGAAGTCTGACAATGCTCTTTTTCTGCCTGTGTTAATTTGTAACTACCTTTTTTCTGGATCCTCATGTATTTCCACTCATCAAAACTGCACTTGCTGTAATCAATAAAGAAAACATCCCGGGGTATGTAACCTTTTTTACTCTTATCACTGATGAATATCCATTTAGTTTGCTAAGCATTCAAAGTGGAACAGATGATAACACTGATGTGGGCAAATGCTTTAGAAAAATGAGGAATTCACCATGAACTAAACAATGTGATGTTTGCCAAACAGCAATCACTAGAAATCTAAAGACAAGAAATACACAATGAAATTTAAGTATTATAAAAATATGAGAAATAGATACTCTCTTCTGATTTCTTGATTCTGTATCAGTTCTCAGATAGGAGAAAACCAAATTTAACTCCATGTGTTTCCAAGTCCATTTCTTCAGAAAATTCCGTATCCACCTAATAAAAATCTAGACAGTGAACTGAGTAGGAGTAGAATCCATCTCATTTACCTGTAATCCATCACACTGCTATGTGAGGGATCTGGAAAAGCAGGAACTTGGGAAACAGACCTTGTTGACAACTTCATGGTGACCACTGTTCAACCACTGTGAGAGATGCACTGGATTTGACACCCTACATGCCTTTTCTTTCTTAAGAGGGATGTCAATAATATCAGGAAACACAAATCATAGGTGAATATACTGCTAAAGGAGGATTCTTGGAATTGTATGATCTTAAGACAGGCCTGTGATTAGCGGGTGTTTGAACATCCAAGCAAAGCTGCCAGCGAAGTACAAACAAATAATGTGAGAAGTGAAAATCAGAAGAGTTGCTGAGACCAGTGCAATCATCTAAGGATGTAACCAAGCTTAGGACATTCATTTTCCAAAGCTGAAAAAGCAGCACAACAGATGAACAGAAAAGATTAACAGTGTTTGTCTTGTGATGAGAACAAGGAAATACACTAGATGGAAATGCACAGTCAGTGCTCTGGGGAGCAGACCATGCCCTGTATTCTAGCAGGAGGTGAAATAATAATCCCTACTGAAGCAGGATATACTACCTAGCAACCTTGGAAAATTTTCAGAGCAATCAGGGGCACATCTAAATCCTGACAAGAGTCCCATTTCCAGCTTTTGGGTGTCCTGAAGAATGTCCAACTTAGACACATCACACTTCAGTACAATGTGTGCCCTTATTCATTAATTAAACCTCAGCTTACAGGACAGCTAAGAACATTACAGTTTTCTGTGATGCCTAAAGAAAAATATGTATCTCTAGAGCATGTGCCAGGAGAAGAGGAATAAGAAATTATGTGGCTAGAGCAAATTCATAGTGTTCTCATTTATGGTGGGCTGCTGGAAGAATAGCAAATATCTGCAGTGATTTCTGTGTAATATTTCAGTATGTGACTACATGACAGGGAACAGGAGGGATTTTATTGATGCCAAAATTCAAAAATCTGATAAAGCTTCTTAAAGATGGAAGTCTTAGGCTTGTTAATAATGGGCTTTTCTGGAGTACATACAGCAGATCTGCAGAAAATAAACTATTTACTAAGTTTTCTAGCCACAGTAAAGAATGGTTTTCTTTCTTCTGCCTCTCAGCATCATTAGTTTCACACCAGGAAATACATCACTGAGGATCTTAACAGTGACCTATTTCCAGAGCGTGGGGGATTTATTCTCTGCCATATAAAGTTCCCCCCTTGCCCTGCAATTTACAGTCCTTTTCTCCCCTTCGAACATTAACCTTTTGTTTTCACCCATTAACCCAACTCACTGCCTGTATTATATATGTTGTCTCATAGCACACACTAAGAATCAAGGATTTCCATGCACTGCTTTGTTATATTTATCTCTTGGCTGCTTTGCCTGGTAGAGAAGCATCCAAGGCATTTCCCCTGATGCTCTTCAGATGGCAGCTCCATGAAGTGTGTTCTCACAGTACCACACTTGCACATCTCAGGATATAGCACAGTGGGAGCAGGTGAGAGAAAGATGCCTGTAGCTAATGCTACATACACAACTTTGGGTTATGGAAAACGTCCCCGTACTGATGTTAAATGCAGATTTTCTGTTCTTCCTGAGACATGAGCTTTGGCAAAAACTCATCATTGCCTACTGTAGTGAGTATAAGTGAGACTGGAAAGTTGACAGAGCTATGGAAATTGAGATTAAAATGGAGACCGTGAACTATCCCAACTCCTGGTACAAAGAAATAGTTCAAAAAAAGCTTGTGGGAAGATTGAGTTTGTTTAGTCAGAAGAAAAAAAGAAGGAACACAAAAGGTGGGGCACCATATATTAGAAAGTAATAAAGAAGGTTAAAACTAGTCATTTTGCACGGCCTTTCATGTAATCCAGTGCAAGATGCAATCCAATTAGTGCAACAGCAAGGTTTTAAACAGGATAGCAGGAAAAGCTTTTGTAGATTCTTATTAACAAGCTGTGTACAGCTACAGAATTCCTTTTTTAAGTGGGTTGCTAAGCACAGATTAGACAAACCAACTGATCTTTCCACATCATCGTTTGGGAGTCAATATGGACTATACTGGGGAAAGGATTTACCTGCCCTCAAAGTAATTGCAGAAGCTCTCTTTAATAGTGGAAAGAGACTGGCGTGTAAGGCAGTAAATGTTGTCCACCTGAAGGATTGGTGTTGTTCCCTAGATCACTTATTTATTCCCATCAACTGCAAGAGGGATGAAGGCAGTCTATCTTTTATGCACTTAAACTGGATCAGGTCCCCCTGACTCATCCTTCTATTGCCATTCCACTCTTTCTTGGCATCAGCTTCCTTTTGATTATTTATTTTTCCTCTTGTTCCATGCTTTATAATGCTTCCAATTGCTATACAGAACATTATCCCACTTCTACTGCCACACTGGCCCCAGCAGCATGCCTCCTTTTCAGCCCTCCACAAATCCCTTTACATAAATGAAAATTAAATGGCACAGTCAAACATTTGCTTTGCAGAAGATGTGGTTGAAAAGCAAGCTGTGTTTGGAAAGACACATGGAATACATGGAATGATACACTTTGAAAAAAGGCTAACATTTCAATAAGAGTGTTGATCTTTTTTTCAAGTTTTATCTGCCTTTATTTTTTTTTTCTTTTCTATTATTCTTTTGTAAAAATCAAAGTCTATGCATAAAACAGGAATGACGATTCATTTCACTCGATTTACATATGAGTTTCTCTTAGTCTCCTTTTTTAGTTTATGGAGAGAGGTCAGAAAAATAATGCTATTTCATCTTAGACATCTGTATTATCTCTAAGTTATCTCTTTATACCAGGGTCTTTTTTCCAAATTCCACATCAGGTCTTATATCCCAAGTCAGGAAAGTCCACTGAATACTTTTCATGCTTAGTTTGGAATACATCAGATCAACAGAAATGGCTGCAGGAGGCCATGTGTAAGCACAATTATTTCATTTTGCCCTCTTCATCAGTGCCTGTAAGCTAATTGTACAAAGCTTCCAGTGTTATCATTAAATTTCAGAGTTAGCACTGTCTGGTAATTGTGCTCTGATATCACAGGTATCAGAGTATAACTGTTTTGCTTGATTGTGGGACTTCCTAAAGAACTGCCCGTGTGTGAGAAAAGAGAAAAATCAAGATTTGTGCTCAGCAATCTGTCTCTTTATCAATTTATCTAATAAATCTAGTTGTAACTGACTGTGCATCTATGTAATATACTATCTACTGTAAGAAAATAAGATTTTCTATCACACTTCAAAAATGTGAAGAAAACTGGTCTCACTGAAGGCGGAAGGACACTTTTCAGCTATGTCTTTTTGACATTGGAATATTTAAGTGTATTTTAAGTAAAACAGCAAAATGATCTCATTGGTTCTTTTTCAGAAGAGTTAGAGGAAGGACTGTGTACAGAATTGAGCAATCTGTGGAAGTCAGCTCCAACAAGAAGAATAAATTTACAATACAGCCAAAGCTAATATCAACCCACCAAAACCAGTATGTGGATATGAGGGAAGGAAAAGCGATAAGATTGTTGAAGAGACAGGACATATGCCACAGAATTTTTTATCTTAATCAGATGAACACAGTTCAGTATTCACAGGCTCTGGTCCCTACACATTGGCAACATTTGCCAGGAGTCGGACTCAAAGATCCTTATGGGTCCCTTCCAAATTGGGATATTCTATGATTTATGTGTTTTTTGAGTGAATCAGCAGGAAAAGCAACAGTCAGTGATCAGTATGCCTGGATAAAGCCGTATTGTGTTAGATTTTATTTTCATTCCCTTCCATCACTTATTCAAAACCTGAAAGGCTACTTTAGCACAAAATATCCATGGATGGCTCAGCTCAAGTTCAATTCTTGAATTTTACATTTGTATAATTGATTGTAATACTTCATAATTCATTCTAAGTTGGTTATTTAAAGAAGTCATCCAATCATGGAATTTAAAAAAATAAGTGCAATGCATTTAACTAGCTAAGATAGGTGAATTACAATCAAATATACAATTAATATATGAGTAAACCTCATGCAAGCTGAAAATAAGATGCACATATTTAAGACATGATAATTAACCATTGGAACACATTACTGAGGCTTATGCTAAATTCTTTTTCATCTGGGAGCTGCTAAATCAAGACTAAATGTCTTTCTAAAAAGACATGTTCAGCTCAGCTTGAAGTCGTTAAGTAAGAAGCAGAATTATTGATGAAAATCTATATTCACTATTTTTTATAAAGCCCAGTTAAATATTCCTTACAGTACTTCCAGTCTTAACAGAAATTAGTTTATTTGGATGACCATTTTCTGTAGCAAATAACTTGGAAATAACCACAAATATTATAAAATGCTACTATTTCAGTGTAGTATGTATGCATATAATCAAAGTACCATTTTACTGTTTACATGCACCTTTTGCCTTCCCAAAGCGACAAAATCTCAAATTGCTGGAAGAAAATGTACCATTAAGGTCAATTTCATATACTTCAAAAAGCAGCTTTGAAATGTCTTCCTGCAAAGTATTTTGAGATTGCTGTCACCCAAATTCATCATAAAATTATGAAACTTCACTTGAGATGGATATTCCATTCATTTTCTATGACAAATGTTTAAAGACATTATGGCACATATCAGTAATAACAAAGTAGACAATGCAAAAACTAAATGTTGAGCTTACACCTTGCCTATCCTTATTGCATTTGCAGCCACATGCAATTTACCTCTGTACATGCATGAGTCATGTACATATATGAGTATTGCATTGATTGATTTTTTTTTCCCACTCGCTGCAAAAGAATAGGAACTAGCTCTTGATCTTGCTTTGACTTATCCCTTTCTTAGTTGTAGAGATATTGAACAAGGCAAGGAAAGAAATTGATGGTTATAAGACCGTAAGTACAATTAAGTAGTGAAGGAATAAGATAGCAAATAGTCAAGATCATAGAAACATTAAGATTGCAAAAGACTTCTAAGATCATCAAGTATACCAACCCATCCCCCCATGCCCAATAACCACATCCCTCAGTGCCATGTGTAAGTGTACCTGCTTCTTGAACACTTCTAGGGAAGACGTTTGATGAGGAGGCTTGGAAAAGGGACAGATAGACATTGGAAAGCACACACACTCGTGTGTGTTGTCTATCTTGGGGATCCTTCATGCTGCAGTTTCCAGCCCAGCCACATGCAGCCCTGATTACCAGTGCTGGACCACTCTGCAATCTTTCAGTTTTCACAACACTAACACCAACTGGTTAGCTACTACTCGTGCTTTCCTGAGCCAAGAACTGTCCTCCTTATTTACCTTCCAGTGGGCTTAAAATTACACCACTGGCTTGTGATACAGTTTTACTTGATGGCGGGGGGGGGGAGGGGGGTAAGAAAAAAAAACTTTAATTCTGCCATTTAGTTTTGCCCATAACAAACAGATGTAGGAGCACTCCCAGAGCATATGGGTTAAATTAGTGCCTGCTGTGTCCCAGCACCAACATTTGTCTGATTTAGTGACACTTAGTTTAGACAGTCGGAAGGGGGTCCAGGCAGCCCTGGAGGTGGTTTTCAGCTGGATTCATTCTTAAACAGCAGTCTAATAAAATTCTACACTTCTATTCTCCGCTTGTGCTAAGCCACCACCAATGCTGGGTCACTGGAGGAGGCATCCCCGGAGATAAATTTTGCAGGTCACAAACTCAGTGCACAGTGTCCTTTCAATGATAAAATACTAAGAGGAGCTGACATTTAAATTAGCATTCCTGTGTGTTTTCCAGCTCGATAATGACATGGGTAAGACAGACAACACCTGTGGCACTGGGAGGGAGCTAATTCCCAGGGAGCTGTGACCAAAGGTTTGTCATCATCCCAAACCATTTATGTTGTGGCTGATAGAAAATAGACTCAGCCCACCAGACCCTGGCTGCCCTGGGATGTGCTTTGGGTTGACAAGTCTTAGTTTTATGCCTTGAGCCTCGTTCCTTGTTGGATTCACAGCACTGAGGTCTTTGCGCCAGTCAGGGAAAGAAAGGGGTGAAGAGAGAAGAGAGCAAATAAATAAAGACACAAAATGTCTTTGCTTTTGGAGCACAGGAAAACAGCTAAAAGAAAAGGTCACTGCGAGAGCACAAAGCAATGATTTCTGAGCAACAGCTCCTAGCAGCTCCTTTCTTTGCAAAGCAGCTCTCCTTCCCCTCTCCACCAAAATCAGCCCCAGGGTCTTTCTAAGAGCTAGAAGCCAAGGCTTGATGTGCCAGAAGTGATAAAATCAACACTGTTACAAAGAAATTGTTTTCTCCAAGCATCTTTTGATGGGTTATGGCTCAGTGATTTAGAAGTATCTGCATCCCAGGACTACTGGGGCATCACCAACAAGGTAAGGCATAAACTGAAAGGTATGGAGCTTCATGACACATCAATCTAAATGTGTGGTGAAATGATGGGTTCCAAAATTTTCTCCTAGCATGGTTTGGCTCATAAATAGTGCTAGGTATCATAGAATCATTTGGGTTAGAAGTGACCTTTAAAAGCCACCTAGTTCAACTCCTTTGCAATGAACAGGAACACCTACAGCTCTGTGAGGATGCTCAGAGCCCCATCCATACTAGCCCTGAATTTCTCCAGGGATGGTGCATCCACCAACCCTCTGAGCAACCTCTTCTAACCACTCTTATAGTAAAAGCCTTTTTCCTTTATATCCC
The DNA here is from genome assembly GCF_026119805.1 of Tympanuchus pallidicinctus. Taxonomy (NCBI): domain Eukaryota; kingdom Metazoa; phylum Chordata; class Aves; order Galliformes; family Phasianidae; genus Tympanuchus; species Tympanuchus pallidicinctus. Next base: position 4,525,294 of record NW_026294721.1, read on the forward strand.
ATTCAAATCCCCCCGATTCCCCCTAAATTGAACAGAACTAAATGAATTGGGGCAGATCACATAACTACGCAAAGATGTGCCCATCCTCTCACTGCAGGATTTAATTTGGAGCATATTGCTGTTATTTATGTCCTGGTTACTTTAACCCTTGTCAGAAACTACAGGAACACTGCCTGTACAGAGAGTTTCATTTCTCTGCTTCCATTGGCTGTAAGTGCAGTAAGGTTCCAATGAAGAAGTAAACTAAAACCAAAATAAATGAATCCCCACATATAATTTTGTCTTCAAGACATGCTCCTCTAGAGCTTGGGCTGAAAGTACATTGGAATGACAATCAAAGCACAAAATCCTATTTTAAACAAAAGAATGCAGTCAATTCTGTCTGCTCAGGATATGTTTTGGGAATGTCACAGCTTCTTCCAGTGGAGGAAGCTGGCTGAGAGGCACAGACCTCTTAAGAGTACTTGGCTCCATTAAATCTAGTAAAAAATTTTCCCCTCTTTGTGCATTTTAGGTTTGATATCCCCTCGGATGTTTCCAGATGAGGCAGATGCCGCAGTAAGGGAAGCAGCATGGTAAGGTGGGGAAGAAGTTAAAGGAACTGGCAGTGTGGAAAGAGAACGATTCAGGGAACAGGGATGGTTTTTTCTAAAACTTCTTCATGGCGTGATGTCAGTAAAGTATTTCTGAAAGTAACTCTTGCACAGAAAGTCAGAGTGAAGTCAGGGAGGATGCCAGAGACACAGAGCTGGAAGCAGCACAAACAAAAAGACAACTGGAAAATCACACTGGAATAACCACACGCCTCTGAAGCCTGTCAAAATAATAAAATAAGGATTATGCTCTGTGGCAGAGAATGATCTCATGCATCTCCGGACGAAGAATGGGGATTTCTGCTTAAGGCTTGACTTAGAAAGGTGTGAGTCACTCCTGGGCTAAGACACTGGCCAGATCCAGACACAGAGGAGTTAAAAGTGACCTGCAGCTATGTCACCCTCCATGACCACCAAGCCTTGATGTGATTGAGTCAATTCATGAGGCAACCAAAGAAAGAGGAAATGCAACAGGCAGAGGTGCAGAAAACATATTCAATATATTCCATGGATTGACAGGATATTTTATTTCATAAAGGAAAAAAAATAGAAAGGTAACCACTTCTGTTTAGTCTAACAAAGTGAAGTCTGAAAGGAATGCAATTGCAAGTATCGCCATGGGGACAAACACCACGGGGGAGGAAAGAACTACTTAAGTGAAAGGACAGATTTAGCAAAAGAGAAATGAGTGTAAAATGGCCAGAAATTAATCCGGTCGGAAAATTAGATGGAAAGGCTTCTATCAACCAGAGCAGTGACGTGCAGAAGCAGTGTTCAGCCGGACAAAACAGAAGAAAATCCAGCTGCTTTAAATATGCAGAAAGGAAAAGGTAGAACAATGGCTACAGAGCTGCTGTTGAAGGGTGGGAAAAGGGAAAAGGAAAGGAAAGAAATCTGAGGTGGTTTCAGTTCTCAGAAGACAGAGAAGATATTCATTCCTGAAATAAATTCTCAAGTAGTTTGTAAATAAACAGTCAAACAGTCTCCCTGGGAAATAACAAAGAAATGGGTGTCAGTCAATATAGATTTGTTAAGAAGAAATCATATAAAGCAGATATAATCCCTCATGATGACAGTGTAAGAGGCCTATAAAAAAGGGAGCAATGATGGATGTCTTTTTTTACTCAAGACTTTTGACAATAGCTTGTCTAATATCCTCATAAACAAGTGAATAACGCTCAGAGAGCAAGAAACAGTCAGAGAATTGATGCAAAACTTGTTGAACAATCAGGCACAAAAAGAAGTTCTCAAAGGTTTGCTACTAAAATGGTAGTGTAGTTTTCCACAGTGTTTTTGCTGGGTCCAGAAGTATTCAGTGTTTTCATCAGCGAATATCAGTCCCATTTTGTGGCTACTGTAAGAGTGGAAAAATCCTGTACTTTGTGAGATGGAAGAGAAATTCAGTATGGACTGGCACAAAAGAATCACCCTCAACAAAAATAAGTTAGACAACTAGAGGATGGAACTCAAGTGCTTAAAGCACTGCACGATGTCTGGGAGACTTTGGCATTTCCAGCCAGAACACAAGTTAAACGTGCTGGTGCTCCTAAAAAAGCTAACCTGGTCTGTGTGGATTGAGACACAAATCCTTTGACTCAACTGGTGGCAAGTACCTCAATTCTCTAGATTTGGGTGCCTCACTTGACAGACGTAGAATAAATGCAGAAAAGCTGGAGGGGAACTAGAAGTGCCCACAGAGGTTTACAAATCCTTAAATCCCTGAGAGGGAGGTTGACAAATCAGGAACTGTCTGAACAGATGAGGAAAGGAGAGAGATTGCAACCAAATTCTGCTACGAAGAGGAAAATCTGTTCTCAGTGATTCTGAGAGGCGAATGAGAAGGAATCTTGAATTTCATCGAGAAATAACATCTGGATATTAGGATAAGTTGTCTAACAACCGGCGAGGAATTTGAATACTCTACACAAATAAGATGGGAAATCTTTCAGAGGATGTAAATAAAGATAGGCCAGAAATATGGCAGGAAAAACACGAGAGGTTGATCTCAGCAAAAGACTGTGACAAAGTGGACATCTTCTCAAAATTCCACTTTTGCTCTGTTTCCTAAGTTCTTGTGAAAGGTATTGTGCAATACAACTTCTTAAGAATTTGGGGAACTGGACCTAAGGCCCAAAGAAACTCCAGAGTTTCCTGAAGTTCCAAAGCATACTCTGACATACATACATTATACGTAGTTCTTACATACATCACCCTGAATGTGGCCTCTTCCTACAAGAGTCTGCATCTGCTGTTCTGAAATCAGAGGTGTGGGTTTGTTTTTGTTTTTTAATTTTTGGCAGGATTAATCAATTCTGGTTATTTTATAGCACTCTGTCATTAAGATTATGCATCAGAAGGAAGAACTTATAAAAGGATTATGGCGTTACAGGAAAATAACTGATTTTCAGGTAATTAAATTTGCCCTAAGGAATATTTGAGTAGCTTATAAGTATGAAAATAATTGTTTATTTGGTACAGATTTGTTTCCAAGTCAAATAGTAGTTTCTGGCAAATAGGTCAAACAAAACATTTGGTTTGACCAAATGACAGAAATGGCCTCAAGTTGCACCATGGGAGGTTCAGGTTGGATATCAGGAAAACTTCTCCAAAAGAGTGGCCAAGCATTGGCACAGGCTGCCCAAGGAGGTGGTGGAATCACTGTCCCTGGAGGTTCAACATGGAGAACGTGGCACTGAGGGACATGGTTTTGTGAGCAATATTGGTGATAGGTAGACAGTTGGACTGGATCATCTTAGAGGCCTTTTCAAACCTCTATCATTTTATTTTTTCCTTCCCAAATTAATCTCCAACATCTTTTGCACAGAAGCCTTCAAATAAATATGCTACCATACATAATTTAAAACATTTAAATACTCATGAACTCCAGGCTCACTTTTCTTCTCTCCCTCTGACCAAGTGCTGGTTATCTGACATGTCCCACATGAACAGGATATGTTGGCCTTTCACCACAACAAAGATTTGATTTACCAGGAGGAGCTGCCTGTAATCTCACATCTGTGCCTCACCACCCTGCCCTCTGCTAGTGGAGCATCATTCTTTGCAGCAGGTGTGGGCATGAGCTCTTTACAGACTCAGGCTGGTTTTGCAGTGAGGTAGAGCTCATCTCCAGTTATCAAACTGTCATAAAGGTGACACATGCAGCCTCACTCCCTGCTGTCCCCACAGTCCTGTACTGACCAAAAGATAAGTAATATTTGTCTCAGAGACTGCTGTATGAAGAGGGAAGGATTTGAAGCATTTTCTCCCTGTTTACCTGATTTGCTTCCATCACCCCTTCGCCCCCAAATGCAATTTTCCTGCATAATCTAAACAAGGAAGCTGAAACAAACAGCTTCACAGTGTGACTATAACCTATTAAAGTCATTTTAGAGCCAGCAGATGTTTTATAGGCTGAGATTTTCAGCACTGTGACTTCACTGACCTCTGCAACTCAGCAGGAGGCTCAAAGTAGGCCAGGGGCTGCGGACAATTAAAACTTAAAACCTTTCATTACCAGACACCAGGTCTCCAGGTCACTCTAATGCTTCAGTGCACCTTCTGTCACGGTTTGCTCAGGGCAGGTTAAACTGTGGCAGACTCTGCTCAAAGCCTTCAGAGCCAGCTGTGGTCTGCTGCCAATGGTCACTTCTGTCAAGGAGACAGAATGAAACTTTCTGATCCTTTATGTGACCTGTGGGTCTGGTAAAGTTTACAGGAGTCCAACCTCTGAACCGCATTGAGGAGCTCTAGAACCTTGCTTCTCTTCAGCACTTTCCAGACCTAACAGTAACACTGTGAGCATCAGCAATTATTTAGGCCATATTGTCCTCACCATTTCACATGGTTCACATGAAACTACATCGTACTTCTAGAGCTTCATATATCTGAAGCAGCAGAAACAACTTTCAGGGTCACTTTCAGCATTTCATGATATGTTGGCACCTAATGTAAGGAACGGATGAAAGATGAGTTTGTAAGGTTACTTGTGAAAGTCAAGTCAGTGGTACTATGTGAGTATTCCTAAAGGGAGGATTGGCTCATCCGGACCACTTCCCATGGTAATGGCATGCCACAAACAACACAGTTCGTCTTGCCACTGTGGGGTGCTTTCCTGCTTCTGAATAAAGTGAAGTGAGGAAAAAATTATCACTTAAACACAAAATTCTGCTGAAGAAAGCTAAATTCACGGCTAAGGAGCAGTTAATAACTTCATTATTTTTTTCCATAACTGCCACTCTTTCAAGATTTTCTTTCACTGATCTTTGGTTTTGTCTCATTGCAGCATTACAAATTGCCATGACCACAGTATGGCTCATAAATGTTTGTGTTTCACACTGATTTTCTGTAAGTACAAGAGTCAGTAGAAAACAACTAACTTTATATGCTGTTACGACCGTTTTATGTAGCTGTGAATCCTAGAGCAAATTTCCTTCGGTATTGCTTGCATCTGGACATGCAAGGTAAATCATTTTTTCTACTGTTTTTAGCTTTCCTCAGACCATCAAAGATCAGCCACAGCTGGAGACAGAGGACAATCTCAGTCTACTGGTGGTTTTCTACAATTAAGATCACACACACAACTGGTTTGTCTGCAAAATCTGAGTTAAACCAGTTGAACAAACCACAGTGCAGTTTGGAGGTTGAAAGGTGGTTGTTGTTTTTTTTTCTACATCTTCAGTTGATCTGGATTATCCACATGGGCTTTTGTGGTATTTCTGGGGTATTTACTCAATTAATTGTCACCAGGGGCCTAAGATTCTCTTTCATGATCCCAGGACACAGCTAGGTGCTGATCTGCCCCACGTGCTTGTGTCCGGAATGTTAAAGTTGAAGTCTCAGATCTAAAGTTTACTGCAGAAGACAAGAAAAAACATTATGTATCTAATCTTATTGGAGGCTTGATTATAATATCAGCATTCTTTGTCATTAGGCAGTGTCTTAGTTTCAGCTGGGATGGAATTGTTTTCTTCAGTGTTTAGTAAGATGCTATGGCTTTGGTTCTATGAGAAAAACCATGTTGATAACACACTGATGTTTCTAGTTGCTGCCAAGTGTGCTCAGCATAGTACAGAGACAAGGCCATTCTCAGTAAGAGCCCAAGGAGATGAGAGGGAACAGAAATAGGACAGCTGAACTTACACTGGCCAAAGGAAGACTCCATACCATATGACATCATGCAGAATTTTGAAGAGGGTGAGAGTTCATCTGGGTTTTTTCTGCTGCTCAGAGGACTGGCTGCGCATCAGTCAGGGGATGGTGAACAACTGCTTGTGCATCACTTATTATATACATCCATATATATTTTTATATATATGTATACATAGTCGTAACTGTTATTCTTTTCCCTATCTCAGTAAATAATTTTATCTCAAACCATGAATTCTACTTTATTTTCCCCCATTCCACTGGGAAAGGGTAAGTGTGTAAATGACCATATGGTGCCTAGACACCTGTGAGGATAAACCACAATGGTTTCAATGTCCAAGATGTCTTTTCACGCCTTACACCACTAAGTGTCCTTTAACTTATTCACAGTATTAAGATTTGTTTCAACTAGCAAATGTAGGACTTATTTCTCAGGCTGAAGTCATTGGGACATTTACCTTCTCAGTGTTTTTTTTTTGAAAAACTGAAACACCAGCTACCAATAATACTGGAAGAATACACTCTCCCAGGTGGGGTTACTATAAAGGTTTGCTGTGCAGATCAACATTACTGCAGAAATAAAAGGAAGGAATAAAATGAACTTTGTATTCTGTTCCAGGAAGTTTAAACACTATCAATACTTTATGTTTCCATCTTCATCATCAGGATGATGTAATTTCTGATGTAATAGCCTCCATCTTCGGGGTTTTTCCAAGAGCCATGGAACGAGTTGGTGTACAAAAAGAGTTCAGGTGGCTCAGTGGCATCATGTATTGATCAGCAAACAAATTTCTGGAGTTCAAGTACAGACAAAGCATCAGCTGAGTTTAACAATGACTTCAAAATGTAGGTAGAGGATCATAATCCTACTTTGAGTGCTACCAGCTTCAGTATGACACTCGTGTGCAAAATAAACTCTTTTGTTTGCCATGTTCTTATTTAATGTAAATACCAAGTACTACTCATTTCAACATTTCCTGGTGCTCCAAAGTTAAATCAGTAATTTTATGCTCTAAACCAACTGAGTCAGGATTTGCGAGTAGATTTTCAGTAATTATCTGCCAGGAGTGGAATTACTGCATCGGTTATTAAACTGAGAAGGAAAAAAAAAGTTGTTGTGACCCTATTCTTCATGCTGTAACTCACCCTCTTGCGCTGCCTTTCAATAGAGAACATAGCACATAACTGAGAGCAGAGAGCAGTGATGCTGTCTGTAATTCCACCCCCAGGCTCCCCACTGGTATCTGGATTTCAGTCCCTGAGTTTTAAAAGGTCACATAACAAAAAGAGAATGCAATAGTATTCATTGCTCACACTCCCTCCCTCCCTGTCCTGTCTCTCTTCCTGTTGGGGATTAATGCAGAAATTAGCAGTCGATGTCTGTTTCAAAGCAGTGCTTGTATCTAAAGTGGAACTACTGACTGAATTTTTTCATTCACTTTGTTCTCTTTTTGTACTACAGGGAGATTCTTTCTAAAATGCACCTATTATCACCGCAGCCATTTTTTGTATAATGCTGCGCTCAACCATGTGTGTACAGCACAGGGGAAGGTTCACTAACAGCCCCTAATCTTTGCCAATTGAATTTGGTATGGTTCATTGGAAAGTAATTCCCTTGCTGAAGGTTATTTTCCATCTCTTTCTAGGAAAACTGTCCAGATTTTTTCCTAAAATTGAAAGGATGCTGCTAACCTCTGGTGAGACAACAGATATGCTGGATAAACACGTTGGGTCTGTCAGGGGAGTCCTTCATCTCGCCGCAGCGCTTGGCCCAAAGCAAGGAACCTAAGTGGGGTGTATCCTCACTGGAACATGCCTATGGAGGGGAAACATTGGGAAAACTGCTATCTCAGTGTGGTATTGGGATAGCAGTGGAGAACTGCTTGGGGCAGAAGGAGCTGAACTGAGCTGATCTGTGCCTACATTGCATGTGTGGCAGTCACAGTGCACCATCAGTTCACTCTTAAGTAATGTTTCAGTTAAAATACTGCAGTCAGCAGATAGAGGAGAGAGAAAACTGCATGGTTCTGCTATGATTTACACTCAGTACTCGCTGACAAAAGAACAAGCATAATAAGATCCAACATATCTGCTTCAGCACATCAAAACGATGTTGTTCGTTTGGTCATCTGCTTCAAAGCTATTAGTTTATCATTTTACCAATCAGGATTGTTCAGTGTGCAAGGAAGTCCATATTTAAGAAAGTTTCATTATTTTTTTGCTATATATTATAAACTCTAAGATGCTCTCTCAAGGAGACTCTGGTTGGAAATAAATCAGGAAATGATTCCAGAAAAAAAATGTCATTTTTACTTTCTTGTCATTATTTTATTATTATCAATAATAATATTAATTATTATTATTATTATATAATCCTTATCTGGATTCTTATCTCCCTACAGAAATTTCTTTACCAAAATTGCTTTCTGATAAAGCCAGAAACTTCAGTTTCTTCAGTTGCCACAGAAATCCATCATCCTATCTGCATTCCTGTGTCATCCGCTAGGAGACTGAGAGCTTAAATTTTGTCTGCTTTGGTCTGTTCCTGTTCTCCTGTCTGCACAGCACAGGGGAAAGCACAAATTGTACAGTTCTCACAAATAACATCCCATCCAAAGCCTGTAAACCTAATGGGAAAAGTTATCAGTTTTAATGGGCCTGTTCCTAATTCTACAATGAAATAGCACTGACTTCAGTGGAAATGAATTGATGTTCAACTGCAGAAGAGAAATTTTAAAGGAAAAACTTGTGCACAGGGCACTACTTCTGCCTGCCCATTACATACACTGTGAGTACTGGTGCCATTGGATGCCTGCTGTCCCCAGAAGCAAAAAGGAGATCTGTACCCCAGCCATGACAGATGAAGACAAAGGGAAGTCAGTGAATACACCAAGATGAGCCAAATCAGTACAGCTCCAGGATTCATACCCACTGCAGTTTCTGTTAATCCTTAGGAACAAGTGTGTATGTAACCTTCATTTCAGGTTGCATTTAGGCTAAACAGAGGTGAGATCTGTCATAAATGTTGTAAAACTTGGTGTATGAGAGGCACAGCCCCAAGGAGATATGCATCTTATTTAGGATGGAGTCACTTCAGTGGTGTTACAGACAGGGCTGCTTCAACAGCTTTCTGCCTCACTAAGGTATTCCTTTCTCTGTCATTGCTAGGTTTTATTGAACCACTCGGCAACTAAGACTGAGCTAAAAACCTAACCTACCTAAAAACAAGCAAACAGCAATGACAAAGCAAACAAAAAAGCAAAACAAAACACAAGAAGGGTAATCCTCGACCAGCTCAATTCACTGTCCACGGTTCTTATGATAATAAACTTTAGCACAAGGGATTGAACTGCCCAGAGGTGGGAGGGAATGGGATCACCAATTTTCTGCAACAGCTGAAACTGATGTGGTAATGAGATTGCATCCTAGAGTAGATGAGATGAATCCCCCTCTGGAAACACTTTCCCTTTACTGACTGCAGAGAAAGCTCACACAGACCTTTTCAGCTTGAACAATTAAATTTTCAACCTCTGTGATGAGGTGAAATGAATCCCGTGTGTGAGGAAGACTTCCAGGGCACAGAAACACATCCACATTAGAGATGTGCAATGACACTGCTTCAGACTGCATACAGCTCAGAAGCCTGAACTAGCTGATCCCATTCATTTGGTTTTGTTACTCTGGGGCTTGACCAGCTAGAACCAGCAAACTCCTCCTGTACTTACAATAACCTTGTATTGCAGCTCCTGTTGGGAGTGATGTAGGACTAAAAATACTGTGTCCCTGTACAAATGTAGGGAAAAGCTGGTGTGAAAGGATACGATTTATAGTGTGGTAGAAAACCAGACTGAAATAGGCCAATTATTAACCTATAGATTCTTCACTTTTTTATTTGCCTTTACGTAAGGAACTGGCTCTCTCTGAACCCAATGTAAAGCTCAACCTGTCAGAAGATCTGCTTTCTAAGTCCATGGAGCTGTGGAAGAGACATCACCAGAATAACAATGATAGTGCTATAAAGGCTTCTAGCTTTTCCTTCTGAAATAAATGCACACCTACTTTTTGAAACCAGCAAAAGAGTAAAAAAGCATTTTAAGGGTCTTAAGTGAACAAGCAGAGGCTAGGAACTTTGGTATCAGCAAAGAAAGCTCCTAAAAGATCAGAGAAATATTCACGGTCCAGAGTTGCAAGACCCTTCTTGCCATTCCCTAAATAAAAAGTAGTGTGGTTGCTAATGCTGGGATTTAACCAGCAACCAGAAAACAGAAACAAGAAGATGTGCTCCAAACATCTTGCAGGTAACTCTACCTCTAGACTCTGTTCTCCAAATGCTGGTTCAGAATTTGCTCAGCTATGTGTGAAACCTTGGTGACAACAAGGCTTCAACTCACTAAATATGAATCCAAGTCCATAGGCAAACATCTCAACTGTGAGTCCTGATCCTCTGCAAGTTCACAGGGACTAGAGCACATATAAAGTACACAGAGCAAAAGAACTACCCTCAGCTATTTCCTTGTGTTTCCTTTCTTTGGCACCCAAATCTTTTTACTGTTGAGAGGCATCTTAAGCCCTGTGCCTTACTGTAGAATCATAGAATCATAAAATGGCCTGAGTTGAAAAGAACCACAATGCTCATCCAGTTCCAACCCCCTGCTATGTGCAGGGTCACCAACCAGCAGACCAGGCTGCCCAGAGCCACATCCAACCTGGCCTTGGATGCCTCAGGGATGGGGCATCCACAGCCTCCTTGGGCAACCTGTTCCAGTGCATCACCAGCCTCTGTGTGAAAAACTTCCTCCTAATATCTGACCTATCACTGTACACTTTTACCCCATTATATTACCCTGAGACAAACACTAACAAAAACTCCTGAGAAGTGCATAAAGATTTTTCACTCCGAGGTTAAAAATGTTTTATTTCCTGAAAAATCCAGCTGATTAGAAAAGAAAAAAAATGGATAATATGAGCAAACTGTTCAGGTTATTCCTTTGTTTGTTTTTCAGAAGGAAAAAAAAAAAAAAGGCACTTCTATAGTAATTTTTAGGGGAAAGGATGCTCTGAAGAGTGTATATGTAATCACAAAACAAACTCAGACCCTGAAATCTCAGGATTTGCAATTCAGTATCGATTTAGAGCTGCCTGATTTAAAAAGATCCTCATAGGGCCATGTGCTCAAGGCTGAGGGAACAGAAGGTATGGTGTTATGCTAGGACTGCTTGAGGAAACCCAGACTAGATCAAGTCAGGGCTAGATACACCCAGAGCAGAGAGCTAGCTGCATGCAGCCAGAGGGCATTGCTGCAAACAAGCTAAAGAGCAAGGTGATATGAACAACGAGAGGGAGCAACAATGGCTTCTTTAAAGGAGGACTTAATCTTAAACCCAAATTTTATTGCCAAAAATGAGAGAAGAATGCATTCAATGAAAAAAAGGCAACAGACATCAGCATGGATCACTTGCTCTCTCTAGTGGAAGGAAGCAGAATGAAGGGACTGCTCATTTTTTTATTTCTGAGGACCTCAGAAGAAATTAGTTGTTTAATGTATCATCCTCACCAGGGACAGCTGGTGAGTTCCTTCAAGACCTGCTTCATGTGGACACAGAGAAGAAAGACTGCATCTTCCTGCAGCATCAGCACCCCAGAACCAATGCTGGTGGCACATGGCAGCAGGAAACTCTCCCAGGAGAGCCACGGCTTTGTTGAAGCAAAATTTGCTTTCAGGAGGCATCAGAACAAATAAGCCTAACGCTTTTCTATGAAAGAAACAAGGTCGATAGCTCAAAATCGGGCACAATCGCTAATATTCTGAAGTATATCTGGGTAGCATCCAAGCTCTGTGCAGAAAGGCCAGCCCATCTGGAGGGAAAAGAACCAACAGAGTCGTTTATAGATGATATTAGCAGTATTTTGGGGGGTGATTTGTTCCCATAGATTGTGTTGATATGAAGAACATCACAGAAGCTCGTTTCTCAAGGACAATTAACCAGATAGCTATTTCTAATACTACTTGACCTAACTCCATGTCAGTGAAGACTTAGTCCAGTGAGTTGGAAGGGACCCACAGGGATCAGCAAGTCCAGCCCCAGATTGGCACTGGAGCAAACTTTCAGGTTAACAGCCCTCTTATTTCTATAAATGACAAAGAGGTAAAAATATTCTTCCTTTTCCATCTTACTCAGAAGTGCTTGATCTCAAACCAGCAGAAGTCATCGGGGAGTTTGTCCATAGACTAGCAGATGCTGGATCATAACTTCCCTGAGAACAAGAGCACTTCAGTCATTTACCAACCACTTTTTTATGACAGATAAAGGAACAGAGAACATCTGAATTTATAGTGGAAGTCCTCACCAGCCATAAAATGCAGATAACTGAAAAGCTGCAGCAGCTTCCTATAAAGTTACTGTAGCTGAAATTGAGATTGTTGGTTTGGGGTAAATAATCTCTGTGTTGTATTTAGCCATTGCGGGTTTAAAAAATAATGGTTACTTTTCCTCTCTGTTCTTCATAAACAAGAAAGCAGCTGTTCTGTAATAGGCTTTCTAACTAGTAATGAGATCAAGGTAAAATGAAAGTTAAATATTGCTCCGTTCCCCTGGCATCGTTATTTGAATGTTCCCAACATTATTAATGTCAAAATACCTTGGAGTGAAATAACGGCAGTTTATCTGACATCAGGAGGGTGGTTTATTTTCCTTGCTCGCCTCACTTAACAGAGGATTGAACAAAGTAATGGGGAATAGAAAGGGCAGGTCCTGCCACAGGGGAAATGTTTGCAGCCCGGGAGCAGAATGAGCAGCTCAGGGTGAGGATGCAGCGCAGAGCCTGGCTCTGTGTGCAGAGTGAGCTGCTGTCCCCAAGGGCAAAGCCTCAGGGTAAGAGCCTTCAGGGTAAGAGCCTTCAAAGGCCCCCCTGGTAAAGGGTTTTCAGCTTGATATAGGTCTTAGAAGAGGAAGCAGAAGGTGCTGACCGTTATCAGCTAGGACAGCAGAAATCACTTGCCTCTTTCCCCTTTGAATTGTGGAGGCGGGGGGGGGAAGAAAACAAAATCCTAAATCTGTTTATAACTCAGGTGTGGCTGCTATGGGAGATATTTTCAAGTCCATCCCTGCCTGATTTAGAAACAAGGCCATGCCTTCCACCTCCCCAGGCAGCTGCTCAGCATGTTGTCAATAGCTTAGGAGAACATTTCCTTGGTCTCTCCAGGTTGAGTTGTTCCAGCAAAGATGAGAATTAAATATTAATTGAACCAGGGAGATTGTGAGAGAGGGAAAGTATAAGCAGTGTTATCTTGTAGGGAAAGGGCAAAGGAGGTCTCACAGACCCTGGTCCCTATCTTTACTCCTGTAGAGAGGTGCTTGGGTACACTCATCTTGATATAAATCTGCAAGGGTAAGCAAAGCAAAAGCACTGCATATAGCAGCAGGAAGAGTGGTGAAATCATTGTGCCTGGGGAAAATGGTCAGAGGGGTCCTTGGTCTGCATGGGTTCCAGGCTTGTGGACAGATGTCACCATGACACTGTAGGGCTACTGGCCAGCTGTGCCCTCCACAGACAAATACTTTGCAAAGCAGTTCAGGGCTGGAAGTCGAACAAAGAGAGAAAAAGCAGCTTGATCTGACTGAAATATTAAAGTATCGTATATATATTAGAGCATGCAGAAGCATTCAGCAGCAGGACAGGGAGGTATTTTTCTTTGAGAAGGCAATGCCATTTTTGTGCAAGGGGATTTGGACAGCCCATAAAATCATATGCTCATAACTCCAGGCAAGGGAATATTTTCCAGCTTGCAGAGGACTGGATGGAAAATAAAGGCTTGGTTCTGGCAAGGTTAGGCACTGGATTCACTGCTGCAGGTAGCGGAGTCACTAACACATGCTAATCACTTGGGTAACAAGTTAAGCAGGGAAATTAGCCCACATTTTAGTGTTCAGCTTTTTGGCAATTAGTTCACAGTGCTGCACCTCCACTACAGCATTATACACAAGCTGGACTGCAGATTTACCCATAGGGATAGAGCCAGGCTTTTGTTGCACTGCGAATTGAAGTACACCCTGGTACAGTTTCCAAGGCAAAGAAGAAAGAATATCTGTGGTCGTGATTTTATCCAAGTTTATTTTCACATGGATTGTGGGAGCATTGCTAAAAGAAGACTTCAGCATCCACTGGCCATATAACAGTTTAACTATTTGTCAGAGACTTATCTGAATTTCAAGAAATGTGAGATGAGAGTAACTCAGTACCAGTATTGTTGTCTTTAATAAGTGTTTTGACTATAAAAGAGCAAGCAGAAGTGTTTCCAGCAGCATGAAACTCACAGGCTCACAACTACAGGAGTTGTTGCCTTTATCATAGCACTCAGAGCCGAAAAGAAATTATATGCACAGAAGTTAAAATGTGTGATTTTGCTTTTGCAGGGTTCAGAACTACAGCTGGAGAAATTTAGATGTTTGGTTGCACCAGCTGTTATTTATGACTGCTGTGAATGAATGAAATATCACCTGCATTAATCCTTTGTGGAAATACAAGGATTTTCTATGCCTTATGTCTTTTTAAAAATTAGAATACAAAAGAGAGACCATAGAAAAATATACAGACAAACATAAATACGAGGGTGTTGTTTTTTCTTCTTTTGATGCTATGCAGCATGAGTACCTATGAATTTACATTATAGCTCTACTGCCATCAAGTGATAGAAAGATTTTTAGAGAAGATATCAAAATTGAAAGTCCATGCAAGTTATAAGAACTGCAGAGCTCCCTACCACAGAACTGAGACATATTTAATATTCCTTCCTGCTCTTCCCCATGAATGGTAGCTATAGTTACCCACAGCAAGCTGAAAAATTCTTCATGAACTGCAACCCGAGAAACGCCAAGGAGACTAATTAAAATACACGTCAAGATTTAATTACTGTTTATGGGTAGCACAGATGAAAAAAAATCCATGTGCATGACCTGCTTTAGCTGTTGCTTTGTGTAACATGCCTGGAGCAATAGAAGCAAACTACTACTTCCTACCAGCAATGATGCTATGCTTGGGAGCTGACTACCAACCATTTCCCTTCCTCGTCTGCTTGTTTACAACTCTGTACTCCAAAATATGGGCTGTTTGGTCAGAGTGTAGAGGAAAAGCTGAAGACCAGGTTACTGGCTCTGTCCAAATCAGGTTAAGCCTAGAGTAGCTCCCTTGAAAACAGTGGGATGTCATAATAGAACAAAACATACAACAGGAATTGTATCAGGAATAATTTCCTGGTATGGTCCTACAGAGTTTGGGATTTGTTCTTGTAAGCAACAGCTAACATCCCGGGACCTATCCCACTCTCTTGGTATCTGTGCCACAATCATTCTTTTTGGTCCTTAGAAACATAGAACCTTCTAAACAGGAAATGAACCATTAGTTCCTTGTTGTGGATGCCCCATCCTGGAGGCATTCAAGGCCAGGCTGGATGTGGCTCTGGGCAGCCTGGTCTGCTGGTTGATGACCCTGCACGTAGCAGGGGTTGGAACTAGATGATCATTGTGGTCCTTTTCAACCCAGGCCATTCTATGATTCATAAGGACCATCAAGTCAAAATCCTGGCTACACATAGGATACCACCCTTCCTTCTCTTCTTTCTACAAGACCAAAACATCTGCCGCCCCCATACTGATCAACATGGGCTCTCCAACCTCCAGTGGGATTTTGACACCTGATGGTGACAGGAATGGTGAAGGTCTAATTCTTAGCACACCATCTCATTGCACAACCATGGAAAAAGCTTATAGAATAAAGTTCCCATGATACCAAAGTGCATTTTTATTTTAGAAGTGTCCCTTCTCCTCTGGTTAACAGCAGGCACTCAGCCAACAGATCTCTACTCTTCTTGGTATTATAAAATCTTTAGAATGTGAACTGGAAATACTGTGCCTACATGCAAAAGTGGCTGAGGGGTTAAATCAACAATGATGCCACTGTCTTCAGAGAAGCTGTGGAAGAAGGAGCATGGACCAGGCTCATGATTAGATTAACTGACCTGCTCTTCATAAAAGCAGAGCTCATGTCTGGATCAAAAACTGTAAGGTCAATTCTGTCTTTTATTCCCTTCTTCATGGGGACTGCAAAACTCAGCCTCTCAGCATCTGAAACTCATGTTCAGATGACAACTTTATCTTACTTCTAAAAACTATACAAAATAGCAAATACCTCCACTCAGTTTGAATACAACACAAATTAGAGGCTGCTTGAACCTCAGCACTCCCAAAACAGCCTTTTTTCATATGCGACCTCAAGATTGAACGTGACATAAAATGAGATTTCCCAAGCTTTTCTGTGCAGTCATGAACATGCTGCCTACTATTAAAAATGAGTTCAGCACTGGATATGTTTTGTGAAAGAGAAAGGGAGGCTCTTCATGGAGGCACAAATTAAAACTGGGTTCAGAGTTCAAGTCCTAAATGGTTAGGAGTAGATTGTTTCTTGGTAAGGCACTTTGAATTCCTGTGGAGTGAAAGACAGAATATGAAAGCACGCAGCCTGGACAGTCAGACTGCATGCCAGAAATAAATCAGAAGCAGCTCTAATGGCTCACAGTTGTTCGGGTGATTAATGGCAAAAATAGCTTTTGCCATGCAGTAGAATCCAGGAGACTCCTAAAGCCAAGGCAGACCTGACAAGACCTGAGATAACAACTTTGGGAGACATAAAGGGGAAAAAAATGTCCCAATAAAGCAGAAGAACTAATAATGGACTCAGGATATTTGTTCCAATTGCCCTGAATTTTGTTTGGAGCATGGTATCATCCGTAGAGACATTTATGGACTAAGGCAGCTGAATATCAGGTCTGCCTGTCATGTTTCGATCAAAATAGATGGAGAAGGGAAGCAATGTGAACAAAGGATAAAAAAGAAGGATGGAGACAGCACAAGGCATCAA
This sequence comes from Tympanuchus pallidicinctus, assembly GCF_026119805.1. Lineage (NCBI taxonomy): Eukaryota > Metazoa > Chordata > Aves > Galliformes > Phasianidae > Tympanuchus > Tympanuchus pallidicinctus. Next base: position 4,541,946 of record NW_026294721.1, read on the forward strand.
ACAAGACTGTTATTTCACACCTTTTTTTCCTACTTTTTATTTATTTTCAGTGGGCTCCTGTCACAAGGCAGCAGTGTGCTTCACAAGCAAGGAGATGCTACATGCCTGAGCAAAACTGTGAAGGGGAAGACATATTCTAACATTTAGACCTATGTTTTATTTTTATGTATGTAAGTAAACACAAGCAGGTACCATGAATATATAGAAATGTACGTGTATAAAAACCAAGGAAAAGTCTCAGTGGAGAAAAAATATATTACATGTGTTTCTATTTTTTACATGTTGCTTTTAACATTTAGTGACTTCCAAAGGTCATTTCCTTGCCAGTCTTTCAGGCTTTTCTTTGGAGTTCAGCAAGACAGACAGGAGAACAAAAGTTCAGTTAAGAGCCTGTTTGCATGTGACTGATAATGATTTTGACATTTGCAGAATCTCCTGACAACAATGCCTGAACAAGGTGGGGAAAAGGAAATCAAAGAATGAGTTCTTTGCAGATGGCAGAAAATGCCCTGCAAAGAGAAGCTTCAGACATCTAAATTTTTGCACTCATGGCCTCAGAAATGATCTTTCCCACCATGCAAGTGTGTGCCAAATGCTTCAGCATTCCAAGGAGATGTATAACAAGAGCATCTATGAGGGAGCCTACCTGGAAGGTGTTAAATAAAGAGAAATTGAACTTTTCTTTAGCAAGCACATCCTTGATCACTATCCCAGAAAGGGAGGTAACTCTATGAACAGGAAGGAAATGTTTTGCTAAGCTTCGCTTTTGCTCCTGTCAACTAAAACAGCATCCTCCTAATCTGGGAAAGATGCAGAAGGCAAATTCCAATCAGGACAGAAGGAGGCCAGGGCGAAATTCCTTACAGAGAGAGTGGTGAGGTGCTGGAACAGCTGCCCAGAGAGGTTGTGGATGCCCTGTCCATCCCTGGAGGTGTTCAAGGCCAGATTGGACGGGGCCCTGGGCAGCCTGGTCCAGTATTAAATGGGGAGGTTGGTGGCCCTGCATGTGGCAAAGGGATTGGAGCTTCACGATCCTTGAGGTCCCTTCCAACCCTGGCCATTCTGTGAGGCCCTTGCAAAGGCATGGAGTGCACCCTCAGTAAAACCTATCTCATCCAAAGCTCTCAATCAAGCCATATGGAGCAAAGATCATTTGCTTTCTTCTGTGAGATTACAGTGGTATTTTCAGACACGGGTAAGATTAAATAAACTTCAGTGGCACTGCCTGCCTGGTACAAAACTTGTGCTGTCTCTTTGGATCTGATGCTCTGCTGCTTTTGCAAGTGCCTTGAGGTAAAATGTGGGTATTTGCCAGAGCCTTGGCCAGTGGCTTTTTAGAAAAGCTCTTTTGCACGTCCATCTTGAGAGTTCACACAAAAGACACTACTATTTGCACTAACAACATTAGGGAGAGCATGCTTCCTTTTAAAATTCGTCTTAATGGACCAGAAGCAATCAGAATTAGAGCCCCTTCAGACTTCCAAGAGGACATGAACTAATTACTCTAGCTGATAGCCTCTGAGGTAGGAGCAGAGCAGTTACACAAAATGAGTGACAAAGTGACCTGCTAAAGCACAGGAAGATGCCCTAATGCATCGTGTCAGTATTCCAGCTAGCTTAATGTGACCACAGAAGTGGGATTTAGTCCAGGTCACGTTAGAGGTAGGCAAAAGCATGTGCACTGGGATTTGTGCCATTTCCTGTGGCTATCTCACCTTTCTTGGCAATATTCAGAGATATAACGTCAAACTCTTCTGTTCACAGAAGCCCTGTGGAGTAGAAAAGCTCACCCTCCTACAAGATCAGCTACTGGTCTCCCAACCCACAAGATTGACAACAGCTACTGGTTTACCGGCAGTGTATTTTAGCAGTGCAACTACCCTCACATCACATTTTACACAGCCAGGCAGCAAGGTTTGTGCTGCTTTTGAAACTTTATGAGAGTTCCTGGCTTCTAACACGATGCCTCCCTCGAGTGCAATGCAGCTGACAAGCAAGGAGGAGACCTGCTGCCACAGCATGTTGGAGAGATTTGCCATGAACTAAGAGCTTCAGGCCAGTGGCTTTGGATGGCAAGATCCAGGCTTCTGGTCTCAGATGTCCAGAAGAGCGTTCACGATTGTTTTGTTGTTTATAGCTCATTAATTTATTCCTCCAGGCCTGTATGGAGGGTACTTTTTCATATGTGTCTTCCATATGACATTATGCAGCTTGACGTAACAGAGCAATTTTGGGAAGAGAAAGTAGGGCCATCAAGCTGTCACGTCTTGTTTCATCAGTAGATGGACTTTACATCAATGAAACATGAATGTATCTTCACCGACACAACATACACGCGAGCTCACACACATGTGTCACCCATACAACAATGTGCTTCACTTCCCATTCCCAAACCATGAGAATAAGCCAAACCTTCACTCTGCTTTCAGCTGTAATTATCCAAATTAATAACACAGAAAAGAAAGAAAAGCTTTGAACCAAGCCTCAGCTTACTGAGCTAACAATAACACTGTTTTGACCTCTTCCAATTTCTTCCCAGTTTCTGGCATCCAATACAGTCTAGAAAACAATTGAAGATGTAGACAGTGAAAATGGGAGTTCTTATGCACCTTAGTATTCCCTCTGCTGTCATTAGAAAAGGTTTATTCAAGGGTATTGATGAGAGTGGCTCATAGGATTTAGTGTTCCCTTTTGTCTTTTCAGCTCAGTTTTCAGTTCAGAAGAATAGTTTGAAAGTTTAGCACCACCAATACCCAGTGTCAATCTTTCTTTCTCTGTTATTTTTCAAAGCAGTCATTTTTTCCCATAAATTACATGTGTATCCACGACACTGAATATCACAGACAGGTACACGAAATGGTTAGGCAAGGTCCCTGTTGGAAACAAAACATGCTCAAGCCCCAGCGAGCAGTCCTGCTGCTAGGCAAGCAAAAACATGACACAGACCTGTGCATTAATCTGTCCACAGAAATCTTTCTCTCTTTCCAAAACAAAGCATGGCAATTTCAGTAGAACCAAGGTGTTATATCCGTGGGTGTGCTTGTATATGTTTATGCTTTATTTTTATTTTACTTGTCACGTACTGCTACCAAAGTAAAAATGCACATCTTGTGTAACAGCAGGTGGAATTTCTTTTTTAGTTGATCTACAGCTTAATAGAGAAAAGATAGCTAACAACAGTCCAGCTTGAAGATACCCGCCCAAAAGTTTTGCAGAACAATGCAAAAGAAAACAAAGGAAGGACTGATTTCTGTTAGTGCCCAAGCAGAAGAGAGCTGTGTTATGAGCAAGGTAAGGGATCAGAGCTGAAGATGGCTCCTCTGGACCAATGCATTGTCTTTTGGAAATGGATAACATGAGTATTTCAGTGGATAAGGGCAAGGCAGGTGGGTGGCAATCCAACCCCTTCTGTGTTCTTCCAGCTCCAAGGACCTTGTGGCTTTCTGATTCATATAAATAACTTGGCACTTTACAGTCCGCGGTTATTTTCTCTATAATTTTATTCAACTGTTCTTTGAACCCATCAGAAAGTTTGGTGCTTAAAACATCCAAACATCTGACAATGATTTCCAGGACTTAACAATGCACTATCTGAAGAGACACAACCTACTCATGCCACATGATATCTCATCTGATATTTCATATTTTAAAAGACAGCAGCAAAGACAAGAGAGTATTCACAGATGGTGGGGAAGGAGGTCTGAAAAGAGCAAAAATCAGAAGAGGAAAAGATGAACATGGAGCACTGGGGAAAAAGCTGTCAAAGTTGCAATAAATTTCCAATACGGTTGTACTGGCAATTCAGTGGCAGTAGAGGCCTTCATTCTTTTCTGTATGCAATGCAAGAAAAAAACTTATATATTTGATTTCCCATTGGTATTGGAAACAGCACGAAAGACTTCAGTGGCTAGCAAAAAACACAAACAGTGCTGGAGGCAAAGGGGATAAAGCATAAGGAGCTTTGTATAAGACTGATTTTTAAAAAGGTAAAAAGCATCCCTGGTGTGCAGTGATCACAGCAATCACTCCCCCAGTGCAGATATGCTCCACATGACCAAGCAAGGAGTCCTGCGCCGCAGCAGGTAGAGGGACATGTCCCACCCCTCACAGGCATTGTACCCACAGCTCAGAGATGCGATGGGTGTCACTTGTGCTAATGCCAAGCACAGAGGCTTTGCTGCACAGACGAGCAGATGTGGAAGAGCAGCTAATGTGGATTTTGTGGACTTCTTGTGCATTTTGCACTTTATGCTGTGTCATAGAATCATAAACAGTTTGAGTTGGAAGTGACCCTTAAAGGCCATCTTGACCAACTGCCCTGCAATGAACAGGGACACCCATAGCTTCACCAGGTGCTCAGAGCCTCATTCACCTTTACCTCACGTACCTCCAGGATGGGGCATCCACCACCTCTCTGGACAACCTGTGCCAGTGCCTCAACATTCTTACTGTTAAAAACTTCCTTATATTCAAATCTCGCCCCTTTTAGTTTGAAACCGTTTCCCCTTGTCCTATCAAGTCCCAAAATAATGATCATTAAATACTCACAGATATGTCATCCTAAGAATATTGTTTAGTTTAACTGATTAGTTTAAGATGGTTTGAGATGAGGATTTCCATAGGAGCTTTCATGATTGTTGTTACTGCCTTGTTCACATACATCCTCCAATTATATCATAGTGACATGCACTCTATTCTTGAATCTCATACTGAGGTACTGAAATGGATGTGCATTTTAAAAGGTTTTGAATTCTTCTGGGAACTGGATAAACAAATACACTGATTGGTTACAGCAAATCCTATGCAGCTACTGGGATGTTCATCTTGCACAAAGTAATGGAAAAATGACAAAGCAGGACAAAAAGATCTTTTGCAACTGTGTCTCTCCTGGGGAATTAAAAGAAAGGGAGACTTCAAACTTCTGGGGACAAATGTGTAGATTTTCAAACAATGACAAATGATCTATTTCTATCAGGGAAATAGCATCAAGCAGAAATAACGGGGGCCATGACTTTGTCAGGCTGTATCATATCACTAGTCCATCAAGCTAGGACTTTGCCTCCAGAGGTTATCAACACCTGATGTTGCAAAAGAAAAGAGAAGAAAATAAAAATACTTGGCACGCATCTGGCAGCAGTGAAATAATTGGTAGGAAAGAAAAACACAGGTGTGCAGACTGCCATGATTGGCAGCAATAGATATCAAATTCAGAAAAGCAGTCTGGGTCCCATTTGCTGAGGTGGAAAGGGAGAACAAGTATTGAATGCAGGGGTCTGCTCTAGCAGTTTCTTTGAAAACTACAGGTCTTGGCTGGTTGCACCTCCTACTCTGCCTGCTCACTGCCCAAGCGAATAAAGCACCACAGTAAGCTGCAGTGCTGGGAAGGGCTTCTCCAGCTTTCAATGAAGCAGCTCTCTAAAGCAATACTGATTTCTACTGTAGCACATGCAGTTGGAAAGAAAAAAATCACCAAGCTCCAACTTAAGCTGTTGCAACTATGAACATCTGCTGTTCTTAGGTTCCTAAAACCAGACCCAAATTTCCACATTTCCTGGTGTCTCAGTTTTGAGATCTCTCAGATGCACCTTCTCTGGCTCACAGCTCTGGGAAGGTTGCATCCTCCTTTAAAACTCAATTCTGCTCTCAAAAAGCCAACACAAGCCTATAGCTACAGGGTATGTCTTTGAATCATAGAATGGCCTGGGTTGAAAAGGACCACAATGCTCATCCAGTTCCAACCCCCTGCTATGTGCAGGGTCACCAACCAGCAGACCAGGCTGCCCAGAGCCACATCCAACCTGGCCTTGGATGCCTCAGGGATGGGGCATCCACAGCCTCCTTGGACAACCTGTTTCCAGTGCCTCACCAGCCTCTGTGTGAAAAACTTCCTCCTAATATCTGACCTAAACCTCCCCTGTCTCAGTTTAAAACCATTCCTCCTTGTCCTATCACTATCCACCCATATAAACAGCTGTTCCTCCTCCTGTTTATATGCTCCCTTCAATTATTGGAAAGCCACATATAGACAGCTCACATGCATGTCCAAGACAATCCAACAAAACACAGTACTTGGCACAAAGAGTAAAAGACTGCTGTAATTTATGTAAGTGGGCTTGGAAAGATGTTGGTTTTCCATTATTACTCCTAAAGCAAACATTTCCTACACAGTCAGAATTAATCCTGACCCAGAAATGCTTTAGTGAAACACTGGAACAAGTTGGTCAGAGATGTAGTGGATGACCCATCCCTGGAGACACTCAGCTTCTGGCTAGATGGGGCTCTGAGCACCTGATGGAGCTGTAAGTGTAACCATTCACTGCAGGGGAATTGGACCAGGTGGCTTTTGAAGGTCCCTTTCAACTCAAATGATTCTACAAAATGAAGGATGGAGGGCAGGAAAAAAAAAAAGAGCTTGTGGCCATGCAGTCCCTGACCCAGAACATAACCATGATGTCTGAGAGAAATAACAGGAGCTACAATCATTTTGTCTCTCTTCATCTCAGCCTTCTCAGTCTTTCTACTCTTTCTACAGAATGAAAAGTACAAACTCACTGGATATGCTATGCCAAGTCAATTAGTAATTTTTGCCATTTTTTCTCCAGCTCATATCTACACACAGGAAAGTTCAAGGAAAAGAAAAGCAAAACTTCACTAAGAAATTCACTAAAGTGTTTCCTGAAAGCCACTATTGGAGTTAACTTCTGTATACAACAAAAAGCTCTCACACTGAAAACATCACTAAATCATTTTAAATAGCAACCAGAATCATTAAAAAAAAAAAATAACAAGCAAGATCTGCTTATGAATAAATGCAGAAAACTTGAGATAAATTCCTACAAATAACATTTCAAGGTTGGTTGAAGTTGCTAATGGCTACATTTGTACAACCTTTTAAAATTTTGCTAAAGCATCAATCATATTAGATGACCTCTTGCAGGGAGCATGCAGAAAGCCCTGTAATTCTTGTCAAACCTCTCTCAGCCATCTCTAGTATTAACCATTTCAGGCACTTCCCTTTCCTTGCTCAGCTCCCTGCCCCCTTTGAGAAATCATTTTCATACTTCTTCCTTTGTTTCCTCAGGAATTGTTTCACTACAAATGAAATAAGACTTGACAACAAATCCTGTGACTCAGTATCCTTTAGAACATGCTCTTCCAACTGCAGTAACAGCCTTACTCTTGGGCATTTCCTGGGAAACTGATGACCGACTGTCTTAATGCCTTGCAGTCTTGCTTCAAGCCATAAACTCTCCCAGCCAAACATTAATCCCTGGAAAAAGCTCAGTGCCCTATCATTGCTGCTTAAATGTAAAAATTTATTAGCATAACACTTTATAGTGTCACTCAAAGGATAGAACTTAAAGATCACTCTTCTGGTTTTCTCACAGTGTCACAGAAATGCTAGGTGGAAGCAATCTCTGCAGGTCTCAAGTCCAATTTCATGCTCAAAACAAGACCACCAGCAGCACAGATCTGTGCAGTCCTGCATTCATCTATCTGAGCCCTGAAATCTCAGAGAGGGTGTGCTTTCCAGCAGTATTTACCAACCTTAGCAAGCCCACCTCCATGGCACAAGAGTTATAGCCCTAGCTGGCTGAACCCTCTTGAGCTGTAGGAACAGTTCTTCTAGGTTCAGCCTCAGCAACACCGGCTGTGGGGAATAACACCTCCTTTGCTTGCCGGCCACACAGGATGTGGCTGATCACTGTGAGAGGGCATTTCTGAATTATATTTTAGAATCACAGAATAACCCAAGGTGGAAGGGACTGATGAGGATCACTGAGTCCAACCCAGCATCCCTTGTTAACCCCAGATCTTCCCCACTGGAGCTGGTTTGTGGCTCTCAGCTGGTCTCTCCACCTCAAGCACAAAGCTTCAAGCTTCCCCTCACCAAACCTCATGGGGTTCCTGCTTGCCCTATCTTCAAATTAATCTAGATCCCCTGGGCAGCCACTCTGTCATTTGTCACATCAGACTCTCCCCTTAGTTCAGCATCAGCCACAAATTGCTTTTTTTATGCTGTTGGTTTCGGTAACACAGCTAGAGCAAAGAGACCATTTAAATGTCACCCCCGGTGTGTTTACTTGTGGTAGATATTTTGTGTAAATTAGAATCTTCCACTCCCCTCGCTGTGCTGCCTGCTGACCCAGTCCCTCAGCTGAATTAGGCCTGCCTTAATAGATTTTCCCCAGTACTTCAATTCTGTAATGAAAAGCCTAATTTCATAGTGCTTCCTGAAATGGAAGCATCTCATCACCCACCAGTCTGAATCATTCGTGGGACTGAGATATCCTGCAAGTTTCACTGCTATAAAGCAGATGCTGCACTGGCTGAAAGCTGCCATGGCTTTGTCCCATGGGTGATGGAACTGCCTGTACACTTCTTAAAGCACGTGTTTACTGAAAAGATTTTAACTTCGTCTCCTTTGCTAGCCAACAAGTTTCCCTGCTTTCTTTCCTTCCCTCATTGCAAGATTAGCTTTGCTTTTCGAAACAAGATTGGAACAATCTTTTCTTTCCCATCTACCCTGTGCTCCTCTGTTGAAGAAATGGTCTCCCTCCCACGTCCAAGATATTATAATACCGCTTTTCATCTCATGAAGTCAGGTGTAACTTCTTCCTTTCCTTCCATTCTGCTCCTTAAAATTAATCTCTAAGTAGCTTAAAGGAAGAGCTGCTCCTAATCCAGGTCCAGCAGGGAGTATGCTTTTTTAAAAAATAATAATAAAAATCAGAAACGGGTCAGAAAGCATCACTGCTATGTTAGGAAAAATGCCAAAAGGATGTGAATGATGCATAAAAGATATAATACCTAGCAAAACCTCCAGTGCTCCAGCAAACAATTCAAAGAAAAGGCACTGAAGTCCAATTACTTGTCTGCAAGGTGTAGCAGCTGAATATTGCAAACCAGAGAACAAAAAACATCAATTTTAGGGCCACACACATCTCCACGCAGATGCTAATTGCAAGGGGTTCACTGTGGTAAAGAGCGTATTTGCTTGCTCCATCCTGTCCCATGGTATCTATGGGACCTCTATGGCACCTGTGAGACCAGGTATGCTAGCAGGTATCCTCAAAGCTACACAATGGGCATTCAGAGCCCAGGGAAGCAAATAAAAGCTATCTGTCCCATCTTTAGACCAGCTCTTGCCCATCTTCTTACTAGCACCATTAAACAGTGTTGTTTATATGGGAATATCTCCCTTTTCATTATCCCCTTTATACACGCCATTGATCTAAGGACTGATAATGGCTTTTCTCTCAGTGACATCTCCCAGCTCTCTTCTGCACTGCAACATAAAATCCAGACCAAGTAGATGTCCAGAGAAAACTCAGTTGCACAAATCCAAAGCAAAACATCATTTGATTTTTTAGTCCAAATTTCACATTTAAGTCGAAGTTTTTCTGTTTCCTACTTGCATATTGAGGCAGATTGCATCTCATGTGAACTTCCAGTGTATTGCTCTGTCCTTCTCAGAAATTTTACAGGATTTCTATTCCAGAAGTTAATATATCACAGGTTTTCAAACTATACAAAAAATAACACAGTCCCCTGCCTTCCTTCGGTCAATGTGACCACCTTTCCAGTCCGTAGCCTAAGTCGGAATGGATGATGATTCATGCAGACACAAATCTCCTGTTGGCATTTCATGACAGTGCACAATGGAATCGTAATCATAGAACCATAGAATGACTTGAGTTGGAAGGGACCTCAAAGCTCACCCAGTACCCACATCTGCTGTGGGCTTGTTGCCCTCCACCAGATCAGACTGCCCAGGGCCCCAACCAAACTGCCCTTGAGCACCTCCAGGAATGGGACACCATAGCTTCTGTGGGCTAGTTTTATGTCAGTTCATATGACTCATCATTACACTTTAAGTCAGACATGTATAAAGCTTGGTGAATTGGGGCCATTGACCTCAAAGTTGTTTCTCAGATTTTTCCTACTTTCCTTGCCACAGAATTGACACCTATGCCATTTCTGTTCTTCATTTAATCTCTTATCAGGATTCTATAAAGAAAAATTAGTGACATTTTTCAGCTTCTTCTAACAATGACATCTCAGACCCCATCAACCTTGCATTAAAAAGCTCATTTAGCAACGAACAGGTTATTTGCCCCCTTCTCTCAATCTAGGAGTCAGACTATTTCTATTGACAGGTATAAAAATAAGCAGAGTCCAAAATCTCTCACATTTCTGCCTTTGTCCTCCCTCAGAATTACTGATTGAATGTCACCTATTTTGAGCGAAAGCTGAAATATGGATTTTCTTTTCATCATCACCACTTGCACAGCTGCATCAGTCATTAAGCTGTCCTAAAGATCTGTTACCCAGGAACTAGATGCCAGGTATATATCGTGTCCTGAGGTGAGTTGTGGCAAGGCATAAATTGATCATGTGGTTCACACCTTTGAAACCCAAATGAAAGAACATCAATTGTCATCAACTTCAGGGATATAAGTAGAAAAGACTAAATCAATTCTAGTCCAGATGTGTCATGGAATGAAAAGTTAGAAAGGGAAAAAGAAGCCAAACAAACCATAGCTAGTTTCATCAGAGACAGAAAATTATGCTTTTGAATGTAGGACACAAAATTGAGAGAAATTTCTTCAGTCAGCCATTTCATTCCCTAAACATTTTTAGACAAATGCATGCTAAAATTACAACCCCAAATACATTAGGCTCCATATCAAACTATATTTTCACTCCTATTGTCTCTACAGAAAAGTCATTCCAGAACTACAAATACCCACAGCTTATCAGCTTCCTTCAATCATTCAGGTAAAATGTAGTCATAGTCTTTTTAAAGCTATTTCCACTTCTGCCAGGAGAGTTGCTTATATTAAACATCATCCTGCATTAAAGATTATGATGTAATTGCAGTCATTTTATGTAACTGTATCTGTATAGCCTTATTCCTCTCCTAAAGTGTGGTTTTTCAGATAAAAAAAAGAAAAGTTATTGTCATTTATTTTTACTAAGGTACATTCTCCATCATTTCAAGTTTGAGTGCATCCTCCTTGAATGTGCAAGTAGAAGTGGATGCTACCACTCCAAATGAGATCTCACAGCACCATGTAATTCCCAGTTTCTACCAGAAATACCACATGAGATTCTCCTACAAGCCATTTTCTTCTCTCACTCTCACCTTGAAGGCCCACAGCCATCCTATGATCAGTGAGTACAAACAGGTCCTCTTTTTTTTCCCTATTATTTATGTGACAGTTTCCAAGACTACAGCAGGAATTCTTGTTACAAGTTCCCAAGTAAATGATACTGCATTTCGTAGCACTGAATTTCATTCAACTGTTGTACTTCAGTCCTATTATTTTGCCTAAAAAAAAAAAAAAAAATCTACCAAAGAAGTTAAATGGCAATGAATTATATGTAATGTGTCTGTTTTCATTTTGTCCCCTTTATCTTCACTTCTTAATTTTTCTATTCATGTAAGTTGAGCTCTTTTCATCATGGTCACACTAGAAAATCTGTACAATCTAAGCTTTTTTTCCTCCTTTTTAATGGAGAAGGTTTATCATTCCACAGGTGTGTAGTGTTACCTTTGCAAGGCTTACACCTGACTTACAAGTTCTCATCTCAGCTTTGTCTAAATTCCAGGATGGCAACTAGTTAATCTCTAAATTTAATTCTTTTAATCCTCTAGATCTGTGCTTGCACATATGATTTGTGTGCTATATAGACATGTATAGAATCATTAAGGTGGGAAAAAACCTCCGAGGTCATCTAGTCCAACTGTCATATTGTGCATTTATGAACAGGAGAGCTCTCACTATTTATACATGCTGCATCTACAATATAAGGTCTTACTGTGTGAAATCCAGAGCAGGATTCAGTTGTTCTAATGACTGCCTCAACCATAAGCATGTAAGATACTCTAGGGTATTTTGGCAAGCACAGGCTGGGCAGATATGACACAGTGCCTACAGAGACCTTAACTTTTCTGGAACAGTTGCTACAGAGCATCTGGAATACCCTGAAACATCTTCAACGGGGAGCACAACTGGAGCTCACCCTCAATCTATTGACTCCACTGGGAGACTTCAAGAGATTAAATGAAAACTTTCAATTTAGAAACAACATTGGTGTCTTCTAGCAATGAGCTAAACAGGCAAAGGCAACTTTGGAGAAGACAGCCCTCAAGTCAGCTTTGGGCAATCTGACTCCACGCTGTTTTTTTCCAAGCTTAACAATTGTGATGATCCACATTACCTCTTCCTAGCTACACTGGGGCAAGAAAGTGATTATCTTGAGCACTCTTGACAAAGCCAGATATAAAGACAGGTCTTCAGAGTTTCAGTTATATCATCAGCCAAAAAGAAATACCCAAATGTCCAAGCATACTCACAATTTTTGCTTTGTGATTACAGCCAACAACCAGCAGACCACAAGGACTAGAGCTCAAAGGAAAACTTCAGCAGATTCACACCTAGGAGAAAAAATACATATATCCCCTTGGTTGTACCATCCTAAGCTTTCAGAGCTGTTGGGATTGTTGGTTCACTTTGATTTTAGCTTTTGACAGAGCCCTGAGACATGGAGCCTCCTGTTCACATGGTCATAGCCAGCACTGAGTGAGTTCTCTGTCACCGCAGGGATATTTGTGGTACTTCCACTACTCCTGTTCCCTAATGCTGTTTCCCAACAGCGTTTGCCTTCAGTTCATGTGTTCACAGTAGTGATGGATTGATAGTTGGACTAGATGATCTTAGTGGTGTTTTTCAACGTTAATGATTCTATGATTCAAAGTCACTGGGAAGAACTGAGGTAGGACCTCAAATTCTATGAAATCACAGGAAAAAGGCAGAAAAAGAGCTTGCCTGTGTAACTGTGAATTAAAAGAAATATTTCTCATTTAGTAACAGGTAATATTTTGACACAATCTCTGAATTCAGGCTTTACTGCTGCCAGAAGTGTTAATCTCTGATTCGAGCTCTTATCAGTGAAGATGGGAGGGAAGGAAACCTTAAGTGCAAAATTGCCAGAAAAGGGCTGCTTGAATAAGCAACTTCTAGCTCTTCCAGTATGAATGTAATTGATTTTTAAGCACTGTTTCTGAGGAAGAACACATCACATTGTGCCAAACTGCCACCTAGCATCGGGCTCTGCCTGTTTGGACAAAGGTCTCCATGTTGTCAAGTACTGTGCTCTTCAGCAAAACTAAAAATAGCAAAACATAACTGTTTGGTTTAACTGTGCAGCAAGTGGAGATTATTAATTGCAGCAGATAGCACATTTGTAGTATCTCAACAGTACTTGTGGAAATAAATGAAATGGTAACATAATTACTCTAACTTTTCCATTATTTCAATTAATTTTGCTTTCATGTCCAGTGATGCTCTTGTCACACTGCAGTATTGTGTTTTGAATAAATTTCTGCCCTGCTTCAGAAGGTCTGCTGGGTCTCCAGCATAGAAGTTAAAACCCTCTAAATTAATTGTTCCTTTCATCCTTTAATTAGAACTATCCTAATTTCCTTCCACATCATTATTATATAAAAAGCCACACCTTCAACTCCATTTTTCAGCTCTTGTATGCTGATGCAGGAGATTAAAATCATAAGAACACAAGTGCAAGTGACGAGGGATGCATCACAGCCAGCAATGAAATTTTGTTAAACTGTGTCCTTGACAACAAAGAATTGTTCTCTAAGGCTTAACCAGCACAACTTTTGATTACGCACTAACTTGCAGAATTATCTCTGTCCAATGGGATACTAGACCAACAGCTAATGAACTTCAGTAGAGGAAAGTTCTTTTGTTGACCCTACATCACTGGATGCTATAGGAGATTTCTACTAAAAGGGAAAGAGAGGGGAAAAAATAAAAATCAGAGCTGTGTGAAAGATATGACAGTAGGCCTTCTTTTAAGTAGTTCGCTTCTGATATATTGCATTGTAAAAGTCTTAATATTTTCAAAGCTCAGATTTGTTTCTGTCCAATGCTGTTATCAGGTTGCTACGTAGTTTATTTTGATACTTGGTTTAAAGGGATTTTTCTATTTGTCCTGAAATTGAAATGGGTGCTTTAAAGTCAGGCCCACCTCTAATTGAGGAACAGGAGAGGTCAAAAAGAGGAGGGTATTCAGTAAAGCTACTGAATATTTATTCAGTATTTATAATAGTTATAAATTAAAGACCAAGCATACCTCACACCTTGAGACCTTGAGTTGAGCATACCTCAACTCTGAGACAAAATAAAATTCAGTCTCCACTTATTTTCGTATTTCTTTACAATTGCTATGAGACTATTTTAATAACCTCTCTAGAGCTTAAAACGATGCAGGTAATTGCTTTAAGTAATTTTAGTGCTATTAAAGATAACAAACCTTTTGTGTAAAATACTCTTCTAAGCAGTTTTTCGCAGAAAAGGGGTAAAAATGTTTTTAGTGCAAGTTTGAGTTCTTTTTATAGTTGAGCTCAAGCAATAATTACGTTATCTATAACAAAAGATGTGCAGATATTCCAACTCCTGCCACTTCAGTCTCATGTTGACTCATGCAGAAAACATCTGAATTTTAACTAGCTCCATTCCCACTGTTGAGCAGCCTGTATGTGATCTCTAAATGCACCTTCAGATCACACTGATAATGTTCCATTTGCAACGTTATTCATCATAGAACATTTGTAACGCTCAAAACGGAGTTCCTCCCAAATTACTTGTGAGAAACTCAGAGGAACAAGTGAGCATAAATCCTGCATGCTTTGCTTTCATTTCTTTTTCTGACCTTCATGATTACAGCCACAAAATCAGTTTCTTCTTCTTGGCTCTACTTCATGAAAAAAAATGTGTCAGGAAAAGTTGGATTCTTAGAGAAGTTTGGAACACAGAAAACTCAGTCACACAAAAGTTTGAGGGTCCCAAGTGAGCTGTAATATAAGTTCCTTCTCTGTAACATTATGTCCTGCTAATGAATTATGAGAATCCATACTCCCTCGGTGTTCAGATGCTGAATAAACAAAAAAAGCATGCACTTTTCTTCTTTTTGAGACTTTTTAGAGGATGCAAGTAGCTTAGACTCAGAATAATCCCACCTAATAAAAGTTAGGCATTTTAACTGGGAATGTAATTTACTGAATAACTCACGGCATAATGAAATAGATGCAATGGGTTATTCTACAGAGGTTCCAATCTCTCCCTGTTGAGAATGATGTAGCTTGCTGTCAGGAATACATTTCCTTCCCAACATTACAGGAAAAAGAGGCTGCTATTGCAGACTAATGAACTACACATCATCACTTCATCAGGGCTGTCCAAAATACTCATTACTTTATGCCTTTGTGGCATCCTAACCATCAGTGCCCGAGGCAGGTTAATCCCAGTACCTGGCTCTGCTTTCTCACAAGCTTTCCCCTTCTTTGTTTTATTCACATTCAATCTTTTCATCTCTGGCAGCTGCTGGCCCTACATCTAGAAGGGACCTCCTAGTGCTGCCCAGCTCCAATGGATAACTGAAACAAGTTGAGTAACATCTGCCAAAGAAGCTTGGCAAAAAGAAAAGAAAAAGGAGCATCTGTGTAGATGGAAAAATAAATCACACTGCGATGGCTCTCACACCTCTCCCAGCAGCTGGGACATACGTTAGGTGAGAAGTTCTGGCCCGAATAGTCTACAATATTTATCTCTGACCAGACTAAAAGGTTGGAGATGCTTCTCCCACTATTTTTTTTTTTTCCACTGAGTCATGAAAATGCATTTCAAACCCCACAACTTTAAAGCTTACAACTGGAATTTATTTATTTTCCTCCCCTTGCATTCCATGTTTCCTGCTCATTTTTTTCATCCCTCTGGACAGTGTTCCAAGGTAGTAAAAGCTCTCTTCCAAACAGACTGAAGGAAAAGTCTCTTTCCTTCCCATTTTCCTTGACAAGAAGCATTGATTTTTCAGCCATTAGTTTCTGTGAGTTGAATGTTAATGAGCCTGCACAATATAAGTAATGATGATGGATGCTTTCCAGGTGCACTTATAGACAGCCAAACATTCTTTCCATGGTCTGGCTGCAACAGCTCCTACCCAAAGGGAGCCACCATTTGGCACAAATCCATCCATTATCACAATGCCTTTGCTCTGAAGCTCAATGCATGGGATAACCTTAGATCACTAAATTAATTTCTAACCCGTGATTTGGGGGATTCACCTTTTATTTATTTCTTACATAGGAAAAACTTTCTCCCTCCTGAAGCAGGGGAAGGAAGTGACCATTGTGGAACAGTAGAGATGAAGGAAGTTGAGTCACTGACTCTAGAGGTGCTCAAGAAAAATTTAGATGTTGTGCTAAGGATCACGGTTTACTGGGGAAATTTTGGTGGTAGGCAAACAGTTGGACTGAATGATCTTGGAGGTCTTTTCCAACCATGGTGTTTCTATGAGGTGTTACAGGCTCACCAGTCCCCATTCTTCTGTGCCATTTGTAGTGAGGAGGCAAAAGAGGATGGAAAGGAGTAGGAAAGTGTTTTTAGTTTGCTTTCAGTTCTCACAGCTCTGGTCTGTTAGCAGTAAACAATGAATTACATTAATCTCCTTTATGCTGAGTTCGTTTTACTGATGAGTGAACTTCCTGTCCTCATCTCAGTCCTTTGCCTTTTTGAGGAGGGGGAGAGGACAGTGTGGCCACTGGTGTGAAACCACCACATTGTCCTGCTCTCATTAAGATCTATAGCCAAAATACCTTTGGAGAACTTTGTTACCACTGTTTGTCTTCCTTAATAGCTAAAAAGCTTCATCCTTGAGCATTTTCTACATGGAAGAAATTCTGACTTATGTAAGCAGCACTCTGGAAGGTCACAACTATTCATACTGAATAAGGGAGGAAACAAGATAATTGAAAAATGGTTTGCAAGATCATTCCTCCACTCCTTTCTCCAGTAAAATCCTCAGCCCTAAACAAGAGCTGTATAGATTGTACAAGCAATGACCTAAATGTTCCTCATTTTAAATGTTTGTACCTCTGCCAAAGTAAGCAGTTGGTGAGCTAGATGATCTTAGGTGTTCTCCCTCCCGGTTTTCAAATGTAAAACTGTAAATGTGTTGCTGTAGAACAAGGCACTGGTATATCAAGCTAAGCATCCTTCCTAATGTACTGCTTGGCCTCATCTGAGAATTAATAAGAATGTGCTGAATGTATCCAGTAACAATGCAGGAAATTGATAACGTTACAGATAGTACATAGTACAGATAGGCATAGCCAAGTTACACAAACAAATGGAGAGGAGCATTAGGGGCCATGTGGGGAGCTGAATTGATCAAGTCCAGCAAGATCTGGAGGATGATATTAGCAATACTGGGTAAAGCTGAGATTACCTAGGTAACTGTATCAGAAATAGCAGCTTTACATACATGGATGTAGAAAAATTGTGACTAATAAAAAAGATAATTAGCCATAGGTCAGTCACTTAGGAAGGATTGAGGGTCAAAAGGGAAAAAATGCAATGAAAAGGACATCACACAGATTTGTCTGGGAGTCCTGTGCATACCATTGCAGTCCGAGGTGTGACAAAAATCTTGCTGCTTCCATCACAGCCATATCTTGATCCCACAGTCGTGTGGATCTCAGGCACCTCAGCCAGCTTTGCTAGAACATCAGAAGCTCTTTTCCAGCAAAGAGAGGGAGATGGTACAAGCCAACAGCATCACTCCTTCCTTCCTCTTTAATGGGCAGAGAGCACAAATTTGTTTCCATAACTTCATCAGATGGCAGCCTAAAAAACTGAAATACTTTGACTTCTTTCTCCCCCACCCTTTTCTCAGCTCATTCAGACTCTCTACTCTCTTCAATCCTACACCTCAACTCCACACTCCAGATACACATTTCCACTTTTCACCACAAAACTTCCCAATGCAGTAAGCCAGTTAAAGTAATACATAGATTCCATTCTCCTAATTTATTTTAGACTGCAACAGGGTCAGGAGAAATAAGGATTACTTTCTTAGCCAGCAAGTCTGCATCCAGAAACAGATGCATATCCATGTTTCCATAGCAATGGAAATTTCAATAGCTGCTTTGCTGTTTCATGCCCACCAAATGTGCACCGATGAGCTGCATCACAATGACCATTCCAGCCCCTCATTTGCCCCTGGTAAGAACTCACGCATTGGATTAAACCACTGTGACTCATGGATGAGCTACCCGAAGCTAAACTGCAAGAAGCTGCATTTTAGCCAAAATGGAAAGCTGATGTCCCCTAGGCTCCCAGGAGAATTGGTTCTATTTCCACAACATTAAGTCATTTTCATTTCTTACTCTGGACTTTTTGGGGCAGGTTCTCACACATTTGTATATAGAAATAGGCAAAAATGTTCAGCTGAACAAAGCTAGCTCTGATTGCATGAGGACCTGAATGCAAAACTATTTCCAAAAGTCTTCATACACACAAATGAGCTGCACTCCAGCACACTGCATTTTCTTCACTGCAAATATCCTCATCTTTTAGTCTTGATGCACTCTTTGCTTTCTATTAACAAAAATGCTCTCAAGACAAGGAAAATCAGCAACACTTCCACATTTATGCCAGCTAAAATTTGCCTCACAAATTAGACATTTTGGATTTCCTCCTGTCCCTATGAGGGCAAAGAAAAGTTTAGTAGGATAAAGAACTCAATCTACCCAAATGGCTCATGTTCTCAAGTTGCATTTTCTCCTTTTTTCTAATTCTCAATTGAAAGAGGATAACCAGAAAGGTACAGCATTTTAAACAGTGGGTAATAATTCTTATTTTATAGTCACATGAAAGCACTGGTAATTGCCTTCTACTTGCTGCGGCTGTAAGACATGGAAACAATAAGGTCTGGAGATAAGGTTGTAAGTATCAACAATTTTTCTTTCTATCCACTGAGATTTTAGTTTGGACCCGACAGTCATCATTGACTTATGTGCCATTTGAGCAGGCATTCTGGTGTCATTTCACAGGGACATGTGGCTTGATGGGCCTTTTATGAACAATTACACAATGGTGTAATTTACAGCATTAGCCTGGCACACTCTGCATGTCGCAGGATGCACGCAGCAGTAAGGCACAGTGCAGAGTGAAGGAAATCAAGAAATACAACACTGCCTGGGCAGATTCCCCATAAGTTCACAGCTGAGAAGCTGGGCATGTAAACCACATGAGATCCACACAAACGACTGAGAAAGGCTATCCCTCCCTTAGAAACCAGTTTTAATTCTAAAAGCCAAATTAACGCTGGGCACATTTCCTCTGAAAAGCAGAACTTCAGCATTTATGAAACTGAATTAAGTTTATCAAAATTTAAGTTCTTTTACTCTGTCCATTAAATCTTTTAAGCAAAAGCCATAATGATGATGGCTGTCATTATTTGCCATCACAGTAGCAGCATTTTGCAAGCACCCAGGAGCCCAGTCAATTGTACTGCAATGTTCAGTTCTAAACTATATCGATCCTAAGCTCCGAGTCTCAAATCAAAAGCCATTTCTGAGATTTTTAGTTGGTGTGACTCAAAGGCAGAAAAGGGCTATGTTAAGAGTCACTCTTCTGCAGGGATGCATCACCTCAGCAGCCATGAAAGGTAGTTCTAAATTTACAGTTCAAGAGTTGACTTGAGACACCTCCCAGAGCTTACACTGCCAGTCAGGTCAGAGACTCCATTTCTCTTAACATACTCCATCTGAGAAGCTTCTGAAACCAACAGAAGGTCTCACAGTGACTTCTACTGCATGTAGCAGTCCAGGCATGTGAAGAACATGAAAATGAGAGAAGATCTGTCGAACCCAGTAACCAGCTGATCTCCTTCTGGTGCACCATGGCTCAAGTGACAGAGTTACATACCATGCTGAGCTATGATCTTGGGCTGAGCAGCATGAATTCCCTCTGCTTAGCCTCCAGGTACATAAAGCATACCAAAAGCCCAGGAAGTGAATGAAAAGGATCTGGAGATTTTGGTCAACACTCAGCATGAGCCAGCAGTATATCCAGGTGAACCAGAAGGCCAACAGCATCCTGGCTTGTATCAGCAATAGTATCAGCAGAAGGGAGATGATG
Organism: Tympanuchus pallidicinctus; assembly: GCF_026119805.1. Lineage (NCBI taxonomy): Eukaryota > Metazoa > Chordata > Aves > Galliformes > Phasianidae > Tympanuchus > Tympanuchus pallidicinctus. The sequence continues at coordinate 4,561,958 of NW_026294721.1, forward strand.
GTATTCAGCTCTGGTGAGGCTACACTTCATGTTCCATCTTCAGTTTTGAGCCCCTCATGACATGACAGACATCAAAATGCTGGAGCATGTCTAGAGAAGGGCAATAAAACTGGTGAGGGGTCTGGACCACAAGTCTTATTGGAAGTAGCTGAGGGAACCAGTATTGTTCAGTCTAGAGAAAGTCTCTGCCAGCCTTTTCTTAACATCCTCATAATTCCCTGAAAGGACTGAGATGGAAGTCAGCCTCTTCTCCTAGGTAACAGTGATAGGACAAGAGGGAATGGCTTTAATTTGCACCAGGAGAGGTTCAGGGTGGATAACAGGGATAATTTCTTCTCAGAAATGTTGATGCATTGCAATTGGCTGCCCAGGGAGCTGGCGGAGTCACTGCCCCTGAAGGCATTCATGGAAAAGGTAGATTTAGTGCTCAGGGACTTGGTTTAGTGGGTAATGCTGGTGGGTAGGTAGATGGTTGGAATGGATGATCTTAGAGATCTCTTCCAACCTCAGCGATTCTACGGTAAGTAGGAGACTTTAATAAATTAAAAAAAAAAAAAAAACCAGCACAAAAATGATGTATGGAGCAGATAGAGCAAGCTACAGCTACCCCAGCATTCGCTGAGACTAAAACTCAGAAAGCCATTTGACCTTCCTGTCTCCTTGTGGTCCATGTACAGGACTCTGTCACCTTGTCTGCAATAGTATACAGCTTCAGGGAGCTTGGAAAGCAAACCAATGCAATTTTAAACCTCTGAGACTGCAGAAAAAGTCACCACATACTGATTTTACCACTTCTAGACCAATGACTCTTATTAGACTTTTATGAAGTAGGAAGACATCGTGGTCACCTATTGTCTTCTCAAAGAAAAATGGCCAGTTTTCTAGGCAAAAAAAAATAAGAGCCTAGATGGAATGTATGATTCTATCCAGCAAATCTGCCTTCAAACAGAAAGCTGAGTGATAGAAACATAGAATCGTTCCAATTGGAAAAGACCTTAAAGATCATCCAAAGTCAACAGAAAGTCAAGGAGGTGTATGGAGGCTCTGACATTCCCTACTCCCTCTCCACCTGCTGAGTGGCTATGAATATCATTCCCAAGTACATTATTTTTCGATTTACTGAACACAGAAATTAAATGCCAAATTTTTTTCCTGAGCAACACTCTTTCTTCTGTCCCAAACTACTTAACAGTCTTGTCAAATTGTGTGGTATTAAATTGCAATTAATTTCTACTTTACATTTCTTCAAGAGAGAACTCTGTTTCAGAAGTGGCTGGAGCATTGTTTAGATATACTTTGGTTTTGTCCCTAATAAGATTGAGTTTCCTTGCTTCTAGTCCCACACTTCGATTAGTGTATCACAGACAATAGTTACTGAGGATTAAGCTCTCTTCACCAACAAAAACAAGTTGAGGCTAATATTAATTTGTTCTTGACATATAGTCCTTTTTGCTGCAAATGGGCCAAGTTAAATGGAATAGCCTCTGGTTTAGTTAGTCAAAATTCTCAAGGTAAGTACATGATCTCACACTCATAAAAAATAAAAACTCATGAAGAAAAATACAGAATAATCTCTGTTCCTCTTTCAGCAGACATGACAGGTAATAGGACATAACTCATTAGAGCAGTAGAGCTCATTGTCAGCAAATGTTGTAAAGTAAAATAAATGGGAATTAAAATTAATTCTTCATTAAGATTTGATGAAGACGCTGTCCTTGAGCTGTAAATCCCAGGCACCTCTCCTTTGGAGAGACATTATCAACCTGCAAGTCCCCCTGGGAGTTCCCCTGCAAGTCTGGGAGGCCTATATGATGTACTGTTACTGGTATACACACTTTGCATTCCCCTGTTATCATGCTCATCTCCATAGGAACCACTTGTACCACAGACTGCTGGAGGGTCTCCTGGTCCTTCACACCAGTCTACTGAAATCACAAAGACTTGTGGGTGCAAAGCAGTTTAATTCTTTCACTCTTCCCAGTTTACTTCAGTTCAAGGATGGCCTGGTACATGCCCAGAACATGCAACGTAGTTATCTTTGGAATATATCTTCTATTGTTTTGGGAAGATACCTGCTCCCTGTCCATCTCTACTGAATAGAAAGAAACCTGAGATTGAAGGCATAGCTACTAGAAATCTGAAGTCAGGTGAGCTGTACCCCACATCAAGATCTAGGTGTAGGCTCTTCAGTAAGAATGGGATTCTTCTGTTGTATCTTTCGGTAGGCACCTGTGTTTCCAAGCAGAAATAAAGACATAATTCATTCATTTGTACAATGGCTGTAATTGCAGTCATTGTTCTGCAAAAAGGGCAACACCACACTGTGTGAAGTGGTATTCCAAAGGGCAAGATGAGGAGGGATAATCCTCCTGAAAGGATGCTTACCCACCCTGACAAAGAAGGGTCTGAGGGATCTGATTCTTTTTGGTTTGTATAAGGAGAAGGCACGTAAGTGCTCTGAAGTTGAAGGAAAACACTGACAAAGAAAAATTGGTGTGAAATTGGTCATTAATATATTTAAGCTGGCGATTAGAAACAAGTTCCATTAAATCAACTCCCAGGCAAGACTGAAAGAAGAGAAAAACTGACTCTGAGACAGAGCTTCATACTGTGAAGAGGAAGATACAAGGTGCTGCTTTTGATTACAGGCAGCTCAGTGTGCTGACCCACAAGACCCCTTTCAACTTCACACTACTGTGTTCTCCAACGCTGTCATTGCCTTCATCATTACAAGTGGAAATTGAGGGCACTCAGCACTGACCAGTCCTAGATCCCAGCGCAAAGAACTCTCACACTTAAATTTGCTTTTCTCAGTTGCTGAAAGTATTGGCTCAACAGAATCCGAGAAGAGCCAGCCAGGCACAGTATTCCCTGGTCCCCTTCATTTCTTCAGAAATAATTTCTCAGAAAACATGTTTCCATTTTACAAATGGACTCCCAGAAAAGTCCTGGATTAGGCATTTATTTTTTTTTTTTTTTCTTCATCTGCTAGTGCAAACACATTTTAGTCAATGTGAAATCTGGCTGCAGCAGCTCCCTTTGGAAGGATTACAATGACAGCAAAAGGAGGCTGATGAAAACTGTGACAATCCTCGCTCTCCCCAACAGATTCAGAGCAGTGAATGCTAATGTTAAAAAGTACAAATGGCACTGCATGCAATTTTAATGATTATCATATGAGAAAAAGAAAAAACATCTGTGGAAGTTAGGAAATCTTAATGGGAGATTTAATTGACTTCATTTATCTAAGGGGACATGCATGTGTCTCGGGACCTCCAAATTAGGTGCTAGAATTAATGGTTTGCTTGATGGAGGGTGCGCTATACCCAAGAGTCTGTAGCTGTCATATCTCACTCCAAACAGGAAAATCAAGGTTATAAATCACCTTTATCACCAAGACAATGATTAAGAACAAAATGTAACGGTTTAGCACAAGAAGTGAATGAATGACTGCTGCCGGACCCAAAGGCCTCCAACTATAAAATGAAGAACTGCGATTAAGCAGAACAAAACTCTTCAACTTACCTCAGGCCATAAGGATCAAATTAAGCCTCAAACCATTTAGGAAATGGCTTTCATAACATTTCTTGTTATGAGCATCTTGGCAAGTGTTCAGGAAGTTCATTAGGAAACAGGAGCAACAAATGCGCTTTACTGACTCAAGAAGAGAAGGCTTCTTGGAACTGAACGCATCAGAAGTCAGCAGCAGAGAAGGCCATGGTTTTAGCTGAGTGTAATCCATTCAGGCACAGCCTGGTGGCCCAGAAGTGATTCCAGTCTTTCTCTTTTCTATTTGTGCAGATACCCTGGCACACTTTCATTTCTCTTTTAACTTCATGTAAGAAATGAGTAGAAATTTAATGGATTTTTTTGGTGTTTCCCATCACTGGAAACATTCAAGGCTAGGCTCTGAGCATCTGATGAAGCTATAGTTGTCCCTGCTCATTGCAGGGCAGTTGGATTAGATAGCCTTTAAGTGTACCTTCCAACTTCAACAATTGATTTGATTTTCTACTTAAGAAGGCTGCAAAACATCAGTTCACCCAAACTCAAGATACATCTGTTGAAGACAAATCCAAATTTTTCAATTTAAAAAAAATATATATTTTCTTCAGAAACCTATGTTTGTCTAAGTTACCAAAAATTAAGAATATAAGGAAATTATTGAAAATTAAGATACAAACCCCAGAATTGACCAAAAGAAAACATTTCTGCTGAAACAAGCATCTTGGCCCCCCTTCCCTCTAAAATGAACTTGTACATTCATCCCAACTCTCTATGTGGATATGCACAGAAAGGCTGCTGACAGCAGTGGGGTAACTCAAGGCACTCAACCAATGCCAAATGAATAGGTACAGAGCACAGCCCCAGGTCTTCATCTGCTTCTCCCAGCTATTTCAGGAGATTTCTCTGCTGACTGATTCCACTCCACAGGAAATGCACCCACTTGCTATTCCTTCCATCACTGGGTAACTTTGCAAAAAGGTACTCCATTGGCCTGAGAGGTGCCCAGAATCTCCTTCACTCACCAGCAAAGTGCTGTAAAAGCCACTCATGATGTGAAAGCCTCAAACCTCTCCCCTAGTTGCTTGCAATCAAAATCAAGAGTCCAAATTGCACTCAACACAGAAACGTGGCTGCTCCTCTACCCATCTCTGCACTGCATTTTAGGTAGCAGCAAATTGTTTGCTGGCTTTTTAGAGGGTTTTATGGTTTGGATAAATGGAGATGCAATTAACTTCAGGCACCTTCATTAGTAGATACATTTGGTAAGCTGTCAGTCCAAAACGGTCTGTATAAGTTTAAAGCAAATGTAACCTGAAAGCTCAACAGCCATCTGTGACTCTCACATTCCACTGGCATTTCTCATGTAAACTGGATGGATTGTCTTGGTGCCCAGCTCCATATTTATCTGCCTTTTTTTTAAACCAGGAGATGACAAAGATAGTTACGGAAAGCTACTCTCATACCTTGTTTTTCTCAAGTAATCTAGGCCATGAAGGAAGGTGCTGAGCTCTACAAAGAACCATCTGCAGGTTGCATTTTGATAGAAGGGGACAACTAAGGCAGTCCCTCTGAAAGTTATTGCCTGAAGGAAGAGTTCATTGACCTCATTCACCTAAAAGCAGACAAGAAGACCATCTTGTCTGAGGACACGTCCCAGGGCGAGATTTAGTGTGACAGCAATCAAGGGAAGAAAGCAGGCTGGTATTCCCCCAGTATCCTTAAGAAGTCCTCTGTGCTTCTGCATGTATTATTTCAGTCCCTCTAGCATCTGTTGACTTCCTTAAAAAAAAAAAAAAAAAAAAAAAGCCAGGAGTAGGAATTCTCACATTTAAGATTATCCACAAATATTAATGTGCAAATATACATGTATTATCTCAAATAGCACAGCTGTTCTGAACCAGTTTTCATTCTCTCCAGTTATAAGAGGGAGATTTGGTAATTGTGGATGAGCTGCTTTGAGCTCCCCTTCACGGAACCATTGAGATGACAAGGTGAAACGTTCTCTGCTGTAATTATTACTATTTATCCTGAGCCATGAAATGTGTATATGCGACACAGCACAGTTGAAACACTATTATATACCTCTTTAAGTCTTCAACTACTACTGAAAAAGAAAGAAAGAGCAGCTTGGGAACAGGCAAATTTGCTCCACAGGGTCAGGGGAAGTCACCTTGGCAGATGGAAGAAGGGGAAAGAAAGATGAATGGATAGCCCAGATGAGATCCAGTTATCAGTGGTTTCTGCCCTCCCACAACTGATCTGTTCAAAGCAATTTATATCTCCTCAGCACATGGAAGACACAGACCTACTGCAGCACATTCACAGGAGGGCCACAGAAATGATACAAGGGGTAGAACACCTCCCTACAATGACAAGTTGAGAAACTGGGTCTGTTCAGCTTGAAGAAGGGAAGGCTAAAGTGAGACCTGATAGCAGCCTTTCAATACCGGAACAGGAGCAACAGGAAAGAAGGTACAGACAATTCAGCAGGGTTTGTGGTAACAGGACAAAGGGAAACGGTTTCAAACTGGAAGAGGTGAGATTTAGACTAGCATATAAGGAGAAAGTTGTTTGTTTTTTTTATGGTAAGGGTAGAGAAGCACTAGTACACATTGCTCAAGAGAACTGGTGACTATGCTGTAAATATCCCTGTTCAGTGCAGGGGAGTTGGACTAGATAGCCTTTAAAGGTCCCTTCCAACACAAACAGTTCCATGATTCTATGCTGAGCAATGAGCAGTAGCTACAATTTGGCATGAGCCCCATCAGTTGGGGCCTGGACCCTCTAGCAGACTGTGCATTGTTCCAAGGAGACTGGAGTAGCAGAGGAGGAGGGGGGTTGAGCATACTCAGCTCCTTCCTGGTACAAAAATTCCTGGTACAAAAGAGATGCAGGTGAGATGCACAAGAGACAGGACCTGGAAATCCTTGGGCTAGTAGCACACACTTGTCCTGGCTACCTGGAAACAAAACTTTAGGCACAACCTCTCACCTCAGCACAGCAAAGTTTTGAGCATTTAATCACAGAAACATTTTTCCATACCCAAACAAACACCACTATTAAATCACCCCTAAGCAATGCAGCAGCTAACGCTTGCTGACAGCAGAGCTGAGTGCAGCAGGGAGGGGCTGCCCTGCCTCCCTAGAAACACTCGCTATCAATCTGTTTTTCCAAACACAACGAACAAAAATAGCCCATGCAATCCTGATGGAAGCTTTTTCTGTGGGATACACTTCCCTCTGCTGTTCAAATGTGCCAATTGCAATGCAGTGGCAATATGCCTGTGCTTCTGAGCACCCAAGGATATCTGGTTGATACTCGGTGTTAAACTCAGCACTAAACTTGTAGGGTGATATTTATTAATTGGTGCCATCTGAAGGAAACTGTGGCTTATCTACTTTGCTAGTTAGATTTGCTTAGAAAGCATACTCAGATCCTATCTGAACTTGGAGATTTCTGAAATAGAATTTGTTCTGCACAGAAATTAAGGCCAAGTATTTCCTGCAACAGAGCTTTACTGGAGTTGTACACACTGCTTGTGGCTAAAGAAGCCACAAGCAGCAAGACTGCAAAATGCATTCTCAACACAGCTACTCAGTCATATCACTGTTCTTGCTGCAGCACTGTACTGCACATACACAGCAAAAAGAGCAGCTTTATTCCAGCAGTCAGTGATGTTAAAGAGCCAGTTCTGGATCACACCCTCACAGGTTTACTTGATTTAATTTGTCCAAGAAGTGGCACACACTCATTCATCCCAAATGCCTTCCTTGTGGAAGAACTCGTGCACCTGGGTGAGGGCAAAGAAAAGAATAAGGGCTCAGTGCTCTTCCTTACAGATGAAGGATAACTCTCTCCCAGGAATCAAATCCCAGCAAAGTATTCTACTGGCTTCTCTTTCCTGGGAGCAGAAGGATGACTCCCACTGACACCCACAACTTTAGGTTGTGGATGCCCCATCCCTGGAGGTGTTCAAGGACAGATTGGATGGGGCCCTGGGCAGCCTGGTCTAGTATTAAGTGTGGAGGTTGGAGGTCCTGCATATGGCAGGGGAGTTGGAGATTAGTGATCCTTGAGGTCCCTTCCAACCCTGGCCAATCTGTGATTCTGTGACTGGAGAACCATGACGAGAGGTGACAGCATAGAATAGGAAGCACCTTGAAGATAATTCAACTACATCCCCCTGCTACATCCTGGTTGCCATCCACTGGATCATGTTGCCCAGAACCCCATCCAACCAATGCCTGGTGTACATCTCTGCTCCTCCAGTAGTGCTCATAGGCTCCCCCAGAATCACAGAAGCTGTCCTAAAAAAAGGAGCAGAACTGAAAGGGGAGTTCAGCTCAGCACATTCTGATATCAGTTCCCCAAACACAATTCCTCCTGGCTATTGCAGCCACCCTTATTTAGTCCTATTTTTGCAAAAGCTTCAGTGACATGTAATTAACTTTGTGCTCTGGGCAAAGTCTCACAGAAGTAAAAGTGCTTTAAGTGCACATACAGTGGAAATTTACTGTTTGTAAAGCAGGGTATATGCATAAGAACTGCTGATACAAGATCATGTTTTGTTACTTTTATTCTTTATTCTTTCTGCTCAGAGGAATTTGAGATATTTCCTTCTAAATTTATTGAATTATCTGCCATCAGCTTTTATTTCATGCAACCATTTTAGTCTAATCTCTGCATAGCAGCCCAGCACCTTATATATAACCTCCCCAGTCCAGAGGCCTTCAAGGCCAGGCTAGATGGGGTTTTGAGCAGCCTGCTCTAGCAGGAGGCATCCCTGCCTATAGCAGAAGGTTGGAACTGGATTATCTTGAAGACCCCTTCCAACTCAAACCATTTCATGATCCGATAACATGAGTAGAAATAGCAAAGTCCTTGGTCTGCTCTGAGTGTCCATCATATATTACTGAGGGGAAAAAAAAGCAAAAAACCTTGTTTGATGGTTTTAGAAGGATTTGTTATCCTGTTGCAAGATATAAAGATATAAAGTTAATATCTAATCGGGTTAGAGTCATTCTTATACAAAATTATACCTTCCTTACTTAAGTAGTTTCTTAACTCATGCAAAAAGCAAGCAAAAATACACTTAATTCCCCAGTAAGTGTAAAAACATCAAACAAATGGTGTGCTATAAGAGCAGGATGAGAACAGTTAGATCTTCTGTCTCAGTCTTCATTGAAGGCATCTGAACTCCTCTGAGGAACAGCACCATGGAGAAGAAATGGCAACTCAAGAACTTTACAGAAGAGCACTGGGAAAAACTTTTCTGGGTCATCTTGCCCAGAGAGCTATGCGAACCCCATCCCTGTAGGTGCTCAAGGCTGGGTTGGATGGGCCCCAGACAGCCTGAGCTGGTGGGTCAAGCAGCCCACAGCAGGAGTTGCAGCTGGGTGGACTCTAAGGTCCACTCCAACCCAGACCAGTCTGTAATCTTATCTAGTCCACTCTCTAGGGAGAACCTAGACCAGTTCAGATCTCCCTTACATGCTCCCAAATATTTATATCCATACATAGTGGAGACCAGGACTTGGGTGCTGCCAACATGAACTGAAGGAAGAAGATCCGTGCCCAGCCCTCATCAGGGGAGACCGAGAATGTTCATCGTCCCAAAGAACTGCAGGATGCAGCCTACAAGCTGCTCCAACAGCAGTGGGACATGGAGCAGGGTCAGGATGGAGACTCCATGGTGGGCTGGAGCATTTGGGCAGTATGCTTTAATGTGGATTCTCCTAGAGACATTCAGCAGTGCCCCCGCACTTCTGTTTTTCTTCCTTTTGGGAGGGATTGTAAATCAGTTTTGATCTCTAATTGGACACTTCTACCTCTGGTCATCATATCTTATCAATTCTTGATTTAAAATTTAATGACAAGGCACAGGCACAGAACTAGGTAGCCAGCAAAATTTGTTTCCTTAGGAAATCAAGCTAAAAATTCAATTAACAAACCCAACAGCGTCAAACTACCTTGAAACTTCAGTTACTTATTAGCTTTGCCTTTGCAGGTGTTGAAGACAATAAAATTCCCAGCACTGAAGCCCCAGTCAGACATTGAAAAGCAGCCAAGCTCCTAAGGCTGGGGCGCTGGAAATAATCTGTTTCCCTGCCAAAGCCAGAAGAAAGTTAACAAGCAATTTAAGTTTCAAGGCAAGCCGTTTTCATGTGTGTTGTTCATTTATTTGTCTTTGCTAGATAGGTGTTTTTTCTTTCCTTCAGTCCTTAACTTTTAAATGTGCAAGGCTGCCAGGGAGGAGAATGATGTGCTGCAGGGAAGATTTGGAAGGAGGTTGAGGCAACATAAAAGCACTTGCTTTAAAGGCAGAGACAGGGGGTGGATCAGGTCAGCTCTGCCAGATCACAACAACCTGAGATGTGCAGAGGGTTGAGATGCTACCATAAAGAAAGCCATCTGCCCACCTAACCTGAGGACAAGCCACAGCATAAATCAGGCAGTGCAGATTCAAGGGTGCTGCTGTATTGATCACATCTTGTAGCTGCGCTGCCTCAGAAGAAATTCAGATTTGATGCCCCAGCTCTGCCAACCACAGCCAAAGCCACAGGCTCCTACACGAAAAGAAAATCCACCTGCAAAGGGAAAAACCAGGTGCAAGCTCTCAGCAGACTGCTCTGCAAAGGGCCAGTGAGTAATCCAACTATTACTATGGTTGTTTCCCTAATGATCTCCTGTTCAAAGGGGAACTCGCACCGTTTCAACCATTCTCCCCAGTGAATACCCTGGGAAGGCAGCAGCTCTTCCCATCCTTCACACTCTCCACGAAGCCTCAGACTGATTACCAAAGTCTCTTTAGCTTCCTGTGATTCAGGTGCCACTACTTTTCTATATGTGCAGGCTGCAACTCACCACCAATTCTGTGATTCAGCCATCGGAACAGATTTGAGAGGAGGGGCTGTGGATGCCTTTTTGGTGCTAAATCCACCCCCTGCAAAGGTGCTCTCTGGAGCAACATACACCTTAGAGCAACTGAAAGGCAAATCAGTCGTTTGTACTCAAGCTGCCAGGATTCATTGCTTCTTCTAACTGCCAACTGGAATTCAATTGGAGGGATTCAATCCAGACATGCATCTAACTACTCCCCCTGCTTCCTCCCACCATTGTTTTTGAACTCTCCTGGAGATCAGAATTTAGGGGCGTCATCATCATCTGCTTCCTCTTGTTTCTTCCTTCAGTTCCCACACACATCCCTTTAAAACAGCACATGGTCAGACTGCAGCTTGGCCAGGCAGGGAGAGAAATGCTGATTGCAGGGTCAGGGCAGCTGTCAGAACTGCCCAGGAGCAAAAACCACTTCATCTTTTGGAAAGTAAACAAATAGGAAAGGAGCATCAAAGAGACCAGCACTGCCAAGGTCACACAGAGTCAGAGGGAGGAGACCTCATGCATCCCAGCTGCCTGATGGCCTGGAGGAACAAGCTGTCCTTGTCCTGAGCTTTTTGCAGGGCAAGGGGTGACTGCGCATGAGAGGCATTGACTCAGATGCTCCAGGTAACCACGTGCTGTGGTTTCAGGAGGTCTCTTGCCACAGCCCTTTGTTCCTTTGCCAAACAGACGAGGTGGGCAGGAAGAAAAAAAAGCAATTACATTTTGGATCATCTGCTTGAAAATGCACAGCTCACTTATTGGAGCTTCACAATTCCAGTTTGCATCTAAGCCACCCACCTTGTCATCATGCCAAGAAACAACTGGAAATTGTTTTTCCAGCTGTCTTCTTGCAGCTCAGTCACCATCCTTAGCAATTTGTCACATTGCATGTTCCCCCAGAGGATTCTAACTGTGATAGGTATCCTGAAGAACACACAATCCTTAACTCCTCCAAGGACAGTGACCCCACCACCTCCCTGGGCAGTCTGTTCCAACAAGTCACCACTCTTTCTGAGAAGAATTTTTTAATACCCAACCTGAACCTCCACAGTACAATTTGAGGCCATTACTTCTCATCCTAAACACACACCAGCAAATTGTAGCATGATACTAGACAACCACATCCTCATTGCTCTTTTATAAGAGCAGCTCTCTTTCTCCCACTTTGGATTTACCTACACCAATTAACTTCTGTTTGTTCGTTCATCCTTCACTGCACTGCTCCAGTGACTTCATAAGACAACTGAAACCTCAAGGGACTGCCATAATCTTGCCCACAGGGAACAGAGTTGATGATGGCTCAAATTGTTTGCTCTGGTGGCAGCTACAATGCTGTCACAGCTACAGTGGATATAAGGCTTTAAGCATCAACTTTGTAGAGTCATATTAGCTACAGATTTCTTTATGCATTAATTTAGGGTACAAAAGTAATTAGAAGTACCCAGACCTCAAAATGAAGTCACTAGAGAGACTGAGAAATACCTAAGCCAGTGTGTTCCCATCATGCCTAGGAACCATACATTAGTGGATAACACACACTACCTGGAGAATGTCCATCCCTCAAAGAAATGCTTGCTGTATGACAGACATTGAAAAATGCCGAGTCCTACCAACCTTCTGGTCACTATGGATAATTCCTAAAGACCTAGTAGAAATCAAGCATATCCAGAAAGTGTTTTGGCTCACCTGAGGGACATGAACAAACTTTATCACTGCAGACACTGCATTCTTGTGAGATGAAGCCCATCCTCCCTATCCCAGCTTTTAACACATCCGAATTCCCCAAAACAACAAAAGTTGAGGTTCTGTTAACCCAGCTTTGACACAGTGAAGATGAATATGACTCTCTCAAGCATTTTTCCAGCTTTTCTTTCTATAACCACAAGTTTAAGTTTTCTGGTATTATTAACTTGCTTAAAGGATACCTGCACTGCATTTCCAACATACTGAGTTTTGTTGAAGTCAGCAGGATAATATTTACTCACTGGGATTCCTCCAGGTGCAAAAAACTGCATTTAAGCCCTAGTTACAAGGCAATGGAAGGCAAGACTCAAATGAGAAGATATATTTAAGCCAGAAGTGCAAGCATCAAGTCATACATACTGCTTCATGTACAGGTTAATACTGAATATGAGGAGTAGCCAGATAACAGCCCTTGCCTGGTAGAGGCATGCAAATGAACTGGAAAGAAAAGAAATAGAGCCATCTAACTGTATATATCTGTTCCCCTTGTCTGTTTGGAGAATGCAATTAGCAATAGGTAATTGCTCAGCTTAGAAATGCTAGACCCTGTAAGGTAGCTTTCGTGGCATAACACAAAGGATATATAATATTAATTAGTTACCCTGCCTCAAGAGATAGTTTCAGTAATGCTTAGTGGGTCAGACTGTAATCAAATTTAGCCTTTACATTGTGGTCTAATGGAAATACATCAGGTGAAATTTAGAACAAGAAGCTTGCATAGACAGAATAGGAACATTTCTATCACACTTCCATGGCATCTCTTTTAGTTTTGCACTACATTAGAGAAATAGGAGTCCAAAGCCCCTCTGCTTTCTCAGCACACTGAACTTGTTGCAAGGTAGACCTTCCTCCCAGCTCAACCACAGGCAGAGGAGCTCCCCCACTGACAAATTTGGAGGAAAGCCCCAGGGCTGGCACTGCAGCTGAACCTGATCTACTTGCTACACTGATTATGCCCTGTAGGAGAAATGCAAGCTGGGGAAGCCAGAGAGATGGTTCCTCTTAATAGTCTACAAACTGTGACCAGGGGCAACTCTTCTATTTTTTGTCCCAGTGCTCAGTACCTTTGCATCACACATCTTAATACAGCCAGCACTAGATATCTGAGCCTCGTGCACTGCAAGGGGATCTTGCCACCAGATTGTATCTTTAAACACTGCTATAACACAGCGTTCCTAGCGACTCCCTAACAATGATTTTGACTGACACACTCAGTGACAGGACAGCAAGGTGCCAGGTTACAAACCCCAAAAGCCCAAGTATCAGTTTTAGCAGGTGATGCAACCATCTCAAACTAACCATTAGCATTACTGCCGCTGCTACAAATCAGCAAACTGACTACAACAGGCAACAAGTAACAAGAACTTGTTCCTCTTGAGCCACAAAAAAATTCCTCCCTCAATTTCCCAGCAGACCCCCAAAAGACTTCAAATCTTCAAATGTGAGCTCAGGCTCACAAAGTAATTACAGTTGGGGAAAACCTGGGAACACCAGGGACAATTCCTATGGTGACCCCACCCTGGTCTAGGACAGCTAGCTTGCTTTGTCTAAGACAAACCCCACTGAAGTGCACACACTGACATCACATCACCAATAGCTTTATAACATGAGCATCATTTCACCATCCACAACCATTACATACAACCCAGCTGGCTGGTGTTATACCTGGAATGCACCAGTCAGATTTAGGGGACAGCACTACAAACATTTCTCTTGCTCTGTGCCTTCCACCATCTTCCAAAAGCCAAGAGAGATGGATTTATTTTGTCTCTGATTTATTTTAGATTAGTGCATTGCCTGATTGGACAGGCTTTTAAGGGGCTTTATTAGAAGTTAGGTGAGAAGCACACTTGGCTAATGAGTAAGAACGTATGAATCACTTACCTTTCACAGATGTTATTTGGGCTTTATTAATTAATTAGGCAACAAGGAAAAAATGCCTTGAAACACATTTATCAGTTAATTCTAGAAGAGAGTTTTTAATCCAGAAAATTATTTGACATTTACAGCTTAACTGGTTCACAAGACGACTTGCTTTGATTTCATATTGTTAGAAATCAATGCACAAGGTTAAGCATGACATTATAATCCAAGGTTCTGTGTCATAAACAGGACTGTAGTTATGCTAAATCAAGGTAGGCCAAATTTACTGCAGAGTCCTAGACAGCATAAATAGTTAATTCACGGATATTGCATTACCTGGTTTAGAGGTAAAAAGAGTTGTTAAGAACAGCTCTGGAGTCGTTCCCCAAGGCTGCTTTGCAACTGCTGTCATTCATCTTCCATCCACCCTGCCAAGCTTCTGAGTATTTTGAAAGAGGCATTTTGATTTTAGCAATAAAAATAAGTAGCTTGAATGTCGCTTGGTTTGTTGCTGTGCAAGCATAACCCCCCAGTATCTCCACGAGTTTCATTTTAAAGGGATGAACCTCTCAAGATCAGCCTAGCAAATGTGTTTGTAATTTCACAGCCAAAACAGAAACCTCATTAGAAAGAAAAATCTCTTTTGTATAAACATCAGTAAAAAGCTAACAAATGAAAAAGCTTCATGTTAAAATAATTAGCATACACATGCAATCGTGTTTGCAAGCAGTATGCCTGTAGCTATAGCTGCCTGCTTGAGAAACAGGACTCCCATAGGTTTCTATGTCTTTGAAAACCATGCTCTGTGCATGTTGCTAAGAAAACAAGAGGGAGGAGGTCAGATACCACATTAACTCTCTAATGTTACTGATGACAACACTAATGTACCGTGAAATGTACTTAAAAACATGATGTAATGCAAATTGTAAAGGGAGATCGTTGGGAGTTGTTACTTCCCCCTTCTACAACAGAAGGAGAAGAGAAAAACAATTCAAAATGGATTACTCAAGTGACAGAAAAACCCACCTTCTCATAGCTATGCTCACAGGCGTTTTGGAAGCAAGATTATCCAGATCCCTTCCAGTTATACGACAGGATGAGGAGAAACAGCCTCAGTTGTGCCAGGGTAAGTTTAAGCTGGATATCAGGAAAAACTTCTTTACAGAAAGGGTTGTTAAGCAGTGGAATAGGCTCCCCTGGGAGATGGTTGAGTCACCATCCCTGGATGTGTATAAGAACAGTTTGGATGTGGGCTCAGGGACATGATTTAGCAGAGGGTTGTTAGAACTCTGGTTAGGTTGTGGTTGGACTCAATGCTCTTTAAGGTCTTTTCCAACCTGAGCAATTCTATGATTCTGTATATATTAGTGAGATTTCTACATGCCTTTAACAAAGAAATGGTTTCGTGTTTGTCTGAGAGTTTCTGTGAATATCCCATAAACTTTTTGTTCTTGTGAAAGTCTTAAGTTACTTTTTCTATAATGGCTGGGAAATAACTCCAAAATCAACCTGATATCAAATGCAAGTTCATTGTGATGCTTGGAGGGCAACTGACTCATACACCAGTTTGTTTCTGGAAAGCAGGTTTTTGACAGAAGTAATTTATATTCCATGAAGAAATTTATGGTTTTTTTTATAGTAACCTTTAAAATCTTTTCCTTTCCCCCAAATAAATCAAATATTTGAACCTCCTTAGGCTTTCAAAGAATTGATTGCGAAAAAGCAGAAATGGAATGAAAACACCTTTTTTCTTTAAATTAGAATTACAAGTGCATGTTGTTTTACTTCAGTATTTTCCTTTGAGGGGTAGAAAATAAATAGCTACATAATAAGATGAATTAAAACAACACAGAAGGACTCCTGACATTTTTCTTAAAAAGAAAAATGAAATATCGTTGCGTGTGTAAAGCTGCACTCATAGATTTTTGTTAGTCATTTATTTTGTATGGTTATGGCTTCTTACTGAGATTGTGGCTTCTCATAAGATGGCATTGCTCCATCTTATAGGGGCTCTAGATTACTTCAATAGGTTTTGATATAGCTTTGAATTTCACAGGAGGGCAGGGGAAACATAGAAAACTTCAGCTGACTTTTTCCCCTTCAGTCCTCAGTTGTTCCTTTTCACATATATTTATAGCCACTTCCAAGGATGATAACTTCTTTGAAAGGGTTGCAATTTGAGCATTTTATACACCCCAGGTGCATTGCACCTATATAACTCTTATTACCATATAACTCTTTCTAACTATAAAACTCCTTTAGGGAACATAATATTGTTTGCATTAACTCAGGAAATAGGAACCAACCACCAGCATGTCAGGCCCCTCATACAGGGCATCACACATGTCCACATCCTTTATTCCTCAATGAAACAGGTCCAAGAGCCCTCTTATTCCTTTTAATGGACAAATAGATTATAAAAATATTTCTTCACAAGAGCAGCTCTGGAGATAAGAGTAGTTTATCAGGATTCAACAGGAGTGAATTTGATTTCAGCCAGTTTTAATCTCTAACTTTATCGTGCACCCAATGCCTTTGCATGCTCAGCTTTGCAGGAAATAATATAATGCCATTGCTGGCAATGGGAAGCCAACAGCAGGAGGTGAGACTGAAAGCTTGTTGCACATATGAATATTTATAGCTGTATTGTGAGCATCTATTTTTGTGGATTACACCAGAAGACATGATAACACATCACTAAGGGAAATTACCTTATGACTTTAACATCCATGTAATTTCTGTACCACAGAATGGCCCAGATTGGAAGGGACCTCAAGGATCATGAATCTCCAACCCCCCCACATGCAGGGCCACCAACCTCCCCATTTAATACTGGACCAGGCTGCCCAGGGCCCCATCCAACCTGGCCTTGAACACCTCCAGGGATGGGGCATCCACCTCTCTGGGCAGCTGTTCCAGCACCTCACCACACTCATTTGCAAAGAGCTTCAATTTCATTCACCTTGATTTGGTAGCATTTTATGTGAATGGTAAGCTCTGTTCTATCATTATTCTTATTACAGCTAATAATAAACATTCTTACCATAATTAATTGGCAGTTTTCTCTTTCAAATCCGTGATGAACAGCCAGGAGAAAGGTGCAATAAATACACGGGATATTTAGAAACTGCTTAAACAGTTACACTGCTAAGGACTTCCTACAGCTAAAATACATCTCTGCCATACCAGTGGTATTCTAGTATGCATGGAAGTGATGAAATCACAGCCATATTAGGAAATTAGGTCTTATTTTTCCTCCAAAACAGTTCATCTTAATTGCCTTAAACACCTCCTGAAACTACAGCAAAGAGAAAACTTAGTTGCAATAGAACTAGAGCTAATTTCACGAGCAGCGAACGAAAGTCTTCAGTGGGTTTAATCAGCTCCCTAATCATTTAATGAGAAGCAGTGTTAGATCCCCCCACAAGGATAGAGAGATGTAGAGATACATTCAGTGCTGTAAACTGGTGCCTTGGTGCATCTGAAATGCATGCACTGTGGAGTCAGACACCTGGAGTAGGCACAAACCACAAAGAACCTACAGGAGCTCCTCATTCTGCAGTGTTACACCATGTAGTTACTAAACCTGATAACTAATTACATAATTTCTACATATTTCACCCTCACTGGATGAGTAACTACAGCATCATTAATCACCGTACTCAGCACAAGTAAATAACACAGAGCATTAATGTGATCAAACCAATCCCATATTTGCCACTGTTGCTTTTATCACAGCACAAACACGGGAAGTGTTATCAGATGGAAACAGTCACCTTTAAAACACAATGCTGAGAGGTACTTTGAAGCACATCAGGAGTCCATAGTCCTAAAATTCAGTAAAAGCACGGGTTTCTCCCCAGATGTTTTCTCACAAAAGTGAAAATTTTCCCTCTTGTTGCCCCTAAAGACACCATGGAAACTGGGCCATCATTAGTCTGACCCAACACCCTGTGGGAGCAAACACCTGCAGAAGGTGATTTGAAACCACTAACATTAACCTCTTCCAGCATCATCCATGACCTTCCTCAGCTGACTTCCCTTGCACTCAGCTGACACATGCTCTGAGACATAAACTGTATTTTAGATATGTTCGTGGGAAGACTGAGCTGTTATTACTTTTACAACAGGAATAGATACACTGCAGTATTTACAGCCCCATTTCACAAGGCACCATACAGATGGGTCTGAAGAGACAGTCCCTTCCCTGAGCACAGTATGGATGAGGCAAAAAAACCCTCAAAATTTATTATAGTTACTCAGCAGCAAAGCAGAGGGAAAAGTGCCACTTCTGAGCTTGGTGTTCTGCCCAGACAATTTTACCATTCCTGCCTTTTAACACTTTTTAACTTTCCCTTTAGCTGGCATTTTGTTGAAACAAACTTTATGGTCCATAGCATCAGTGGTACCAAAATATGGCAATTAATCACAGCCAGCTGCCAAGTTTCTACTGAGTTCAACCATTTAAGTCACAATTAGCAGACACAATATTTCAGGACATCAATTTAGACAAAACATTGAAACGCTGAACCGAGTTTGATCTATGACACTGGCAAAGTTGCAACGAGTCCATTATCATACAGCTGCATTCATCATAATTTACCTAGTGGCTGTTGAGCACTGCTACATTCACTGGGCCATGAAGGAAAGGCCTATAAGCAATCCTTGAATCTACAGCCGTGATGGTTCAAACCAGCAAATTTCACTGTCTTGCTTCACACACACCCAATAAGACTCCAAGAATATATACTTCACAGCCAAAAAGACTTAACTTTGCAGTAACAAGTGCCAGACCAGCTGTACAGGCATTCAGCTCCCAAAACCACAGCTTAAGCAATAGCAACCAACTCTAGAGAGAGCAAGGCTCCTAACAGGTAAGAACCTGCTCTCACAACACTCTTCACTGATGGAACAAACAACTTGTACACCCAAAAACGTAAAAGGAAAAAGCTTACCTTTAGCCGCTGCAGAACACTTCATCTTTCCCTTCTCTCTGTAAAGCTCACACAATAATTCAAGAGGAGATGCTGGAAACCAATGAAGAGAGATGGCTGATGTTACCAGGTTATAGAGGCGTCAGACTCTTAAGTCAGCTCGCCAGCAAATCAGAACTCTTTCAGGATCAGCATTAGGTGCAGCTGGTAGGCTGACACAGGTGAGGCACATAGGGCTCAAATTGCCCACTGAGACTCATGCCCTACTTAGGCTGCAGCTGTGCCCATCCCCACTAACACAGTGTAAGGGGATCATGAAACATCCCTCCCCATCCACCTCTCTGAGCTCTATTCACCGTTGCCATTGTCTTCATTTGCATTTCAGACCAAGTAGAAGAAAAGCAGTCTGGTGTGTCTTTCTGTCTGTTATTACAAAGGAGTATTTCTTGAAAAGAAGGAGTTCCCCCTCTCCTTAATATTAAATTCTTCCCCAGTATCCTATTAATTCCTTTACTCACATGTAAAATTTATTGAGTTGTTGCTAGGTTTGGTATTTATCACAAACTGATTTAATTTTTTGTAGACACTTCCAAACGAAAAGTGGATTCACTCAGAGGCTGCTTAGAAACTACATAATTGCTCAGAGTAATTGAATGGCTGAAAGAAAAGAGAGAGAAACAGAAAGAGAAGTCAAGGGGGGGGAGGAGAGAACAAAAAAAGAAAAAAACTGGTTTGCTTTTTGGCAATCATTAATAAGATAGAAGATAATAAGATCAATAATAAGATAGAAGAAGGGCAAAAATTAGCTCCTTAAACAATCCTCTCCCTGTACCACTATTCTGATGCAGCCCGAGACATTGTTGTCTTCTGGGCTCCAAGAGCAAACAGCTTGCTCATGTCCAGCTTTTCATCCACCAAGACCCTCAAGTCCTTCTTTACAGAGCTACTCTCACTCAGTTCTTCTCCCAGTCTGTACACATATCTGGGATTGCCCCTACCCAAGTGCTACACCTTGTACTTGGCTTAATTAAACCTCTTTAGATTCTCGTGTGCCTGCTTTTTGAACGAGTCCATGTCCCTCTGGATGGTGTCTCTCCTTTATAATGCATCAACTTCACCACTCAGCTTGATGTGATCTCCAAATTTGCCAAAGGTACACTCAATCCTACTGTCTGTGTTGTTGATAAAGGTGTTGAAGAGCACCAGTCTTGAGACAGACGTGCTAGGGAAGACTACTTGTGTCTGTCCTCCACTTGGACATAGAGACTCTAGCTATGACCCTCCAACCAATTCTTGATCAATATGATCCACTGAGAGATTCAGCCAAGGGCTTTTTCATAGTTTGACCAGGATTCCTTTAGGAAGGAGACTCTGTGTTATCAATCCCACACCTGTAAGTCCATATCTGGATTCCCAAAGCATTCATGAGATTGTGCCCAGTGAGATTAAAGTTTTGCTTACAAATAAGCTGCATGTAAAGGCACAGAGCACATCCCATGATTCACATATATTCCCTTCATCTTCCCATACTCATGGGGATAACCCCACATCCCAAACCCCACTGGTCAACCACTACCATCATCCTCCACCCTTCCTATGCCCACCATTAAAGAGGCCTGAAAGAGATCAGCAATGTGCTCTAGGCATTTGCCTCACATGTGTGACCACACTGACCGTGTTCCACTCTAGGACAGAAGACATCTAAGGCCTGATGCCAGGACTGCCAGGTAACCATCAGTACCTGGTGCCTCTGAGCTGTGCCATTCCCTGCTGGACCACAGCATCTTCTCAGCCTTGATGTAGGCATCTCCGAGTGATCAAAGCAATGGATGCCTCTATCCAAGGCTACATGTGACTAAAATGACCTGACTTCTCCATTTGTCTGGATTTAAAATTATAAACAAGTTGCACAGAGCCTATTTCTGACTTGGCATGCTCTTACACTCAGAGGACCTTTTTTTAACTGATGATGTTCAAGATGATATATGGGTTTCCAAGAGCTAAAGTCAAATCGCATCACCAGGTTATTTTTTTGTTATTATTCATGAAGCCCATCTCAAAGCTCAATTCAAAGGGCATCTGTAAGCAGCCGGTGAAGAGCTGGAAAGCTTATTGCAATAAGTGAGTCATTTCTCAGTAGAAAATGAAAAACTTACCATGTCAGCAAGATGAATGCACATGGTAGAGCATTGAGAGAAAGACAAAATGAGATTAAGGGACTGGAAATGCAAAGAAATCTTAAGATAAAGCAAAACATATGAGTGGAAAGAACATCAAATGGAGTTACATAGAGAATTGTTCTTAGGAAGTTCCTCAGGCGATCCAGAGCTTCAGAATAAGAAAACCATTTTGTACCTCCTTGCCCACTGGGCTAATTTCAGAGACAGAAAGCCCAGGTGTGGAATAGTGAAGGTCACAGTTTTTCTCACAAACCACCACTAACCTCCATCCTTAAACCTGGAGTGGAAAACACCATGGATGTTGCTACATCAATGATTCTGCATGTTTTGTGATATTAGCAGGTCGTGGTCTTGAAGACCAGCATTTTGACATCTTTTTCCTAGGTGGCAACACTTCAACATCATATCCTCCCTCAAATATTTGCCATTCTAAAGCAAATTATTTTGGCCACCTTGCAGGCTGTACATTCTCCATTCCTGTGGCCATCCCAGCTGTTCTCTGTAGGGCTTCCATTTTAATGTTATCTTCTGAGCATGAGTTTTATATAAGTCATAATATGGACTCACATAACATTTACAAGGATATTTATATTTCTCTCCTGGAAATATAGCTTGCCAACATTAGCGTCTTCGTTATAGTTTCATTGTACTGATGCTTGGCCAGATGCTGCCATCAGCCCAGGTTTCTTCCTCCCCCCATACCTCGTTTTATACTTGGGTTTTGAGAAGGTTGGTCCTTGTTCACATAGATAACTGCTGAATAAATCTTTACCCTAGTTCTGCTTTTTAGCCCCCTTATCTAATACCAAAGGAGGCAGCAATGTCTCTCTAGTACACAAATTACTTTTGAATAAATCAACAAATGGTACTGATTTTAGGAGATGCAAAGGACTCTCTCTAACAGAAGAACACCTCTTTTCACTCAGTGAAGACTTATCTTTTTGTAACATACCTGTTATTTAAACAACAGGTATCAGAATCCACTTGCTGTACAAATATTGGCATATAGAAAACATTGTGTGTTTCCTATTAAGTTGCACAGGCAAACTTTTAAAGAACGAGAGATAAAGCAACAAATAAAACAAGGCGCAGAAGTACCAGGGTAAAGGAAGAAAGGGAAAAGCTTTGTGGCTCCTTGTAAGTATGTATGGGAACTGCTGACTCATGGCCTGAACCTCTGATTGACCACCTGAGGCAAGCAATGAGTCAGCCCTGGAGCACAGGTGAAGGCAATTCACCTGTGCTACTGGAAGGGGTGGAGCCTGGCTCCACCTCTCTTAGACCCCCATGTAAGTGCTGACTACCATGGGGGAAGAGTCTCTTTTGGAGATTGCTCTTCTTGGAGTCTTCTCAGTGAGCCTAGGACAAGGGTAAGCTTTCTGTCTATTATTCTTTAGTGTAATTAGCTGTTTAGTTTAACTTTTTTTGTGTGTTTCTTAATTATTACATCTGTATATTCATTGATTATACATAAATATGACCTGTTACAACTCATGTACTTCACTCCCATGGATGCGGTTGGGAGCACAGTGGTGATGGTTTGATAGCTGGACTAGATGATCTTAGGGATCTTTTTCAACCTTAATGATTTCTAACCCTATGATTCTATTCCATGGCATGATCATCTACCTGAATCTACCTTTCTTTACATCTACCTTTCTTTGTAAGGAGAGTGGTTAGGCCCTGGAACGGGCTGCCCAGGGAGGTTGTGGATGCCCCGTCCTTGGACATGTTCAAGGCCAGGTTGGACGGGGTCCTGGGCAACCTGATCTGAATGTGTGTGTTTGGCGGCCCTGCTAGGCAGGGGGGTTGGAACTACATGAGGTCCCTTCCAACCTGGGTGATTCTGTGATTCTGTGAATGCTCACTGAGAGCTGACAGTACAGACAGATTCTGGCCTGCCTAAATCTTCTCAATGCCTGTGCTGCTCTTTTCATAGGAATGAGTGCCCTCTTAAAAGATGACAGAGATGGCAGTGTAGGAACTGATGAAACAAGCTAGTCCAAAGCTGGCATGAGTTGGAGAGAAGGGATGACACCATTAATCATCTTGTCTGTTTCTATGTCCTGCTCGCTTCTTGTCATGTAAGTCTTGTAGGTGTGTAGATAGTTGTGTCCTTGCTAATTTGGTGTTTGAAGGTAAGAAGGGGCTTTGTGTTGTTTTAAGGTTCTTCAGCAGACAGGGAAATGTGTAAGGTCCTACCAGTCTCCTGCACTCATGAAACAAGTCAAACATAGAGGAATTTCTGAACTCAGCTTTTCTGGGGAGCTTTCCAGTATTCACAGTATCACAGAATGGCTTAGGTTGGAAGGGATCTTAAAGCTCTTTCAATCCCAACCCCCTGCCATGGGCTGGTTGTCCTACCACCAGATGAAGCTGCCCAGGACTCCGTCCAATCTGGCCTTGAGCACTTCCAGGGACTCACAGCTTCTCTGGGCAACTTGTGCCAGTGCCTCACCATCCTTTGAGCCAGTGAAGTGAAGGGATGGATCACTTTAGGTAAATAAGCATGCAAAGAAATGATCTCGATCCTTACTGCCTAATGAGGAGAAATTGCTTTTCTGGTCACTGACGTGATTTCACTATGAGTCCAGATAACACACAGAATTCATCAGGAATGAGCAGAATGTGAAGCACTAACATTAGCAGGGCCTTAAAGTGGGACTGGCTGATGGATTTGCTGAGTTTGTTGCAATCATTGAAGAGGCAAACAGAGGCTCTGGTCTTGCTTTGGACGTCATCTCCCTGACCACTCAAGTCAACAGGAAATGTTTCCTGTAACATCAGTTATTTTACTTTGGTACCTGTATGGACATCTTTCATGAAGCTTTGCAGTGTGTAAAGCACATAGGGAAAGAGACAAGACATTTAGTATCTTATTTACATTTACTTGATTTATGGAGTCCAAGTGAAAGAAAAGCCAATAAACTCACTGGACAGATTTTTATAAGCATTCCTTTCGGAGAGAACAGCTCTGAATACTGTACAGTTCTGAAGCAGAAGCACAACTTTGATATTAATTGCAATGGGCAAAAGCTATAAGTTTTTTTTCTCCTTTTGACAGTTTGAAGATGAGTTGTGCCATTTCTGGGCCAGGCAATGTGTACTGAAGAGCAAAAAGAGACAATTCAGGTGTTCATGCAGGCAAAGAGCTTACATTAGCTAAATCTACCAGGGGTGCTGCAGAATCAGTCTGTGAGTAGAAAACTGAAGTACAGGACCATGTTGGGCATATAGAGCAGAGAACTGCAGCTATGCTTTCATGTCCAGCTTTGTGAAACAAAAGCTGTTACCAACCTGAGTTTACTGCAGTGACCCCGAAGCTGACCTTGAGCCTCTAAAGGTCTCTTCCCAACCCATATTATCTTATGATCTTCTCTTATCTCAGCCCCTCGCCTCTTACCAGCTGAGTTGTGCACTTAGCATGAGTAGCATAGCAGACTTTGATTCAAGTTCTCCAATAACTGTTGGCTGTATTACAAATCCAGAGCACTATTAAGCAGGGTTTGCAGGCTCGGAAGAAGAAATAAAAAGCACATTAGGAGTGAACACTGAGATGATGTGCTGAATTCTGCAGAACAGAAGTGATTTAAAAGGTGTGTGGGTGTTAGATGTCAGAAAGACCCATCACTGAATCTGACTCCCAAATACATGGGCTGAAGTGTTTTAGTTTAGCCAACGATCTGCAGAAAGCACTTCTCTGCAAAGATTATTTTGCTCATAAATGCAGTAGCATGAGAGGCACCTTTAGAAGCTGAGATACCTTGAGGCCTGAAATCGTTTTGAGGATGTCAGCATAGGAAAGAGGCACTGAAATCCTTTTACAGATCTGGAGCTGCCCTCTTAACCATTAAAGGAAAAAAAGGAAGCCTCAACTGAGAGTTAAGATCTCAGAGAAAAGCATTTCCTCCTCCAGTTGCCACTGCTCTCTCCACAGGACTCCCAACTTGTGGTTAGGTCTGGGCTCACATCAAACTCAAAAGGGTTGTAAGATAGTCCCAGGCTCGGATAACTTCTTCAATATTTGGGGGACTAAAGGTTATAAAACTTGCCCTTCTCTGTGTCAAAATTCAAATATGTACCTTTCATTTTTAATCCAATCATGTTGAAAACGCTACTCAGTTCTGGAGTTCTCTACATCCAGATAGAGGTTTGAGCATGCTGACCAGGCTGATATACCTTCAATGGAGACCTAGTGGTCAATTTAGTAACCAGCTTATGTCAACTTGGATATCCCAAGCTGTCCCTTGGCCTCTCTCTGCTCTCCAGCAGCCCATAGGTCTTCCATAGGTGCTGCACCTGTAGAAGATGTGGTTCAAATCTTGGTTTGCTTTGCTGTTATTTTGTATGACAGGGTTTCACCTGGCCCTAAGGCAGGGAGCAGGGATGATTTAATGCTCAGCTGCAAGCAGGAGGCAAACTGGAGGTCGTCCCTGGCTTAAATGAGCTGTCAGACTTCGTGGCCTCCTGCCCTCGAGGGCCCTTCTGCTGCCTGGGATAATTGGCATTTATGAGCTGTTCTTTAGAGCCACATGTGGAGTATATGGTTTTCAAATCCCAAGGCTGGAATTCACTTCTTTAATGAGACCAAAAGATGCATAAAAACAAATAAGGATAAAAATAGTCACAAATCAAACACCAGCTGGCTGCTAATTGCACCTTCTTTGTTCACCTGGTGTATTTAGTGAAGTCAAACAATGTTCTTATTGATAGGAGCCCCAGCTGCATTCTCTCTGCAAAATTTCCCCAAAACTGAGCTGGCAGGGTACACAGTGCTCTGTATTCCTGCCTCATGGGAACGAGATGTTTTGTAGGCCTGACCAGAGCCAGAAGCTTGGCTATGCTTTTCTCTTGTGCTCACTGCCAAGAGCAGCCTCTACCCTATTTTTCAATCTCTCAACTTCCAACTGTTCCAACCCTGTAACAAAGGTTTCCTTGTTTGCACCAGGGGAAGTTCAGGTATGATGTTAGGGAAAATTTCTTCTCAGAAAGAGTGGTGATGCATTGGAGCAGACTGCCCAGGGAGGTGGTGGGGTCACTGTCCCTGGAGGTTTAAGATACAGATGTAACACTGAGGGATGTGGGGATGGGTTGGGTTTGGACTAGATGAGATGATCTTAGAGGTCTTTTCCAACCATAATGATTCCTATGTCTTTGCCAAATTCAAAAGGATTTTATGACTACACCCATCTCCAGAGCACACAGCATAATTCCCTTTCAATGTCTGAGCCCCTAGTTGCAGGCAAGGCAGATTTTCAAGCTTTTCTCCACAGCCATGGGGCAAGAAATAGCAAACTGCCACTCCTGGTACAGATGCAGTTACTGGGAGACTTCAGTGCTGCCTTCAGCCTAAAGTGAAGTCTGAATGCCTCCGATCCCAACCACCTTCAAGTTACTGCATGACTGACATTCAGCTGATCTTCACTTTCTAAAAGGAAATGAAACGAAACTCGGTTCGTTACAACAATCCACCAAAAATGTTTCATGCTGTAAATCTTGGCGTGCAGGCTCTACCAACATAAAAACAATCTATCCAGGAGAAGGCGTTCTCCCCACCCCACTAGCATTATTCGCACATTAAATCAGAACTGACAAAGCAATCTTTTCAGCTGAGCTGCTCTCATTCTTCTTTTTTTATCATGATGAAATAATTCCCCTCTTTAACCACTTCCAAAAGCTTGTACTGATGCATTATGAAAGTGGCGATGTGGATATCCAAGAGGATGACACATCTGACTTTTTTCAGAGCACTAAACAGACAGGATGTTAATGAGTTGGAGAAGTATTAAAAATGCTTTTGCAAAAGGAAATGATTTTTAACTGTATAAACCATTGCAGCAACTATTGATTGTGTTTCCCCCACAACAAGGCAGGCGAAGGCTGATTTATGACAGCAACCCACCCTAACTATCTAACCAGATTTAATATAGTTGCCACTCCGTGACACAATGATGTATACCTTTGTGGCAATCTAGAAAATAATTTGCAAGGAATAACAGTTTGTTCTTCAGCAATCAGCCATAAAGCTGTCAGGGGAGGGTCTCCAGGCTGGTGATAGGACAGTGATGGAGCAAGGAGGGACTGAGGGGAGGATCTCAAATTTATGAACATGAGGATTTTCATGAGGCTGTGTTGTTACTGGTTTTATTTTAACCGTAAACCAAAAGTAACACAGTCTCCATACACGGTGTTTACCCACCCTCACATTTCATTGTCTGACAAAAATTCAAATGGGCCTTGCTGTATAAGTTGACAATGCAGTCATCAGTTGTCTGAAGCCAGGATTTTCTGACAGCTCTAGAAGCAGCATCCCCGTTGGGAGCCAGAGGCCAAGGTTATGGAGGGAAGAGGAAGGCAGAATCTCAGTTCACCTGCACTTTTTTTGCTTCTTCACTTGAAACAAATACTGAAGTTCCTAAGAAAGCAATCTCTTCCATACTGAAATACTTTGCAAGTCTAGGTAAAAAAAATTTCAGCACTTTTGCTTGGAGCAAAGCCTTGAATAAAACACAGTGTTTCATGAGGTTGGATCTTATGGTAAAAGCTGTTCAAAATGTCTCCCAGGAGTGTCTACTGAAGAGGGCTTTAGTATGGGAACAGGGCAGAAAGGACTGGGGTAAGCCAAAGGTGTGATTTGGCTGCCTCACTAGGAAAAACACCTAAGTTCTGTGCTTCAACCATGACTGTGTTTTAGCTGGGCAGTAAATACAACAGCCCCCATCCCTTCCATCTTTCCTATGCTGCCTTTTCTCTTCCATCACTGAGGCTCTCTGAATCCAGTTACAAGAGAACTGGTTATTTTGTGTTCTCCTGATTTCTTTGCATACTGGTATATTGCTCACCTTCAGGGTACATTGGCTTCTCAACCAAATCTCAAAGCATATCTGTTCCCCAGGAGCACCAGTACATCCTAAGGTGCTCTAAGTGAACCCCAGGGTGGAGATCAAGGAGGACATGACCATAGTGCCTGCTTCAGGAGGAGTGTTGACACCTATTTCCAGAAGGAAAAATCCTTTTAGCAGCCTAGAAGCATTTATGGATGTCTTATTTACCAGAATAACAAAAACAACATCAGAAACTTAAGTTAACCACTGAACAGAGCCCTGGCTGGAAAACAAGCCAGGCATATTTTCTTTAGTTGACTAATTCTTGTTTATTTTTTGAAAGCTGCTGCTATAAAATGCACAATCCAATTACAATTTCCATGCTGAAAGAATGGCTTCTAATTATATTGTTTCCCATCATTGCTACAATCATTGCAAGAAAGAATGGATTAATGCTGTATGATTTTGTTCCCTGTACAAGAATCAGATAGAGGCATTCTCAAATGATTTATAAAAGACACATTAAATAAACAAACAGTGTTTTTGCAACAGAAATAGACTGCACCATAAACAGGACAAATTGAAAAATATAGATTTGCTGCTATGTTCCAATGCATCAGAAATGAGGATAACACAGTAACCATGCACACTGAGTATAAACTGTATGACATGAAATCAGGAGGGAAGCTCAAGTGACTTCTGAAATGTGAGTCTGGGCTTTGGGAGAGTTGGCTTGGGGTGAGGCATGGCAGAAACCTTAAACGTGACTTCGAGTAAGTCCTGGCCAAGGGCTACAGTAGTGCAGCTGTAGAGGGAGCCAGCCTAATTGTCCCCAGGTGATTGCAATCATGCATGCTTTGGATGTATGAGTTTCTCTTATGAGAGTTTGACCAGAAATCTAGTCAATGTAGATCAGTGATCAAATGTATCTACTTGAACACATCAGGGATTTTGCTGCCCTGGCTTCATTTCTTGCATGCTTAACTCCAAACACCCAATTCTACTATGTCTGAAGACCTTAGGAGATGGATATGGATCTTGACCCAAAATCCTTCTGTGTTTTAGAACGAGGCTGGAACCAGAGTCTAGATTGGCATCTATGAAGCTCCAGTTGGCTACTCACCTGGAGTACTGTGTGCAGATGTGGAGTCCTCAGTACAGGAGAGACACAGACCTGTAGGAGAGCATCCAGAGGAAGGCCACAAAAATGATCCAAGGGATGGAACACCTCTCCTACGAGGACAGACTGAGAGAGCTGGGATTGCTCAGGCTGGAGAAGGTACTGAGATGACCTGATAGCGGCCCTTCAATATCTAAAGGGGAGCTACAGGAAACAAGGGGGCAGACTCTTTAGCAGGGTCTGTTGTGACAGGACAAGGGGAAATGGTTTCAGGCTTAAAGAAGGTAGACTTTGGTTGGATTTAAGGAAAAGGTCTTTTACAGTGGCACAGTGATGGTGAGGCACTGGAACAGCTTTCCCAGTGATGTGGTGGATGCCCCATCCCTGGAGACATTCAAGGCCAGGCTGGATGTGGCCCTGGACAACCTGATCTAACTGTGCATGTCCCTGTTCACTGCAGGGGAGTTGGACTAAATGGGCTTAAAAGTCCCTTTGAACTCTAAGGATTCTATGATTCATTCCCAAATCATCCATACTGTGGGAGACAAAGTTCAGTATCTGACTTGAACTCATCTGATAGTTTCCTACCAAAAGACAAATAAGTTATAATAATAAGATAAATCCAGTTGTATGACTGCTGAGAAGCCTTCCCCCACCTATTGATTTTTTTCTCCTGGCAGCTATTGGTAGTTAGCAGCAAGACTTGCAGCCTAAAGGCAGAGCAAGAAAGGAGAGGATGACCTTGGGCAAGACACAGCCCTTTAGGCTGTGATTCCTCAGAGGCATTTCTAAGTGCAGAGGCACACGTATGTCAGTCACTACGTACACAGCATCTATTGCCACAGCTCCTAAGCTACAAGACCCCTTCCTGCCTTTCTGCACAGTCAACCTCCTCCACACAATGGCTGAGGCTACAGATCCTGAGCCAAACTGATCTTGTCCCACACATCACAAAAAAAGCAGGACTATTCCAGTTCCCAATGGCACTGCTCATTGCTGGCTGCCTTCAGTGTGCACAGCCTGCTGTATGTGGCTCTACAGAAGATGCTTTTCTTCCAAGGAGCCTCATCTCCTTCTGCTGTCCTCCAGAGAGTCAGCAGAGGGTGACTATTTCATAGCTCAGTTTATTATGCACTGGTTAAGTTTCTGCTTTTGTTTTCTTTCATATGTGACAATTCATTTCTCTCCTCCCTAACATCCCTACCTGTCTCCTTCTTGTCAGCCCTCCAGCCTTGGGCAACAGAATAAAAGCAACAACAACAAATACAACAGGTAAGCACTTGAAGAAACAGCCTAAAACATTTCTTGTCCACATCAGAACAAAGATCAGTATTTCTCTAAGGCAGGTCCCATCTGACTGCTAAAGCCACTCAGTTCAGACAGCATTACTCATACCAGACTGAAAAACAACAAGAAATAGCAGCACTGTTGGCAGGCTGAGAGCACAGGGAGGAAAACCAGCTGGGCTCTCTACCACCTCTCCCCAACTCAGATAAAGGGATATGATCATAAATCAATACAACATCCAGAAAGAATAAAGTAGTGCTGCTTTTGTTTTCATCTTCTATTTCACCGGCACAGTTTCAGACCTCAAGTTAAGAGAGGGAACTCAGAACTGTTTTGGTGTCAGAACCTGCCACCTAGAGAGCAAAATGAATGGAAAAACAGGTTGGTGGGTTGTTGTGGGTCTTTTGGTTTTTGTTTTGTTGTTGTTTTTTAAAGCAGCCATCTCATAGCCTTACAGATGCATTAGAAACTATAAATTCACTGTGCTGTCTTTTACAGCAACAAAACAGATTTTAAGAGACCTTTAATTATGTATCTGCACAGCACAGACATCATTACAGGCTATCGCGTCTATTCTCAGCACAAACACTGCCACGTGCAGTTCAGTGATTATGGGACAGGAAAGCTTTTTTTCCCCCCAGTTCCCTGAATTTGTAATTTGTACAAACAGGCTGATTCATGTAATTCTTTCTGAGATCACATCGCTACTGCAGAAAGCAGCTGGTTTTTAATCATCAGTTTGGGACACTACGAGCAGCAGCGGATTGAAGGGAGGCTGAAGAGAGATGGAGGTCTTCCTCCTCTCCTCGTTGGTGGGATGGGAGGTAGTGGCCTAAGGTTGTGCCGGGGGGTCAGATTGGATGTTAGGAATAATTCCTGAAAAAGCAGTAATGCATTGGCAGGGAGGTGGTGGAGTCACCACCTCTGGAGGAGTTCAAGAACCATGGAGATGCGGCACTGAGGGACGTGGGTTAGTAGTAACAGTGGGGATGGGTTGGGTTGGTGATCTAAAAGGTCTTTTCCAACCTTAATGATTTGATGATTCTGTGATTCTAAAAGCCTCCCCATCACCATACAGCCGTGGTGCTCAGCACCCGCAGCCCTCAGCCCTGCCCCAGGAGGTACAGCCTGCTGCCAGGTGGCCACAACAGCACAGGGCTCCCCATCACCACCTCAAGAAGCAGCCAGCAGGTTCCTGCCCGTGTCAGACTTGCAGAGAGTCCCTCTGAAGAAAAGCTTTAATCTAATCTTGACCAGCAAGAAGCGGCAGGCCATGCTTCATTCCACAGTTTCAGCACAGTTAAGAGCTTATTGGTTGAGAATCAGAAACCAGCTCCTGTGGCCGTTCTTGAAACCACAGTGCTGTGCCTCAGTGCTCACATTCCAACATTTCCCAGCCTATTTTGATATGCCTATCAGAGGGCACCCAGCCACCAGCCCTGCATGGACCAGTGTCAGGGTCAGTCATTGCCCCAGGCCAAAGGACATTTTTTAACTACTTTCAGACCACCTAATTAGTGGCCTTCTGCCAGAGTGCAACCTCTAACCCACTCGTCACTGGTGAGGCCCTTTAGTGAGTGCTCCCTCCTCACCTTAAGACTTTAAATCTGCCATTCGATCCACCAAGAATTAAGTTGCATCTTCAGTTCAACCAAAATCACCTACACCATCTCCATGCAGCATCCATCCAATTCTAATTAGCACTGTGTCAGCACCACAGGAAACAGGAATCCGAGAGGATAAAACATATATAACAAAGGGGCAAAGGACTGGGCACACCTCAGAAACTACAACAGCTGTTGAGAAAATCAGCATCATTTTCTCAGTTATTCCCTATGGTTTTAAGAACATCTTGACACTTCAGCGTCCATCTTTCAGAGCCTCTCCTCCCTTCTCTGGCTCCCAAGCACAAAGATCTTTTTTAGCCAAAAGAATAGGCATCAAATGCTTTCTTTTGTTAGTGAGTTTCAATAAATTGAGTTATAAATACCCATTTGCTAGAATCTAGCTAGCATTTTATGTATTAAAAAAGTAACACTCATTTGTCCAAAAATATCGCATAAAATATTAATTCTGGACAACAACAAAACCACAGAAGAAAGATCAGTGCCAGAACTCTTAATTAATTTCAAACTATAGTACATATATTTATTTGAGGACAGCGTAGATCAAGGAGAACGAGGGGTGGAGAAGGGAGGATTAGTTCTTAAAATCTAATGAGAATTTGAACAGCAACCTCAGACGTGCTTCTCTTGCACATAAAACCTATTTATTGAGCTATAAAGTAGCCAGAGGTTAAGGCTCAACACTAACTCAACTTTTTCCTTTAAAAAAAAAAAGAAACCAGAACAATCTTCCTGTTCAGATTACTTGAAATATTTATTCATAAGCACATATGGTATGAAACGGATGTGAATCTATTTTTCACTGTCTTTATCAGTGACAAACATCATCAGCCTTTTACAAGCGTGCATTTTTAGGCAGCAAGAGAAAACTGGAAAGATTAAGCCTTTCTATCACAGTCAGATTTCTTCTCCATCTTCAGCTGATCCTTTGCTTCATGCTGGCACAGTCTGCTTCCCCAGGCTTGTACAGAACCAGGCAGCTGATAACGTGTAGCCCTGAATATCTGCTGTGACCATTAGAATCAGGGTGACACTTTCAAACCCTCCTTCAAATACCAACGTATGAGGAATGCCTCCTCAGAGTAAAATAGTAAAATGGAGTTTATGGCTAACTTATAAAGTTGCTGGTGCTTCTAAAACAGCTTCCATTGAGCAATCCTTAGCAGGAAACTACCATGCTTCAGTTGTGCTGGAACAGCTGCCCAGACAGGCTGTGGATGCTCCGTTCCTGGAGGTGTTCAAGGCCAGGATGGCTGGGGCCCTGGGCAGCCTGGTCTGGTATTAGATATGGAGGTTGGCAGCCCTGCCTGCAGCAGGGGAGTTGGAACTTCATGATCCTTGAGGTCCCTTTGAACCCAAACCGTTCTGCAATTCTATGAAATTCAGGTGGTTGTATCAAGAAGCATTACCCATCCCTAAAGCTGCTGTGGAGAAGCCCACCATTAGAATGAGTCAGCTCTGATGCAGGATCACAAGACAGGCTGCAACATCCTGACATTCACTGGTGAAGAACTGCACTCTTTCCCAGATGGAGACATTTTAGTACTGATATTTCTTGAGCTAAAGGGCACTGATTTGTCTTTTTTGCTTCAGACTGAATCAAACACAACTTGAAAACAAGAGCAGATCTAGCATTCAATTCCTACCTGCTTTCATAGGTTTTATCAAATGATTTACTGTTCAGTGTTGCTCCCAGCTGTTTAGTGACTTGATGTCAGGTCCATTTTAGCAAATCATGCTGCTGTTTTACAGCATCTAACTCCTGCATCCTGTGGACCCCATCATCTGACCAATTCTGACCACATGTGAAGTGCACTAATACACATCCGGAACAGCAGATATATGACCTGTCCTTTTACACATCTCCTCAGGGCTAAGCTCTCAGAACTGTAAATGTCAGCTTTGAGATATATGGTCACTGCTTGCATTAGGAAGCAAAATTGCACAGGCGCTTGAGAAAGAAAGCTCACAGTTTTAAACAAATAACAAGACAAGCTTTTGTAACAGCACCTTTATGGAACAAGGTTAGCTTTAGACAAGTGCCAGGTTACAGGGATTTTTATATAAAGAAAGCAATCTTGGGTTTAGCCCACTCTGATAAAGCTTACAACACTAATTTATAGGCACTGTGTTCGGGCTATTTCCAAAGTAAAAAAAGGCTTTCCATTACAGTGCTTGGAGTGGTTAACAAGTAAGATAACACTGCATTCTTTTTCAGAGATCACTCAATCTTGTCCATTATGTCCCAGCATTATTGGGATTTCAGAACACGCAAACAATGCAATCCTAGCTCAGGTTAAAGAGGAAAGCAAGGTAACGTAAGCCAAAGAACAATCCATTTTCATAGTTACAACTGTGAATATACATATTCGCATTGGAAGTTACACTCATTTTTCTGCATAAAAATTCCACCTCTCCATACAACAGTTATGTGTCAGCAGAGGACTACACTGTGCATGGCTCAGCCTTGAAAAGAAAGTCTGGACTGGAGTCACACCCAGCTACATGGATCAACAAGCAACCCCCTTCAGATCCAGCAGCTCTGGTTTAGTGGACGGAAACTTTGGCCTATTGTTCAAACATACTTGTCAGCAACAAACAAGAAAGATCTTTAAAAATAAAGCAAACTGTCTTGTGTGCATAAAAAGTCAGTGCCTTGACCTTTAAAAGCATCTCTATAAGCGACTTTACCTTAAACTGGGCAGTGCTTAAGTTACAAAAGATTCAAGGCTGATTAGTTTCTTTATGATGGCTGAAGAAACGGTTCTGCTTCAGGAATTCAAGATGAATCAGGTTTAGTAGTAGATTTATTAATTTGCTGTGATTTACAGTGCAGTGATCACGTCTGAAACGAGGAGACATCAAAACAGGTTTAGCCTAAAGGTTTATGGCTTCCAAGTCAAATTCCATGACCAGTGTCAGTCATTTGGGCAACTGAAGATTAGCAAACAGAAGATAAGCAGAGGTCAGGTGCTGCACTGATGATTTGGAGACAGTATTCCAAAGTATCTTCTCTTACAGCAATTTCCTTTTCTCAAACTCCTGCAAGTAGCAAACAGACATTTCAGATGGAAGAAAAAAAAAAAAAAAAGGCTTTTATTACTATTATATTTTAAATTACTTTGTGTTTATTTTAAATCTAATTTTAGGAATTAAAAACTAAATTAAAAAATACTTCATATGTGCAAACCTTCTCTCACCTCACATTAACTCACTGGCTACGAAAAGCAATTGAGCTAGATTGCAGTGATACCAAGGAACCACTTGCTCCCAGACACAGCATAAACTAGCTTGAAAAACATTAATTCTCTGTAAGAGCATACAGAAGTTTTTCAGTTGTATGCATTCAGCTCTAATTCCGAATTAGTACTTAACAGACATTTCTATATGCCATATTGACTTTCAAAGACTGTTTTGTTGTTTTAAATTAATTTGGGTTCTTTGCTTCCTCTGATAGAACCCAGAAAACACAGTTCAACAAGCAGTTGTACATCACAGCAAAATGCAATCACTTCTGCATTTTTGCAGCTCACTTTCCTATAAAGGAAATACTACATTTAACTACTTCTGCATATCACCTAAGTCATAACTACATTAACCAAGCTTCGAGCAGCAGAGTATTTGGCTCTGATATGCACTGCCAACTCTTATTCCCTCAAAAGCAGACTCCTGCTTAGTGTGAGTGCACAAATATACCAATCAACAAACCTTGTAGATGGTGCTGCCTAACTGAGCAGGGGACATGCTGACAACAACACCAGCGCTCTGAAGAGCAGCTATCTTCTCTTTGGCTCCACCCTTCCCACCAGCAATGATTGCTCCAGCATGACCCATCCGTCTGCCTGGAGGAGCAGTGAGACCAGCAATGAATGACACTACTGGCTTGGCATTTGAACCCTGTCAATAAAGAAAAGACACTGAGTTACATGGTGAAGGGTGAATGAAAAGCAACTCTAGGTAACAGATTTCAAATAATACATCTTTGGCTAGCTGATACATCAAAGAGCTGGAAATCTCAGACCACGTGGAACCTTTAGCTAGAAGTGTGAAATACTTCATCTCCTGATAAAAAGGAATACTTTACAAAATGCTTTCCAAAAAAAAAGCAAAATGTTCCCTACAAATATCATAATAGAATTAAAAATCTGGAGCTGATCCTCTACAGTTAAACTGAAATTAGGAGTTTTAATCATGTTAAATTCCTCTTATATCAAAGTATGATAGCTTGTATCCTTTGCTCTTTTGTCAGCAGAGGTTAGAAATTGAACCAAGCTTTCTTGACATGGCAGAAAAGGGCTAACCAGCAACATATTTGGAAGTAAGCTCTTCAAAACTTACAGAATTATTTTCCTTCAAGAAAGCTGCTGCATCTTCTTCAGCATTTCCTCCAATTTCCCCAATCAATATGATCCCCTCAGTATGAGGATCCTTCAGGAAGACATCAAGACAGTCAATAAAATTAGTTCCATTGAAAGGATCACCTCCAATCCCTGGAAAAAAAGTGTAAAATTGCATTAAAAAATAACTCAAGATAATGACACTGCATTTACATTAACAGTTTCAAAGCAAATTTCAACAGGAAGGTTATTCCCAAAGACTCATAAGACAGACAGCTCTTGGAGTGCCAAAGAATCTGCTCTAAATCTCTCCTCCACTACTTCACAGAGAGCTTGCTATCCAAAGTTAAACATCTGTGAATGATTTGCCCAGAGAGGCTGTGGATGCCCCATCCCTGGAGGTGTTCAAGGCCAGGTGGGATGGGGCCCTGGGCAGCCTGGTCTGGTATTGAATGGGGAGGTTGGTGGCCCTGCATGTGGCAGGGGGTTGGATATTCGTGATCCTTGAGGTCCCTTCCAACTCTGGCCGTTCTGTGATTCTGTGATTATTCACCTTCCAAACCATAAGCCAAACATCACATCCTATACAGAGACTCCACACAAAATACAGCTGAGTTAAGACTCCAGCAACAGAATTTTACTGTTAAAAAAAAAGTGAATGAGCTAACTTGCTCAGAATACCCAACTAAATGCCTAAGAATGCTCCGTCCTTTTACATTAATATTAAACTTCTCAGAACAATTTGTTTCTGAACTGATGCCATGTTTGTTGGCTGCTCTCTGCTCAAAGATGTTTTCTAGGCTTTTATTAATCTGATGTGGAAATGGTAACGGAAAAGGATTATATCTTCGCAACAGATAGAGATCTCATTTCTCAGCATAATGATAAGCCACCCAACAATTTCTCGGCTTGCAGAAAATTATTTTGGATGTGTTCCTGTGAAGAAAAACCCAGTGAGTCTACAGGCTGCTTCTGAGGAAACCTACCAACACAGAAGGACTGCCCCAATCCAACTTGCGTTGTCTGATGAACAGCTTCATAGGTCAGGGTTCCAGATCTTGACACAATGCCTTTGGGAACAAAGAGAGATAAACTTGACACTGAGTGCATGACTACAGGCAGCTGTTCTTAAATTCAACAAAATCACCTTACTGAACTGAACACAAGATGTCAGGTTTTTCAGCTATCATTGCCAAAACATGAAAACTCTATAAAAGATTACGTTTGTACTATTTCTTGATTGGCATTTTTGACACTTAATTATAAAGAGATCAAAGCTGCCCAGCAAAGCAGTAATGTTGGCTGAGATGCCATTCTTCACACTACCACTTTATCAGGAAAGAAAGTTGGAAACAGAATATATACCTTGTCCTGTAAACAAGTAGCTTACACCTTGAATTCAAAACAGGGTTGCAACTCAATTAGGTTCTTCCAGAACCCAAAGACGCTACATTGAAAGGGTAGGTGATAGCAAGACAAGGGGAAATGGTTTTACATTGAAGGAGGAAGATTTAGGTTGGATTTCAAGGGGAATTTCTTCACAGAGAGAGTGGTGAGGTGCTGGAACAGTTGCCCAGAGAGGTCGTGGATGCCTCATCCCTGGAGGTGTTCCACGATGGGGCCCTGGGCAGCCTGGTCCAGTATTAAATGTGGAGGTTGGTGGCCCTGCGTGTGGCAGGGGGTTGGAGCTTCATGATCCTTGAGGTCCCTTCCAACTCTGGCCATTCTATGACATAAAAGAGTTACCATTCCTCAGATACTTGCTGATGCAACTGATTGTTCTACAGTACATATTTAATGTTTATATTACAGTATTACAAGAGACCACAAACCCAGCCAGACCTAACTACATTTTCTGCAGCCAAAGTTAAGCACTGAATCATAGGTTGGGGACAAAATACTTGCATGCCTTTTATCCATTTTTTAAAGTCAAGATTTTTGTTAACACTACAAGAAGGAAGCTTTTCAAGAAAAACAGACATTATCTTCCATCTATTTCAAGCCACTTAACAAGCAATGTAATTAGCATATTCCAGAAACAGAAGGCAAAATGCACTATTAGACTAACATTTAACTTTGTCTGCTCTTTATACCATAGAAGAGTGCAGATGTCTACCAGCAAAGAAGTGGGTTTATTTCTTACTACAGCCCACAAAGAACTTCCTATGTTTCAGATTCAGATACTACAGACCAAAATTTGAGGCTGTTTTCAAAGCTCACATCCCAAGATTATCAAATGATTCTTGGATGCCTCAGAGCAAGAGAAGGCTGAGGAGCATTCCATCAAATGTGAGTGTCAAATGAAGTTGGGAAGGTGGCAAAGTTCACATCTTTACTCCCTGGCTCATGGATCACTATCAAAAACGTTTCTAGCAGCAGTAGGATATCAGGATTTAAAACATCCTTTTGCACTTGATGTGCAAAAGATTCATTCATTCAGATTCCATGGTCCTGTGACTCCAGCAGACACTCAAGATCTTAAAAGAACTTTGATTCAGAAGAAAGCCTGAATGACAATATCAACTGTCACTGTTACAGTCATAGAGCAATGGCTTAATGTTATCTAGAAGGGAAATAACTGCAGTGGTCTGATTTTTCTATTTCCAGTTTGACACAAGTGCTAATGCTTCCTCCATTCCAGCATCACCAGGTACAGCTTATTCCATTGTCAGAAGTGGTCAAACTAATGGTTGGCGACCCTGCACACATTGAGCAAGGG
This sequence comes from Tympanuchus pallidicinctus, assembly GCF_026119805.1. Classification (NCBI taxonomy): domain Eukaryota; kingdom Metazoa; phylum Chordata; class Aves; order Galliformes; family Phasianidae; genus Tympanuchus; species Tympanuchus pallidicinctus. The sequence goes on from NW_026294721.1 coordinate 4,600,979, forward strand.
GGTTGAAACTAGATGATTACTGTGCTCCTTTTCAACTCAGGCCATTCTATGATTCTGTGTTAGAAAAACTGCCCTGAGTACTGTTAGTTCCAGTACAGTGAACAGCTTTCCTCACAGCAAACATGTTTTTCCACCAGAAAAATTACAAACATTAAAAGGTGCTGTGTTTAAGATAAACAAAATACCTCACTGACAGATAATGGCAGTGTATGCTGCTTGCAATGTTTCTGAAGCTCTATTTATTAAGATAGCAACGTATGTCTTGGAGCACCTTTTAAATAATGCAATGCAGGAGTTACAATCTATTCTTATTTCTATAGTTTAAGACAAAGAACACTAGAAATCAGCATACAACGCTTGCATGCTAAAGGGTTTGTAACTAATGCATGGTTATGAACCATTCTCTGCCTCTCTGATCTCAGCTCCCCTGTCTGAGAAGTGGGTGTGCTTGTCAGTTCCACTCACCACGGTACTACTGCCTGAATTCCCAGGTTAGAAAGTTCTTTGTAAACTCTTCTCTTTGGAAGTACGCTCGAATAATCGTGTTAAGGAAACAAACTCTATCATTAAGTCTTTGGCCTTCAGGATTTATGAGAAAGCTAACTTACAAACTGAAGGACAAAGTGTTACACAGCATATTAAGTGTCTTCTGGGTAGGATGAGGTTAGCCTCGTGGATAAGAACACTAGGGCACCAAACGTTACTTTTAGATGATGCATAAATATTCAAAAACTCACCAATTCTTCCTTTTTTGTGAATGTGACCAGGCATGATACCGATTTTACACTCTCCTGGCTAAAGAAAGAATAAGAAGACAAATCAAGCATTCAAACCATCACTAAGAATGGTTCAGCCTTGGAGCAAATTCAGAATTCACTTACATTGATGACCCCAGGGCAGTTTGGGCCCACAAGTCGAGTCTTATTCTGGCGAAGCAGTCTGTGCTTAACCCGAACCATGTCCTGCTGGGGAATCCCTTCAGTAATGCAAACAACCAGGGGCATTTCTGCATCGATTGCTTCATTGATTGCAGCAGCAGCAAATGGAGGAGGTACATATATAACCGTGGCAGAAGCACCAGTCTGTTCTTTGGCCTACAAGGACAATAATAAAAAAGGTATCAAGCGTTTAATGAGCCCAAAGAGAGCATCTGATTACTAGTCACTTGAAGTATGTCCTCTACAGGCAAAAGTGAAATAGATAGATATGTAACAGTTTACCATAAACGTGCAAGTGTTAAATTCACTGAAGATGGACATACAGAGCACAGGGAACTGAAACCTAAGCACTATCTGAGAAAGACCTCCCCTAAAAACACTGTTAGATAATACTTGGCCACAACTTCATCACACAAACCAAAATCGATCAGGAAACAGCTACAGGCATAAAACGTAAGCCTACTGCAAAGAAAAGATATTTGCATTGCTGAGTGTGAAGATCAGAGTGGAAGGCAGATTCATGCTAGACCACACAGAAAGCCTCTCTCACAAGGCTTCTATTTCCTTGCTTGCATAGTGACATCCAAGGTTCAAATCTGTCTCTTCACTATGAGGAATGGAAGCATTCAGCAGCATTAGCTCTTGGACTGAACTGTCTGCTCCTTCAGTCACTGCTACAAATTACCTCCTTCACAGAATTAAACACAGGCAGACCCAGATGTGTTTTTCCACCTTTCCCTGGAGAAACTCCTCCAACTAGATTGGTGCCGTACTCCAATGCCTGTTGGCTGTGAAAGGTGCCCTATGAGAGAAAAAGAACAAAGATAAAATGCATATAACAACAAATAAAATGTGGAAAAAAACCCCAATTCTGATGACATCTATAATTCTGAAGACAATTTATTGCACCTCAATTTACAATGAGGTGATTTCACCCCCAGTAAACAATCGGCTATTCTGAAGAGTGCATCAACTTGTTTTAAATCAATTCAGAATATGCTATCAGTTTGTATTTGGCTTTTGTTTCTTTTAAACTGAGGCACACCGAAGAGCAATTTGTCCTGTGTTGCTGACACACCTGCAGACGTAGCAGCCATGTTTTATTTTCCACATCCATTATGGCAGCTGATAAATTCAAAGAAATTACCATTCTCATCCATAACCAGGAGACAGATTAAGCAAAAAGCAGTCTTCTCTCCTTTTAAATGTGTAAAAGAGTGAATGTGAGATTGAAATTAAAGCAATTTTTTTTTCCTGTGGGCATCAACGTTCAAAGGCATTCGTGAAAGATCACTTTCAAAGCTGTAAGGTCTCACAAAAGTAGCTTTTAAAGCTTGTAAAGGGAGCAAGTCTCCCTTTACAAAGAAGCCCTTTCAATTGTACAGGGCTTAAGGCTTAAGAGCAAAGCCAACTACAAAAATAAAAATGAAACATAAAATCAAGTCAGGAATCACAACACAGTTGACTCAAAAACAAAGTTTTAAGTTTGCACACTGAAAAACAAAAATCTATAGTTTATTGATATTAAGAAAAATGCTATTTGGACTTGGAGAGTGGAGAACTACACAGCCAAAGGGATCTCTTCAACAAAGCTTTGCTTCCTATCAACAAAGAACAAACTATAATATCTCTTATGCATTGCTATATTTCATGGCCAAATAATTTTCTGCACCAGAAGGGTGATAGAAATATTGCACATACACGTACCTGCTTGCCTGTAAAACCTTGACAGATAACCTTTGTGCCTTTGTTAATATACAGATTTTTCCTTGATGCTGAGTAAGAGCAGTGTCGTACTCCATTCTGGTGCACTAGAGAAAGGCAGAAAAGAGAAAGCAAACCATTAATCCACTGCCTCGTTATGCTCCACGTTAAAAAATGTCCTATCAAATAAGTACATACACATTTATGTTTTCATAGAATCATAGAACAGCCTGGGTTGAAAAGGACCACAAAGGTCATCCAGTTCCAACCCCCTGCTGTGTGCAGGGTCACCAACCAGCAGACCAGGCTGCCCAGAGCCACATCCAGCCTGGCCTTGGATGCCTGCAGGGATGGGGCATCCACAGCCTCCTTGGGCAACCTGTTCCAGTGCCTCACCACCCTGTGTGTGAAAAACTTCCTCCTAATATCTGACCTAAACCTCCCCTGCCTCAGTTTAAAACCATTCCCTCTTGTCCTTTCACTATCCTCCCTCATAAACAGCTGTTCCCCTTCCTGCTTATAATCTCCCTTCAAGTACTGGAAGGCCACAATGAGGTCTCCCCAGAGCCTTCTCTTCTCCAAGCTAAACAAGCCCAGTTCCCTCAACCTTTCCTCACAGGAGAGCTGCTCCAACCCTCTGACCATCTTAGTGCCCTCCTGGACCCGCTCCAAGAGCTCCACGTCCTTCCTCACTGAGGGCCCCAGGCCTGGACGCAGCACTGCAGATGGGGCCTCACAAGAGCTGCATAGAGGGGGACAATCACCTCTCTCTCCATGCTGGTCAACCCTTTTTTAAGATGAATTCATCCAATTGCTTTTAAAAGCAGCTCTGGAAGTTCTTAAGTGGTAACGACTTGTTTTTCTACGATATTACACATCGGTAATTTACCCAGTTTGCTGAGGGTCAGACCATGCACATACAGCACACTGAACATCAGAACCCCAGTCAGGACGAACAGTAGATGCCAGCATCTTATCTACTGCTTTCATTCACAAATGAATTCATCCCCATCCTCTACACATTTCTGCAAAGTGATAAAGGAGACCCAAAATCCCAGGTTTTCTTAAAGCAAGCAAAAGCTATTACACAGAAAGAATATTTTTCAATATAAACTGCTGATGCAGGAATGAGGTGACTGTTAGCAGGACCTTCTTTCTCCATACCATAAAAGCACGTCCACAGTGCCAAGATCAGCTGTCCATCCCATATCCATTTTCAGATATTTACAACCTTTCACAAAAACGTTTTCAAAACCTTAACTTGACCAATTCTCAGCTTTCAGGCATATACATGGATATATTTTTCAAGGATAAGAAGCTTTCAAGTCTTTTCTTTTTCACACTTTGATAGCTTGGAAAAGATTTATTCTTCTGCACCGATAACTGAAAAACTGCTTAAATTCCAAAACTTTTTATGGATTTAGTCTTGAAAATACCTCATAAATGACAAAGTAACCTTGGTTTAGAGAAAATACAGCTGGCTTAGAAAAATCTGGCTATGAGTGTGAGCAGTTTGCTGACTAGGTCTGGATAGTGATAGGACAAGGGGGAATGGTTTTAAACTGAGACAGGGGAGGTTTAGGTCAGATATTAGGAGGAAGTTTTTCACACACAGGGTGGTGAGGCACTGGAACAGGTTGCCCAAGGAGGCTGTGGATGCCCCATCCCTGCAGGCATTCAAGGCCAGGCTGGATGTGGCTCTGGGCAGCCTGGTCTGCTGGTTGGTGACCCTGCACATAGCAGGGGGTTGGAATTGGATGAGTATTGTGGTCCTTTTCAACCCAGGCCCTTCTGTGACTCTATGACTTCTGGTAGAGGCAGCTCAGCATATACACGTGTCTGCAGAGCAATATGTTTTGAAAGAAAAGAAGAAGGAAAAAAAAAACCCTTTGTGCTTTCTGGGATAGATTAGGATGAGAGATTTTTATTATCCCTTACAGCTGGCATGATACAGCTCTCTATTTCCCACTGTGACCTCATCTGAAGTAGAAAACTTTCTCCCTGGCCACCAGCACAGTCAGAGCAGCAGAAGTACGGCTGGAAATGCAGTTTTGCTGTACATGGCACAGGCTGCAAGTCCTGGGTGCAAACAGCAAGAGATTTAACAGACAAGAGATGAGAAGAAAACAGGTGGAAATGGAAACGGCACACCCAAGTTCACAGCAGGTAAGAGTCAGAAATAGAAGCCAAGTCTCAATTTGCAGCTAGACTTTCATTCACCAGCTCATCTTGTTTCACAGCTTCCAACTGTTGTTCAAGGAATTGCTTCTGTTAGAACAAATCAGGGTTCCACAGTGTAATCCATGTGCCTTCAGGAAGACAGGACAAGAAATTATTTGCTCTTCTGCTTGCAAAGCTTCAGCAACAAGCCACTAAAAGCTAACCTCATCACTGACCCTATTTTAATGTACAGCTCTAACTTACAGGCCAAGCTGCAATAGTGCAGGCTTTGTGTCAAGCCACAGAGCACAAGAACAAGACTTTGCAAACCCAGATCCAATCAGAAGCACAGTGAAAATGCTGTATTTTGTCAGATCAGAGGTCTAATAACACTAATATCACTGTGCTCAATGAAGGCCTGTAGTGCACCCTCAGAAAAGCAGAACACGGTGCCAGGTAACCTTCCTCAGGCAATCCCTTTGGCTTCTGCCACATAATTTTTGGTTTTTGATAGTTTGCATTTGTATTTAAGGAAAACAAATAGATCTGATTTAAAGCAATAGAGCCCAAGTCACCTTTGTACAGCTTACCCCAGCAGTACAGATAGCAGGGCTCAATCCCTTCCCAACTCAAACTTCATGGAGTTGGAAACTTGTTATTTTCAGGACTTCTCACAAGATTCCCTAAAGCTATAGAGAGGAATCCAAATCAGAGTGCTTCTCTCTTGCCCACATTTATCTTGGACCAAAAAAAAAAGAAGTTTGGAAGGCAAGGAAGGATCTGAAGGTGCTCACAGAATAGCACAACATGAAAACAAGGGAAAGAAACAAAGATTCCTTTCCAGAAGGACCTGAGCAGGTAGTTCCACTGCCAGGAGACTGACAAGCAGTAAATGAAATTCTCCCTCTATCACTTCTTGAAATGCCCTAGGAGCTTAAAGATAAAGCAAGATATTCCTTTCTATTTCCTATGTAAGAAAAGAAAGCCTTAGAAAATAAATAGGCTCCAGTACAAATGGGAAGAATGGACTTCAGGGCAAAGTCAGAGAAAGGAGTCAAGTCCAAAGAGCACCAGTGGAAATACCCAAGTTTTTCTGCTGGAAGAGGACAGAACTGCAGCAGTTCTGAGTAGCTTCTTACAACACAGAAAATACATGGGGAAAAAAAACAAAAATAAAAAAAGAAACAACAAAAGTTGAGTGAAGACCAAAGTGCTGCATTGAAATTTCCAAGCTCACTGAGTGGAAGTTTGACATTTGGCACAAGTTCTCGTCCCAGTCCTTCCTTAGGTTTAGACCATCATTATTAGGCCATATTCACATGTGCACATTTGGAACAATTATTCATCTTCTCTCAAATCAGTCTGCAGAATTCAGCCTTCAAGGTGGCAATTGCACTTGCACAAGATGATCCTTACTGACAAGGAGATCCCACGTAATCAAGGGATTGCTCAGAATATCTTTCTCCTTGTCTGAAAGAGAATTATGTGCTCAGGACAGGATTTCTAGCTACTGTTCCTCAGTTTCTCTTCCCTCACTCTCCTCTTGCCAAGTTCCTGTTAATTATGGAAATCCCCATCTATGAACACAGCGTAAGAGTTTAAGAAATAAGTTAACCAGTCTATAGAAGGACAGATGTGATGACTATGCTACACCCACCACATTACACAGAAGTAGGACTAATGGGAAAGCAACACTTAGAAGAATTTCTATTTCTTTCAACACTTATTTGTTCCCTAACCAAAAATCCCCACTCACTGCAAAGAACAATAATGGCTGCACTGGGCCATGGAGTCATAGAGTGAAGCTTCCTTCCAAATCTAAGGAGTTTAAGGAGAAAATAGGCACTCCTGTTCTTCCAAGACAACAACCTTTTTCCCATATATACTTCACTGAGAATGCATGCAGCTGAAGGGCTGGGAGCCCCTCTCCCAGTGCTGCTCACACTGAAACACCCAACAAATCCTCCATTTGCATCATTACTTCTACAGCAATCTTTGCCAGAGCTATGCCCCTAATCTACTTCCATGATTTAATCTAAGAGCTTTCCAAAGGCTTCAATCACACCCAACGTAACATCCCAAATTTAAGGTTCCAGCAGACTTTTAACATTTAAGAGCAATGAACCAGAAAAATGTTTCAATGAAGGAATATTTGATCTCTCAGAAGTTTCTTTAAAAGAGTCTATAAACCGTTGCAAGCAGAACACCTCTTGAACCACTCAGTCCACCTCTCCCCTTAACGACCCAAAAAGAACCATAAGCACTCTTCCTTCAATCTGTTTGACTGCTGTTTGTAAAGGGAATGAAGTGGGGTTTCAAAGACATAAAAATCTGTAAAAAATTAGCTTTGCTGGAGTACAAATTAACCCACAACAGAGATGCTATACGTCCATCCACCAACAGAACCAATTCTCTTGGACTCACAGGAGTGAGCTCAAAGAGTTCAACTGATAGACAGAGACACTGTGCTGAGGCAACACAGCTCTCTACTAGTGCTTATAGGGGACATGAAGCAGGAAAGGACACTTGCAGGAGGGTGAGTGTGCCACAGCACCACAGCCTAAAGCACTGCAGAATCACATTAGGAGTCCCTGACCCACAAGTTAATCAAAGAATGCCCTGGGTTGAAAAGGACCACAATGATCATCCAGTTTAAATCCCCCTGCTGTGTGCAGGGTCACCAACCAGCAGACTAGGCTGCCCAGAGCCACATCCAGCCTGGCCTTGAATGCCTCCAGGGTCAGGGACATTAAAAGCATAAAGCTTTTCTTGCAAGGAGTTTCACTGAAAACAATTAAGCTTAATTTTGCTCATTTGTTGCCAGCTGCAAGATGCAAGGCTAACACATCAAATCCTCAGCTTAAGATTCCAAGAAACAACTCCTGTGCTTTGACATGCCCATACTGACTCCAATAGAGGATGCAGCATTAACTGCCCAAAATAAGCACAAAGAAAGAAAAATAAAGTTGGGGTTTTTTTTAATTATTTATTTACTACAATCTTCAAAGCAATGCATATAAAGGCTTACAAGCTGAAAATTTAGCCTCAGATTGCTTGTGGTCTCCCAGTGAATACGTAAAGGTTTGAGTTTTGGGTGGTGCTGTGTGGAACCAGCAGGTGAGCTCCACAATCAGTGTTCACAGAATGGCCAGGGTTGGAAGGGACCTCAAGGATTGTGAATCTCCAACCCCCTGCCACACACAGGGCCACCAACCTCCCCATTTAATGCTAGACCAGACTGCCCAAGGCCCCATCCAACCTGGCCTTGAACACCTCCAGGGACGGGGCATCCACAGCCTCTCTGTGCAGCTGTTCCAGCACCTCACCACTCTCTCTGTAAAGAACTTCCCCCTGACATCCAACCTAAATCTACCCTCCTTGAACTTAAAACCACTTCCCCTTGTCCTGCAGTTATCAACCCTTTCAAAGAGTTGATTCCCCCCGTTTGCAGGCTCCCTTCAGGTACTGAAAGGCTGCAATGAGGTCACCCCGCAGCCTTCAATTCTCCTGGCTGAACAAGCCCAGCTCCCTCAGCCTGTCCTCGTGTTCGCCCTTTCCAAAAGGGATAACGTATCACTAAGACTTCAGCTCTACTCGCTGCCCCCAAAAAGCCCGACGTGGCTCCTATCCACCACGGTCACACCACAGAAAAAGCCACCCCAGAGCGCAGCGGCTTCTCCATCCAGAGGAACCTCAGCTCCCCGAGGCGCGGGTTCTCCTCAGAGCGCTCAGCCCCGCTCTCCCCTCCCCGGGTGACCTTGCGAGGCGGCGGGAAGAGGAGGAGGAAGAGGAGGAGGTGGCCGGGCTCCCCTTCAGCGCAGGCCCCGCGGCCTACCCCGGAGCAGCGGCCGCGGGGGGAGCCGGTTGCCAAGCAGCGCGGAAGACCCCGGAACGCCGTGGAGGGACGAGGGCCGGTACTCACGGCGGAGGAAGCGGCCCAGGAGGCGGGCGGCCGCGGCGCTGCAGTGAGACATCGTCCCCTCGCAATGACACCGCCACGGCGGCCCTACGCGGCGCCTGAGCACTGCCCCACCGGCGCGCCGCCGGGCAGCCCCGCGTTGCGATTGGCTCAAGGGGAAGGTCCTCCGCACGGTGTCAGCCAATCAGAAGGGAGCTCAGGGGCGGGAAAGCCCCGCGGGGGATTGTGGGGGCTATAGTCCGCAGCGCCTCGCCTGTGTGAGCGCTGAGCCCTGGCTACCCGCCCGCCGCTGGGGGGAACACTGAGAGCTCCTCTGAGGTCACCAAGTCCAAATCCAGCCCATCCCCACCGCGCCCACTAACCGTGTCCTTCAGTTCCACCTCTACACAGTTCCTGAACCACCTCCAGGGACAGCGAGCCCAGGACCTCTCTGAATCACAGAATGGCCAGGGTTGAAAGGGACCTCAAAGATTGTGAATCTCCACCCCCCTGCCACACACAGGGCCACCAACCTCCACATTTAATGCTAGACCAGCTTGCCCAGGACCCCATCCAACCTGGCCTTGAACACCTCCAGGGATGGACGGGGCATCCACAGCCTCTCTGGGCAGCTGTTCCAGCACCTCACCACTCTCTGTAAAGAACTTCCCCCTGACATCCAACCTAAACCTTCCCTCCCTCAACTTGAAACCATTTCCCCTTGTGCTGTAGTTGTCAACCCTTTCAAGAGTTGATTCCCCTCCTTTGGGCAGCCTGTGCCAATGCACTACCACTCTTTCTGATATTTTTCATAATATCCAACCTAAACCTCCCCCGGCACAACTTAAGGCCGTTGCCTCTCGTCCTGTCACTGTTACCTGGGATCCCCAGCTCACTACAATCTCCTCTCAGGGAGCAGTACAGAGCCATAGGGCCTCCCCTGAGCCCGCTCTTCTCCAAACTGAACAATCCCAATTCCCTCATGTTGACACAAGTCATTACCGCCTAATACAAGTGTTGTGGGACAGAAGCCAGCTCCACTCACTTGAACATAAGAAGAAATAAGCCTGTTTTGGGTTGGTTTAATGCAGTGACTTTGTTCCTAGCAGAGAACGCTCTGTTCTGCCAACGCTAATTTAACTGATTCAATCAGCTAAGTAGAAAGAATCCATTCAACCCAGGGAGAAACAATACAGCAGTGAGCAGCACTCAGGTGGCACAGGAGTTCCCCTGCACCGCTTGGGACAGACTGAATTCTGTCTCAGTGTGGGGCAGCCAAAGGGTTGGAAAAAAGCCATGGGATTTAATCTCTGAACAATGCTTTTCAGCCACTGCAGAAGGGGTGGGTCTTCCTAATACATTTTTAAGCGTGCAACCTTGTTTTAAGAGCAATGCGGATTTTGGAGCTGAACCTTGTGGAAATCACACGTCCAGAAACAGCCGAATCCCAGTGAAAACATCTTTTTGCTCATTTACTTAGAGCTGGGCTTTGATCTTGTTTGAAAGCAGATCTTCATGAGGTTAAACACAGGACTTTCTGCCCAGTATGTCTGCAGAGGGCTCGACCTTCAGATAGGAAAAACAACAACAACCGAAAGGAATAGAGTGTCATGTTAATGTTTACTTACCTGGGAACTCCAGCAGGAGCATAAGATAAAATCACACTGCCTGCTCACATTTTGCCTTTCCTAGATCTTTAGATGAAAAGAATTCGCTGCAAGCATAAAATTAAACTTCTTTTGATACTCCCTTAAAACTAATGGTAAAATGTTTTTCTTTCCTTTGCTTACCTTCTGGTTGTGGGAATTTGGAGCTTAGGGACTATGCGCTTCCTTGGGGCCATCACAGAAATCAGCCAATTTCTCCCAGCCAAGGCTTCTTCTGTGTAAGAAAAGGCAATGCTAATGCTTTGTTTGTTTCCATCATCTGACAAAATGTGCAGTGTAAATAAATCACCCTTAAACATCTGGACTTCCTAGCACCAGGGGTAGAAAAGCCACATCTGCGTTTTGCAGGGTGTCCTGTCTGCACTCCAGAGCCTAAGTCTGGTATTTTAAACTGGAAGAGGGTAGATGTAGACTAGATATTAGGAAATAATTTTTTATTTTGAGACCAGTGAGGTTGTGAATGTCCCCTCACTGAAAGCACTCAAGGCCAGGCTGGATGGAGCTGTGAGCAACCTAGTCTAGAAGGAGGTCTCCCTGCCTATAGCGGAGGGTTGGCAAGAGATGCTCTTAAAGGCCTCCTCCAATCCAAACCATTCTATGATTACTTCCATGGCATATACACAGACTGTGCTCCAAGCACTGGCACTCAGAAGCACCTGGATAGAATTGTCACCTGCATCAAACTCTCTCTTTCCCATGAACCTGAGATGGGTACAGAAAGTGCCTGCCAAGCTCACCTTCTCCATTCCCACAGGTAACTCACTCCTAGCACACACAGCATCCTATTTCCCATATGCACATTTCCATGCAAGAATCCGTGTATCTCCTCTCCTGGATTTCCTGATGACTTGTTTTATGAGATTGTTGCAGACAACACAGGGAGCATTTAAGCTGCTTGTGGACTGGCATCTATTACAATTCAAGCCACCTCTCATCACCCCTTCAGCTTCTCCCTGCCCCTCCAGGAAGGCCTGGTTTTCCCTTAAGTCCTATACTCAACCAGCCAGCCTTCTGCAGGTGCCTCGGGTACCATAGGGCATAACAGACAGCACTCAGCAGCTATATTTAGGCACTGGACATGAGCCTTTGCTGTCCAAATGGCATGCAGCTAGGGAGGAAATTCAGGTCCTATGTGCCAGATGAGTACACATGTGCTGTCCCAGCTCTTGTGCCCTGGGAGACCTTGTTGGTGCCATCAGCAGAGACAGAACAGCAGTTCCTGCCAACCATCAGCCCATCCCCATCATTTTTTCCCTGTTCACTCCTATAGTTGTTTTGGCACTTGTGGAAACCCACAGAATGACATTCAAATCCCTCCTTTAAAGCATTTTCTTCTACTTTGGTATTCTGAGAAACCTTTCGTCACCAGTTGTGGCAGAAAAGCAATGGATGGCTGAACAACCCTACACCTGCACCGACCAAAAATGATTATTTTTACTTTTCCCATACCTCCATCATAGAGGAAATTGCAGGCTGGGCATGAAATTTTGATTGTCAAATATACATATGGTCATATTCAGAGTGGGTATTTTTGTCTGAGTTGAATTAGCCACAAGTGCCACTAGATGTCACAGCTGCTTCATTGTTTAACTCTTCTCCCAGGGCTGTTACAAGTTTGGCTGAAGAGTGAAAGCAAGGACTGTGCAGCAAAGCAGAACCAGGCTCCTCTCCTCAGGCCATTGTTGGAAGATGCTTTAGGACTGACTTTTCTTGAGTAATGACCTCATGTCCTGCTGAAATCCTCAGACTGGTCGGGCTTGAAGGGAACCTGCAGGAAGCAGAGAGTCAGGGAGGAGAAGGGGACATTGGAAGGGCACAAAAAGCTTTGCTAAAGGCAGGAAATCAAAGTGACCACAAAGATATGACCTTCTCTATGCTGATAATTTCACTGTTGGAAAAAAGTCACTTTTCTACACTTTTTCTGGGATTAACCAATAGCATTTACCTTGGTGCTGCTGATGCTTGCCAGTTGGAGCTCATGAAGACCTGCTTCCTCCTGCTGAAATATTTAAGAAATAACAAAAACATCAAGCAAACATAACGACGCCAAACTCAGGGCATTTTCTGTCAAAGGCAGCTAATTTTAGTGCCACTCTGCTGCAGAGATTGGCTGCATCCCTGCCCTATTCATGGCAGAAAGGCAAATAACTGCATCACAAAGAAGCCAAGTGAATGGCAGGGAAAGAGTATTCTTCCTCCCTCCTTAGAGCAGCCCGATGTCTGTCTCCTCTCATGTCACCCATAGGAACCTGTTCATTCGCTGCGTTTAGCTCTGAGGTTCCCAAAGGAGGATACATCTTTTCTGGAGGCTGGTTCAAACTAATTATCTCCCACAAACCTTCAGAGAATTTTCCTTCTCCTGAAGACACCGCAGTTAGAGCAGCAGCCTGTGCCATCGCTGTGCACGTGAAAGTCATAACAATGCTGGAGAGAATTAATTCCTTTATTCACTCTGTTGTGACCAATAATTGCGCCTGTGGATTCTGTTTTCACTCCACTGGCAACACTTATGTTACAAACAAAACCAAAACCGAATTCCTGTGAAATTGCTATGAAAGCATTCCCTGAAGGGGAAAGCAAAAATGAAAACAAGGGGGAAAGAATAAGAACAGTGGGAAAAAAAATTAAGAGAAGTCAGATGTGGTTCAGGAAATAGCTAAAGACAATTTCCAGGATGAGCTCGCTTCTATGGCCATGTGTCATCACTTTAACCTTGTCCCACCTAGGCTGCAAATCTCCTGTTCTGTAGGGAGCTGCTACTAGGCTGTGGGAAGGCCCATCACCCATGGACACCCCACCTGGCACCTCTGCAAACAGCATCCCTGTCTCCTGGAGCAAAGCAGCATCTGGCAGGATATGGTTTGCTTCAAAAGCAGCCTCTAAATTTTATCTTTGAAACAAAAGTCAACACTCTTCCATCCCTGGAACACTCAAGGTTGGGCTGGATGGGGCTCTGAGCACCTACCTGCCATCTACACCCAAAGCTGTAGATGTAGGTTCATTGCAGGGGAGTTGGACCAGATGATCTTTAAAGGCCTCTTCCAACTCTAATGGTTCTATGATTCAGTACACACCATGCTCTCACTGCTATCTCTTGTCAGAGCTGCCAGATGAGTCTATGGGTCAGATGGAGGATGTATTTTCCAAGTAGGGACAGCATGGTGTCATCACACAACTCCTACTTCTAGGTCTTAATGGGAATTGGTCTCATCATCCCACAGAAATCAATAGTCAGAGGATTGGCATCATAACCAGCAACTGCAGCAAGGTTCCCTATTTACATCTGGAAGAAACTGATGGAGGAAACAACAACCTAACAGCGATTTCTCATCTCCAACTCCATCCTAACAAACCACACAGTCTCTGGCATGGATTTTTGGTCTCGCAGCCAGCAATGTTCAAGATAAAGGTGATGGGGAACTTTCTTCCTGATGTGGCTTCCTTCTTTCTGCACTGTGGCTCTGTAGCTCAGCAAATTCTCTAAGGAATGCTTACAGAGAGAGAGGGACAAATGTAGAATCTTTGGAGTTGGAAGGTACCTCTTAAGGCCATTTAGTCCAATTCCCCTGCAATGAACAAGGACACCAGGTTGCCCAAGACCTTATCCAGCATCACCTTGAAAGTCTCCAGGTGTGCCTCACCACCAGTGAGTGGTTGGAAGGTGCACTACAGAAAAGAGCTGGGAGTCTTTCAGCAGAGCAGGTGTGTGAACTCCATTCAAACACCATTTAAAGAAATATCTACAAGTTGACTAAAAAGTATACACTTAAACGTCAGTGTAAATCCAGCTCTGAATGGACAAAGCATTAAGGCTGCCTCCCTCCTCTCTTCCAGATCTGAGAGCACATCACGAGGTGTCTTTAATCAAAGCCAGGAATTTTTCACTTGGAAACTTCCAAAGGATTTGAATTTTTGTTGTTGTTGTTTTTTCTTTGAAAAGAAACAAATGAGCTCATTTTCCCCACTGCACTTGGTACTGGCTACTGACAGCAGTGGGAATTCAGTCCTGGAAGGAAGCTGCCATGCCTGTGCTCTCTAGCCCTCTAACGGGCTCTTGTTAATCATATCATAAAATGGGTAAGGTTGGAAGGGACCTTAAAGCCCATGCAGTTCCAGCCCAGTCCCAACCACTAGATCAGGCTGCCCAGACTTGGTGAGAACTCATACTAATGAGCTATGATGTGCTTAATCCCCATAACAGCCCAGCTCCCAGGTCAAACCCCTACCCACAAAACAGCCTTTCACAGCATCCATAGCTTTCCACAGCTTCAGCTTTCCATCGTGTTCACAGCATTGTATCTTTGTTCACATGCTGATCTAAATAGAATCATACAACCATTAAGATTGGAAAAGACCTCCAAGATCATCTAATCCAACCCCAACCCATCACTACCATGTCCACTAAATCTTGCATGCCTTCTCCATTCCCAATCCCACAAAATGTTAAAATTTAACATTTTAATGTTAAATTCTGTTTCTGCATAAGGCAGGAAAGCTCCCACCTGTCCACTGTGATAATGTGCAGACATCTCCTTTGCAGTCCACTGCTGATGAGTTGTCTGCAAACCAGATGTACACAGCTCACATCTGCAGAGCCACACAACCCTGGGGTTGCTCTGAACTCTCATTATTTCTCACTCCATCCATCAGCATAGAAACTCTTCATGCACCAACATGGTCTTGCAGACTCCGCTACACTGCTTCCAAGGCAAGCATTAATTGAAGGAAAACCCAGTTTAATTCCATCCCTAAAATGAAATGGAAAGGTGCAGGAACTTTGTGTCCCCCTATCTTAATTCTTCAATGTCAATACTAATTCTGTACAGAATCAATGGAATTATTCACAGGTTTGCAATCACCCAAGCTCATGTCTTGAGGAGGGCCACACTGCTCATCCTACATTCCCAACTGGACATACCCAGATGACAAAATATGATTTGGGTTGAATATCCTCATGCAGCAATAGGAAATTTGTGCCTTCTGCAGTGATTCTCCCAACGCTGTTCCTCCTTTTTTACCATCCACTGTGCCCATGAGTGCCGTGTGGCAAATTGGAACAGATGGCAGTGCCCCAAATTGCTCTTTTTATTCTTTTGTATATAATTTATTGTTCCTGCTTGGTTAGACTGGAGTAACTAGGTTGATGTCATGGTCTTTTGGATGTGGCTTTTAAGGCTAAGTACCCAAGATGAGGGAAAAAATTAGATGTCCATTAACTAAGATTTAAAATAGCTAATTAAGATAACAGCTGATGCATAGCTAAGCAATAGTTAAAATAAATAGCTGGTGCATAGCTAAGCAATAGCTAAAATGAATAGCTGATGCACAGATGTATGCATCATCTTAATGGTCTGCAGAGAAACAAGTAAATTAACAATACTGTGTGAAGGAGAGCATGGCTGTAATCGTATCTCGGATAGCTGTCATATTCATAAGTATAATTAGTCAATGATGACAAGTCAATTACAAATATGTACTTACAAGAGGAAGGCCATGAGAAAGTTAAATATTTTCTTTCCCTTTATCAATGATTTGATGGACTTCAGTCATATTCCCACTGTATTCATTATTTTAAGATGTTTTATTTAAGCTGTCTTAAAGAATTTTGGTATCTTGAGCAAGTAGGCACGTGTGTTCATCAAAGATTTGGATGTTGCCTTCATATATGTGGAAAGTATCACATTTGGTTACCATTTGTGCTATGATAAAAATACAGAGCTATTCTAAAGATATAAAACTTGAATTGCCTGCATAAAGATTTTATTTTATTGATGGTTTTGGGAAGGGTTGCATCCAGTGTTGTTTTCTGAAGTTTTAGCAATGGGCAGTGATCTGTTCACGTTAATTTATCCATTTCTCTAATTATTCCTTGACGTGTCCTTGTTATTTATCCCTGTTCCCTGCCAGGAAGCCCCACTGAGCTCATCCTGGCTCCAAGCAGCTATGTGACACTGCAGCAGCATCAACACCCCAAAATCACACAGTCACAGTTTGAGCTGGAAGGGACCTTTAAAGACCATCTGGTCCAACTCCCTTGCAATGAACAGGGACACACACAGCTCCATCAGGTGCTCAGAGCTCCGTCCGGCCTGACCTTGAGTGTGTCCGAGGACGGAGCATCCACCACTCCTCTGGGCAATCCGTGCCAGTGCCATTACTATCCTTATGGTAAAATAACTGTACAATAATGCTCCTAAAAACCAACAGGCTTATTTGTCTTGCAGAGCCATAAGTGAGATGACTCTGACCGTAATGTTTGGAAAATGCAGATGGAAGTGGGTGGGAAAAATGAACGCCTGTACTTCACTTCTGTACTCACATGGATGGACTGTGTGTGTGTACTGCAGGTGCATGGAGTTACTGTCCTTTTTATGACCAGATGCTGCTGTGGATAGGGTAAGTGCTGGGGAAAATCTATCTGCTTCAAGATCATTAGGAGTTCTGCTGCTGAGTGAAACACCAGCGCAGTTTTAACCTGAACGCCGATCTGCAGCATCACTGCTGTGAGAGAGCCCCGACAGCATCAGGTAAAATCAATGCGAGTGTTAGAAATAAGCTCTTGGTGCCATTACAAGGTAAACAACCTGCCCAGGTCTTCTCAGATCAGCCTCAGTGCTACAGAGAGTTGCCTTCCTGGGGAAGGACAAAAATGAGTTCTTCCTGTCTTTGAACATCCCTTCTGTTGATGCTGCGGGGATTGGGAGCAGCACTAACTAGTGAAATGCCACCAGTACACGTATAAGGAATATCAGAAACAAAATATATTCCCTATGAGAGGGAAAAAAAGAGGCCAATAATGTTTCAAAATATTTTCTGGAAAGTTTCTCATTATTGAATTCTGAAAAATCTTTTTTTTTTTTTTTTTCTTTAAACATGAAATGTATTTCAAATGTAACTCTTTATATTTTCAGGACAGTATTTCTATCCAGAAAGCGTTGCTGGCCCTGATGTGCACCCAATAAAGGATGGCAGTTAACCCTGGCCTGCAGGGTCTTTAAGGCTGTGTGAGACCCACAGAATCATAGAAAGACTTGGGTTGGAGGGGTCTTTAAAGATCATCGAGTCCCAACCCCACTGCTGTGGGTAGAGTTACCAGCCACCAGACCAGGTTGCCCAGGGTCCATTGGCATCTCATTGGGCTGCCAATTTCCCACTGAGAAGAGATAGAATTTAGATTAAAAACAGTTTAGAAGCCATCTGTGATCCCTAATGCACTGCATCCACTGTGTTGTGTCGTTCTTTTGGGTCTTCAAACCCGGTCATCAGGTCTAATGAGACGCATTTACAGAGGCATAAATGACAGATTCCAAAGTAATTTTTTTATTTTATTTTTTTTCAGTTGTAAGCACACATCCTGCAACAAGTGGAACAAGTTCTAGGAGCTCTAGAGCTGAGAAAGTCCAAGTTCAAATGAAAAACTGAGACTTTACTAGCTTGGTATAAGACTTTATATATGTATATAATATACAGGCTGCTCTGGGCAGCCTGGTGTGGTGGTTGGCAACCTTGCCCATGGCAGGAGGGTTGAAACTAGATGATTTTTGAGATCCTTTTCAACCCAGGCCATTCTCTGATTCTCTGATTCTCTGATTCTATCATACAGCATAAGTTGAGGGGTTTGTGTTGTTTTTTTTTAATCTTGCTTTATCCTAGTGATGTTTTTCTAAAACAAATAGCTGTGCCACTGACTCCAGTTCAGTTTCCTGCCACTAGCTGTTGAGATGGCTGAGAGTTAACCACCCTAACAGATTTCTACTGAGCTGGATGGATGAGAGCTCTGCAGGAGGAAACTCAAACATCCCTACCACCCATTCAAACAGTAGCATGAACTGTAAAGATTTCCTGTATCCTGAAGAGCAGTATGATAAGGTTTGGGCTCTGGGACTGGGGCAGGTGTGCCAGGAGGGGTCAGGTCCTGTCTGTAATAGATGGGATGAGCTGATTTAGCTCTTTCCATAGGGCTCCATGCTTGCTCAGGCTGCACACGTAGCTTTCGATTGGCAAGTTGTATGGACAAATGCTATTACTGATGCAGTAAAACTAGGAATAAGTTGCTCCTGTTCCTGCTTTCTCTATTTGATCAGCAAAACGCACACAGAGAGAGATCGATAGACAGAGAAATGTATTAGAGCAGATGGTATTTGCCCACGCCTCGCAGCTGTCTGGCTAAATAGCAATATTGATCCTGTAAATAATGACATCCCTAAAATATTGTCTGTATTCTTCGAGCAATAAATGTAGGCCTTGGGGCATGAATGTCTCCACTGAATGCATTTCACTCAGGAAAAGCATTGCTATCCTCCACAGAGCACCTGCAGAATGGGCTCTCTCACATTGACCACATCTTATTTATTTCTCTTGCAGTACCAAATGAAAACCAGAAAAGTAATCAGATTTCTTTTCCCTCTTTTTTAGTATGTGGTCCAGAATTTATTTAATCCAGAAATGTCGAAGTCTTCTAAGCAGCCGCTGACTTAAAGAGGCTTATTTGTCCCTTTATAACTAAAATATCCCAAACCTGGAGGATTTAAAACAGCAAGTTTTAAAGTAGGAACACTGCACACTTAGTAAGGAAGGGCTTGTATTACAGAACTGAAGAACACATCACAGCTCTACCAAAGCTGTGGAAGACTTTGGGCCAAATTACATGCTCTGCCCTTTCTTCCATACCCTGGTGACTTGTCATGAGTGGTGATCCTGAGGGTTCAGTACTGAGGCTGGTCCTGTTTAATATATTTGTTGATGATCTGCATGAGGGGATTGAGATTGTCTAATTAAGATTGCAGATGGCACCAACTTGGGAGGAAATCTGTCTGCAGGTAGGAATGCCCTACACAGGGATCTGGATAGGCCAGTTATATGAGATTCAACAAGACCAAGTGCTGGGTCCTGCACTTTGGTCACAACAACCCCATGCAGTGCTACAGGCTTGGGGCAGTTGGACTTCTTACCATCTCAGCAGAGAAAAATGTTAAATAACAACTTGCTCTTCAATTATACAAGAATTTGGGTGTACAAGATTTTGGTAAGGAGCTGACAGATTGGATTCCTTGCTAGACTGGTCCAATCCTCACTAAACCATACATAAACTCAAGAAGAAAATGGAAAGATCCTCTCTGAAAAGCTGCACTCCATTAAGGGTAAGAGGAAGGCAAAGCTCCTTTTTCAAGCAAGGAATTAAGGTAGTAAGACAAGTGTCACAGTGTATTGTCTGCATCTACAGTGGTGCTTTTCAATTTAATTTGTCATTTCCAAATACGTTATGTTGGAATTAAACTGGATGCTTTATTAGAACCTGATTAGCAGAAGACTCTGCACTGTAGCATATCTTACGAGCTACTGAAATTAAGGCTTTGAAAATGTTTTAGGGGAATTTATGCTTAATTACCAATTTTGATGTTTGATGTTAGCTTTTTTTTTTTTTAAATCAGCCTTGCACTGGAAGAGTACCATGAGGGAACGAGGAGGTTGGTGTTGGTGTACAAAAAAGGGATGATCCCAGTTGCAGATACTTTGGCTTCTGTGATATTTTTATGCATGACCAAGTTTATGTGCACATTTTTACAGATATAGCATTAGATTAACTCTGAATTTGGAGTGATTAAAGAATATTCCTAATTCAACATCCCAAGTTGAACTGGATATTAACAGCTCCTCCAGACTTACTGATTACATGCAGATGAGCAAAGAGAAGTCTTTCCTCGTTTGCGAGATGGTTCTGACTATATGTTTAAAGGATATTAATTCTCATTATACCTGATTAATACTCATTACAGCTCATTTTTCTTACTGGTTATAATGTGCTCATGTTCTCTTTATCACTTGGGTTAGAATCATTTGTTTTAATACATGGAGCAGACATACTCTGTGCTGCCTGCTCAATTATTTCAGTTTCCTTCTATGTCAGGTTCCACAGTACAATAATTAGATCATAAAACGAGACCCACAGAGACAATAATAAAAACCTGACCGGTGGTAAAACTTGTTTGATAACATGGAACAAGGTGAATCACTTTAACTAAACTCTTAATTTATTTCTCCTTAGTTAATTCAGCTTAATTAGATAACCTACTAACCAAAGGTTAATTCAGTCCTACCTGAAGCACTCTACTATTGTATCTGTGTTGCTGTTCTTATTTTTCTTTTTGAATGATACTAGTGCTTTATTTCCCCTCTTCCTCATTAATTTTACTGCTGCTGTTGATCTTCCTAGACATAT
This sequence comes from Tympanuchus pallidicinctus, assembly GCF_026119805.1. NCBI lineage: Eukaryota > Metazoa > Chordata > Aves > Galliformes > Phasianidae > Tympanuchus > Tympanuchus pallidicinctus. The sequence goes on from NW_026294721.1 coordinate 4,621,565, forward strand.
TTGTTTTCTCCAAGGCCAAGCTAATCCATAATTCAGTGCAAGTGGCCAATCAGCTGTGCATTACCCACAGTGCAGAAAGCAATGCCAGGGTTTGCGTGCAGGGATGGATTGCAACCTCTCACCATGAAAAGCATTGGGTAACAGGGAAAGGTAACAGGGAATGCTGCGATATCGCACCCTAAATAGTCACAGCTCCCCTGCCTTGGGCACTGGAAGGACATCTCTTGCCATTTGTTTTGGATTTGTTTTGCAATGTCATCTTCAACAAATATGTCACTGCTCTTCTTCCTGAGCAGACGCGGCAGCCTTGTTACTACAGGCTTCTTGAGGCTGTTTTGGAAAGCAGCTTAAAAAGCTGAAGTCAAATCAAAACCAGAGATGTTAAAATCAAATGCAGCAAACACAACTGAAAGGAAAGCAAGGGAAGGGATTATGCTATGCTACATTTGTGTGGTCTCACCTCATCGTGAACAGGTTTGGGGACACAATATAAGGATATAAAACCACTAGAGAGCATCCAAAGGAGAGTTGCGGAAATGGTGAAGGTCCTAGAAGGTAATGTGTATGAAGAGCAGCTGAGATCCCTTGGTTTGTTCAGTCTGAAGAAGAGGAGGCTGAGGGGAGGCCTCAGGACAGCCTAGAAGTGAGGTGTTTTCTGGTAACAAGAACAGAGAATGGCATGGAGTTGTGTCAGGGAAGAGTGGGAAAGGACTTTAAATGCCATTCAACTCCAACTCCTTGTCATAGGCAGGGACACCTCCCACCAGATCAGGATGCCCAAAGCCCCACCAGGCATCACAGAATCACAGAATGGCCAGGGTTGGAAGGGACCTCAAGGATCATGAATCTCCAACCCCCTGCCACATGCAGGGCCTCCAACCTCTACAATTAATACCAGACCAGGCTGCCCAGGGCCCCATCCAACCTGGCCTTGAACACCTCCAGGGACAGGGCTTCCACAACCTCTCTGGGCAGCTGTTCCATTGCCTTGTGTTGATGAGAAGGGAATTTGCGCCAAAATCTGCACAAAACCTCCAGAACCAGTTCAGACACCAATCTTTCTCCAGCACTGCAGACGTTTTAATTCTAACCCTGTGGTACACTGAAATGCACATGCAGCCTCTCTGCTCAAAGTTCCCCCAGCAGAGAAAGCTGTCACAGAAGTACCAGGCTGTGCCACAAGCATCTTAAGCACCCAGAGAAGCTGAAGAATTAAACCTGCCGTGCTCAGGCTTAGATTTAACGAGCCCCTGCAAAGCACAGAGCTGGATGAGATCATATTTGGTCTGAGGCCAGAAAGAAATGGTGCGGTAATGGTTTCATTGGCTTTTTGAGAAGGGGCTGCCTGACTTCAGAGAGTCAACAGCAACACTCCTCCTGCTAATCTCATTTTCAGAAGCGTGCTGTGTGAGAAGAAGCTTCCGCACAAAGTTTTGCTTGATTGCTCTCTGTTTATCTAGAATTACATTAGGAGTCCAAGACTATCTGAAAACAGCCCAGGGCAATCCAGACAGAGTTGTGATTTTGTGAACAGCTTCAGCAGCATCAGATTTGTGAGAAGAGAAACTTCAGCACTTCCAGCAAGTTGTTGGCTGGATGGTAGCCAGTTTGGTCACTGTGAAGTGCTTCAGAATTAACAGAATGGATGTCCAGAAAAGGCAAAATTTAAAGAAAGACAAAATTATTTTACACACACAGGTTTCAGACATCAGATTTAAGAAAGGTGAATGGCAAGTGCTGTAACTAACAAGTGATGGTTAGAGAATCTGGTTAATGTAAAATAAAGTAGTGTATTTACCTTAAGCGAAAAGAAATCAAATGCAACAGGGTCTGGATGCAGTGCCCATGTAACGGGAAAAAGCAGACAGAAGCTTTTAGTGGAATCAGAGCACAAGTTAGTCTCAACAAGTATTTTGTATTGTTCCCAAAATAGTCACCTTAAGATGAACATCTGTTATAACAGCTCTTTATTTCAGTGTCTATTACACAAAAAGAGGGCTTGCATTTTGATACCAGAATCATGCAAAGCACCTATACACAGAGAACAAGATACTGAACGAGTGTCTCTCTCCTGCTACATATGGTAAACTTAGGCAGGAAGACTCGGTTTTCCCTTGCATTCCACTCTACCCTTCTACAAATCAACCAGCTGTGAGAGGTGATAATTAACCTTCATTCTAAACCAAATAATTTGCCACTGAACACTGCCCTAAAATGCTCAAATGTGCTTTTGTAAACTTCATCAAGTGCCCAGTTCTGCTCTCATTATACAAGGATGAAATCCCGAATATCTCCAGCTACTGGAACAGACTTTAATCAGAGGTACTAGATCAAAGCAGTTGTAGAACAGAATTTGGCTCAAAGGATGAACATCTCTTCCATACAGAGGCCCCAAAAAGGCCCCTTTTAATGTCCCAGACACAGGGATGCAATGTCCTTAGGCTCAGAGATTTGTCATATGCACAGAGGATTAACTAGACATCCTCAACTATTAAAAAACAGTGGTATAGAAAAATAAAAGGCATAAAATACTGAACCAAAAAGGTTCCAAATAAGGCATCAGTCGGTCCCAACTGGATGTGCTCCCATTATGTACATCATCCTCCCAGCCAGAGTGGTTAAGGATGATTTATTAGGACAGTAACACCAATCACCGAGCACTAAGAGCGACCAGGAAGGTTCAAGTTCAGTTCAAAAAAAGGAAAAACAGAAAACAACAACAGAATTCAAAAAGTATTCTTTTTTTTTTTTTGGTAAATATTTCTTAGAAAATAAAATAAAAATGTTAAAGCAATTCGTTTAACTGATTCTTTAAAAAAAGGACAACATTCTTGTAAAGTAAAAATATATATATCTGGAAATAGAGCATCTCTTTTTTGTGTTGTTTTTTTAAAAAGACATTCAGTATCACATCAGCGGATTCTGACCGACTCCCCGTCCACCTCCTGCGACAACCGCTGCTCGTTAAGGCATAACGTCAGGTTGGCACCGTTACGACAGCTGAATCAAACTGGCCGAAGGCAAAGCGGAGCGGGCCGAACCGCCGCCATCAGCGAGGCTGCTTCTCCCGCACGCTGACCGAGCCGTCCTCCATGCCGAAGTACACCACCTCCGCCATGTCGATGAACAGCCCCGTCTCCACCACGCCTGGGAACAAGAGTTCATCAGCCAATTCGTCAATGAGACAATTAAGCCACCCAGAGGGAAATGGACAGGCTGGCGAAGTGGGCCTCCAGTGAGAATCTAATGAGGTTCAATAAGGCCAAGTGCAGGGCGCTGCAATTGGGTCAATTGGGGCAATCGCAGGTATTTATACGGATCTCCTTGAGAGCAGCCATGTGGAGAAGGACCTGGGGGTCCTGGCAGATCAGAAGCTGGACATGAGCCAGCAGTGTGTGCTTGCAGCCCAGAAGGCCAACTGTGTTCTGGGCTGCATTAAAAAAGGGGGGGTCAGCAGGGAGAGGGAGGTGATTGTCCCCCTCTACTCGGCTCTTGTGAGGCCCCATCTGCAGTGCTGAGTCCAGGCCTGGGGCCCACAGTACAGGAAGATGTGGAGCTTTTGCAGCGGGTCCAGAGGAGGGCACTAAGATGGTCAGCGGGCTGGAGCAGCTCTCCTGTGAGGAAAGGTTGAGGGAACTGGGCTTGTTTAGCTTGGAGAAGAGAAGGCTCACTGTGGCCTTCCAGTACTTGAAGGGAGCTTCTAAATAGGACGGGGAATGGCTGTTTACGAGGGTGGATAGTGATAGGACAAGGGGGAATGGTTTTAAACTGAGACAGAGGAGGTTTAGGTCAGATATTAGGAGGAAGTTTTTCACACACAGGGTGGTGAGGCACTGGAACAGGTTGCCCAAGGAGGCTGTGGATGCCCCATCCCTGGAGGCATCCAAGGCCAGGCTGGATGTGGCTCTGGGCAGCCTGGTCTGCTGGTTGGTGACCTGCACATAGCAGGGGGTTGGAACTGGATGAGCATTGTGGTCCTTTTCAACCCAGGCTGTTCTACAATTCTATCAATTAGTGCCAGAACCACCCCAGTGCTGGAATCTTCTGAGAGGTGTCCGACATGGGTGATCTTTCATCAGCCACACAGGGAGCATCTGGGAAGTCTTTTCCTTGCTGCTGACTCCAGAGGAAACTCTCCACAGAGTAAGGAACAATGTTAAGACAAAGCAGATCTGATACTACCTCTGCAATTTGTGGCCCATTAGCAGATGTACTTTTGGTTGAATTTAATTACATAATTATGGGATGCTCTTAACCTCACAATGGTCACTGAGCCACAGTCAGATCCTGTAAGCACCCAGGCTAGCAGCTTCCAAACCAAGCAGACGGAAAACATGAGCCAGCTGCATGGGTTTGTATAAAACCTGCAGGCTTTGCTCCCATCCAGACTCCTTAGGAGAGATCTGGAAAAAATTATTCTCTGAAAGAGTGGTGATGCATTGGAGTAGCCTGCCCAGGGAAGTGGTCTGGAGTCACTGTCCCTGGAGATGTTCAAGAGCTATGGAGATGTAGCACTGAAATACATGGTTAGTGGGCATGGTGGGGATGGGTTGATGGGTGGATTAGATGATCTTAGAGGTCTTTTCCAACCTTAATGATTCTATGAATCACGCTGAAACTTCCTCTGGCAGAGGGGAGAATATCCTGCTTCTCATATTGATTAAGGCTTTGATACCATTAAGGCTTTGATACCATAGATATTAGGACTGCAGAAAAGCCCATGAGAAGTTAATCACATTAAGAGGAGTTAAGGGCAAAATGGGTTTGAAGCCTGTCATGGTTCTATGTTTTTGACCAAAGAAGAGGGGAAAAAAAGAGCATCAAAGTGTTGCTCATGCAGTTGGTCTTTCCTTACACAGAGGAAAAAATGGCCTGGGGATGTCATTACCTCTATTTTGAGGCTCATGAAATCCTTAAACAACTCTAATGTTTGCAATTCACAGTGATGCACAGCTCTACAGCCCTCAGAGTCCTTTCAGGTGGCAGCCTGCTGACACACGTGGCACTCAGCTTTCCAAGGCCCCCAGAGGCAGAGGCCACCAACACTCAGAGCCAGCACCAAGTATGCTGGGCAAGCCCTCATTTCACCAACAACTCCTGCTGCAATCCAGGACCTGTATGTAAACACTCATATTGGTTGCTTGCACAGCCAAGCCTCAAACCCAATTCCTACCAGATGAACACACTCCAAGAAGGCTGAAGAAAAAAAAAGTAGGACAAAGCAACCATATGTAAAGTGCACAGAGCCCTGCTATCACCAGTATATCCAGACTTTAACAATTCTGCTCTTCCACTTCTGGGTAGGGAAGATGCTTTTTTCCTCTTAGCAGGCTCACTTACGAGCTCATGGTCAGACCACAGCATGCTGAAACCACCTCCAGTCTGTCTCTTTCCCCTTCATCTCTCTTGGATGAGAGATGCAAGAAGGAGGCCATGAAAAGACTCTGTGTTTTGTTTCTGCAGAACCAGCCACCGTTTCTCTTGTGCACAGAAAGAACTCTAACAAAACATGTTTGTGCAGCCATGGACTGAAACTGCATTAGGGTACAGAGAGCACTGCACCAGGACAGCCCACACTAGCAGTGCCACCAGTCTATTTACATCAGACACTGGTTTGTTTAGATCAGCTCTTGCCAAAGGTCTTAACCTGCCATCTACTGTCGGCTGTGAGCAAGTGCCAGGTAATTATTCAGACTGCAAAGGCATCAGGACAAGCCAAGGCAGAGGTAACACACCAGCAGTTTGCTCCTAGATCCAGACAAAAGGAAATGGGTATGTTTTCAGCAAATCAGCCTTCTAATAAGCACTGAAGGAAGCAAAGCTAATAAACAGAAGCCACTTGAAGTAATCAGGGACAGACACTTCACTCAGCCTAAACCCAAGGCTTCTGCCCAAAGCTGTAGTCTAATCGTGGTGCTGCTTTGTGCAGACATGGAGGTTTGTGCAAAAGGATCCCACTCTGCTCCTGCTCTGGTAAGACACAAAAAGCAGTAAAGCTAATGGTAGCTCTGCTGTGCACAGTAGTGGGCAGACAGCTATATGAGATAAACTCAAAATATTTAAGATGCACTCAAAAGCCAACCAGATTCAAGAGCAGACTTTCACCAAAATATCCAGCCAAGACATACAGATGGGACTGAGCAAGCCTCTGTATGTTGCTTTGCTGAAGTGTCACCACCCTTGGGCTTAATGATCCAGAAACAGCTCATGAACAACAGAAACAGTCTCATGCTCCTAGCTCCCAAGGTCAGGGATTTCTAGTACAGACCAAGCCTTAGCCAGTTTTTGGTCTTTAACATCACAGACATTACCTGGTATCATTTTTATGGCAGTGTTCACTTTGCTCCACTCGTGAACCTTGTCAAACTTCCAGTCCAGGATGAAGTTCCCATTGTCTGTCACCACGGGACCCTGGGAAGCAAACCTATGTCAGCACCACAAGCTCCTGTTGTACCAAGCACAGCCTTACACCGGGAGCCGTCCCTGCTGCAACAGTGTAGAGAAGGTCATCATTTGAGTAAATAAGGGCACAGTCCACTGCTCCATACAAACAATAACCCTGTAACCCGTTGCCCAAGGCAGCTGTGCCTTCCTTGTTCTTCTGCCTACAGTTCACAGATAATCACACAAAAGCTGGAAAAATTGATATGATTTCATCAATAGAGGATAGAGGATCCTTTTCACAAGATTCACTAGAGATATGTCCTTAGCAGGCAACTACAGGCAACTGAAGCCCAAACAAGACTTCTGCACCCTCGTGATAAGGGTGGGCTGTTGCATTTCACAGGGAGGTTTTGGAGATGAAGGACTGATGGCCTTTGGTGCCTCAGATGTGCCCAACACTCTCTCAAGTCCCAAAGTTGAGTCCTTTTAACAAAGATGAGACAGCTGGGGCTGAGAATAAGGAGTTTCAGGAACCCCGAGCAGGGTTTGTAAACCACACATGCTGGGAAGGACCAGGGGGTAAGACCACAGCATGAGACAGAATCTCCAAGGATACAGTTCATGCTGGAGCACTGGGATCTGCATTCCCCAGGCAAGGCTGGTCTTGAGCTCATGGAAGACAAGTGGCTTTCTCTTCTCAGGCTCCTAAATATAGCTCCTCAACCTCTTGGGCCAAGGGATTAAACTTATTAAAAGTGCTCAGCCTTCAGGTGTTAGCTCCAGCTCTAACTGGAGACAGTCCTCTCTTCCTTTGCCACATGCATTGGTCAAGCACCACTGTTCAAGCCAGAATAGGACAGTGGAGACAAAGCAGGCTCAGTTTTTAGTCCACTCTTGCTCTGTGTGTCACACAGCAGCTTGGGGTCTCCAAGAGCTGCCCACCTAACTCAATACACTTTGGCAGCACAGACTGCCCTCCAGCCTTAAACATTCTTGCAGAGCAACAACTTGAGCATTTGTGAGATGGAGGACCCAGCAGGACAGAGAGTGTTTCCACAAAAACAGCAACCTGTGCTCTGGATGGCAGGTTGGTTGTGGCCAAGGAGAGACACAGAGCAGCCCTCAGACACAGAACAGCCACCTTATTCTCACTGTTCACAGCTGCTTGCTCTGGGAGACATAAGACTTACACAAGCAACCCCAACATCTAAACGCACAGTTCATTAAGTACAATTAAAGGAAACAGATTTGATCAGATGAAAGATCTTGGCCACACTCAGGTGGCTTTGTTGGCCACAGAGGGATCAGGGACACTCACTGCTTTGCTAACAGCCATCCGCAGCTCTGCAGCACCTCCAAAGTTTTTGGTCAGGGCTCTGGTGACAGGGACGTAAGCCATGGGGATGACTTCAATAGGGATTCCCTTCTTCCATTGCTCCCCAAGGCTCTCTGATTTTTTCCTGAGGTTTGAGGAGGGATCAGTGTTAATTGTCACCACCATTAACAATGCACTTATCACATTCTTTCTCACAAATCCCTCAGGTGTAAGGCCCTGGAGGGCATGGCAATCAGTTTGCACGTGCACTCACGTAGGAAGAATCAGCTTAGTGCACGAAGCTCTGCTCATAAGCCCTGTTTCGACACATTTTGGACAAGCAGGATGGAAGTTTTCTACAGCCCTGCAGCTGCACGCACAGAAGGGTAAATTTATTCCATGCTGACAATCACTATGCTCAGAAAAAGCAGAGCAGCCTTTTTCCCCCAAGCTCTACTGACTTCTAAGCAGGCCTGCTGAGATGACAATTAAGGAAAAAAAAACCAAATTCAATTGCTGAAGCACTGGGAGTTAAGCTCATTTCCACCAATTCTTGCTCCCCTGACACACTAGGATTGTAGCAGTCTAACACAGGGCCATCCAAATATTTCCACACAAAGAATACTAATATTTTACCTGTAATCAGCAATAACAATGAAGCATTTTGCATATCCTGCAACTATCTTCTCCTGTGTCAAGCAACCACTGCAAGGGAAGAAAAAAAAAACCAACTAAACATTAGCCTGCTCCTCAGTGCAGCTCAAGGACACCCAGCACCTGTGCCACATACAGACATACAGACAGCAAGGCTCACCCGCCTCCTTTGATCAGGTTAAGATCAGAGTCCACTTCATCCGCTCCATCAATGGCAACATCAAGCTGTAGGAAGACAAGAAACTCAGTATGAACACCTCACCCGGTTCACTGGAGTTTATGCCAGCCCAACCAGAGATGAGTGTCTGCTCAGCCACCCAAGGAAACCAGCCCCAGTTCAACCACAAGCATGCAAAAATTGAGAAAAGAAACAAAACAAAACCAACTGTTGGCCTGCAAGGCAAGTCTCTTCAGCCTCCAGTTTTCTCAGCTAAGGATCTGCATGACAGCTGGGGTTTCCCGGCAAAAATGCTTGTGACAACACTTCAGCAATGCAATATCCCCTGCCAGCAAGCCCCAGGCTGGAAGAGAAGGCCACTAGCTTAGCACCCTACTTGTCATTTTAAGTGACCACCCAGAGATGAGCACTGCCCTTCTTGGTCACCTCACGGGATCAGCAGTTGGGATTTTAGAGCATCTGCAGCCTCACCTCACTGCGAGGTGTGTGCAGTTTGGGGCACCACAATATAAGAAGGATATGAATATTAGAGAGCCTCCAAAAGAAGGATTTGGGTTTGGATTTTGAGTGGTGCTGTGTGGAGCCAGGGGTTGGACCCTATGGTCCTTGTATGTCCCTTCCAACTCAGAATACTTTATAATTCTACAATTCAGTGATTTTTGTTTTGTGGAAAATGGAGGAGGACAGTCTCCTGTCCCTGCTCTGTGCTGGCCTGGGTCCTACAAGTCACCATAAACCAGTTTTTCAGCCAGACCACAGCTTTGAGGAAACTACATTCAGGAGAAAAAAAAACAAAAAACAGTTCTCTCACGTTCTGCAGTTTTTATCCTCAGCAAGGACAGATGAGCCTGGAGCTTTATGAAGGACTGGGTTAGAGGGAGGTCAGTAAGGTCTCAATCCTGCAGTCCCACTTACCTCTGGATGTCGGTCCAGGTCACTTAGTGTTAAGCCATTCTGCAGGATCAGCTGACGGGCCTGTGCACCAAGAACACAGCAAACACTATTTACCAGCAGCAGGAAAGGAAATCAGACTCGTCGTGTCGTTCTCCTTGCTGCCACATGGATGGGGGCTGCAGTGCTGCATCCTGAGCTCGCTGAGGGGCTGCAGTCAGCAGCAGAAATGTATGGCATGGAGGAAATGATGCTTCCAGACCAGAATTTTTTCATCAAAATAATGCTGATTTGAACTGAAATGCTTAGATGGTGCAAAGGGATGGGGCTGCATCCAGGTCTCTCCATACTGAACAGCTTGGGGCTATCAGCCTGGTGGGAGACACCTGTATTTAAGCATGAAGGCAGGTATGGGATTCTCAAGTTCCCTCTGATTTCCTTTGGCTGAAAAATCGGAGCAGGAAAACGAAATATTTATATCATATGGGACTAACAATGAAAATGTTTTTCATATTGAAAAGAAACAAACAACAGAAAAGCAAAAAAGAAAAGCATAACTCATAGAAAAAGTGTGGAACACCTCCTGAAATAGCTCTTTGGTGGCTGTGATCTATTTTTTTTCAAAGTAGCTGTGAGTTTCCCTCTAGAAGCAATAGAACACAAAGAACCTGCAGTTATGCTCCCTTTGGTCCATTCATTGGCTTCTTAAGCGGAAGTTCAAGCTTACAGAACCTGAAATGAGTTAAATTTTACATCTCACAAATCATTGCCTGTGTTTGACCTTGCACGAAACTCTTTTCAAGACTGAACTTTGGCTATTCAGAGAAACGTGTGTCACAGCTTAGAATTCATCCCAAGCTTTACCTGCTAACAAAGTGCACCAGCTATACATATTGGCATCCTGGAAACAATTACAAGAATTAGCCAGGAGTAGTCCCAGCAGTGAGATACAACCCCAATCTTTTACATTACAGTAGCACTCCTTAGCATGCAGTTTTAAAACCTGTGGGCTGTGGGCTCTAGATCATACTATGCACTAGACTTGCCCTGTAAGAGCTCACAAAATAGAAAAGACTGCCATCAGTGGGTTTACATTCACAATATGGTGTTCATGTACAAAGATTTCAAAGATCTGGGAACTGAAAGCACTGAAAAATGCTGTGCTGTACATGCAGGCTGGACCCTTAACAGGCTCAGAGTCAATAGTGTGGAAACGAGGTGGCTCTCTTCAGGCTCTCTGCTTGCAAAGTGATGAGAGCAGACTGGCAGGAATCAAAAGCAGAGCTCCCACAGTAGGGGACAAAGCGGCAGAAACTGCACAGCGCTGGCCTACCCACAAGGACCAGGTTAACCTCACTGCCCAGCACTGGGAATCCAATGCAGTCCAAGGCACATTAGCTGGCTGGAAGGGTGGGTCCTTTTGGGATTAGATGAGTGACAGGTCGTTGCCAAGACTGGCTTCGCTCCATGCTCTCGGCAGGCATCCAGGTGAAAAGAAGAAACAACGCAAAAGCCAAGGGATGGATACTTACCCTGACACTAGCTTTAGTGCTGGTGATGGGATAACCCAACCTTACAACAGGGAAGGGAGAAGAATAAAAGCCCACTGAAAGCAATTCTTCCTTGCCAGTGACCTCAGGCAGCCATTTACACCTGTACACAGCGAAAATAAGATGCTGTTTTGCTGACTTGGGAATGCTTTGCTCCTAACTGGTAGAGGTTGAACTATGTGATCTCAGTGGCCTTTTACAACCTTAAAGATTCTGTGAGGTCTAAGAGGCTGCACAAGATAAGAATCAGCCCCATGCTGGGGGGATTTGTGCTCACCCTTTACCACCAACCATGTTGTTTCACCGCTAAGAAATTCTGATGTTACATGAATACTTCAAGGCAAGGCAGACTCCAGCCCACACTCACCGTGTGATCTTTATCAATATTTTCTGTAAGACCTAACAACTGAACTCAAAGGAGCTTCCCTAGGTTCAAATGGCAGGTGACATCCCCAGGTGGGGATCACTTTAGACAGATTGAAGAGAGATTGCCACTGTAGTGTATGTATGAAACAGAAGTAATGGTAAGTCCTCCAGTGGACAAAGGTACAACCCTAGAATCCACACCAGGACCAAGAAAAGGATAAATGCCCAATTCACTGAGTGGGGCACTGTTATCTAGCCTTGAAACCCTGCAGGTAGTCTCTGTCCTGCCAGCTGGTGATGTCACCTTTCCCTACCCTAAGGGAACAAGGTGCACAGCTGCTTATCAGCAGCACATTTCCACCTCAGGGAAATGTGGCAGAGAGAGCAAAGCCATTTGCCTGAAGGCATGGAAGCAGCTCAAAAGCTTTCTGAGCAGCTCTATGTTTTACCACTGAGCCACATTTTCCCTCTCCCTGCCATCTTTCTCAACAACTAGGTTGGTAAGAACTGATCTCTGCAAAAGTTGCACTGCGAAGGAAAAATTAAGCTGATGTCTCCTCTGCAATGTTTTGCAAAACCCAGCTGATGTACTCAGTCAAGCTCCTCTTGGAAACACAAAAGCTTGCACCAAGATTTGTACAGCTTTCAGGGCCTGATATGGAATCAAAGGAGATTTTTGCATTATGTGCTTGGTTCACCACTGTCAAAGGAATGACCGTGTATGTGAGCACCCGGGCTGGAATAAAACCAAGAAGGAAGGAGCTTACCTGGAAAGACGTAGGGATGCAGACAATTGTCAGGTTCTCTTGTTTAACCCGCTCAGCTGTATGAAGAAAGCAGAAGACTCAGTTTGTTCACTGCAGAATAAAAATCACACCAGCTTTCTCTTTAAGAAATCTCAGTTCAGAACAGCCACTCTGAATCACTGCAATTACTTGCTTGGCTTGCAAATAACTCAGTCACGCTCAAAGCACAAACAGGTGCCACCCTGCAAAGCTAAGGCTCCTTTTTCACAGAGATGTTTGAACACCCATCAAAACCCAGCCCCTGACACACAGCCATTAACCTTCGTGTCTCCAGCAATAGAGCAAGGGTTGTGCTTCGTCAGCAAAACATCACCTGGGAACTCAGCCCCACTCCCACTCGCGCTCCATTAGACAGGTTTTGCTGTGCTCCTTGTAAACAGAGCTGCAGCAGCTGTCTGAGAAGTTTTCTGGCTTGTTGCCTTGGGGACATCATGTCCACTTCTTATGAAACGTTTAAATATATAGCAGGCAAATGACTAATAAAATATTGCACTAAATGGGAGGAAATATTTCCTCCCTCGGGTTAACCTCAAATGACTAAAATCTATTACTAAGATATAATTATGGACAAAATGTTATTTTAGCAAATATAATACTTAGGGTTGAGCCAAAAGCCTGAGAGTCAGCAACAGAGCAAAGAGGTGGGCTGTAAACTTCAAGGCAACCCCGCTGCCAGGGTTAAAATGTAATACACAGAGCTGTGTGCTGTCAGAACTCCAATCTCAGTAGACTCAAAAAGTTGCATTTGTTTAGAGATGGATCCAGTGTTGAAGTGGGGAATGGTTGTAACACTGAGCCAAACCCAGACTGCTGAATGGCAGCTCTCAAGCCACCTCCCAGACAAATCTGTGCGTGGGGTGATGTGGGTGCAAGCAAGCAGGTCCCACCCTGATCCCATGTTTGCTCTACTCTAAGCCCTGCTCTGGGCCAGCTCTACCCAAGAAGCTGGGGTCATGCAGGTAGGACACTCTGAGCTCTGCTTCTAAGCAGGAGCCCCAAGGCTGAAAAGAAACTTTAGATTTCAATACCCTCTGTAATGAGGCTTGATGATAATTATCTTCACATTCGCTTTGCAAAATTGCATTTCCCTCTCTTGAATATTTTGCGAAGAGGCTGAAATGTTCTGAAAGACACCTTGAGCTAACTAGTCCCCCAGGGCCAGCAGATCAACCCAGCTGCAGGGTATAAAAAAGACGCAGCCAGATTTCAACCCTTGTTCTGCTTACGCCTCAGCAGGACCCTCAGTGTGAATACTGAGGATGTAAGCAAGCAGCATGAGCTGCATACAAATGGGTTAACAGAAGCAGAGCAGCTGCATGGCCCAAAGCCACAAAGCAAGTCAAGACATGGCAGAGCTGGAACGAAAAGGGAGATTTTTAGCTCCAGTTTGCGATGGGTGCCAATAAAGTTCATTCCTTGGCCCTCCAGGGAGAGCAGGTGGCAATGCTCAGCCCTGCCAAGCAAAGTCAAGGAAACCAATCCCTGCTCATGTCTCCATATGCAATCAATTTGGACCACGAACCTTCAGCTTCAAGGACAAAGCAGTGGGTGAATACCCCTAAAGCATGAGCTCCCAGTCCTGATCATTTAGGGTTGGTTTTCAATTAGCCGAGGGCAGCTGGACAAGAGGACTTCCTGCAGCAGGGGAGCATCCTACCTAATCGATGCACTGCATGGACAATTGTAGAACCACTCCCGATGCCAAGAACTTGGTTGTTCTGCAAATCAAAGAGAGACAGAGGAGAGCTGTTAACAGGGCTTCTTCTGCTTTTCCCAACAGACTCTGTATTTTGGCTACATGCAAGGGGACACCGCGTGTTAGCATGCTTCAGACGTGGAAGGGAACTCTCTCCAGCATGGCAGGGCAGCTGCTTCCTCTAGGAGAGGGTGGCTATGAGATTTTAAGCAACTCACCCACTCCTTAAAGGACACGTGGTCACTAAACATCATTGTGCTCTGGCTCTTGAGGCATTCAATGCATTCTCCCTGCTTGTTACTGGCAGCCTCAGCACCACTAATCAGAGTTTGAATTCCAACTAATCCTTGAGGAATTGTGATGAGGGCTGTAAAAAGAAAGCGGGGCTTTTCCTCCCCCACAAAAACCCAGTGCAGAGGAAGAAGACTGAGAACCACTTCCACAACTTCCACATCACCACATTTGCACGGGAACTAGCAGCTCAGTCTTTGAGTGTTGCTAGCCAGCAGCAACTTTGAAACAAGCCCCAGCCCTGGCAGAAGACAAGCCTTTTCCTTCTGAAAGCAGGCGATAGGAAACCATCAGGTCTGCGGCACAACGGCAGGCAACACAGCACTCCATCCAGAGTGCTCCTGTTGGAAAGCCAGGAAATCCACACAACCCACAGAGGAAAAAGCTGAAACAACCTCAAGATAACATCTCCCAAAGAAGCCACATAGTAATAGTGCCGGGCTGTTGCCAAAAGTATGGTTAGCAAACAGTACAGGTGCAAAGAAGAGAGTAGTGGTTCCTAGAGGATAATGAACACCATCCTCTAGAAGCGTGTAAGTGGCTGCAAGAGAGTCCAGCGACACTTGAAAGATGGGTGAGCCTGGCAGCGTGTGCTGGAGAGGATCACAGCTCAGCCCTAGGCTTTCTCTGCTTCTGGTCTGGCTTACAGATCACTGTGGCCTCATCCACACCACACACACGCTTCTAAAGCATGCCACAGGCTGAGGGTGCATGGATTTATTACTTCCCAAGAGGATGCTCTATATAAGTCTGCAGTTATTATCCTCTCAACCTCCCATCCAGCCAGAGCTACCTGCTGCCTCTTGTACACTCATTTTCATTTAATTGCCCCTTCTCTGGATGGGATCCAAAGCTGAAATTGACTTAAGGAGACACAATATTGCTACAGAGACTTCAGATGCTCAATTTCAACCCAGCTGGAGTTGCAGGCACAGGCACACAGCTGCTGAGTGTCACTTCTTGGATGTTAAGCAGCTTAGGAACTATCCTCCATGTGCAACAAGTTGTGGACAGTGCCACAGCTACAGCATTTCAATCAACTGAAATGTTACTGAGACATGAGCCTGCCTGGAAAGGTGGAGCTCAGGACATTGCAGTCCCCCAGGATTAATGATTTCCCTCTCTTCTGCACGTTGAAAGCTTAGAAAAAAATAAAACAGTTCTCAGAAACCCAGCATAGAACAGGTCCAGCCCTTCCTAACCAGCGTGACTCTGCAAAAGGGGAAAGGAACAGGTCACGGCCATATGCTTGCAACACTGCCAGCAGCACTACTATGGGAGAAAGCCTATAGCACCCAGTGTTTCTGGGTTTCAGTTGCCAGAGCCAAGCGCAGCAGCTGCAAGAGGAGAGGAGCGAGGCTCATTTTTGGCCATGTATGAGGCAGTTTGGACTCCATGCCCTCAACTCCAAGGGCTGGGACAGCTTCTTGAAGTGCCTTAAAGGGACAGTGAGAGCCTCATTTTCCTCTTAGGTATCTTCAGTCCACTGTGGAAGTTATACCTACCTTTAATTAAATTTTAAAAGGGAGACAAAAAACTCTCCTCTGCTAATCCTCCCAGTTCCTCACAAGTTCTGCCATGGGCTGCCCAAGGAGCTGCTCTTTGGGATGGGTGCAAGCAAGGGTAACAGCCCCAACATAGGAGTGGAGAATGAGACTTGTCCTGCACAACCAAGCCTGAACGCAGCAGCATATTCCAAAAGGAGTCTGCAGCTGTGCTTCTAAAGTCAGCATTTTTGAAGATTAAAGCTCCTTCTGCTAACAGTGATAGCAACGGCTGCGCACAAAGCTGTTGCAAAAAGCAGCTGCACCCTCCTGATATTAGTTGAAGAGGAGGCAGATTTTCTGCAATAGCTGAGTTTCCAGCTGTTCAGCAGGGACTCCAAACTTGCTTCTCCACCACTGCTTCATACCAACTCACACAGCAAATATTGCAGTGCTACTTCCACTGCTGCCTGTTTTACTGAATCGTTAACCAGACCCTCAACTTTAATCAGTTGGGATGCAGACAGAAACATCACCATAAGTTTGCTTAACCACAGAATAGCACAAAAGCCCAGATTTAGGAGTTGCATTTTGCTGCAAAACCCTAATTGTACAACTCCAAGGTTTGCTTTCAGCCAGGAGCTGATGCACACCAGGCTCCCGTCACCCAGACAGCTTTGCAGGAGGAAGGAAAGGCTGTAAAATAAGTGAAATATTTACGGGACAGCACGGAGCCTAATGTCAACTGGGTCTGGGGGCAGCAGGAAGGAAGAGGGTTTTTTCCCCTAAATGCTCACATCGGGCTCCTTGATGCTCTTCCATCACTGCTGTTGCAACATAGCTTGCACAGCAAACACCAAGATAAACCACCGCTCAGCTTTAACCACTGACCCTCCAAGTGCTCACCATCAGCCTGTGCAGCTCCAGCCCTACCTGAGCACGGAGGGAACGCTCACAGCCCGGCAGAGGACTGGGAGCACCCCTGATCAGGGCTCAGAGCACCCCAAGCTTTGGGACAGGCGCTTTAGCCCGAGCTTTTCCCCCAGCCCATCTCGCAGCGGTGAGCAAAGGGAAAGTTATGAGGCAAGACCAGGCTCCTAACTCGTGCGAAGCAGGGAAGGCAGGCGATGAGAAGCCCCGGGTGCCTCACCTGGACGTGCTTGTCCACCGCCGCGCAGGCTGCCAGCCTCTTGGCCTCCTCAGCCATGGTGCCGCCGGGCCGCCCGCGGCTGAAGGCTCTCCGCCCGCCGGCCCTGGCCCTGGCCCTGCCCCTCCCCGGCGGCCGGGCAGCCAGGGGCGTGCTGCGGAGCGGGCCGAGCCGGACGGGGAGCCGCATGCCGCCGCGGCCCGCCCCCGGGGGGCTCTCCCGTGCGGGCTGCAGGCCTGGGCCGAGCCGGCTCACTTCCACTCCTCCTCCTCCTCCTCGCCGTTCTCCTCCTCCTCTTTCGGGAGGCTGGGACTTGTAGTGCGGCGAGCCGCGAACTACAGCTCCCACAATGCATGACAGAGCGCTGTACGGCGGTTTGTCACTGAGGCGGGGGTCGGGGCTCTCCTGTAGGGCGCGTGGAAGCGTTTCCTCCTGGGCCCGCAGCGCCTCAAGGACACGGAGAGGATCCAGAGGAGGGCGTGAGAACGTGCAGAGGATGGAGTGCCTCTGCTATGGAGACAGGCTGGGGGTGTTCAGCCTGAAGGAGAGACTTCACAGCGGCCTTCCAGTGCCTAAAGGACACTCCCTACAGGAGAGATGTTGGAAGGGACCTGAAAGGCCATCGAGTCCAACCTCCCTTCAATGAACAGGGACACCTACAGCTCCATCAGGTGCTCAGAGCCCCGTCCAGCCTGACCTGGGGTGTCTGCAAGGGATCTGCACCACCACATCTCTGGACAACCTGTGCCAGTGCCTCACCACCCATATCATAAAAAAACTTAGGCAGTGACCAAGCAGAACTCACAAGACAGTATAAAACCTGATGGAAGTCTTCTGTCAGGGAGCACATAAACCCAATTTTTTTCTGCTTTTAGGATGGCATCTGCTGAAACAGTTCCTGAGAAAATATCAGGGATGCAGATCAACCTTCAGATGCACTTGCAGCAGCGTTTTCAAACCCGGCAGCCGAGTTAAGACCAAGCGCAGGCATCTCAGTATTAAAAAAAACCTTCTCTGTGCCGTAATCATGGGAGTTGCAGGTACAAGGTCAGAGCACAATGAGCAGAAAACGATCTCTTTTTTATTTGCACAACAGAAAAGCTGCTGTTGACTTAAAAAAAAAAAATTCTATGCATGACTGACTTGTTTTGTTGCCAACCTCTTCAATTCTGCTGTGATTTTTAAAGGCTAGAAACATTTCCTTTTGTTTTCCCTGGGCAGGCACACCAGTCTTTGAACAATGGGGTGTTCTTTCAACAAAGCCTCTATTATCATTACCCAGGCTTATCTGGGTGAATTAAAGCCTTACCTTTCTGTACAGAGCAGGTGACTTGCTATTAAGGGCATGTGACTGCTGCAGGGTGGTTTGGAGGTTTGTTAGCTGGCAACGAACTTTCCTGGTCATTTTATCCCAGTGAGTTATAAATCCAGTGAGCACGAGGCAATCTTTCCCAGAATATTTAACGTATGGTGCTGAGAATTGCTTATGCTCAAAAAAGACCTTTGAGAAGTAGATTTCCCTTAAGTCGACTGACAACCAGCTCTATCTGCAAATGGCTCAAAATCATTTTGTACAAGCCCGTGTTCGTCCCTTGTCAAAGCCTCTCTGGGAGCCAAACTCATCTCTGCTTCAACACAGAGGCAGATGCTTGAACCTGCTTTGTTTGAACAGTTGTTTTCCTTGTCCAACAGGATGTTAACCCTAGCAAAATGCCACACTGAAGAGCAGAGAAGCATGGACTACCAGGCTGGGAGAATGGCTGTATGATTCCAAGTGCTAAATCCTGCCTCTGAGGCTGAAATTACATGTTAGGAAATTACACAGTAGCTGAGATAACAGCTTGTGGTTGACAAAAAGAGAAGATTCTGCTCTTTACTCCCTTCACCCGCCATGCACTTTGGTCCTGGATATACGGATTGCACTGACTCTGGCATGCCCCTGACCCTGTGATGAACTGTTTCACCTTCCACAAAAGCAACAAGAGCAGTTTCTTGCCAGGTAGATGAGGTTGAGCTGGCTCAGCCAAACAACACATAACAACTCTGAATAGGAATGTTATAACTAGCTTAAGATGCTCTGGCTAAGCAGCGTCCACAAAAAGAAGTGTTCCCACCCTCCAGTCTATCCCTTGCCAATTTTTCCTGTTCCTTCTACACGTTGGCAGGAAGCTGCTTTTTCTGAGCAATAAAACAATTAAAAGTTGTTTCCTGACCTTGTGCCTGCATGAGGAAGGCAGCGAGAGCAGCCAGTTGGCAATGGGAAGCTGTGGCAGGAAAAGCCTTGCTTAAAGCTACTACAAAACGCATACTAACTTGAGTGAAATCCTTGTGAAGGTGCAGAGCCTCTGTCAGGTTAGCTGTGTGTCTTGTGCATTTGATAAATGGCATGAAACAGCCAAAAAAGACAGCAAGACCTATGAAGGTAAAACTCCGCCAACACAGAAGAGAAACCATGTGATAGATTGAGCATTTTAAAGCACGTCTAGCTCATCTTTCCAGACAAACTCCTATTCTGGTTGGCAGTAGCTCTCCAAGCCTGTTCCTCCAGTTACATTCCAACAATTGCATTCTTCATACCTAGTTTTTTACCCTGTGAACTCCAATTCAGTGGCATTTCTTCTGTGTAACATCTACTTCTCATCTCTGATTTGACCTGGTGCTTGATTCTATTCTGCCTATGAAAAGATATCAGCAGAGGTGGTGATGCACTAATTACATTATGTGCGTCTTTCTGAGGCTCTGAGGTTTTCTGGGAGAAATGACAGGCTAGAAGCGATCACGCTGCAGCCTACTAATGGCCTTCGGTGCAGGGCAGCCACGAGGTGGCATGCTGAGCTTTCATTGCTGTGCCTCGATGCTCTGAGAGCAAGTCAATCAAGAAAAGCAGGCAGTGGAGTGGAGTTAGGTAAAACGTCATTCCTATTAGCAACCATCCGCCCTGCAAGTGCAAGCTTTGATTTCTAGATAAACGGCTGGTTGGATTTTAAGTTATTGTCATATGATTGAAATAGATCTCTTATGTCACTCAGACTAAGCAGAGCGTGAGTCATGCTTTGCAAAAAGCAGGAAGTTTGGGTTTGTTGACACAAGTTTTTAACATGGATAAAATTATGCAGCTGTATTGCAGCGTTTGGCTTTAAGGATTTCTGAATAAGATTATCAGTGTTTTAGAGAAGTACATTTCCAAGCCAGGAAAATAATAGCTTTTAGATTATGATTGCTATTCCTTATGCTGCAGTGGCAAAGGGGAATGTGGAGAAAAGACTCACTTGTAAACTGTTGGAGCTCCCAAAAACAAAAGACAGCGATGGGGAGACTGCTGATCTGGGATAGGGGGTGGGAACAAATACAAGGCAATGAGTTCATAAGGTGAGGATCGGTAAGGTGCTGGAACAGGCTGCCCAGAGGGGCTGTGGATGCTCCATCCCTGGCGGTGTTCAAGGCCAGGTTGGATGGGGCTCTGGGCAACCTGGTCTGGTATGAAATGTGGAGGTTGATGGCCCTTCGTGTGGCAGGGGGTTGGAGCTTCATGATCCTTGAGGTCCCTTCCAACCTGGGCCAGACCGTGTGATTGCGTGTAATACACGTGGGTGTGGCAGGGACATTTGCACAAGGCTGTTGCTGCCTTAAGCATAATAAACCTTCAAGAACCAGCACAAAGGTAGAAGTTCTGGCTTAATGAAGTATGGATATGTCCTGCAAACGCTTTGGCCGTTCCCATTTTCTTAGCAGGCTGAAGATAAATAGCCAAAATGGAGGAAATGAGAAGTGTTGCTGTAAATGAGAAGTGATGGGAAGCACAGCAGTTATTGGAAGCGAAGCACATCAATAGAAATCTATAGCTGGCAAGGCTGAGCACAGCAGAAACCCCAGAAAGCTCTCCTCCAGGCCCATTACTAGATGAACACGATTAAAACATTGGTAATGATGCATTTATGAACATTTATGGTCTGTGTTTGTGAGGGAGGATATATGGGTGAATTACTTAACAGTGGTGTGGTGAATTTCAGTCCACTGGTAACCAATGAAGCTCCCCCATCTTCTAGGGATGACTGCAGCCCAGAAGGTGGGAAAGAACCTTCATGTTCCTCCTCAGGAAGCCTAGAAAGACCAGGGGAGATTCTAGAAAGCGTCAGGAGTGCCAGGACGGCACGCGCCTTTATGAAGGGCAGCCAATGTGGAGGTAATAACTCCTGCTGGCCAGGCACCAAGAAACGGTGTGTGTGACTCAGTTATAAAGCAATGAACGACACTTTTCATATATATATATATATATATATACTTTTTTTTTTTTTTTGCTTAGAACAGCACGGTACGTTAACTAAGAACTGTAACACAACATCAGTTCAGCACTATTAAACGCCGGCTGTACCGGCACCTCGCGCAGCCCTTCTCCCCTCACACAGAGCGCGTGCACGGCCCCCCCTTCCCGCCCGACCAGTCGCCCCTCCCCGCCCCACGCGCCGAGCTGCGCGCGCCGCTGTCCCCGCCCAGCCGACACGGTAAAAGAGCCACGTCTCCAACCCGGCGGAGGCCGGCCGGGAAGAGGCGGGGCCGCGCAGCCCTGCTCTCCAGTCAGCAACACATGTGGCGCGCCGCCTCCACCAATCCGCGAGCAGCTCGGTGAATCATGCGCTTTCGATTGGCCGCGCGTTGGCAGGGAGGGGAGAGAGCGGCGTGAATCCGATTGGCCCGGCGGCTCTGTTGACAAACACCTCTTCCTCCCACCCTCTCCCTCGACTGCGCCAATGAGAGAGAAGCCGCGAGGGGAGTGACGTGCCGGCTGACCAACGGGCTCGCTCCTCGCCGTGAGGGGCCGGGCGGCGGCGGCGGCAGTGCCGGTACGTGGCGGGCGGGCGGGGCGCCGGGCGCCCATTCCGCAGCGGCGTTTGCGGCGTCGGCAGCGTTCATGCCCTAACGGCTGCCTCGAGGCGGGGCCCCTCCATGCGGGGCCCGCGGTGCCGCAGCGCTCTGGCCGCCCTCACGGTTCTCTTCTTGTTGGGAACGGCGGCGGGCGCTGAGGAAGCTCCGCGTGGCGATGCGGCGCTGGTGGAGGAGGCCGCTTTCGGGCTGGGGGCGGCAGCCGCCGCTCTGCCGGCCGGGTCCGCCGATGTGACGGTGGAAGACGACGTGGCCGCCGCGCCGCTCGGCGAGCAGGAGGCGGAGAGCAGCGGGGAGTCCCGGAGCGGTGGCAGGTGGGCCTGGAGCCGCGCGACCGGGAGCCGGGGTTGGGCTCGGGGTGAGGGCGGCGCGGCCCCGTCCTGCCCTGGGGATGTGCAGCGTGCTTTGTGCCCAACCCTTCTTTCGTTGTGGGGTGGGAGGGAGGAAAGGCGAGTGGGACGGGTTGCCCGATGGCCGACTTTGGGAGCGCAGCACGGGGAAATGCGACCCTTCGTAACCGCTGGCGACCTTAAGCTGCGGCGGGATGCTTTTAATGAATGAGTCAAATGTGGCAGCGTTACTGGGCTGTTCGCTGCCTGTTTGGGAATTGGCTGAGAGCAGATGAGGTGATAAACCGCAGAGTCAAAGTATGACTTAATGCTTCCTTTATTTGAGAGCCCGTTCTAAAAATGAAGAGCTTTCTGTTGGTTGAGCACAGAACTGGCTGCTAACTTTGCATCCTGTTTTGTATAAAGCAAATCGATTTTCCTGTTACCAGCAGGAGCATCTGTTTCTATGTCGAGCCATCCAACTCCTGGCTGTCTTATTACAGCTCTGCTGTACTCGATTTTTAATGTGACCTTAATTTATTTAGCACGAAAAAGTACTGAAAAATGTTTTTTCTGCTTTGTATCTATAGAGTTAAATGGAGGCTCACCAAAGATGCTCAATCTGATCATTTCAGTCTAAGGTTAAATGTAGGGATTCTCTCACTGATCAGTGCACTGGTAAGATTTGCTGCTGCTGAATGATGGGGCAGTAGTATTTGCCTGCATTTCTTTCTTTCATCTGTGTTTGTGAGATGTCTGCTCCCCTCAGCTGATTGTTCTTCGGCTACAAAATATCTGTGTAATGCAATGAGGTCTCAGCATAGGCTGAAAAAAACCCTCACTCTGAACTGTTTTCCCTGTAGGCAAATAACTGTGGTTTTGAGGAATTTCTCTTTCCTAGAAGAAAGTAAAAATGATGGACAAGGGGGAATGGTTTTAAACTGAGGCAGGGGAGGTTTAGGTCAGATATTAGGAGGAAGTTTTTCACACAGAGGCTGGTGAGGCACTGGAACAGGTTGCCCAAGGAGGCTGTGGATGCCCCATCCCTGGAGGCATTCAAGGCCAGGCTGGATGTGGCTCTGGGCAGCCTGGTCTGCTGGTTGGTGACCCTGCACATAGCAGGGGGTTGGAACTGGATGAGCATTGTGGTCCTTTTCAACCCAGGCCATTCTGTGATGGTTAGTGGCTTACCTTGCTCTTTGCTTACAGATAGATAGATTTGAAGTTGGAGCAGACGTTCACAGTTTGACAAATAGCTGCCCCAAATGGCTTTGGAGTCCAAAATTAGGATTGTGTTTTTTCCAACTGAAGCAAGAATAGCAGTAAATATTATACCTAAGCAATGATATGTTCTGCTTTCTTTTACTAACAAAAAGAACTCGTTTGACTAGATGTAGTTCTTTAGTACAGCGAAAGCGAGTGGACAGGCTGAATCGGTGTTCCTCTGTTCTGTTGACATCTTCCTTTACGTCTTGGCCCCTTTCTTCTGTTTGTAGGTAAATATACTTCACTTATGTGAAGTAGAGCAGAGCTGAGTTCAGGCCACCAGAACTCAAAAACTGCTGTTCTTCATGGGACGTAGCTGTGGTTACGAGCCTCAGGAGAGGCCTTTTATAAATGTATGACAAAGTCTTTAAGAGTCTCTTGCATAGTTTTGAGGGGGAACATTGTAACTGTGCTTTAATAATAAATTAGTGAAAGATAAGAGAAAGTGGTAAGGAAATAGATTTTCAGTTAATTGTAGAGACTAATTCTGGATGTGGTGTGTTTGAGGGGGAAGCATTTTTAGATGCTTTGTCATGTTGGAAAGTGAAATCTGACAATATAGTGTTAGTCTATTGGCTGCTGCAGTTGGATATATCTGTGTGCACAGTTATAAGCTTTTGTCTTAGTCCTTCTGCTGGCCACCAGTAAGGACCTAGCAGGGATTTTCTCCTTCTCCATTACCTGGTTCGTAAGGTGCTGTGGAGCTGTAGCTAGAGACAAGGTGAAAGTACAGGAAGTGTATTTTTACTGATGTTTGTTAGTCAGGAGGCTGGTTGATGTGTGCTAGAATCAAGAATACTGCTGTTTCAGATTGGATATTAGGAAAAAATTCTTCTCAGAGTGGTAATGCATTGGCACAGGCTGCCCAGGGAGGTGATGGGGTCATCATTGCTGGAGGTGTTCAAGAACTGTGGAGATGTGCTACTGAGGAACATGGTTGTGGGCAGGGGGATGGGCTGGGGTTGCATTAGATGATCTTTGAGGTCTGTTCCAGCCTTAATGACTCTCTAATCCTGTTTCAACTTCATGCCAATGACTGAATACTCTAACTGCAATCAGCAGCGGCTTGCAGAAAGATGAATAAAACTCAGTCGTTTTAACCTAGGATAAAACTTCGTTTTCTTAACCATGTGCTACTGCTGTGAGTATTTGGCATTGTATGCTACAGTAAGCTTAAGGCAGCACAGTGAGGTGACAGAAAGGAAGTGCTTGCCTGTTTCTAAGCTCTGAGTGAAGCAGTCTCTTGAAGTAGCCACCTAATTGATGTTGTCAGACTGTTAATCTACTGCTTGATCAGAACAGCTGGAAGTTGGGGAAAAATCTTTTTTTCTTGTCACCACTACTTGCTTTTAGTACTCAAAGCAACAAGCAATGGAATCTCACAGAGAGAAATCTGGAAAATCTGACAGTGAGAAAGTATATAACACAAGCATCAGTGTAGACAGGGCACATGTAGATGAACGAGGAGCACTAAACCAAGGGACAGGATATTAACTCACTGGAGTTGATGAGAGATGGAGAGGATAGCACTTAGATTTTAACATATAGAAAAATGCAATAACTAAGGATTTTATTACAAGAGCTAGGAATTGTTAGTGTGTTTTTTGTGACATGCACGAATGCTGTTGGAAATCGAGGTGAAGATGGGACCAGAGATAGAGATGGGTTGGTCCTGGTCCTGTCTCATCACAGTGTTTGTTCGGCAGGTGGAGTTTGGGAAATAAAGTCCACTTGCCAACTGTTAACTGATGGAGCAAATAAAGAGTGCTGCAGCATCCAGAAGGTGTTGGGGGCTTTTGGGGTATGTGGGATATGCCGTAGCCGTTGATTGAAGTAGCTTAATCAAAGAGAATGTGCTGTTGGGGCAGAAGTTCCCTCTGAAGGCTTCTTTTTTGTTTGTTTTTTTTTAAATACTTTCATTTTTAATGGGCTGAACTTAAAACTTAGGTGCAGTTTCATTATGATTTATCTGAGATTTATGGTGTGGGTACGTACTCAAGGACTGCCACGTTGGGTGGCAAGGCTTCAATAATGAGGGCTCTTGGTGGAAGGCTGATATTTACATCTGGTGAGAAAAGATCATATGAAAAGACACAGGCATAAAATACTCCTTACTTAGGGTTAGTGGCAGTGGGAAGAATTAGATAAAGAAAAATTAGCTGGGAAGGGGGCAGATCACCCTGTGATGTTAGAATCTGCCTTTTCTACCTGCTGAGGTTATCTCCACTCCAGCTTTTCTTCCATAACCAACTTCGCAGCTGACCAACGTAAAATTGAAATAGAACCACTTGGAATAATATTTTTTTGCAGTGCCAGAGAGCTTCAGACGAATTGTTTTGCAGTAAAACGTTCAGATTCTATTCAGTGTGTGTCCAAGGCCTTTAAGGCACATGTTTACAGTGCTTGAGAGCAGTCTCCTGCAGTCCGGTTTATTATTAACCCAATCTTGATTTCTGCATGGTTGTAATAATTACGTGTACTTGGTTTATACAAACACACATATTCCACTGTTCAAATATTTGCACATCTGACACTTTTCTTTAAGAAGATTATGGAAGAATGTGTTGCTTGGCTGCCTTTGGAAATAAGGGCTGCAATTATTTTTGCTACAGGTTGAAGATGTACTCAGTTGCTCCTATACTCACCTGTACAAGCATTTCCACCCCCTCCCACCCACCTTCCAATCTGTCTGTCAGGCTTACTTGCACAGTTGCTCATTCTCATTGAGACCAATGTCTATGAAGAGTCCTTCTGGGTCACTAAATCCCTCTGCCCTCAGTACACGCTGTCTGTAAAGAGATCAGACCCCACTCCCACTGCTTGTGAAAGTCGGTCAGCTTGCAGGGAGCCAAAACTGCCTAACGTCCCTGGCTTTTTCTGGTCAGAGCACAAGTTTCAAGGAAATAAAGAGGCAGTTCAGAATTGCTTCAGCAGTGTTCTATCTCTGGGCGTTCTCTACCTGTGAATTCTGTTGTTGTGTGTATGTATTTGGTTTGGTTTTAGTTGATGCTTGAATTCTGTCCCGATCAGGATGGCTTGTTCTAATTGCACTGCAACCTAGGAGAATCGATAAGCTTCAGGCACTGTAGAAACCAGCAGCTCTCTTGCTGTTGCCATGCATTTCCAGATAGGCTACTTAAAGCTTAAGTGGCGTAAGTCAATTTGCTTGCTTTGTTGTCTGTAGTGGCTGGAGATTTCTAGCATCGTGTTTGTCTTGGGTGAGACTTCTTTGTTTTAGGATGCATAAATCTCCCCCAGGATTTCCTTGTTTCATCCAGAAGTACTTAAAACTTAGTTGTGGCTTAACTTTTTATTCGACATACTGATTTACTTGGTTTATTATTACTGATTTTGTTTGATTTGAAAGGATGAAGAAAGGTTGAGGGAACTGGGCTTGTTCCCTCGTTGTGTCCTTCCAGTACTTTAAGGGAGCTTATGAACAGGAGGGGGAAAGGCTCTTCACAAGGATAGATAGTGATAGGACAAGGGGGAATGGTTTTAAACTGAGGCAGGGGAGGTTTAGGTCAGATATTAGGAGGAAGTTTTTCACACAGAGGCTGGTGAGGCACTGGAACAGGTTGCCCAAGGAGGCTGTGGATGCCCCATCCCTGAGGCATCCAAGGCCAGGCTGGATGTGGCTCTGGGCAGCCTGGTCTGCTGGTTGGTGACCCTGCACACAGCAGGGGGTTGGAACTGGATGATCATTGTGGTCCTTTTCAACCCAGGCCATTCTATGATTCTTTGACATGTTAAAGTTCTCTGTGAAATCAATTGGATCTATACAGTTCATAACTACTTTAAAAGATGCCATCCTGTATTGTTGTGGTATCACATGTGTGTAGGACCAAGAAATCAGCTATCTCCCTTGGAAATGAACTCTGAGAGTGTCTTATAGCATATAAGCCTGTTGCTGAGTATCAAAACAGTTTATATTTTCTCTTCTTGTTGGTCAGGGTAGAACAAAATGCTGGGTTTTTTTGGCACGTGTCAGCATAGATTTATACTTAATGCAGTGGGGTTCCAACTTCAGAAAACTTCTGATTTCAGCTACCTGTTGCTGAGGTTTTGACTCTGGGTGTTTCCACTTGCAGATCTTTAGTAATTATCAGCACTTTGGATGGGCGAATTGCTGCGCTGGATCCTGAGAATAGTGGAAGAAAACAATGGGACCTGGATGTGGGATCAGGTTCTCTGGTGTCATCCAGCCTCAGTAAACCAGAGGTAAGGCTTGATCTTTCTCCTGACTGTCTTCTGAAACAGAATTGTCAGTGATTAATTGAATGCCATTTCTTCTATATCTAATATCTATTAAATAATGCAGCAAAACTAGTATGGACAAAGTTTGACAGCTGGTCTCAAACTTATTTTTGTGAGGCTTACATCATGTTGCTGTTTCAAACTTGAGTGGGTCCTACTATTGGCAGGGTTGGTAACTATCAAGCGAGATGATGTAACTGGGTTTGGGGATTGTGTGCTGTTGCTGACTGGAAACAAGTTACTTGAAATTTGAATGGAACAGAAAGATCATCTGCTTTGTGTTACTGGAGTATGTTTTGGCAAGTCCTGTCACTTTTTTTCTTTCCTCTCAACAAAAGCAAAAGTCCTTGTGACTTAACAAATGAACAAAAGATTGTTTCTTATACTAGATAAGCAGGCTGCCTATGAAATAGAATGTATTAGCAATGAAATAGAATGTATTAGTGATGAAATGGAGCACTGAAGGTCACGCTGAAGGACTTAGTGGGGGAGGGTTGCATCATTTCTTGCAGATAAGCTGTAACAGGGAAATTTAGGGAGTTAAATTTCTTGTTTGGTGCCATTTCCTCCGTCAGTGGTTGTATTTCCACTGGTTTTGAATTCATTTAAGCTAGAAATTAGGAGAAGTTTTCTTGCTTTTTTCTTCCTACATTGACGAAATGATCCATGATTTGATACTGAGCTCTCCTAGATTTAGGAGAAGTAAAAACACCAACTATGAGGTGGTTTGTGGTGCTGACAAAATGCTTGGTCCTTCACTGTCACAGATGGTTGAAGTTGATAACCAGTCCTATACCATACTTGTACATGATGAACAGCAAAGAATGAAAATTGAGTGATGGTTATTCAGACTGCAGAGTGTGATTGCTTGTGGCTCCCTTTTACATCTACGTGACCTCTGTTGAAAGGTTTGGTTTGATGCTGTGGGTGAGAGCTGATAATAAGCAGCTCAGGCTGACTGCAAAACTGAAGTGAATGTTGACCCGTGTTCCCTTGTTTCTGATAGACTTGTATTTCCAGATGCAATCTTTTGATGCTTGTTCAGGTATATTTTTGTATTTATATTCTTTTGTAAAAGAAACACTGTGGGAAAGAAGAACTTTTTCAAACTTTTCCTACAGCACAACTGAAAAGAATATGAAGGCTATAATGAGCTTGGTAAGGAAGGTGTCCAGTAGGAACTGTCATCTTCACAGATATCTTTTGTACTAGGAACTTGAAATATTGGCCTGATACCAGTTGCTGTGAACAGTTTCAGATTAGGAACAGAAATAGAACCACCACATATAAAACAAACATTTGTAATCTATACAAAGAAAATAATTTTTCATTACAAACTAAAACATGAGCCCAGGTTCAAGATATTCAGATACCAAGAATTCTGGCATGTAGTACTGGATGAGTTTTCTTACAAATCTCTGTTTTTGTGTCTAAACTGGTTGGAGTTTTGATCTTACAGTGTGGTGTGACTTCAGAAACTGAAGGTGGATGCCTGAACAGCAGGAATTGTACTTTGTTCATGCACTGTTTAGTTCAATTGTCTGACTGCAAGTTAGTAAGTTAGGGGAATCCCTAAATTACAGTTTGAATGTTATGTATATGGGAAATGTTCTGAGAGGCTTTCAAACTGTTTCATTTCTACATCTGTGGCCAAAGGCACCGATGGCTTTTGGCAGTTAACGTGGAGAGGTAACTGATAAAAGTAAAAGGAAGTAACGGTTCATTCTGACCTTTTAGAAGCTGTTAAGAATTATGAATGTAGGCCTTTTAGAACAGCCTTTGTTGAGACATAAAGCTTATCAAAAACTTAAGTAATGAGCATTCCACATTAACTACATTAAGATGCCTCAGTATTTAAACACCAGTATTCAGCTGAAAGATTTCATAGTGAATTTAGGGACTATCTGAAGTTGGCTTCATTAGTGTTGTTGGGCCATCTGTATTTTGAGTCAGCATATTAAATTCCCCAGGCTCTCACTGTCTTCTCTCCACTTCGGTGTTTCTGTTCTGTGTGGGCACGTGGCATTTTACCCCAAGTAATTACTTTTTCTTTCTCTTCCAGCATTTTTGAGGTATAAAGTTCTCCCTGCTTACAACCAGAATATTATCTTCCACATAAACTAGCGTAATTATGTACATTGTTTATCTACACCTTGCTAGGAACGGCAGGTGGCAAATTCCTTCTGCATTACATTTGGAGTGTTACTGTGTTCCTTCAGAACGAGGAGTGTGTGCTGCTGTGTCTGGGTTCTTTTTTACTCTTGTAAAACTTGCATCAATTTTGGGTGAGAGCGCAATCAATTCCAAGTCCTGGTGCCAAAGTATCAAATCCATTTCTAAATGTGCTTTAAGAGACATGAAGAATTCAATCTTTAATTGTTTAATAAAACTGCAGTTACTGCCTTTGCTTGCTTGCAAAGTGTTAACTTGTCTATTTGGAGCTTGTGTGTTAATTAGGAAAGCAAGAGAGTAAGATTTCAAATGTTCCAGCAGCTCTGTCAAACACTTCAGATCTTGAAACTATTTCTTAAGATGCCGACAAAAAGAGTTGTTCATCATTTGTCGTGTGAACAGATCAATTAGAAAGGAAAGTCTGCTGAACTACTGATTGTTTGTCTGGGTAACTAAAATAGTAAAATTCTTTGTCTCAAAGCTCCAGTGTACACAACCATGGTCAGTGTGCCAATGCTGAAAATGTATGAGATTGCATTTCAGCCTTGTGCATCAAAACTTCAGCTGCTGTTAAAATGAAAAGCCATTCTCTCCAAGCTGCGTGTTGCACGGTCGTTACCTGCACGTGAAGATTGCCTGCTGATGTTCAGGGTGAGGTCATTGAAGCTTACCTTTCCCACAAGTGAACTTAATTTGAATGAAAAACATTTACTCTTTAAATTTAAACTTTTTATTGAATGCACCATCTGTAGTTAGAACACATTTTGGAGAGTCGACCTGTTAAAATTAGAGCTGCCTCTCAAGCAATGGAAGTGGTTTATAACACACTGTTACGAGACTGTTGTCATGTACTAACAAGGGCAATGTGTTCTCTTATTTGCATAGCTTCATGCTGAATTGCTTAATGGCATTCTGTCTCTTTCATGTATTCTCTGTTACACAAGGAGAATTAATGTAAGCTTGGCAGTGCGTTCAAATGACCAGCCAGTAGAGGTGAGCATGACAAAGGGAGGCTGGAGAACGGGTGACAGGAGGCAGGCTAAAAGGTAGATCATCTGTAAAGATACTGCTGTGGAAAAGCTGGTGGCTTTTCTCCTGGTGTAAGAAAGAGAAAAAGCAAGTAGCATGCTCCATTGTGGTGCTGTGACAGTAACAGCTTAAAGATTCATGACTCTTTTTTTCTTTGCTGTCGGGAATACTGCAGGGAGTTCAGCCCGGCAGAGTGGCACCAATTGTATTTTCAGTGGTCCAGGTAGAGGGTATATGGGAATGTACTCAATAAAAGTAACTGCCCTGGTCATAATTCTGTTGCTATGGACTCATCCCCAAGTAAGAACTGCATTTTTTTTTTTTTATTGGAGAGATTTGAGACTATGGAACAAAAAGCATTTGAGTCCATGGATGTGACATTGTAGGAGCCATAATAAACATGCCACCATACGCTGGAAAAATGGAGGTTTGTATACTATAGCAAAATTCACCTACACCCTTATCACTCTAAAAGTTCATAGTGAAGCCACACCAAACAAGATTTGCTACCAATTCAAGGAACTGTGAGATCTTTTTTTGGTCATAAGTGCCAGAGTTTTTTTGTTTGTTTTTGCAGTATAGCCTGGGATTTCCTTCAGAGAAATGCAAAGATGCAAAAATGTTTTACTCTGGTCAGCACGAATCTATTTGTATTGTATGCAAAGTGGGTCTGTAGATATCTTCAGCAGTCTGTTCCTTTTTTTCTCCTTTGGAGTACAAGGCTGCTGCTTAGAGCAGGCAGTTGTGAAACAATTTCAAGGTCTCCAAATCTCTGCTAGCATTTAATATGCAATATAAATGTTTTGGGGTTTGTTTGTTTGTTTGTTGCTTTAACTGTGTTATAAACATGTAGAATTTTCAGTGCTTTGGTTCCCTAAAAGAAAAGGAATGAGAATTTCTGCTGCAAAGCCAGTCACTTTCAGGTGCTAACTGCCTGGACTTTGCTACACATTGGATGAAGCATCTGCTGCACCCAGTCCTGGACAGAGAGGGATGTGAGTTATCCTGGGTTGCTTTGGGAACACGGGCGAAGATTCAGCCTCACTCCTCCTTTGACCTCTTACAGAAGAAATTGCCAAACCCTCAGTGCAGCAGGTCAGGGCAAGATGAGAGGTCAGCGTGCCCTCTGGGGTCCTGGCTTTTGATTTGTGGATTTTCTTCTGTGTGCCCTCGCAGAGGTTGGGAGTGGGTGAATAATTTGACTGTCTCTTTGAAAGAGAAATCTTGTGACATCAGCTGCAGGAAAATCACACCCATCGCTTACAGCATCCCTGCAGCAGCATTTTATTAACCTGATTTAAAATGAGGTTTTTTGTTTGGCCCGTCGCTTTCTAGTTTAGTTAGTTTTTAATTAAGTCACTTTCTGTAAATATCATCCAATGGGAAGCTGAGATGTGTTTTTTGGGTATGGGTGGGGAATACTTCGCTGTCAGTCATGCAGTAAAGCTTGTTTGAGTGCTTTCACTTAAAGGGTTATTACAGCAGCTTTTGACTACAGTGTTGAATATTCCGAATTTCTATCAAACCTGCACAAATCTTCCCTGTTGCTCCTAGCAGTCACTGGGTAAAATAAAAGGAGATACGATCCAGTCTACAAGAGCACTGAGAAAATGGCTGTCTCGGCTCTCGCTTTTTGCCTTACAAGCAAGTTGTTCTGCCTGGCTCACTAGGGTTAATCTTAACTTTTAATGTATTCGTGCATCTTAAAACATCTGGCACAGGACACGTCAGCAGCAGAGGCAATCTGTTCTGCTTGGCACTTGGCTTTGTGCACAATTCAGGCTGCTTGCAGGAGCAAATGCTGTGCAGCGAGGTCTGTCTGCCATCCGCAGAGAAGAAGTTGGTCTTACGCTTCAGAGTATGTGCAAAACTCTCAAAAGCAGAACTTTACTCTGGAAGGGGAAGAATAAAAATGTTTAAAATTTCTAGTGGTGCTGCGAAATTATTTTCCAGCTGTTCTATGCTGTAGCCAGGTGCAAAGCCCCAGATTGCCACTCAGTTCGAGTAGACAGAGTGCGTAAAATGATTGACTTGTTATTGAGGCATGTAACTTGGAGGAATCCTATTTCCTGACAGGTAAAGTGATATACTTGTAATTGTCTGGAAATGCATATTAGTAGAGCTCCTCATGTCCTGTAGTTCTTCCTTGTTTTTTGTATACTGCTGGGGTAGATGCAGGACCACCAAATGCTTCTGTTGCTGGAGATGTCATTCCTCTGGAGGAAGGCATAAGCCAATTGTCCATTATACATCTTGTCTGTAATAGAAATGGAATTAAACTATCCTGAATGAAACACAAGATGTGGGGACTGATAACAGTGTTGTTGAGGGTTAGACGTGGTTGGTTTATAACTGAATATTGTGTGGTAAGAGGTCCTGTGTCAGGTTATCAGCTGCCATCTCTATTCCTCTGCAGGGGAAGGAAATGTGATCCTACACTGCTTGAGGGCACAGAGAGATATTAGAGTCTTAAATGGTCCTGGAAAAGCTCATAATGAATGAGAAGTGAGTGTCCAGAATTGTACTTCAAAGGAAGATAAATTCTAATTGCAATTGAGACAGAAAAGGCTTATTAGGGCTATCAAGGGGAGTGGAGCCTGTGTTTTACAAGAAGAGAATAGATGTGACTGCTCTTTAACTACACAGATGTATTATGATTACTGATGACCCAGACAGTTCTTTTTATTTTGCTGGCAACATGCAAGGTGCATTTGGCAGTAAAGCAGTGAATGCTTTGCAGCCTTGCTGCCTGTTGCTGAGTGTAGGTCTTTGCTGGTTTCTGGGTGAAATTAAAATGATAATTCTCCTGGCAGTCATTTTTCT
Source organism: Tympanuchus pallidicinctus (assembly GCF_026119805.1). NCBI lineage: Eukaryota > Metazoa > Chordata > Aves > Galliformes > Phasianidae > Tympanuchus > Tympanuchus pallidicinctus. The sequence goes on from NW_026294721.1 coordinate 4,655,084, forward strand.
AATATTTAGTGGACAAAATTTCATTAGCAAAAGATAAATTATTTTTAAGTATCTGCACGGCTAGAAGTTGTGCTGTTGTAGGAACTTGTTAAGGGGAATTGCTAATTGACACTTGAGCAAAATTAGGGATTAATGTGCTGCAGCAGCATGTGTTTTGGTTGGGTGACAAGTAGATCTGTTGCTTAGAAGAGTGGCCTTGTGCTGTTTTGATAAATACATCCTCAAATACAATAATCTAAGTTTAATGACTTATGCAATTAAAAAAAAAAAAAAGGGCTTCCTATAACAGCAGCTTGGTGGCTTTTTTGCTGACACTTAAAGTAGTTAGCACTGATGAAGCTCTGATAAAGTGCTGACATGTGTCTCTAACTTGTGCTGTAACAATGTCTGAGGGGGAGGGGGTGCAACTGTTCCAGGGCATGTGGGGAGCTGAAATAACGAGGTGTTATGGCTGGTGTGATATCAGAGCACTCAGCCCTAATTCTCACAATGCTCTTCCTTGAGCACTGCCAGCGAAGTTTTCCCTGACAGTCACTCAGGCAGGGTTAATGGTTATGGCCAACTTTCATCTGTTATGCTGACAGGCGTGGTCAAAATGTATTGCAGCAAATCTTGAAAAGGTCCTTTATCATCATCTTGCTGTCTCTGTTTAGTTATCTTTGTAGTAGCCTTTAATTTAATTACATATGGTACACTGCATGTTTTGTATTGGTTGTTAAGCAGCTCCAGTGTTCTCTGTTTTGAAATGGGTTGGCTCTAGTGGTGCCTAGGCAAACACTCATTTCAGAACAGCGTGAATGACTTGGGTACTTGGAACCTAGCTGTCCAAAATGCAACAAAGTGATTGATTCTGCCCTGCACTGCTTTTGAACTTCTGGCCTGTAACTTTATCTGTAAAAGGAAGTGCTTGTTTCAAACGTTAAACATTTCAGACAGTTCAGCAAATCATTCCTTTAACAGCACAGCTGCTGCTATCCCATTTCCAAAATTTCATCTGGACTTTACTCTCCATGCACAGGTAACTTTGTTAATCTTTCAAGATCCCTGCATGTTTCATGCTTTCTGTCCTTTAACTTCACTACAACCTTTGTGTTCTTGAAGAAAGAGGATGCATTTGCAATTTTTGTTGTTCTCCTTTATTGGGATCTATTTTCTCATAGGAATTGCTCTGTGGCTCCGTCTTCCCCTAACCTTGGGACTTTGTGTCCTTATCTAAAAGACCCTGTCCAGGCAGGACCAGGGAAGAAGCACAGCCAGCCTGGCAGAGATCATCTTAAATCCTGGACTGCTGAAGTGATGTGGGTCGTGTTACTGCTCATCTCTTAAGTGAAGCATCTTGCTTAGCTTCTTACTGATGCTATAAGAGCCCATTAGTGATAGGACAAGGGGGAATGGTTTTAAAATGAGACAGGGAAGGTTTAGGTTAGATATTGGGATGTTAGATAGGAGGAAGTTGTTCATGCAGAGGGTGGTGACACACTGGAACAGGTTGCCCAAGGAGGCTGTGGATGCCCCATCCCTGGAGGCATTCAAGGCCAGGCTGGATGTGGCTCTGGGCAGCGTGGTCTGCTGGTTGGTGACCCTGCACATAGCAGGGGGTTGGAAGTGGATGAGCATTGTGGTCCTTTTCAACCCAGGCCATTCTATGATAGTCCTGCATGCTGAAGAGGAGTTAAAACATCTTCAGACATCCCAGTATTGGAACAATACCAGTTTTGACATAATGACTAATGACCTTCCGTACAGTGCCTGCTTCTCTAGGTGAAAGGTTTGGCATAATCTTCATTTTCCTCACTGACCTTTTCCTCTACATGCTGTTGGTTTCAGTGACCTCAGGGGGTAGACTCAGTAGCAGCAGCTCCAGAGTGCTTTAGAAAGGACCACTCTGAACTTCCAGAATACTATTGAAGTCTTTTTTTTTTTTTTTTTTTTTTTTTAAACAAAACTTAGTGTTAAAGAGAGGGGGATGGAATAATGTCAAAATAAAATCTTTCTTAAAGTACTGTGCGCTTTTTTTTTTATTATTATTATTAAGGAGAACAGTTTTTTTAAAAGTCTGTTACCATGGCAGCAAAGCAGGCTGGCATCTCTGCAGTCAAAATCCCAAGCCTTGTTTGACTGTGATTAAAGTAACAGCGGTATTTTAGTTTGCTGCTCTTCAGAAGAGGGATCTGATTGCACAACACAGTGTTGGAGAACTGATCTCTTTTGAAGCCAAGGCAGTCTAGTTAACATGCTGCAGTTCCTGTTTCACTGCATGGCTGCTCAAGGGAGGGCAGAGGACAGAGTAGCACTAATTCTTTTAATGGCTAACTTGAGCCAAATGCAATACTGTACCCCGGTGCTGGCAAGGAATGTTTTAATTCTCAAGCTGCTCTGCTGCTGTCATATATTACTGTTAGCGCTGCTCCAGCGTAGAAAGCAGTTTTGTAAGCTGCAAGGGTCCTGACACTCAATCAGGTTTTAAGATCTGAAGTGTAGAATTATGCTGGAGATACCAAACACAGTCATTTAATAAAGTTCACAGAATCACAGAAATGTAGGGGTTGGAAGGGACCTCCAGAGATCATCGAGTCCAACCCCCCTGCCAAAGCAGGTTCCCTACAGCAGGTCGCACAGGTAGGCATCCAGACAGGTCTTGAACATCTCCAGAGAAGGAGACTCCACCACTTCCCTGGGCAGCCTGTTCCAGTGCTCCGTCACCTCACTGTAAAGAAGTTCTTGTGCACATTTGTGCAGAACTTCCTATGCTGCAGTTTCCAGCCGTTTCCCCTTGTCCTGTCTCCACTCACCACTAAAAAGAGTCCGGCCTCGCCATTCTGCCCCCCACACCTTAGATATTTATAGACCTGGATCAGGTCCCCTCTCAGTCTTCTTTTCTCAATGCTGAACAGACCCAGTTCACTCATAGCAGAGATGCTCCAGGCCCTTCACCATCTTTGTGGCCCTCCGCTGGACTCTTTCCAAGAGATCCTTGTCTTTTTTGTACTGGGGAGCCCAGAACTGGACACAGTACTCCAGATGAGGCCTCACCAGGGCAGAGTAGAGGGGGAGGATTACCTCCCTCGACCTGCTGGCCACGCTCTTTTTAATGCACCCCAGGATGCCATTGACCCTCTTGGCCACAAGGGCACACTGCTGGCTCATGGCCAACCTGTCATACACCAGGACACCCGAGTCCCTCTCTGCAGAGCTCCCCTCCAGCAGCTCATCCCCCATCCTGTACCGGTTCATGCAATTATTCCTCCCCAGATGCGAGACTCTACACTTGCTTTTGTTAAACCTCATCCGGTTTTTTTCTGCCCAGCTCTCCAGCCTGTCCAGGTCTTGCTGAATGGCAGCACAGCCTTCAGGCATGTCAGCCAATCCTCCCAACTTCGTATCATCAGCAAACTTGCTGAGGGTGAAGTTGTTGGAAGTATGTTGTAGATGTTGCTTTGAGGAAAGAGGAGGGGGAAAAAAAAAGGAGTTTCCAAACAGTTTTGCTACTATTCATCTAGGCACAGGCTTATAGCATTGCTTCTGCTCTGTGGCTGTACTCTGCACTAATCATACGTGAAACACAGGACCTTGAAAGTTAAGTCCATGTCTTGGTCTAATCTTTTCTAAGCAATGGAAGATGAAACAGACTCTATCAGTTAGTGGAGTATAAGACATGGTGGAGAAAGAAGAAAAAAATGTATTAAAACTACTTTCATATGGATCTTACTATGGGCAGGAGCAGAGGAGCAGATTTGGACATTTCATTAATCCTGTGAACTCCTGTTTCTGGGTGAACCACAGTTATAAAAGTCATCCTGAGGTTTTAAAATCACATATGCTCACTAATCCTATGCAAAGCTGGTGTGCCTTTTCACTGTATCACAGTCTGACTGAGATGAAACCTACTTCCTCAACTACTCTGATGTGCTGCTTGGGCATAGGCTGCCTTCAGAGCAGGAAGGTCTTATGATGCCTCCCCACACTGCAGCAGCAAATACTGATATATCAGAGTTTAGGTGCAACCTTTCTCAGTGCACTGGTCTTGAAGATGTTTTCAGTGTGTATGCTATTTAACAGAAATAGGATGCTGTTAGGAGCAGATACATGCTTTGCAAACAGCTGCTATGCAGAAATAGGTAACTCTTATAAGAAAGTGTGAAGAAAAGTGTGTCCTTATTCTGGCTGGTCCCTTCACAACAGTGTATTTCTGTTTGAATAGGGTTTGCCTGTTAGTAATGCTGTTGTCTTTGTGTAACCTGTGCTGCAGCAACCAGCAGGGACTCTGAAGGGAAAATGTGCATCAGCCATCCTGAAACCCAGGCTGAGGAGCAGAAATGAGCTTTCCTATTGGAAGAAAGAAATTAACCAGTGTATCTGTGCAGATACCTCCTAGCATGTGAATTGAAAAGGTGGTTAATAAATCAGTTCCAGACAAACCTGAGCTAGGTGCATTGTAAGGCCATGCCCTGTGTGAGACCTGAAAAACTGTAGAAGCTTAGTATAGAGGTAACCTTACTGTACATGCCTGCAGTTTCTTTTTATACGTGGGATGTGAAGCGATTGCTTTTTCTTTCCCTGATTTGTGTAGCTGCTTCTTTCCAGCCTTTATAATGAAAATGCTAATATTCTCTCCTAATATGTTCCCTGGATGAATTTTAAAGGAGTTTAAAAGACACAGTTCTCACTGAAGTAGCTCTAAGAGCACACCTGATGTTGGCTTTGATCTTGTTTGTTACAGTAATCTTACTGTAGATGCAATCACAGAGACAAGAATTGGAACCGTTATTTAAGGTCATATAGCTTAGTTAATTAGTAACTGTACTGAAGCTCTTACAGCAATGGTAGTTTATGATCAGAGTAAGGTTTGAAATCCACAAGCTGAAGTGTTGGAAAAACAAATGCATTCTGCTTCTTATTCTAAGGAAGGTATTTTACCTCTGATGAGTTATTCCCTTGGAGCTGCTGGGAAGTCTAGCACGTCTGATAGCAGTATTGACTGTTTTGGCATCACGTTTTTTTCAGATGTCTGCATTTTATATGGTAAGGATGGCTAGGTATGGAAATGAATGTTACGCTTGCTGTTAAACAGCTCGTGGAAGCTTTTTGATCTCTGTTTACATGACCTTATTTTTTTCTTCCTTACAATAAATCAGCAGCTTTCTCCCTGCGCCGGTTCAACCTGGCATGGGAACTCTCATGCAGCGCCCTCCTTTCCAGTAAAAAGTCTAGACAGCAAATTCCCTGGTAGCGTATGCCATTTCGGATCGTTATGCCTTTTTGCTTTTTGTGAAGGCTTTTTAGAAACTGCATTACCTCACCCGTCGGCCTGGAGATTGAGCAGCCCGCGTTGCTGATAGGCCTGCAGCACCCTGCGCCCAGCCAATGGACAACTTGAGCTTCAAACTCTTAATGAGCAAAAAGAGCAGCGTCTCGTTTAGGGCTCCATAGTTAATGTGTTGGGTTTTTTTGTTTGTTTGTTTGTTTTTGCTTTTTTTTGTTTTAAAGTGTTACTTCTGAAAGACAAGCTACTTAACAATTATGTGCCATATTGCTGACCAGTGAAGCTGAACAAATAGCTATTTACATTGACAGATCAGAGGAATGTGTAAGTGCATCGTGGTAACCTACATTTTCTGTGCCAAGAGATTTGCAGCTGACTGCCTGGGTGACTCACTCTTTGGATTAGGAGATGAGGTAATGCTTTTGAGATACAGGGTGATGTCATTCCTTTACCTGAGCTGCATGCCGATGCTAGCTGCTATACTTTCAAGGAAAGTCCCTTTGCTGATTCTGATTTACTAGAGCTGTACAACTCTGAGGAATTGATACTGTTTCTGTGCTCCTAAAGCCTCTGCATGTAGAACCACATTTGTGTGCCCACAGATGCCCTTCTGTTATATGGATATATCTGCACCTGCAAGTATACACGTTTGCATACCAGTTCCCTTACTTGAATAAAGCTGTTTTAGCGATAAAGGAGCTTTGTGTAATCAGATACAATCCCCACTTCTGCCATGTCACACGTTCCCATTAATAGAAAGATTCATCTTAGAAGGTGAAGTTGTTTTTTGCTTCTGTTAATCCGGTTGGAGCTTTCTATGAAATACCTTGTTTGTGATGGATGTTAACCAGAATATCTATTTACACTTATCCATGGTCAGTTTAACCCCATCTGTTCCTCCTCTCTTTGTCCTTCAGTGCTGTGACTCTTTCTGCTGCCTGTACTTGCTGCTCTGATGTGTTCACCAGCAGCAGCTGTGCCTTTTCTCAGCCTTTATTTCCAATGTCACACAGGACACACTGCTCCCGTGGGCACATTCCCAAGGTTGGGAGCATGGGCAGGTGATCAGCAGAGCTAACCAGAGCAGTCTCATCTGTTATCTGTGGCTGCTGAGGACCAAGGCTGTAACAGATGAGCAGCTACCATTGGAAAATTTCTGAAGGCATACAAGGCATGACCTGATTTGACTCATATCTTGGGAGCATACAAACAAGTGCTGCTAAGCGAGCTTATTCTGTACTGGGGGTTTGGGTGTGTTGTTCCCAGAAATGGCCAACATTTTTTGCCAATTTGAGGAAAATTTTCCCAGAATTACTGCTGGAGCCTTGGACAGAGAGCTTCAAAATGAGAGAAATGCTCAGAGTGCCATGTGTCATGTTGTGCCCAGGGCTCACAGAGTTAATTGAGAGCCTCCCTTGCTCAGAAAAGATACCTCACTTTGCAAAGTGATGGCAAGGTGCTCTGAGTGTACCAAGCCACACAGCCCCTGCTGTTGTGACTTCCAGGGAGCATATCTGGAAGTCTGAACCCACAAGTAGCTGTCTGGCTGCCAGCAGCATGTGTGTAGCTTGGCCAGGCTATATGAATTTAGCTGGCTGGTAGCCTGGCTGAATTTCTTCTGGCTCCAGCTTGAAGTCAGCCTCAGGTCCTTGCTGGCATATCTTGAGAGATGAGGGTGCGTGTAGCTGTTCTGCAGGAAACTGAAGTAGTAGCACAGTGCTGCTGATCCAGAAGACAGAGTGGGACTGCTCACATGTATGTGGCTCACAGACAGAGCTGTGACACCTCGGTGGCATAACAGGGTTTCCCTGTCTGGGGCTCTGTGTGCTGAAACACAGTGCTATAGGAGCTGCTTTAGCTTTTGGTTGGTTGGAAAGTTACCTGTGAAAAGACCAGTGTCTGTTGTTTGTTCTTTTTTCTTTCATATGGGATATCTGTATTGCTGGAGATAAAGCACAGCTCTCCAAATTACGTGCAGGTAACTGAACCGGGTGTGGGAGGAAGCCTCATGGATAATTTATTAATGCAGTACTGCTCAAGCTAAAAATTTTGATCGTTATTATGTGCTTCTGAAGGACTATATTACAAAAACATTTTTTGATGCTACTTCTCTGTGCTGAATATTGTAACAAAGTACTCAAGCTTGGTTAAGGCTGTAAGTTTGGCACAGGCTTATTTTGTTATTAAAAAGTGTTTTCCACGATCTGCATGTCTTTGTTTCTAAAGATCACAAGGCTTCTCTTGCATATGAATGTTTATGTAAACCTTTTGTTTGCTTTATTTTCATACTAATCATGTGATTTCTGCGAATGACCCCCTGCACAAATGTTTGCTTTTTATTGTTTTATTTCTATGCACGTATCCAGTCATGTATACGTGTACGTGTCCTCTTCCCCTCCTTGGAAAACCATTCTGCAGCATGTTTTGTGGATCACAGCTCTCACAGTGTCTCCTCTGGTATGCTTTGGCCTTTTTTAGTTATAATGTAAATATCCAGGAGGAAAATATACATACTTCATTTTGCTTTGTTTAAAAAAGAAAAAAGATCACTGCTATTCATGCGGTTATTTTTATCATCTCTTCAATTACATGTTCTATTCCTGAGAAGGATTTTTAATTGTCAGTCATCATGCAGCTTTTCAAAGCCAGGAAGCTTTGGTCTTAGATCCCTTAGGGATCTTAGGGGCAGTCACCAGCATTATCAGGTAATTGCCCTAAACTTCTTCTCTGAATGAGGTATATGAAGCACTGCAAGAAAAGAGGTCAGTCATGACACGTGCACACTGACAAGATCTTTCTTTTCCTTCCTCTTTATGTGAATCTCAACTTGTGATTGTGCTGTATGCTCTTGTGCAACCCAGTTAAAATAAGAAGTTTCATGTTAGAGAGCATTTCAATCGAAGATGCAACATCAGAACTTAAATTAAATCCAAGCAGAAAACTCCTGGATCATGTGTGCGTGTTTCCTTTGAAGTAACTAATATACATGTACCACAAGTAGTCTTTAGAATGTGTAAGGAGTCTGAATATAATGTAATTATGTTGTAGGGTACTGCCCAAATGGACAGAAGGTCTGCAAAAGCCTTAAAATCTTCCATGTTAATCCATATCCTCAAAAGCTAAGATTAGAGGGATTACGGTTTCTCTCCTTGATGGGCGCAGCCACCGCGGCTCCACAGTATTAGTTATGGTCTATCATGCTGATAATGAGTTTCTTAATAAGTCCCTTAGTACTCATTGACAATGACTCATGCTTCCGAATGAGGATCTCCTTGAATATCTGTGTAATGGATGAAACTGTATCCCAGTGAAGAATGTTTGACCTCTTGTGCGTTTTAAGAAAAATCAGAATTTGAAGGGATCTGTGTGTAAGCATAAGGCGATCTGGGGAGAAGTTGGATTTTACTGTTTGAAAAGCCATAAATGCAATGTAAGGTCTGTCAATGGTAGTTGCTCTGTCTGCTTTAAAGAAGGGTGGCTTTTCTGGTGTAGTCATCACTTGCAAAAGAGCACACATACAGCCTGAGCTTTTCTTTTAGAACAGAATTTAGTTGTCTGATCTGGAGGGAATGCTCAGTTCTGTATTTACTACTAAATTCACTCTGGGGAAGGTGTAGAAATTTAGAGCTTTACCTAGAATGCCACTATCTTGAAACAATCACAATAACGTGCTTAGTTTTCAGCCACTGTTCAGTCTCTTCAAGACTACTTCTACCCTTATTTCTCTGTTTGGATTGTAGAAATCAACTGATTGAGCTTTGAATGCTTAAAATGGAGGAAGTGTTAGAACTGAATTGTTTTTTAACATGATGCCTGAAAGTGTTCTTTGTAATTTTGAAAAATAAGATTCTGGGATACAAAACCATAAAATAAGGTGCTGCAATGTAAATCACTATACTTGCTCACGCTATGCTTCATTTTGCATCTCTGTATGTTTTGCTAGAAGTAGTAACTTATGTTCTGTTGGCTTGTTTTAGGTATTTGGAAATAAGATGATAATTCCTTCCTTGGATGGAGATCTTTTCCAGTGGGATCGGGACCGAGAGAGCATGGAAGCAGTTCCTTTCACAGTTGAATCTCTTCTTGAGTCATCCTACAAACTGGGCGAGGATGTTGTCTTAGTTGGGGGGAAGTCTTTAACAAGCTATGGGCTGAGCTCCTACTCAGGGAAGGTAAGAGCTTCAAAAGTTGTCTTGTGTGTCTCAGATTTGTGTATCTTCTGTTTCTAGTACTATCTTGCAAGTAGATTGCTCTTATGATTTAAGCTGCACTACGGTTTTGGTGTATGATTGCACAGCACCAAAGAGCAGAGTACAAATTTCTTGGGAAACAAATGAAGCAGGCTGAAGTAAGACTTAGCAGCTGTGGTTGGATGACACTGCTGAGAGCATCGCTGCAGTGTCTTCTTGTGTGAGCTTTTGCTCTCTCCCTTGTGCTGCTTGTGTCACTTGCCATTTGCTAAGCAGAATCAATTTGCTAACCTAAGAGAAAAACTCCTTGCTTCTATTGGATTACTTTTGTGCTGAGTTAGCAAATTCAGAGCAAGGGGAAGAAATGACCCCTTTCTGCAGAATTGGAAGATGAGTTCAGCTTTATTATGTGGCTCTGCCTGGAACAGCCTTCCCAGTTCAGCTTACTGAACATCAAATAAAGTTTTAGATGGTGCGTTTTTCACAATTAAAGATGTTAATTTTTTTGTCAGCTAGCAAAGAGTATCTGATTGAAAACAAGAGAAGCATTCAATGTACATGAACTTCTGAGATTTGTTCTTGTTGCCAGTAAGTTTACTCTACCTTAGGAGTTCTTAAATTTTAAACTCATGCAGAAGTTAAGTCGAAAACTACTTTTTATCTGACTGGTTCAGAAAGTGTGTTTTTTTTTCTGAAATCTTTTGGTTAAGTGGTGTGTGTTTTTAAAAATGGAAGGAAGAAAGGATTAAAACACAGGAATTGATTGCATTCTTTTGAGTCCTAGACTTTGACTTTCTTATCCTCCTCCTTCCATGTCCTGCATTATTTAAGTGATCACAGATGTTTTGTGTAGTGAATAGCAGATATTTGCTAAAATCAGAAATGTTGTTTTTAGAACATGTAAAAAGAAAATGATAATATTTGCTTTTCAAAACAAAACCAAGCCATAACAGTTTTTTCCATTTTAACCAGGTGTTTTCGTGTAGAATGCTGTTGCAGTTTCTGTAATGATCACTCATGATAAAGATCCAAAGCAGTAGTTTATGAAACCATTTAGATTTTCTCATTGATGGCAAAGGGCACTTGTACCAACTGTTAAGGAAGTGGTAATTTCAGTTCCTGCTGTGATTCAGGCCCAGACTTGCAGTACCAAAGGTGCTGCACGCAGGAAATAGTGCTTTACTCTTCCATGTTAAGAATTTTGGCAGTGTGGAACAGGCTGCCCAGAGAGGTTATTGGTGCCCCATCCCTGGAGGTGTTCAAGACCAGGTTGGATGGGGCTCTGGGCAACCTGGTCTGGTTTTAAATGGGGAGGTTGGTGGCCCTGCATGTGGTGGGAGAGTTGGAGCTTCATGATCCTTGAGGTTCCTTCCAACCCTGGCCATTCTGTGTGTTGTCCTTGGCACTGTAATGTCAATTCACGCTTCCTGAAAGTGTGTCCAACTTACTTTCAAAACACAAATGGCTGTATGTATTCCAAATACTGTTTGAGAATTGGACTGTTGCAAAGTCTGTGTGACAGCATTAATTTGAGGTCCCCACCCCATTTTAATAGCTGAAAAGACCAAGTGGGATGGCTCTGCAGTGTTTTATATAGATCAATAGTACTTAATTTGAAGTTAATAGAGTTATGCTGAGGCAGATATGGCACGAAAACAGAATTATACTGTGAACCTACTTCTAGAAATTATCTTTCTGTCAATATGTATCATAGGAAAAAGAGGAACTATGATTTCTTTCTGTTAGAATAGAAAACTATGCAAAGAGTCAATAAGTCAAAGATATTCCAGGCTGTAGGATTCCTAGAACTTTTTGCAAAAACAATTCTCTTAAACCATGCTTTGTGACATCCATCAAGTTGAACATCTAAAATCATAGAATGATAGAATCACAGAATGGCCTGGGTTGAAAAGGCCCACAATGCTCATCCAGTTCCAACCCCCTGCTATGTGCAGGGTCACCAACCAGCAGACCAGGCTGCCCAGAGCCACATCCAGCCTGGCCTTGGATGCCTCAGGGATGGGGCATCCACAGCCTCCTTGGGCAACCTGTTCCAGTGCCTCACCACCCTGTGTGTGAAAAACTTCCTCCTAATATCTGACCTAAACCTCCCCTGTCTCAGTTTAAAACCATTCCCCCTTGTCCTATCACTATCCATCCTCGTAAACAGCCATTCCCCCTCCTGTTCATAAGCTCTCTTCAAGTACTGGAAGGACACAATGAGGTCTCCCCAGAGCTCTTGTCCAAGCTAAGCAAGCCCAGTTCCCTCAACCTTTCTTCATCCTTTCAAATCAAACAAAATCAGTAATAATAAACCAAGTAAATCAGTATGTCCAATAAAAAGATAAGCCACAACTAAGTTTTCAGTACCCTCTCCTGTTTCTATGCTCCCTTCAAGCATAGGAGCTTGAAGGAGCTCTGTATCCCCTGTGAGCCGAAAATGAATGAGCCGAAAAATGAGCCGAAAACTGTAACAATTGTTAGTTTTGAACATTGGTGTTGGATGCTCTTTTTTTCGCTCTTGAGGCTGTTCACATTTCCAAGCTGTGAGTCTCTTGTCTTGTCTCTTAGGTGAAGTACATCTGCTCGGCTGTGGGCTGTCGCCGCTGGGATGACGATGAGGCAGAGCAGGAGGACACACTGCTGTTACGGAGGACTCAAAAAACAGTCCGTGCTGTTGGACCACGCAGTGGTAATGAGAAGTGAGTATTATAATAACATAGGTTTTAATTTGTAACTCTTTAAGAATTTGACCTTCTTACTCTCGTAGAAAAGGAATGAGGGAGTTTGTTCCGAAGGAATGTCACAGGCTTATTTAGCACCTATCTCTTCTGGTCTTCAATGTTTCTAAAAAAAAGAAAATCTGTAATTTCAGTTTTAGACCATTAGAAAAAATACTCATCCATACTTACTTCTCTTAAGTCAAATGACAGTGACTTTTCTTGTCCCTGTATATCTCAAAAGTGTGTCATTACTGCACAAGATAAATGTCTCTATTGTTTGTTTCAACTGATCATTTGGTATAGCAGGAGATAGCCTGAAAGCCTTCTGTGATTTTTTGATTCTCTTCTTAAGTTCTTTACAGAATCAGAGAATCACAGAATGGCCAGGGTTGGAAGGGATCTCAAGGGTCATGAATCTCCAACCCCTCTGCCACATGCAGGGCCACCAACCTGCACATTCAGTACCAGACTAGGCTGCCCAGGGCCCCATCCAATCTGGCCTACTAATGGTAACTGTCACTTTTTTTATACTTGATGTTTTAGCTTTCATTTTAAGTTGACAAAAAATGAACACTTCAAGACTGAAGACATTTCAAAAAGCCTCATTCTTACATCTCCTTTTGTTTCATGATTTAGGTGTTCTTTTTTTCACAAGCTGTAAAAATTGCTTTGGTCTGTGACTTCCCTCATGCTCTCACTTTGAAGTTTCCAGCACACTGAGATTTTTAAAAATAAAAAAAGCACGCACCCAAAACAAACAATAAAACCCAGCCCAACAACAGCTGAAAAAAACAACAAGCTAACACCGTGCTTAAATACAAGTTTACAAGGCTGGCTGCTATACAAAGATACAAAGATAACTGCCCACCAGTCAATGGAGAGCTAGTCATTCTCTGTTCACCTGCGCCCTCTTCTGTTTGCGGCAGGATTTGACGCATAGTGTGTCTGCAGTCTGTCAGAAAGAAGCTAATTAGAACTTGACTAGATTAGCAAATGAGAAGTCTTAAGAGAAAATCTTGATTCTTAGAGACTGATACTGCCAGGGAGAGGTATGTCATGAAAGCACGTTTGTTGTTTGCATGTCTTTCAGAAAAATAGCATGGTACCTTTGGTACATGAATTCTTTAGTTGTAGCCAGAAGTAGAGGAGCCTTGGGTACCGAAAGATATTGTTAAAGGAGTGTTTTCCTTCTTTTTGCTCTTTCAGATACCAACTTCCCATTCTTTCCCCTCTGTATTTGTCTACAGCATAATTACAGCTCTATGAGGTGGAAATAAGAGCTCTTTATTTTTCTGAGAGTAATTTTGGTTTTGTCCCAGTTCGTTGTTTACAGAAGTTGAAGAGTTTTAGGCTGTGCAAGCGAGCTCTATGTTCCTTATACAGCCATATTTGTTTCAGAGTATGTTAACCTGTAACATGAGCTGTCCTGGCTTTGTTGAATTGCCCATCAAAGAGATCCTGTGTTACGGTTTCTGTGTGGGATTAAAAGAAACAAACAAAAAAGAAAGCACCATCCCTTCTCTTGCTTGAAAGCCTTACATTTAAAATAAAATATCCTTTGTTAGTGAATTATGTCTTCTGTAGAATGCTGCTTCCTAAATGCTTTATACTTTTATCAACTGTGTAACATGTTTTTCCCTAAACAGACCTAGCTTTATTATTATTTGATGATTTTTAATTGCCCTCTCCATATACTATACCTTTAATGTCATTGGCACTACTTCATCAGCTGTCTTCTAACCTTGGATGTCATGCTAGACAACAAGATTTCTTTCTCGTTTGGTTTGTATTCTGGATACAGTTATAGGATTAGCACTCCCTCTCCTGGTACAGCTGTGTTACTGTGGCTTACTGGGCCAAATACAGGTAATTCAGTTTAAGAATCTTTGAATTGAGGGTATGGTACTTGCTTAGAATATATAACTTTTACAGATATTTTTTTTCCTCTTTTTCTTTTAGGTGGAATTTCAGTGTTGGTCACTTTGAGCTGCATTATGTCCCAGACATAGAAAATAGAGCAGGATACATTGAGAGCAATTTTAAATTGCATGTGAACAAAGAAGAAACAAAAATAATTTCAGATGTGGATGAGCAGGAGGCAATGATGAAAGATACAGTGATAAAAGTCTCAGTGGCTGACTGGAAGGTTATGGCTTTTAACAGACGAGGAGGACATCTCGAATGGGAATACCAGGTGTGGGAAGAAACAGAATAATAAATGTTACAGTTGTAGAAGATATGCAGCTTCATTGTTGATATCTTTCATCCTGGGTTTTAGATGCAGTCTCTGTGTTTAAAAAAACAAACAAACAAACAAACAAACACTTTTTTGGAACTTATTTTACTGATGTACTGTTTTTGAGCTGCTGCATCTGTTACACAAGCCAAACTGAGGTATTTAAGCACTTGATCTCTTACATAACACCTAATTAATATGACATTAATTTCCTTGTTATATCTGTCTGCTTCAGTTTTGTACTCCAATTGCTTCTGCATGGCTAGTTAAGGATGGCAAGGTAATTCCAATCAGTCTGTTTGATGACACAAGTTACACCACAAACAATGAAGTGTTGGAAGATGAGGAGGATCTTGTGGAAGCTGCCAGAGGGGCCACGGAATCCAGTGTCTATTTGGGTGAGGCACCAGCTGTTGTAAACATCATCGTTTTCTGTGAGCTTTTAGTAAAGCAGATCATTCCATACTGGTAGAATTAATTTCTATGACTATTTGGCCTAAAGTGGTAAATAAATGATGTTGTGTTTTGACCAAGAAGAAATAGGTTTTAAAACATTGTACTCTATTCTATTTACTGCTTTATAGGTGCAGTACTTTGCACATGATTGCAAATCTTGAAACTTTTAAAGATAGGTTTATAGTTAACAATGCAGTCTTATTGCTCAGAAAGCTGTAAGAAATATCTCCCTCTAGTCCTCTAACATTTCACATTATTTTTTTTCCTCTGCAATGACTGCAGTAACTTACTGTGAATATATTCCCGTTAAGTTCATATGTGATTGAGGTTTTTATCCAGCTATTAGAATTAATTTGATGTGATTTGTGACAGTTTGAAATAGTGGCTCCAGGCCCTTCTTCTCAGCTATCTGCCTGTCTCTGTATGGAAGATGTGCTTTGGTTTTCAAGGACTTTTTTTTTTTTCCCTTAGCCTCTTTCTTGAAGCCTTTCTTATTAATGGTTACACAGATATTTTCAGCCTTCCTGTTACAGTGTTGAAGAGTAGTGTTCACCAGCATTAACAAGGGTAGGAAGTTTGAAGGAAATCTTAGGCTAAGCCCAAGATGCTTGGTAACACTTCAGAACTGGTGGCAATTTTTTGAAGATGTTCTGATCTCATGCTTTTCTAGAGCAAAGGGAATATGTTCTGTTTGAATTCAATCAGTCAGTATCTCAGATTCTCAGAATATAGAGAAATGCTTTTAAAAGTATTCTAAACCATACATCTTAACTGGATGATTTGAATCTGAGAATGAAGGAAACCAAGTCTGAGTTATTATTTATTATATTATTATTGGTTTTGTTTCTCAGGTATGTACAGGGGCCAGCTGTATCTGCAGTCATCAGTCAGAATTTCTGAAAAATTCCCAACCAGCCCAAAGGCCCTGGAATCCAGGAATGATAATGCAATTATTCCCCTCCCCAAAATTAAATGGAAACCCTTAATCCGTAAGTAACAACTCAGAGTCTCATTTATTGTCTTAGACCTAAGAGCATCTTTCTGATAATTTTCAAGCTAGTCTACTAGTTCCTGAATGAGTTTACAGTTGGGAACATCTGTGCTCTATTAATTCTTTTTTTTTTTTAATGAGGCATTTGAATTGTAAGTGACTCTGTGGATTTGATGGGGTCTTCTAAAGTGATGCCGTGTTGATCTTCTAAAACAGTTGTTTTACCAGAAGAAGAATTCTTTTTGCATGATGTGAATATGAAGTTAGTTGACTTGTCCAAAATAGTATGTAGGCTGGAAAGTAGCATTTAGGCTGGAAAGTAGTGTTCAGCGGTGGTTACCTCTCTTGATTTCTACCTCCTTTGTGTTTCCTTGCATTAATTTTGGTCCTTACGGCCTGACCTGGCAACCTCATGTTTTCTAAGGTAATGCAATTGGAGTTCTCATGAAATTCATCCAAGAGCAGAATCTTGTTAATAATCATCCATCTCAGAAAGTTTTTCTCTTCTTTGCTTAGATTCTCCTTCCAGGACTCCAGTGTTGGTGGGGTCGGATGAATTTGATAAGTGTCTCAGCAATGACAAGTACTCTCATGAAGAATACAGCAATGGAGCACTTTCAGTCCTGCAGTACCCATACGGTAGGTTGACCTTCTGAATTTTGAAGTGTTACACAACAAAAACAAAGTGTGCTCACAAAACCCAGTGTCTATTGAGAAGACTTATTTATGAGAAACATTGGCTTTGTAGTTGTGTAACAAACAAATCTGTGCCCTTTTTGTGCCTTCTATATGCAGATAATGGATATTACTTACCCTACTACAAAAGAGAGAGAAGTAAACGTAGCACCCAGATCACTGTTAGATTTTTTGATGACATGAATTACAAAAACATTCGCAAAAAAGATCCTGTTCTTCTGCTTCACTGGTGGAAAGAAATTGTTGGCACCATTCTATTTTGCATTGTGGCCACGACCTTTATTGTACGCAAACTTTTCCATCCCCATCCCTACAGCAGAGTGAGTATTTTATTTTTTTTCCCCTCAATCCCAAATACAGAAGGTCTTATTCTAGCCTTTTTCTTTTGGTTTTGATTCTGCTCTGTGTGGTGTTAATAATTTATGAGATAACGTAGCCTAAATGTATTATTTAATCTATCTGTGAAGGCTGTCAGCTGCCACGCACAATTTGCTCATCTGCTTCAGCTAGCATTGCTTCAACCATATCTGATTACTTTGGAGATGCTTACACTGAAATGATGGAATGCGTTATCTACAGGTACAAACTGATCTCAAGTACTTAGGACTTGAATTTTTGTTTTTGTTCTTGTTTTGGTCACCATGTTAGCTGCGGAAGGAATCTGAAACGCAGTGTCAGACTGATAGCAAATATGAGCCTGCATGTGGAGATGTTAAGGACACCAGCTGGAGTGATGTCAAGAGCTCTGGATACGTATCAAGGTGAATTCAGTTCAATACTGCTCATGCAAAGTTTTTAGTCGGTGTGAAAACTAATGCTGTCTGCAAAAAAGAGTTGGTGGTCATTAGTTCTTACCTACCTGTAGTCCCCCTACTCCACAGAACAGTGAAAAAGAACCCTGTTGCCCCTTTATCAATTGGAGATTGCTGTTATGATTAGTCTAAGAGTCCCTCAGAGCCAGCACAGGACCTCTGCTTGGGAGTGTTGCTCAAATACTTCCTGCTGATAGGTGAAATGAAGGATTGATTCTTAATGTTCTCATTCTGTCTGTTTCTGTGCTTCTGGATTAGAACATGGAAATTGCAGGTGGAAATATGTTTGATGTATGCTACAGAACAAGCAGAGTATATATGGAAGAAACCTTTGTTGCTTATTAGGAAAGGGTCGTTTAAAATGGATCTATAGGGGCATGTCAGTAATAGGAGAAAATGTGACCATTCCTAATTTGCCAAAAATAGGAGATGGACTATTTAAAATGAAGAAGAAGAAAGATAGTGAGATTTAACAAGTGATAATTCAGAAGATGTGCTCAGGGTAGTAGCAGAAATACTTACTTGTGGTGGGGTTAAAAGCACGTCATGATTTGGAAAATACCCATCTATCACCACCTGAATTGGGCATGGGAGTTTAACTGAAATATCTGTGGTCTGTGATCCTGTAGTCATAAAACCTGGCACTGTGCAAGGCTTCTTCAGTTTGTCAGATGCACTTAGATGCACGTGTGAGGAGTCTTGCTGAGGATGTGATAGACACTGAATAAATGCATAATCAGCACCTGTCGGTTTCCTAAGTAGGTAACCATCTGATTGCTTCAGTGGGTGGGTGAGCAGAGGAGGAAGAGGAGAAATGCTTGAAGTCATTCAGCACATTTTGCCTGTACAGAATTATTTAACACTTAAACCCCTTCCCCTGACAAAAAAAAAAAAAAAAAAAAAAAAACAGCACAGCCTTCATTTATGTCTATTCTTGCTAACATATTTTTCTCCATCCATTCTTCTGTCCCTTATTCACATCCCTCTCCTCCCAGATATCTGACAGATTTTGAACCAATTCAGTGTCTGGGCCGTGGAGGTTTTGGAGTCGTTTTTGAAGCCAAAAATAAAGTGGATGACTGCAACTATGCTATCAAAAGGATCCGTTTGCCAAACAGGTACTGACTGAGTTTGCTGAGAACTAGAAAAATTAGTGACTGGCAGGATCTTACACAGTTCCTGAACTGATTGCCCAGGTTCTGCATTAGGATGAATTACATACTTTTTAATGGGTGGGCTGACTTAATTTTGGCATCAGGAATTTGACATATGTATTCACAGCAGAAGGGTGACCTGTTTGGCTAAGCTACTAACATAGCAGGACCCTTATGAGGATGCTGCAGCTACATGGGAACTCCATTGATTTCCTTGATGAATTGAGCCTTTAGTAACAGCACTAGTTATTTGTAGCACTGTTAATTTGCTTCTCTCCTTTCTTTCCTTACCTTTCCTATTCCACCCTTTCTTTCTCATCCCCTTTCCTCTCCTGCTTTTTTGACTCCATTTATCCATGTGTTTCATTCTCCGGTCCCACAACCCCTACCTTTTCTTTCAGTCATAGGTGGTCAAGCCTTGATGCTGAATTATCCTACACAGAACTTCCTTTTAGTGGGAGATGGGAGACACTGCTTCTGGAAATCTCAAGTTAGAACAGCAAACAGGCAGGCCAGTAGTGGGAGGGGGGTAAAGCTGTGAAATCTAGAATTACTATTTTTTGAATGTGTTAAATAAACGTGATTACTTAAGATAAAAGGTTGTGTTCAGAAATTTAAGGTAGCCTTTTCCAGGCATATCCAAATCATTTGAATAAAACCATTAAACTTCATTTGATGGAGTGTTATGGTCTTAACAAGAGGTCCGTAGAATGAAGATGGTCTTTATGTTGTGCCAATTAAAAAAGAAACACGAAGGTATTTCTATCTGTCTGTGTGCCAGTGTCTTCTACATCCCTGTAGAATATTGCTGTCTAGTGGATTTCTGTTTTCTGTCCTTGTAAATAGTTGAGAACAAGATGCACCTTTCTTTTCAGTTTTGTTGCCTGTAATTATTTGAAAAGAGGTGAATGAATGCTTAGCTGTTAGGAGCAGTCTGCTCCTCCATGCTTCTAACATAAGGGAATTACTGTGGGGAATTTGAAAAAGGTCTTCTTTGGGGTGAAGAGTGGTACTGCGAGCCTGGCTTACACATGGCTAACACTGGTTAAATTCCTTTGCAGAATTTTCTGTGGTGTGCTATTGCTTTATGTAACCATGTCACTGCTTTTCTTCTCACCCCAAATCCTAGGGAGCTGGCACGTGAGAAGGTGATGCGGGAGGTGAAGGCATTGGCTAAACTTGAGCATCCAGGTATTGTCCGGTACTTCAACGCGTGGCTGGAAGCTCCACCTGAGGGATGGCAGGAAAAGATGGATGAACAGTGGTTAAAGGATGAAAGGTAACCTGTGGGTGTTTGATCAGTTGAACTTGAGGTTGTATGCCAACAGAACAGGGGAACTGGAAGATGAACTAGGAAAGAAGTAGTTATTGACTGTCAAACTGTCAGTTCAACAAGATACAAATGTATCACATTCATGCCTGGCATTTCTTAATTTCTGGGTCCTCTTTAAGACCCTGCTTTAAGCTTCAGAAACATCTTGTAATTCTTAACATCACTTCCCTATCTGGGAATCCTAAGGAAGATCAGAGCACTGTTTACTACGGTGATTTGGTTTTAACCTTCAACAGCTCTGTTCTCTCTGTTCCTTTCCACAACTGTCCTTTTTTTAATGTCTGTCTTAGTTTTGATAGCTCTGATCCAGTACTTCAGTTAATTTATTTCAGCATAAATATGTGAGGGCTTATCAATCTGATGAGTTATAAAGCTTGGTAGAATTAGGTTAAAAATGAAAAATTAGATAAGGGAGGTAGGTGTTAGTTGTACAGAAAAGGTGGGTGTATGTTAACAACATTTAAAAGTGCAAGAGAGAATGGGACCTAATATTCTTATGATCCACTATTTAGTAGTCTCTTAATAACATCTTAACATGCCTATTCTAATTCTTAGGATACAGCAGATTTTGTATTTTAGGTACTAAATTAACATTTCACAGCTGTAATTCTTCTAAGGCACTTTAAATAGTCATGTCAATGCTTGCTCTAAAGGAATGAGGTTTGTTTGAGCTGAAGTTGAGCCTGATTGCACATTGGGAACTTGGCAGTAGAGCTTGCTATTTTTCTTTTCTCATTTGGGAGATGCTATCCAAACATTTTTGTCTCAATTAGAAGATATTGTACTCGCTGAGAAAAATAGGTGACAAATCCTGCTTGTTAGTGGCTCCCACACAGGGATAGTTATTTCCTGTTTTGCCAGAACTTTGTTTTCAGAAAAAGTCTTCTGAAAATGCATTCTAGTGGGATGAAGTTCTGTAGTACTGACCTCTTCATTTGGTTTTCCTAGCACCGATTGGCCACTCAGTTCTCCCAGTCCAATGGACGTCCCATCATTCAAGATCAGAACAGAGCCATTTTCCACAAAGGACCACATTGAAGTTATTGCTACTTCATCGGAGAAGGGAAGGTCTTTCTCTGTGGGAATACCACGTGGTCAGTCTGATTCATCTGAAAGTGAGTTCTCTCCTCTGGAATTTTTTGCTTCAGACAACAGGGACTTGCACCAGTCAGCAGATCCACTGTTAAACCTTCAGGACAGCGTTCTTACGGGCTGTGATGTAGAAGACAGTACTATCAACAGTAATGAGCTGGGTCACTCCGAGTTGGATCACTCCCTGGAAGTCTGTCTTCCAGCTGTTCCTGTGGTACAGCTGAGGGAAGGGACTTCCTCCTCTATTGTGTTCGAGGATTCTGGTTGTGGAAATGCTTCTAGTAAGGAAGATAAAATTGATGCTTCGTGTGATGAAAGTCTTTCTGAGGACAAGCCAACGAGTACAAAAGAACCTGGTAACAAGAAATCTTCAGGAAGTCCCCTTTCTGTTTCTCCACCAAGGCCAACAAGTTTAAGCCTGGACCTTTCTAAAAATACTACAGAAAAAGTCAAGCCCACCTCTCCAAAGGTGTATCTTTACATCCAAATGCAGCTCTGCAGGAAAGAGAACCTTAAAGACTGGATGAGCAGACGATGCATAATAGAGGAGAGGGAAAGGACAGAGTGTCTGCAGATATTTCTGCAGATAGCTGAAGCAGTTGATTTTCTGCATAGTAAAGGATTAATGCACAGGGATCTTAAGGTTTGTATTCCTAGGATACTATTGGAAATGTTTTTACCTGTTGGCATGGTCGTGATCAAATGTCTGAAGTTTCCAAATTGTGGTTTAAATTCCTTTATTTATATTTATTTTAGAGCTAGTGGTGGCAATGGTGATTAGGAGACGGTTGGACTAGGTGATCTTGTAGGTCGTTTCCAACCTTGTGATTCTATGATTTCCCATGCTGGCAGTGTCCTATACACAAACATTTTTCTCATTTACTACCATGAGATTATGAGATTTTCTTTGGAGTTGTTGTAACTTGAACTGTTTCTGCTCTACTGTTGTAAAATTCCTGAAACACGTGGACTGACTCAGATGGCATTGCTAGCTTGGGTGTTAGCAGTTACACATTTGACTGCTCCTAACAGCAGTGCCAGAGTGTTCATCTATGTCAGGTTCTGCTTTAAGCTGGCAGATCATGTGCTGCTACAGGTAGGTGGTGTGGTGGTGTTTTTTTTGTTGTTGTTTTGGTTTGTTTTGTTTTTAATGTGAGTAGTGCAGTATTGGAAGGAAATAACAGAACGGATGAGGCTGGCAGGGACCTCTGAGTCCTTCTGGCCCAGCCCAACCCTAGCAGGAACACTCAGAGCAGGATGCCTAGGCCCACATCCAGGCAAATTTTGAAGAAAAACCCAGATTTGGAGTAAACTCCCACTCTCTGGTCCCTGTGCCAGTGCTCCAGACTAGCACAGCAGTGCTGCCTGATGTGCTGGGAGAGCTCCTGGTTTTGGGTTATGCCTGGGCAACACTGAACAAAGCCTGTCTCTGTCCTCTTGCACTTTCCTACAGGCATTTGTGGAAACTGAGATCCTTCTGAGCCTCCTCTACTGTAGGCTGAGCAGCCCCAGTAGGAGAGTCTCACTAAGATAGTTGACTGCCTATCACTGACCTCAGGATGGATGTTAAAAAAGCTGAATTCACATCTGTATAACAATTTGGAGTTGTAGTGCTCCAGGAAGTAAAAATTAATTATTCATTCCTGCAGGTTTGGTTTTTTTACAGCAAGACTTTTTGTATCCCATACATTTTTATGGCTTTTTTAGTTTATGGCATTTTTTATGGCATTTGTAGTTCAGGAACTTTATGCAGGTTTCTTCATTGCTGAGCTGTATGGCAAAGAAAGCTATTTTGAAACCTGTTCTGTCCTTTCAAGTGAAGCAGATAATTCTGGTGTACATCTTCTGTTTTCCATAGAAATACTGCAGGACATCAGCAGTGTTAGTCCTGGTTTGAGAGAATGTAAGTTCTATGTTACTGCTCTAGGATTGAAATGTGAACTGTTCTGGAGTTGAATGTTGAGTCAGTGATGACTCTCCAAAAACAAATTTCTGGGGGATTCATGATCTTTTAATGTCTGATAACATCCAGGCTGTTAATTCTGGAAGTGAGCGCTGTACAGCATGGGAAAGGCTGTGGTTGTTTTTACCTTTGATGTTGAAGATGACTGAAGTCAAGCAAGACTTTAGTGTCTTCCTTTCATTTTGCTTCGTTTGTGCCTAGTCTTGATGGAAGTTGTAGCTCTGGGAGTGTTAGTATTTGTTACACAGTACCAGAATTTAGTTGAAGGGCCCAGCTGAAGTTAGTCTTAATCTTCTAAGCTGTGAGGGATTGACTCCTTTGCTTTTGTCAAATGGAGATGCAGTACCTGTTACTTGAGGAGGCATTGTTGCCTACCTCAGTGTAGAAAGCACTGAAATGCTTACAACCATTCTTGTAGCTCCTCAATAATCACCTGGTAGCAGTAGAAGCAGAACATGAAAATACCATCTTGGACATGGCTGTTAAAGGGGATTCAAGTTCAGTAACACAAAAAGATAACCAAAGTTAGAAAAAGCTCATGAACCCATCCAGCATTAAGCTATTACTTTGAGCCATTATCTGAAAAATCTTTAGTGCTTAAGGAAAAGACCAGAGAAGCAATTTAATCATTATGTCAATATGTTGCTAGATGTTATTAATTAACACATTTCTTAACAGTACTGTCTGTTGTAACCCTCTGCAGACTCTTAGTTTGCTGTTCAATAAAGCTTAGATAGGTGGTCTTGAAGCTGATTCACTCTTGTCATTTGCATGGAGTTTTGTTGGAACATCTTAAGGCCAGTGTTAGCAACTATTTGAATGTGAGGTTGTATTTTATTTACTTGGTTGAACAACTTGAGAAGGCTTTCCCAAAACAGGCTTATCAGGGTAGTAGCTTTTGTGCACTAAATGAGCTGTGACTCCAAAGGACATTCAGTCCTGAAAAGTACAGTGGATGATAAGACCTGGCTCAGGTGGCAGTTTTACAGGCAGGCTATGAGTAATGTGAAACTAACAAGTTAGATACCTCAATAGCTCAGCAATAAGCAAATAGTTGTGTTTTTACATGCTTATGAAAACTAGTAGCCTTTTCTTCTCTCTTTTCTGGCACAGAGTGGGTTTGCTTTTAACTGAGGAAATTGGATGGACTTCGAAATAGGAATTCTTGGGAACTGTGGAGTTCTTAAGCACTGTTACAGAAACGGTTATTCCCACAGTTAAACTATGCAAAGCTGACTGCAGACTGGAAATCTAGGAACAAGGTCTACTTTTATTGATAAGATAAGGTGTTGTGCCACACACTGGTTAATAATACTGTGAATGAGTGTAATACTCAGAGATTGGAATTAAAAAAACAACAAGAAAACAAGAAAACAGTCAGATCTGTAACACGTGATGTGAATGTGCCATATGTTTGGAGAGTTAAGATAGCTTACCTGTGCCATTCCCCACAATCTGCCAGAACGCAGACTTGTTTATAACGTGCTTTTTTCTTTCCACCTGTTTGTTTTCTCAGCCTTCCAATATATTTTTCACAATGGATGATGTAGTAAAGGTTGGGGATTTTGGACTGGTAACTGCTATGGACCAAGATGAGGAGGAGGAATTGGTACTCACCCCGATGCCAGCTTATGCCAGACACACAGGACAAGTAGGGACCAAACTCTACATGAGCCCAGAACAGGTTTGTGTTCTCTCAAACTATTTCCAGCACCACCTTGAAGACACTTGAATTCCTGGGAGCTCAAGGATCAAGTAGTCTTTCTTAGTAAACTGTTACAATCAGGTTTACGTTATTTCTCATCGAAGTAGAGTTTTGAGCTAAACTGAATTCCAAAATGAATATTTTAAACATAAAATAGCAAAAACGAACACAAAAAAGGGTTGGTGACCTGTTCTTTGGTGCACTGATTTATCTTGCTCTTAATGTATTAGGCTGTGTAATATTCAAGTCAATGAAGAACGTGGTATTCTTCAGGAGGTTTCAGTTGAAACGTGGCTAGGTCTGCAAAGGGGAGCTGATGATAGGAGTTTTTACTCACACATGCTCAAGTTTGATGTGTCAAAAGGCTGTTACAGTTAGCACCTGTTCTGTGCTTTTCTGCTCTGCACAGAGCTGATCACTCTCGTGCGTGGGAAGTTGTTTGATTACACTGTACGTAATTCTGTGACCAAACTGGCTGACCTCACCTGAATTCTGAATTTTCAGATCTGTGGGAACACCTATTCTCACAAAGTGGATATATTTTCTTTGGGACTGATCCTCTTCGAGCTGCTTTACCCTTTCAGCACACAGATGGAGAGAGTCAAGGTAGGTATGGTGCAGCAGCAAGGGTTAGCCTCTCCTTGATCACTTCTTCAAAAGGATTGCTTCGTAAGACACTTGCAAGAGGTTCTTCTCAGCTTTAAAAAAGCCTTGGAATTAGGAACATGGAATCTTTATCAGCCTTGTCCAGATTCCCTGAATCACTGGAAATGAATTGCAGCCTTCCTTATATGTGCAGTTGAATTGAGGCTGCAGTTTCTTTGCAAACATTCTCTGTTGTGGTGCCAAGTAAGAGGAAATAATGAACTGAGATATCTGAGATCTTAAGCAAAAAATAAGTGTTGCAACTACAAGCCTACCAACTCATTCTTCATTCAGGAGTTGGAGCCATGCTGTGCATTTTCACTATTTCTTCTTTTTGCGTTTCCAGTGCGTTTCTTTAATGAAAAAAGTGAAAAATTGTTATTCATTTTCTAATAATAAAATCTTAGCAGTAATTCCCGCTCAGTGTGAAGCACCGTGTTCCCTGTAATAGGTGACTTTCATTGAATCCAATGTGAAATTGAAGTTTTTATGTATCTTCCTTGCTGTTAAGATGCATGAAATCAGGAAAAAGTTCATAGAGAAGAGCAAGGGCTACAGCCAGAAGGGTATTTCTCTTGCACATGGTGACCAATGACCTACACAGGAATGAGAGTTGTCACAACCTGTATTTATCAAATCAGTATGTTTAGTGCTTTGAAATGCTCATGTGAAGATGGATTGCTTAGCAGAGAAGTTAAAATCATGCTGTGAGTGCAGGCTGGCCAGATACTTTGCTTCTTCTGGTCTTGCTTCCTGGTTTTTGTTGTTTTTTTTTTAATGAATAAGAGCATGGTCTGGAGGAGGAATAACAGTGCTGAATCTGAACTGCTTGCACTAAAACCAATTTGAGATGCCCTAAATGAAATTAGTTTTACTGACACTTATACCTCTCTTGGTTTTTAAACTCTCCTTGGTTTTTAGGTCTGCAGGACTGATTACAAGCTTTGCCCTTCCTGTTTCTATTCTAAGTACAGAGGCAAAGCAGGTAATCAGATTAAATGAATCGTAAATCTAACTCAATACCCCAGGAATTTTGATTCTTAGAAGGAGGGTAAGAAGGTTGCCCTAACTTTCCCTGATTTATTTAAACTCTTTTTGATAAGATCAAAAAGAACTTCCAGCCATTTATTGTCTATTCTGGAGCTTGGCTTCTGTAATATTTGCTTCCAGCTTGTTACACTGATGTTTTCATTGGCCAGTCTTTAGTGCTATGTGCTGAATCAAAGAATGCCCTGTCTGATCTATGAGCCCAGTAAATTCTAGGAGTCTGTGACCAAGGACTGAAGAATACCCGTAAGGAGAATATGAGACCTGCCACTGTCACAGGCTGTTAGTAGTTCCTCTGCGACAGTACCCTTCATTTCCAAATTAGATGTTTGAAAACAGATCACTAAATGCAGCCTGACTTGGTAGAGGAAAGCACTGTTTGCAGCAGTTTTCTGTAATAAACTCCAATTCTCATGAACTGGGGTTTGACTGTTGCCCATCACTATTAGCTGGTTAGTTCGTACTTTCAGTGCAGTAATAATGGGTTTGTTTTAACTTCAGAATTCTTGTATTTTGTGCTCCAAGTTTTGCAGTATTGTAGTTTTGGGGGGGGAACTGTCACTAGGTGGAGCCAATGTGCTCTTTATAGGAGGAGCAGTGACTGAGCTGCGTGCCTAGGGAACAAGCAACTTAACCATTAAAGTACGTTGTGATCTTAACCTCTAAAACAAAACTGAAAAATGCAGCTTTTCTTCATTGGGCTGATTTGTTTGCATAGGTTAAAAAATAAGAATAATAGTGTTAAATGGTGTTTTGGAAAAGCTTCATCTTTTTCTTAACGTTTCTGCAGACCCTGAGCGATGTTAGAAATCTGAACTTTCCAACGTTGTTCACTCAGAAATATGCACAAGAGGTAAGTATGTTTCCTGCTAATAACTGTAGCTTTTTTCTTTGCTTTCCAATTGCTTTGCAAGTAAAAAAGAAAACAAACAAACAAAAACAAACTACCAACCCCATCAGCTTTGCTATTAAGACACATTTCTCTATCCGTGATGTACTTTACTGTGTTTCAAAGTTATAATATTGTGGACATTGATACTTCTGTCACAGGGTTTATCTCCAGTAACTATACAGTGTTACTCAGCTTCCCTTTGGCACTTGATGTCATTTATGTTGCATACTTCTTGCCATGAGTTCTTGCAGCAAATCCATATTCACAAAGAGAACATGCAGAGTTGTAGACAGGTAGAAGTGGAGACAGTGTGGTAGCATGGTGTAGAATTGTGGCTGCATGGGATGTAGCTCCAGGAATTGCATCTCTCAAGTAGAAAACCATTTACTGAATTGGTCATCCTTAGAGCTATACACTTTCAGATAAGGAGGAGGTGATGTACAGAAGCCCTCCAGTAAAAAGCTGAGATGCTTTTGGGTTTTCATGGTACTTCAGACCAGTAGCTAAATGAGAGCTTCCCTGCTGGTTTTACAGCTGCCAAGTGACAGGGCCAATGGGATGTGCTGTGCTCAGTTGGAACAGGACGTTGTTTTTCACTAATAAAGATGTTGTGCTAAGTAACTGAGATAAACCTTCAGACTGTTCTCATACTTAAAGGAAAGCCATCACCATCAAAAATTACTGCATTGCTTTAAATATGGTGATTAAATGTGAAGCTCAAAATTACTCATGAATGACACTTAAAATATTTTAAAATTCTTATGATTTCAAATCTTATAAATGTTTTATAACTCCATTGAATCTTGGGCCAGTTTTGGTTTGCCAAATTGATTGTTGTCCTTGATAGTAAAAACAATTTAAGGAATAAATTACAGTGCTGTATTTTCCAACATTTAAATCGCTCCTGACTTCTGTGCCAAAGTAGTAATGCCCAGATTACTAAGGAGGCAGTTGTTTATATTGACATGAAATCAGAGCATTGAATAGGAATGAAGGTATGAATTGGTTTGAGCAGCACGTCTCGTGCTTTCTTTCAGTACATCATGGTGAAGGACATGCTCTCTCCGAGTCCCACTGAAAGACCAGAAGCAGCTGCAATCATAGAAAATCCTGTATTTGAGGACCTGGAACTCCCAGCCAAACCAGTGCTGAGGCAGAGGTCACGGACAATGAGCCTATCAGGAAACAAGCATTCAAGACAACCAAGCAAATAATTATCCTCAGGATCACTTCTTCCACTCAGCAGGTTTTCAAGGGATTGTTCATCAGAAGGATCCTATGATGCAGAATGTCTATCTTGGAAATGTTTACTGATGCTTTCTTTTGCCATAGCCAATGTTTAAGATGTTGGATGGATTTTTGTTTACTTTGACAGCCAACAAAAGCCACACTTTCCACATTCCATTTTTTTATCTGAACTCTCCTTGGCAGGTGGGTTCAGCGACTGTGCTTACCAATGTTGTGCTCCTTTATCTCTTTCTGGGGGGTTGGGATTGCTGGAAGATTTTTTTTTATACCCTTTTTTTTTTCCTGAAGCTTGTATATGTCTGCTTGCTGGGTAAGTGAGAGACCTGTAACGTGTAAATAGAATTAAAATACTGTATTTTTATAGAGCAAATTACAGTCTCTAAGCCTAGTGAGTGTAGATCTGAATCACTTGCTCTTCGGTGAAATGAAGATGATTTGGGAAAAGAAAAACAGAAGAAAAACCACAAAATGATGACTCCATTTTTTGTCTCTGGTAGGTAAACTGGGAATCTGCACTATTTTTAAAGCAAAAAAATTACCACAGCTGTACATACTGTCACTCTTCATAGCCAATCTTTACAGGAAAGTTTTTCATATTTCTACACTGTAGTAGATCTTAGGGAATGCATTTTATACAGATAAACCTGTAGGGAAGGGAAAGGAGCTTTTTGCTATTAAAAGAGGGCTTATAGACAACGGGTGGAAGAGCCATAATAAAAATTATGTACAAAAATGTTGTGATTCTGACAATTTAAACCTAATGAAGTCATACGTGTCGTATGTAATCTTGTAGATTTGTACTTTAAAAAGAAAAATCAACTGGTAGGCATTTGTGTAATCTGCTAATTTAACTGCCTAATGCCGTGCTTTTATTTCTCATTGTAAATATGTTAATTTTTATTTATAAAATACAGAATCAATCCATTTGGGTTGGTGGTGTACAGAATGCACTCGCTATAATCGCTGAGCGCATTAATTATTGTGACTTATTTAAAGTCTAAATGATTTAATAAACTTTTTTATTTAAAACAGTAGTAGTGGCTTCTGTTCAAAACCTGCAGCTGTGTGCTGCAGGTGGCAGTCTCATGCAGCTGGAACTGGCAGCTAGTCTGTATCTGTAACTGGTTTACTTTCTGGTCCTGTACTTGCCCAATGCTGCAAGGAAACGAGATACAGACAGAGCAGGAAGCAAGGCATGAGGTATCTCAGCATTTTTACAAGTGTGTGCTCCATCAGTGCTGTATAGCTCAGCTCATGGCAGAGCTGCACAGACTTCACAGTGCATTACAGGGAAGTAACTTTGCTGGTGTTGGGCACCTGTAAGCTGCAGCTCAGAGTGCAGCTGAGCCCCGTGCTGCCTTTATTGAACACCAACTTTGCTCTTTAACCACATCCTTCCCATCACCTCCCCTTTGCAGAATGACACAGGTGCACTACTAAAACTGGTTAAATTTATAATGTAAAGTGCAAGAGCTATAATTGCTGGATCAGAGAGATTGTTTCAACTTAAGCTGTAGGAAGTGACCACGATGTATACAGAGGAAGTCAAGTTGATGTTATACCGAAATATTTCTCTAGCATGAAGATTGAATTTGTCTTAGGAAGTACGCATTTTAAAAAATAATTACCCAGGAAGGAATTTGCTCCATTTGCTGTAGCCAACTGGTTCTTGTTCATAGAACTGTGGTATAATTGCATTTTAACCATATGCCCCCAGCTGTCACATTCCAGTCCCTTCTTCCCCTGTTTTCAAGACACTTATTCTTACATTAGGACACGCTCTTGAATGTTCTGTACCACCTCCTCCAGTAACTGGTTCTGGACTCTACTGCTTGGGCTTGCCCTGCTGGGCATCACTGGGCACTGGCACTGTAATGCTGTAGTCCAAGTCTGGAGCAGTCTTGGTGAAGGTGGCTATGGAAACCATGTCTTCTCCAATGTCCACCTGAGACCTGTGCCTGCAGATGAGCAGCTTCCTCAGTGCCCGCTGGAAGTCCCTGTTGAGGAAAGCATAGAGCACGGGGTTGATAGTGGAATTGCAGTACCCCAACCAAGTGATGATCTTGAAGGTTTCAACCAGGACTGTGCTTGCGGAGTTGCTGCCCCTGGCAGCAAGCCACACGTTCAGGACAAAGTATGGCAGCCAACACAGCACAAAGACAGAAATGATGATGCTGATGGTCCGTGTGGCCTTGTTCTCCAGCTGCAGGTGGTTCTGCCGCTTGCTGTTAGGGTGGTAGTGGATGTCCAGGGTCTGAGACACGACACGAGTGGCCTTGAGCCGGGAAGCTCGATAGATGAAGAAGTACATACTGCACATGACCATGAAGGGGACGAAAAACGCAAGAGCAGATGCTACGATGGCAAAAATCCAGTTGGTGACGAAGATGCATTCCGTGCCTGCATCAAAATCCACCCCGGGGATCTCATTCCAGCCCTTCATGACGGGAAGGAAGGAAATAAGGGAGGAGTATACCCAGACTGTGCAGGTCATCACAACGCATCTGCCAAAGGAAAGAGATGGGGAGAGGAGAGATGGTCTGAGTTACTTTGAGCTGAGAACATCCAGTACAATTCAATCCCCATGGTAACATTTGTGGGATATCACTGTTCAGTAGTCCCAGAGGGCTTTGAGAAGCCACCGAGCACAGAAAAAGCTGGAGTACAATAAGTCTATACGTGAACAGCTCTAATAACTGAGCACTAGGATCTGTGGCTTGCAGAATTGGGGTCAGTGTAAGAGGTGCTCTGAGCCAGGTGGGAGAAAAAAAAAACAAAACAAGAAGAAAGGCTTTACAAAGGATTTTTATTAACATTTAAAGTAACAGCAGGCAGATTTTTCTGATTGGTTTCAGTATTAGCTTCCAGCCATTACTCTCAGACAACCTTCTCCACCCTGCAGTCCTCACTTCAGTGTTTCACATGAAACCTTGACAGGAGGAGCACTCTGCAAAACTTCAAATGGAGCGAAGTTTCTTTTCTCACACAGTTCTGATTTGGAGCAGAAAATGCCAACAGCTTATTTGGGCCCTGCTTGCTACAGGCTGTGGCCAAGCAAAAATTTGGAGAGAGCTGGAATGAGGAGCAACTGCACTCACCTGCCACGGGACATCCTTCTGGAATAGTGAGATGGGGTCACCACAGAGCAGTATCTGTCCAAGCTGATAAAGCACAGAGTGACAATGGAAGCAGTGCAGAACATGACATCAAAGGAGATCCAGACCTTGCAGAACAGCTTCCCGAATAACCACATCCCCGTCACCTCGTAAATGATGCTGCAAGAGAAATGGGTAGAAAACAAAGCTGGAAAGGCTGATTTAACGTATTTCAGGATTGCACTGAAATAATGTTTTTCACACGGAGGTGCTCAAGAGCAGTGCACAGCAAAGTTAAGGTCAGTTACACACCAGAGATTAGCCCTCCAAGAGCAATCCAAGGCATCAACCCATGCATAGAACGAGGTTGAAGAAGATCAAGCCCATCCTCCCTGCTTGTGTTGTAAGAAGTGCTCTGTTCCCAGAGTTCTTGCATTTACGTCTGCACGGCTTTGTTCATCGCCGCTTTTTCCAGTGCCCTTTGAAGCACTGACCTTTATCAATCCTCCTCGGTTCCTAAGGTGTGGAAGGTGCCCACTTTTCAATTCTTGGGTTAAAAGAGTAGAGGCTAGGAGGAAGCCTATGCAGCTTGTACCTTATATAGCCCAGAAACGCCTCAACCAAGGGAACACACCAGCAAAAAGCAGGCATTATGCCAAAATCATTCCCAGCAAAGTCAGAGGGGCCTATAAGAAGTGAGCAGCGATGGAAGGAACATATGGCAGCTGTAGGAAAGCTGATGCGTGTTCCTATAGCATTCAGCTAGATGCAGTTTGCTTCCCTTTTCTGTAGCTCCTGGAGTGCTGCTGAAACAACCATTGTGTGGATTTGATGTGGAGAGCTGAGTAACAATCTGTTCCTGCAGAGCTTTAATTATCCTCTAACTTCACAGCTTTACGGTCAAATACAGTGGAAGCAGAGCAACAGCACTGCAGTGCCCTTAGGTGGGCTCTTAGGTTGGCAGAAACAGCCAACATGATGTCAGGAGCCAGGAATCAACGCCTGCTCTGCATTTAATTAGCAGCAGTTCATTAAAACTACTGGGAAAGGTTGTTTCAAAGCACGATAACTGCTCTGAGTGCATTAGCAGAGCACAGTGCTGTTGAAGGGCTCCAGCTCTTTTCCTTCCCTTTGACATGTGCTGCCATGCCCGCTGAGGAGCAAACTGCAATTTGGAAAAGCTATGTGGATGTGCAGCTGAGAACCGTCAGCAAAATGAATCTCCTGGTGAGGTCTCTGCCTCATTCCCCGTGTCTTCAATGGGGTACGAGCAGGGTAGGTCATCCTAAGCTGTAACCAAGTCCCTGGGGTAAGAGACTGCAGCTCCAAGAGCACTGAATGCAGTGCAGCCACCTGCCGTACACAGACTTATGGCCACTCTGCAGCATGAGACAGCAGAGCCCACAAGTTGCCTTGGTTTCATAGAACCATAGGATCTTCCAGGTTGGGAAAGATCTTTGAGATTACCAAGTCCCAGCACCAAACCATGTCCCTCAAGCCATATCCACACATCTTTAATACCTCCAGGGATGGGACTCCACCACTTCCTTCATTAAATATAGGGTGAGCATAAATTACCCTACTTCTACTCAAGCAAAATCCTTACTTTTGTACAGAGTGAGGAGGAGATGGCCTTTGTTTTGATAACAGTGACAGTTATCAATTTGCAATGGTAATATGTCTAAAACAATTCCCCAGACTCAGTGAATCACATTTGATTTCCCACTGAACACTACAGCATTTCTTGTCTATTGATGTAAGCAAATGATCTGTCTTGAAAGGTCACCAACCTTCCCAACAAACCCCACTCAGCATTGGCTGAGCCAGAAGGAACAATGAAAACTCAGTGTTTTGCCATGAATATGAAGAACAATACCATTGCGATAGCCTAGCAAGTCCACTGATCTGAAATCGTTTTCTTACACAAGTAAAGATGTAAGGGTTATTTTTATTTCTCCCTCCCACTACCAGAAGATAAAACAGGAGGTTAAAGCGGTATAAAACCAACTGCACATAATTTCACTGTGCTGATTTCAACAGACTGGCAGAGATGAGGGGAAAATATCCTCCATGATTTGCTCTACCTTTGAAACATTAGTGGCCCCCACGCAGTCATTGCAGTTAATGATGACACACCAGGGGCTGTCCCCACCTCTCATCCTCCAAATGCTGCCAAAACATTCAGCAACATTCAGACTGGCTCCATCACCCTGGAGCCCTTCCATAGCCAGCAAGAGAAAAAACTCTCCATTCATGACAAAAGAAACCTCACCAACAGGTTTGGGTCAGGAAACTGAGGCACAGAAACATCTGTAATCACTGACCCAGCATTCAGATCTTGGGTGAGCTCTTCTTACCTGAACGGCATGACAAGGCAAGCCACAAGGAAGTCTGCCATGGCCAAAGACATGATAAACATGTAGGTGACAGTCCGCAGCCTCTTTTCCACCACTGGGCAAATAAAGACTACTGTATTTCCCAGGAGTGTGACCAAGTCAATGAGGGTCAGTACGAGCCCGATGGCCACCTCCTGGAGGCCGATCCCTGCCCATCTGCCAGCTCCTTTCACAAAGGATGACGTAGAAGACGAATTAGAGAGCCACGACTCATTTTTGTCCATCAGCATCTTCCCACCGTTAAGAGCTGAAAGAGAAAAAGGGGGAAATATTAACACTTCAAAGCACGGTGAAAGGAAGTACAGAAAACATTTATGTTCTGCTGGCTTCAAGGAAAATCCACACACCCTGCTGTGCCTCTGCCATCACCATCCCATGGTCATCAGCTCAGAAGTGTCTGGTACAACGTGCTGTGCTGGCTGAAGTTCTCCTTGGCAATTAAAACCTCTCCTGTGAAGGACAAACGAAGAGTGCTGAGAAGAGAGGGAACTCAAGCAAACAACTGTAAGCCAAATTAAAGCAGCTCTGCTAAGTCCCACTTAGCAAGAAGCCGTAGCCTCAAAATACATCCTTGGGATCACCTCATGCTATCCACAGACCAGGTGAGATTGCTAACCCAGGCTGGGTGCTTTCATAATCCATAGTTTATACATAGCCTGGATTGTCCTGTTTGTTTTTGAGGCTCTGAAGGTATGATTTTTCTCCCACAGGTAGAGAACAGTAGGCAGCTCCATCCCATGCTCCGAATTGCAGCCAGAGCTGCCAGTAATCTTTATGGCAAGCAACTAATTTAGGGCCTTGGGTGCAGCAGATGTGTGTCCCCTTCTGAGCACAGCAGGGATGCTCCCAGCTCCTCACTGGGTCAGGATAAATGTCCCCATGACCCAATATGCCAGTGATGGGCCCTTTAATGTCTGTCACACTCCCCAGCACCCTCATAACCGCTTGGTCAGCATGAAGAGCCCTCAACAACTTGCTTATTCCTCATACAGAAGCAATTTCAGGCTCCTGGACACCCCTGCAGCTCCTCTAACACTGTGATAAACAGAACCTGCAAACAATTTCCAAGAAGTAAAAGTACTGTGGATTTATATAATGACATAATGATGTTCCCCGTTTTGTCTCTGATCCCTCCTCGCTGCAATTCCTAATGCTGTTTGCTGCTTTTGATTGGCACTTAGCACTAAGATGACCTGCTCATGATCTAAAGATCTCCTTCCTCAGCTCAGAGCCCACTGCTGCACACACAAAGGTAGGAAGCAATCAGGTTCCTTCCCTTGCATCATCACTGATGTCTGCCACTTCACAGCTAAATTTCTCCTTCCGTTTAATGCTCTGTCACTGAGCCTCATAAAAGCTTCTCTGCAATTTTTTGGGTCAGGCCTCACAGCATTAAGATGGGCTCTCAAGACACAGAAAACTCAGATTTCACTCAATTTCAAGTTTTTCTCCTGTTTTTCCTTTGCACCTGAATAATTATAGATGGGAGCGCTGTGTTTGCTGCCCGAGGTGTTTAGATGTGACACTGAAACACGGGCTTAGCAGTCACATCTGCCCATCACATGTGCCCACGTGATTCTTTGGTAAGCATCTGTACAAAGCAGATCATTACTTACACACAGCTGCTCTGGTGATGATCCGTGAGCACGTGCTGCATTCAAACTTCAAGGAGAAGTCTGTCTTTGCAGTCTCTCTATGATGCTCGAGTACCACCTTAGTTACTGGTACAGGCTGGCTTAGAAGGTCTTTCCTAGTGAGAATTCTAACAGCAAGCTGCTTATAATGCAGGATACATCTAGAAGGACACAACAGTGCTCAAACAGAGGTGACAAACATATCCACATTCACAAAGCATCGAAGAAACACGTGTATTATTGTTTGGTTATGACACAAAGACACACTGAGCAGCTGGAAATCAGGCGCTCCTAATCTGGCCTTCTATGCCATTTCTCCAGCAAGAAATACTCAGCAAAAAGAAGGTTGTTGGATGATTGAAACCCCAGAGCTGGGTCAGGGTGCAGACAACAGGGTCCTGCTGCTCCTGGCTGCATTTCAAGCATCCTCACATAGAGTCTGGAATTGCGTCTGCACACTGTGTTACACAGATTAGCCAACAACTTCTTTCTTACTTGCTAAGAAATGCTTCTCCTGAGTCACCTGGAGCCTTGTTAACACAGAAAAGCAGTAATCTTAAAACTTCTGGGACAAAACAGGATGGGCCATCCTTCCAAGAGATGTACTTTGCTGCCAAACCCTGCTAACCAAGGAAAAGCACAGGACAACATGCAGCTATGCCTCCCCACTGTGCTCCCACCTGTAAAGCAGTGAACCACAGAATATCCTGAGTTGGAAGGGACCCACAAAGCTTTTCAGGTATGTAAAGCATGCCTAAAAGACAGCTGCACCAGCAAGCACTGCCCAGCACTACTCTCTCCTTTTCCATCTGCAGAGTAGCATTTTTAGTACGAAAGATGATTTCTTCCCACCCCCAAATCAGCGCAGAATAACTCTAGGGCAGGTCTGGAAATACACCAGCAGCAAGCACGATCCTTACCTTCAAACCTGACCACGGCCACAGCTGGGTGAAGCATCAGAGCAGCATGGGATGCAGCATGCAGGACAACACAGTCCATTCCCACTCGGTGCTTGGAGTTGGGCTGCATGCGAGCATCGTCTGCTCCACCACCGTGCATCAAACCCTGCAGAAGTGAGTCTGCTGCTCCTCTCCGAAGAGCTGGCAGGAAACAGTAAAACTCAGGGCAAACTTAAACCTGCAGTGTGAGGGCCAGAGAGCCCACAGGTGTCAGGGGTGCAAAACCCCAAAAGCCAAGGTGTGAACCTCAACCTGCAGGGATGCGAGCTCACAACCCCAGGGCTGCAAAACAGCAACCGCTGGGGCTACAGATCTTCAAGATGTTGGGTTCAGACCCCCCAACCCCGGGGATGCCAGCACCCAAGATGCAAACCCACAGCCCCCGGGATGCAAAACCCCGTGTGGGGGTGCAAAACCCCAACCGTGGGGGCTGCAGATCCCCATCCCTGCGGCTGCCTGCACCCGAGATGCAAACCCGCAGCCCCCGGGATGCAAAACCCCGTGATGCGAGAGTTCAAAACGCCATCCCCCGGGATTCAAAACCCCATATCCTGGGGGGTGTGGAATCCCCACGGGCGAGCTGCGCATCCCTGCGAGTACAAAGCCCCCACCCCGGAGCACGCAAAGCCCCAACCCGCGTAGAAAACCCCCAGCGGCGAGAGCTCGGGGAGGCACAGCCAGCATTCCCGGCTCAGTGCCGGGGGTCTCCCGTTGCCCCCAGCCGGGCTGCACTTACCGGCAGCAGGCGGTGCCCCGGCCCCAATCCCCCGGGAGACCTCGGCCGCCCCGCCCCGCCCCGCCTCCCAGAGCCTCCACCCCTCGGGTCCCTCGTCTGCAAAACGAATGGTTTGGTTTGGTTTTGGTTTGGCTTTTTTATTTTTTTTATTTTTATTTTTTTTTTTTTGGATGAGGGAGTCTGGAGTGTTTTACCTCGGGTTTGTTGCTTCAGAAATAGCAGATCAGCCTCTGAAGGTAATGAAGTCTGCTTTAAGTGGTGCTTTTCAACTCCAGTGATGAAATTAAACAGGAAAAGGAAAGGGAAAAAAATTGATATCACAACTATCTATCTATCTATCTATCTATCTATCTATCTATCTATCTATCTGCCTACCTACCTCCCTCCCTCCCTCCCTCCCTCCTCTTTAGGGAGCTGCTGGGGAGGGTCCAGAAGAGGGCCATGAAGATGATCAGAGGGCTGGAGAACACAGATGAAGACAGGCTGAGGGAGCTGGGCTTGTTCAGCCTGGAGAAAAGAAGGCTGTGGGGTGACCTCATTGCAGCCTTTCAGTACCTAAAGAGAGCCTATAAATAGGAGGGGAGCCGACTGAAAGGGTAGGCAACAGCAGGACAAGGGGAAATGGCTTGAAGTTGAGAGAGGGAAGATTTAGGTTCGATGTCAGCGGGAAGTTCTTCACTATGAGAGTGATGAGGTGCTGGAACAGCTGCCCAGAGGTGCTGTGGATGCCCCATCCCTGGAGGTGTTCTAGGCCAGGTTGGATGGGGCCCTGGGCAGCCTGGTCTAGCATTAAATGGGGAGGTTGGTGGCCCTGTATGTGGCAGGGGGTTGGAGATTCATGATCCTTGAGGTCCCTTCCAACCAGGGCCAGTCCGTGATTCTGTGATTCTATGATTATAGATTCTATCTACATTGTAAGTAACATGGGACTGGATAAATAGGCCCTGAGGAATGTCAGATGTGTTTTATTTTCTCTTTGTCTTTTCAGGAGGAAACTCATGTG
Organism: Tympanuchus pallidicinctus; assembly: GCF_026119805.1. Lineage (NCBI taxonomy): Eukaryota > Metazoa > Chordata > Aves > Galliformes > Phasianidae > Tympanuchus > Tympanuchus pallidicinctus. The sequence continues at coordinate 4,693,353 of NW_026294721.1, forward strand.
AAGGCCCCTTGTTCAGCATTGTTTATGCAGGGCAACTGCATGAAGACTAGAAGGAAGAAGTGAGCATTTGCCTTCCTCTCTATCTTGATTCAGCCAGGTGTGAAGCTCTGCAGTCATCTCAGTGCTCAGCACTGCTGCTCTGCTCCCTTCTCCAAAGGCTGTGGAGGGGATACACGCTCCTCATTTTGCCTGTCCCGGTTGTCTAAGTTACATACTTGAAGTAAAGAGCATGGAATGACATTTAGCCCTCTATCACTGCTGAAAAATCAGGATCCTCCCAAAATATAACCTGTGAAATCCATGGGAATTGCTGGAGCCTAGAACAGAGTTCGTCAGGCATTTATTGTCGCAGCAATCATTGAAGGCAGAGAGAAGATTTATACAGATGTGGAATTACAGACAGAATAGAAGAAAATAGCAGCAAGTGTTTGTTAGCACTGGGGTGTTTTTATGAATGCCCAACATTTTTCATCCTATGGGGCAATTTTCATAGAATCATAGAATCACAGAATGGCCTGGGTTGAAAAGGCCCACAATGCTCATCCAGTTCCAACCCCCTGCTATGTGCAGGGTCACCAACCAGCAGACCAGGCTGCCCAGAGCCACATCCAGCCTGGCCTTGGATGCCTCCAGGGATGGGGCATCCACAGCCTCCTTGGGCAACCTGTCCCAGTGCATCACCAGCCTCTGTGTGAAAACATTCTCCTAATATCTGACCTAAACCTCCCCTGTCTCAGTTTAAAGCCATTCCCCCTTGTCCTGTCACTATCCACCCTCATAAACAGCCGTTCCCCCTCGTGTTTACACACTCTCTTCAAATTTGTGGTCACCGAATGGATTCCACTTGGAGAGCAGAAAGGACATTTCCTTCAAAACTTTCAAGACCAAACTTGAAAACAGAATAAAAGCCTCCCATTGCAGTGCTGACACACCCCAGTCTTTACTGGTGTTGGGATTGCAAACAAAGAGCACCCAAACAGAGAGCAGGACAAAGATGAGTGTGATTTTATGGGAGTCTCTGGAACACAGACTGTGGGACTATCATTTCTCTCTATGGCAGCGAGCAGCACCATCTGAATCTTCATCTGACACCTTGAGGGGACCTTGGGCAATTTATCCCCTGGAAAAAGATGTAACGCTGTCAGATCACAGTCCTTGCACACTGACTGATAATCCAACAGAAATTTGGTAGTGCTTCTCAGCAAAATGTTTCTGCCTGTGAAAGGGCACGTCCTGGTTATCAGATGGTCAGGTTTGCAACGTGGGCACCCTGCTTTCCCTGCTTACACCACTGCACTTTCTCCCATGGATCACGGTGTTTTGCAAACAAAAGCCTGTTGTCCAGAAGGAGCCTTGGTATTTCCCCTGTGTGTTAATGAGCCATCAACCAAGACTCAGTGAGTAAGGACAGCATTCCCCCTAAGTGCCCAGACTGGGATACCAAGGCTGGGTTTGCACTGTGTAACTCAGTGGGCACTTTGGGCTCTCAAAGCCCTTTGAGAAATTCAAGCCCAAGAGGTACCACAGCTCTCAAGCTGAGTCATCAGGACGTTTCTGTCAGCCTCCATCACTTGCCAAAAGCTGCTCAATGAATCAGCATCGAGGTCTGAAACAAGAAGCTCTGGGTTCTGTGTGATAACGTTTAGTGTCTAATATGAGGGAGGGGTGTTGCAAATGCTTACCTTGGAAGGAAAGAGCAGCAGTGCCAGAGTGATACGTGGTGTTCTGAGTGGGAGGAGAGCACAAAAAAACAGTGGAAAAAGGCAATTTATCCCACAGAGTGCCACAGCCCAGTGCCTATTTAAATAGCTGCAGAATTTTTGCTTACATCCAACAGCTGTGTTTCATGGCTCTGCTGTATTTCTGGCAACAGCAATGAAATTGTATTATAAATCTCTGAGGAAAAAAAAAATCATGTCTGACACTTACCATGAAAACCACTTCTCAGGCTGAAGTAAGTTGCCAAAGAAGATTTTCTTTTCCCTTTCTATTATTGTCCTGACAAGCTGGACAAGGGCTGCTTTCTCTTGTGTTGAAAAGATCTAATTATATTCATACATAAAAAAGCAGAAGGCAGCAATCATTTGTCTTGTGTGACTCATCACTGTCTTTCCAAATGTCATCGATGCTGGCAAGCTAACTACAGCCACGAAACACATTAATGCCTCACAAGGCTGCTCGGCTTGATGGCAGGCTGACAAGGATTAGGCTGAGTAATTGGGAGGAGATGGGAGGAAGGTATCCAGTGGACACCTGGTATTGTGCTACAGATATTGCAGAAGGGAAACCACTGAAAGACAAACCAATGCCTTCAATGGCAACTCCCGTAGCAATGGCTTCTGCAACCCATTAAACTTGAGGAAACAGAGCATTGTCCGAGTGGAAAAGGAAACATCCATATTGGCAACACCTAGGAGCAACAGTGACATGAATGCAACCATTCCCTTGTTTTGTTTTCTTCCATTCACCATTGCACATCCCAGAGACCAAACCCAGACCTGCTCTTACAAAGCCTCTGCTGCCATAGCTTGGACAAACTTGTTGCTTGGACATGGGAAGCATGTTGGAAAGGACCACAAGTTCCTCATGTATCACAGACACAAGCTGAGCTCTTCTCTGAGGTTTTCCTGCTTCCATCAGGCCATGCAGCTGTTCAGCATAGGAAGCCACACTGGGCTGAACAGATGGAGCCAAAAGATCCAATGGGTCTCCTAAGGGCAAGCTATGCCTAAAAAAATGATAGATTGCTCTGAAAGCCCTGAAAGACTTCGTGCATCCCTCCATAGCAAGGTGGGCAGAGTATTTCCAAAGCAGAATTTTTCCTGAATGGCACAGATTTGCTGACAGCTCTTGGTCCACCAGTCTGCTCCAAAGAACATTGCTGTTCCTGTTCTACAGTCCTAACTGAAAATGCATCCTCTTGCTGCTTAATTGTGATCAGCAGAACCCAGCACCCAGCCTCATTCACACACACTATGATTCTGGTGTGGTTGGAGCTCCTTAACAAAGACTTCATCTCTTGGCACAAGCAGAGGTGCCTCACCTTCAGGGAGGATTCGGGGTAGGAAATCATGAGCTAAAAAGAACTCAGATAGACAGGAACGTTGCAGAAAGCAAAAGAATTGAACAAGATGCTTTTTGGGGGCCAGAACATTAAATCTCAGACCTTCCCATGCCACGATGATATACCACATTCTCCTTTGCAAACAGCTGAATTACATTTATAACAATCAATAAATCTAACTGTGGTTTGTTTTTGGCTGTAATTGAGTATCTCCTTTCAAATCTTATCGCTGCCCACCCACATCAAATGGATTAGACAACAAGCACAAATGTAACAGAGACTACACTATAGTGAAGAATGAAGCAACAGCAAATTGATCCTATTTTTTTCCAAGGCATTCCCAAATCCAGGATAGACCAGGGTCTTTCTACCGATGTGATTCATAGATGAAGAATTAGAAGCTGTCTGGTAGCATTCCACACTTCAGGATATGTTGGAGGATCTCAAAATCAGCATCACTTGTCTTTAGCTTAACTAATGCCATGCCATGTCTTGCAGCTCCACAGGTGAAAACTGAACGGAGCAATGCAGGATCTGTGTGGGATAATTGCCCACGGATGTGCTGGGAACACACACCTGGTCTGAATACTCACAGAAGTGTTAGGTGAAATGAGGATGAATTTAAACTCACAGAATGAGAAACACGCTGCTTCACTTGGATGGGAAATCAAACTGGCTGCGGTGTTTTGCTTCACAAGTAAGCAAGCTTTGGGGAGATGGAAGGAGCATATGGTGGAAATCAGGCATTAGACTTCAAGGGTTTATTACACAGTGTGTGAACCTTACTAGGTCATAAAATCTGGATGACAGGAGAAGGGCAGGGATGCAAGGTCAGTACAGGAATGCAAGAGATGGAGCTGCTGGGGGAGCCAGCCAGCACCATGACTCATGCTGGTCAGATACTAAGGTGCATGCTGGCACCTCTGCTGTGCTGCCCAGCTGTGCCCAACGCATGGCTGCTGGGCTCAGAAAGAGCAGCAGAGAGGGAAAATCCATCTGTTATACCATGAAAGAGGCTTAAAATGGACCGGGCACCTCATCACTAAGATGAACTACCGTGTGATGGAATACATGACTTTTTAGGAACAGAACAAAAATCTATCATGTCAAAATCTTATCCTTTCCAGGAGTAAATGGAGAAATGAATGAAAAACTGTAGCATGAATCGCTTTATCTAGTCAAGAGCTCATGAACAAAGCCCAAAAATATACTGCTGGTCAGGCTGAGTCCTAAAGATCCCAGAAGACCTCCTTTCACAGTAATGATCTTCTTGCTTTCCACTGCCTGACCTGGAATAGTAAAACATAAAATTACCTTCTTTTTACTATACTGTTTTTCATGACTGTCTCCAGCTCTGGCTCTGGCAACCTGATCTTAATGAAATTTGGAAACATTCAATTCTGCTGAACGCTTTTCTCATCTCAGTGAGACAATATGCACTTTGCTCCCACTTCCATCCCACGTGCTTTTGCTGTTTGAGCTTCTGTCACACGAGTATCTAGGAAGGAGTAACACTAAGAAGGGGAAGATGTACTATATATCTATTTATGAATGTATGTGTGCAGGTACTAAAAAAAGTCTCTGTACGTAACAACAGAGGGTGGCTACATTCTGCTTTCCAATCAAAAGACTGCTTCCAGGGGAAGTCAGGCTTCACCATTACTAAGCTATTATTTCTATAATGAATGGAGCAATATTCTTCCTCCTCTGCTTTCTTCCATGAATTTTACACCCATCCTTGGGAGAGCAGAGTGGTGGAATGAAGCCCATATGATTTAGAGTCTGTCAGAGCTGCTGTGGCACTGCTCTCAAATCCCATTGTCTGCACACAGCAGAAAGCTTCTCACCAGATAAAATGCAGAGAGCAAAAGCTGAACGTCTCACAAATGCATAATTCTCAGGCTGAAAAAGAAGGCATCCAGCTCTGAGAGTGGATCTCATAATGCAGATAGAAGCATCTTTGGAAAGACACTTCTCCATCATGACCAGAGCAGCTTCTGGAAGTGAAGAGAGTCCAGCTCTGAGCCTTTATGAACATTCTGTATTTTACTCAGTGATTATCTGTATAGATAATCTGCATAACCATACTAAAATACCAGTCCCTAGGGCTTTCCTCATTAAAAACTGAGTTCCCTAGGTACCCATTAGACAAGCTGCTTCTTGCCTTGTTTCTTCCTGGTCCTGTGAAATTTGCCTTTCTACAGCACAGTCCAGATCAAGAGGAACCCGAGCAGCCCTGTGAGGCAGCACCATAAGCCTGATTGCATCTGGTTCAATGTTAGGAAGGATCTGTTCTCAGAAAGATTGGTAATGCATTGGCACAGGGTGCCCAGGGAGGTGGTGGAGTCCTGGGAGGTGTTCAAGAGCCATGGAGATGTGGCACAGAGGGGCGTGGGTTAGTGGGAATGGTGGGATGGGTTGGGGTTGGACTTGGTGGTCTTTTCAACCTCGTTATTCTATGATTCCTCCTGTAGATATCTTTTGTGTTAGACTGTTACCCCAGTGTCAGCTGCTCCCATCTCTGCATCCTTAACACGCTGCTTATGGTTGTTATAGGTATTAACCACAGACCTGGCTTATTTATGAATTCCCAGCAGCATCAGTCTAGAGATGTATAGCTAGGTGCTTACCCAAAGTTCTCAGTCCAATCTGTGCTTTGGCTGCTTGGATTTTAGGCCTAAATTCTGCTGATAACTTCTGCTAGACAAATATAATTTATACTGGGTGAATGGAGGTTGGATTCAAAGAATTTGAAACCAGACTCTTTATATTAGCAGATTTGCTGAATCAGTTTTAATTAATTTTGATAAGTAACATTTGAATATAGAAATAGCTGCATGTGGCTCTGGGGCTGAGTCTCTGTGGATGTCCCTGTGTTCTCTTTGCTAAGTGGTCTCCAAGGTTTGCATGCAACCCCAGCAGAGATGGTTGGCTGAGACCCTGCTGGAAACCAAGCCCACAGATACGGAAAGCTGCAATTCCCAAAGCTGCCTCCTGGGGAATGGGTCCTCTCAAAGGATCTTCAGGTGTTAGCCTACCTGGCAATTTCCCTAGATTATTTCAGCCCAGAGATATCAAGATGGCATTTCTAATCGTTGGTCTTATGGGGTTTTTCCCCTTTCTTTCCTAAAGCTCCTGTTACAAGACCATTAACGGAGAGCACTGTGTGCTGTTCCCTTCTCAGTGAAAACACAAGATGTCCTCAAAGGCTGCACTAATTAGAACAGTTCAAGCTCTTTTCCAGTGAGATGACTACTTGCAAAATGCTACTCCATTAAATATATGTATTATATATAATAGAAACACAGACAAGAAAATCTCTTGGAGAGCAGAAACCAGAACAGTTTCCAGCAACAGAACAAAACCCTGCCCTAGTGTGGGGTGCCCACTGCCCAGTTCAGACCCACCCACCACCATCTTGGCTGTTTCATACATCTTGGTTTTGCTCTGTGTCATGGTAAAGCCTTTTTTTTCTGGATAGTGCTTGTTATAATGGCCTCAAGGGAGCTTTAGATGTTCATTTACTTTACCAGGGTCCAAAAATACTTAGCTCAAGTCAATTAAGTTTTTAATTAAATACGCATTAGGAGGGGAACCTTGCATATGAAATTATTTCATTTCTTTTTTCATAGGCAGAGCAATCAGTTGAGTTTGGCAACTTCTGCACTGCAAAAAGTTAAAGCCCAAGAACTCCTCTAACATTCGTTCGTGAGCTGCATGACTCACAAAATTGGTTTTCTCAGAGCAGAAACCCTGCAATTCCGTTTCTTTTCCCCAGGGTGTTGATTTATGTATTGATCGTATTCCCCAGGTTCCTCCGATAGCAGGTTTGTCATTTTAAAAGCAACCAGCAACCTCATTTGTGGGCACTGCACGTCTGTAAGGGCAATACATGCAATTCTACAGCTCAGCTGTTAAAGCAAGAGTGTGTTGAATAATTGACCTGCACCAGCATCCTCCACCATTTGAATGATAACAGATATTTTTAAAAGATCGGTCTGGAAAAGTAGAAAGTGTCTGAAGTGATTCAAAACAGAAAGATGTGCTAAAAATATGTTTTATAAAGGCTCTTCTGGGCAGTATCTTAGAATGGTTTCAGTTGAATGAGACCTTGATGGAATGGTTTGAGTTGGAAGGGACCTTCATGGAATGGTTTGAGTTGGAAGAGACCTTCATGGAATGGTTTGAGTTGGAAGGGACCTTCATGGAATGGTTTGAGTTGGAAGAGACCTTCATGGAATGGTTTGAGTTGGAAGGGACCCTAAAGGCCATCTGGTCCAACCCCCCTGCAATGAGCAGGGACACCTACAGCTCCATCAGGTGCTCAGAGCCCCGCTCAGCCTGACCTTGAGTGTCTCCAGGGATGGGGCATCCACCACCTCTCTGGTCAAACAGATGGTATTGAGAAGATATTCAGATACTTGGTATCCAGAGGAGACAGTTGATGAGATTGATGTTTAAAAAAAAGCTTCAGTCTCCTTAATGCACAAAAATCCCATACCAACTGGATAGCAGGCTGCAGACAGTGTTTCTGTCAGCAGGAATGGACCCCAGCCTTTTGTGCCTGGTAACAGGGAAAGGGAAACATTTCTGAATCTTCATACAGTCATTTGCAGGGAGATTGCTAATGCCAGGAGCCGAATGAGCAGAACATTTTAACCCAGAAAATGCTCCTGAGATTCCCAGGAGAGCCTATGAGCTTCCACAGGTGTAGGCTACCAAATGCACTGATTTACTTTGAGCGGAGGATTAAAGAAGCCACAGTTATCCAGGTGTAATCATTTGTGGGCTGTAGGAAACACAGCCACAGTCACTGTCCTCCTGTGGTTTGTCCTCATCACCATCCCTGATAAATGTGGGATAAAAAATCCAGAACTGGAGCCAATCTGTATTTTTTCACTTCCAACTTTGATGTGTGAAAAACAGCCTGTTTTAACCTCGGTGCTCTGACTTTAGTTTTTGTTTTGTATGTCAGTCCCAAACCAAGGTGATACCATCAGTATGAATTACAGCTGGGCTCAGACCATCCCCAAAGAGGAACTGGGATCCTATTCCTTAGTTAGACAGACAACTCCCTGGAGATCCTTGCTACCCAAACCACAGGGATGCACAGACTTCCACTGCTGAGCCGTGGCTCTCAGCAGGAACGCGTTAAGGGTTTAAACTTAAATAAAGTAGTATTGCTTATCCTGAAGATGCTCCTGGGATTCCTGAAATAAGCAAAAGCACCCCTCTTCCCACCCAGTGAGATCTCTGGCAATGCTTGACATCTGGATACTGTTTTTCCTACAAATACAGTATTGTGCCTATCACTGGGTTGAAGCACACACGCACGTAGAAATATTCATCCATAAGCATGAATACACACTCATGTTAGACAGAAAATGATCAAGACCAAACCCTAGCCATAAAGCTGAGCATCCTAAACTGGCTTTCATCCACACTAATCAGGGCTAGCCCTCTGTAGCAGCTTGTCTTGGGGAGTCAAGGTGCTGCTTTGGTGATTCAGCTGAGTGCCTGGCCCTTTGGTGTAGCAGCATAGATGTGCCCTCAGGATTCCCTTTTCTCCAAGATCTCTTTCAATATGGTAACACACACACAAAAAAGTCTTTTCTCACTATCACCCTCTAGTCTGGCGATTAATAATTCATAGCATTGAGGTTTTTGAAGAAAACCTTTGTTGAGAAAGGAAGAAAGGAAAGGGTCCCTCCCATCTCCAAGGGAAGAAAAAAAAAAGAAGAAAACACAACAGTATTTAAATAGTAAAACCTCTATTATAGGATGTGAAGTAACTATGGAAAACATGAATCTGGGAGCAGCTTTATCAGGAGGTGATTCAGGCAATGGTTGTCCCAGAAGAGCCATCTCTGCAATGTAGGATGGTGTCTGTTCTGCAGCACTGAAGTGGCTTAGTGGGTGACTGTCATTCCAGCCTCTGGTTTCTGCCTCTCCCCAGGAAGCTGGAGCTCACATTCAGGCACGTTTCCTCTTCTTTCTGGGGATGAAACTGGGGGAAAGAGGGATTCCTTCAAAGCAGTATTTGTTCACAAAACAAACCCAATCTTTTCTGGTGACAAAGCCATTTAAAAATGGAGATGGATGTCATCTTGTTCTGGCATTGCTGGAAATCTAGTGGCTGTAGCGACAGCTGACTCTGCTCTGAAATAGATGAGAGGTTAGATTAGATTGGGTCAAAAACGAATGGGATAATACCATAATTTTGGGAGGAAGTTTTTCACACAGAGGGAGATGAGGGACTGGAACAGGTTGCCCAAGGAGGCTGTGGATGCCCCATCCCTGGAGGCATTCAAGGCCAAGCTGGATGTGGCTCTGGGCAGCCTGGTCTGCTGGTTGGTGACCCTGCACATAGCAGGGGGTTGGAACTGGATGATCATTGTGGTCCTTTTCAACCCAGGCCATTCTATGATTCTATGATAATAATTTTCCAGAAGACTAAATACTGTCTTTTCTTAAGACCTTCTGCTTTCCTGACCTCTACCTAGAAAGCTAAAAATGTGTCAGTGAAAGAAGATGACCTGATTCCAGTTCAAAGCCCATTCCCAAACTACTCTGAACTGCAGCAGAAATGGCACATTGATGTTTTTTCCTGCAAACACAGCATCGTGCCCATGGCTGGTTTGAGGAAGAACTGTATTTAAAGCCAAAGCACCAAAGCTAATAGCTGGTATTTCTCACACTGGCTGCACAGCTCCATTTGGAATACAAACCATTTGCTTCTTATTAAGCAACCAGAAAACAGATGCAAGAAACAGAAGTGATAAATGCCTACCATCTCTCACATGCTTGCTGGCTGGGTTTCAAGGCAGCACTGAGCAGGCACAAATGCAGTGATAGAACCAAGAGTTTCATTGCCAGCATCTGGTTCAGGCACACATCCCACTGCACAGAGCCTCAGTCACCTTCCTGCACACCTTAATGTCCTTGAAACGCCATGGCCATTGGCTGGCAGTGTGGCCTCTGCTCCATGGACAGCACAAGGGCATTCCCTGCTGAGGTCCTCCTCCCAGCTTCATGGTCTTTTTGTAAGATGCCCAGGTTTCTATGCACAGGACCCCATCCCCACGTGCCACATGGACCGATAGCTTATCACATTCCCCAGGCCCATCAGCTGCTGCTCATCTGTTTTTCCTTTACTTCACCAATATTTATTTTCATTTTTATTTTTGCAGGACCCAGCACTTGCTCTTGTTGAACTTCACAACAAGAGTTGTGAAGTTGAGTTGGCCTCAGCCCCTCGATCCAGTCTATCCAGATCCCTTGGTAGGACCTCCCCTCAGGCAGATCAACACTTCCTCCCAGTTTGATGTCATCTGCAAAGTTGCTGAGGGTGCACTTAATCCCCCTGAGGAGGAGCACCACCTGAGATCAATGGCCAGCTGGATTTAACCCCACTCACTACCACTCCCCAGACCCAGACATCCTTGCACATTCCTTGGGTAAATGCAGAGCAATCTCATACTGCAAACTGAGATTGACAGTGCTAACATTTAGCACAGCCAGGCTGGGAGACTCTCCAATGTTGATTAGATCAGAAGCTTTCTGATGTGACCATTTGCTCTGCAAACATACTAAATTAATTGGCTTATTATTAGCAACTTGGCCAGGAGCCTTGTCTCATCTGCTGGAATAGCCTGTAGAGAACTAAAATCTATTTATTTTTCCTATTGTTTTGGCATCCCATTCTACCACTGAGTAGCACATAACATCTGTCTGTTTCCAGCTGGATGTGGAAGAATTAAAACTGAGACAGCAAATATGATAGTGTGTTTCAATTAGACACTGTTAAAAAATAGAAGGAAATGATGCTTATAGGCTTGGTTTGATGTAAAACTGACTCCTGATGAGGAAAGCATGGCTGGATGGCACCATTTTTCCCTGGGAGCATGGCAGTGCTTGAGTCTTCCAAAGGCCATATGATGAAAACTGGGAGGAGTGGTTGCTTTACTGTCAACTACCAAGCCACCAGCTACTTTGTCACAAACTTTTCTCTCTTCTTGTCTTTTCTGTCCATCTCTTCTGAGCCCCATCGTTGGCAAAGTTACATTAAAGACATACTGCTCCCAAGGCTCTGACTGACATCCCATAATGAACAAAAACAGTTTTGCTGAAATATATCGCTTCCTAAGTTGGGCTGTTGGCCTTTGCTTATAATTTCTGCTAGGTTGGTGGCTGAGCTGAGGGACCTGGCTCTGTTCTTTTACAGATGGCACATCATACCAAGCTGATCTCACTTCTGTGGCTCTGCCGTGTTCAGTTCACTTCTAACAGTCCTTACTGCACTAATGCCCAATCACTTTGAATGAGTTCTCCCATAAAGGATGTGTGGAGTAAGTTCAGAATTCAGTCTGTTCTTCCATGCTTGGAAACACGAAAGACAAAATTAAAAGAGGGAAATGCTACTCTGTGTTGATGACTGTGGATGGAGCATCCTTTTCCCAGAGCAGACATCCTCACTGTGCATCTTAAGGAAAAAAAATATTGGACAGTGAAGTGGATGGGGCACAATTTGATACCCCAGTGCCACACTCACACACCCCATTAACAGGAGACAGCCCGCACAGCCAGGACCAAGTGGGTGTCAGGACACACATTCACCCCTAAAAGGAGAATTTCCCCTTCCACCCAGGAGATGGCACCAAGGCACTCACAGAACATCCTTCACTTCAGCCCTACTGAGAACTTATTTTCCTTGAAGTGATGCATGAACTGAGGAGAAAACTCCAAACTACATTCACTGCTACATTCCAGAGAACGGGATCAAGCCAGCCTCCATCTGGGAGCTTTCCCTGGTTTCAGACACAGGCCAGCACCAAATGCTTTGGAGGAATATTCCTAGTATCAATAGTATCAACCAGCAGTACTGGGGTGACACGCTTCTTGAAAATGCATCCTGATCTTCACCAGCCACAGTCTGACTCATCTCTCACTTATTTCCCTCTGCTGTTTCTGTTTGTTGTTGTTGTTGGTTTTGGTTGGTTGATTTTGATTTGTCTTTCCTTTGGACTTCGTTGCTAGTGCAAGGCCCCTCCATAGAAAGCAAGGTCTCTTGGGATGGAAAAACTAACATAGGAAAGAAAACAAATGTGATTCTGGGAAAACAAATAGCAGAATGCTCTGTGGCCAGAGCAGTGGCTCTGTGTTTTTCACCTGAGGTGTGATTTGATCTGCCTTAGTTCCCCAGCTGCCAGGAGAGAAGGAATAACCCATGGACTGAAAGTGCCACACATTAGTGGAGCCGATGTGAAGCTGAGGACCTTCCAAGGTGCCCCTGCTGGTTTACCATTCATTGCAGATAAGCACACAGTTAAGGACCCCATCAGTTTGCCTGACTGAACATCTTCGTTAGTACTCTGATATCTTCATCGTCCAGTCTGGACATTTGTTTCCATCATGGTTGCCCATGTTGATTAGCAATTAGCAGTGTATTTTTCTTTTCCCAGGGGAGATGACTTGAAATTACCTTACATACATAATTCATCGCCATGCAGACCCTGTCTGCCTATCAGACTGTTGCTGTGGAGCAATGCCAGCATGTCTAAGGAGCCTGTCTCCAGCATGGGGAGTCAGGATAATGAGTTTTCATAAGGTAAACTTATCAGTGAGATCATTGGATTTGTTTTAACCAATAAAAAGTGCATGTCCCACTAAGAACATTTCTACTCTCATGGTCCCGTTCCCCAAGAATACAAACAAATTCTGGAACTTATGTTGTCAAAAAGTATTATTTTTTTCCTATTTTTAAGGTAAAGGCCGTTTCATTGTTTTTGCTTTCCAAATTCTACCCATTGTACACAGCTGCAGTGGGAATCTCTATGATATCCAATGCCATGCTGACTGGATCAGTGACATCCCATGCCCGAGAATCCTTCTATTGCATGTCTAAGCAGAATCATACAATCATTTAGATTGGAAAAGACCTCTAAGATCAAGTCCAACCATCAACCCATCCCCACCATGCCCACTAACCATGTCCCTTGGTGCCACATTGACACAGTTCTTGGACACTCCCAAGGATGGCGATTCCATAACTTCCATGGGCAGCCTGTTCCAATGCATTATCACTTGTTCAGAGAATAAATTTTTCCTAATATCCAACCTGAACCTCCCCTGGCATAACCTACGGCCATTATTTCTTGTTGTTTGATGAGAGCAGATGGCTTTCCCAATGGCAAAAATTGTCACTGGGATGTGGTGATGGAGTGAATCGCCAGTGGCATGCAAAGAAGCAGAAGAGCTGATTCCTTTGACAGTCAGTTCCTTGGGGCAGCGACCAGTGTGCTGCTTTGTCTGTAGATGCCATCACCACCTGCTCCTGGTGTAGGTGTGTTTGATATTACTGTAAAAGAGGTTATTGGTTGTCATCGTTATCTTTCCACATTTTGTCTGTATCCGTCCAAAGTATCTTTCTTATCCTTGAGTACCATAAACAAGCCCAAATAAACAAAAAATAAAGTACCAAATAAACACGAAAAGCAGCATGTTTGAGATGCTGAGGAAGGTTTCTACACTGTCTATTCTAGGACAGTTTTGGTGCCCACTCAAAAGATCCCAAAGCAGAGCTGGGTGGGATCAGGGCCACCAGTCATTCCCAGAACCTTCCATGCATCTGCAGCCCTGCAATGCCACCTTCAGGCTGATAGCAGCCTCGCTCCTTCCACAAATCCTAGATATCACCCTAAACCCCAAAAACACACAGCAAAATCAATGCTGGCTGCTCTCAGTAACATTCAGAAGGCTTTTAAGACAGTAAATGAACACAGATTTTTTTTTAATAAGTACATAAACTTTACTTTGATGAGTGCTTTTAGTTCTGCACTGTCCAAAAAAACCCTTTTTATTTCTGACAACGAGGAAAGCTCAGGTTTCTTCATGAAATATGTGTGTAAAAACGTTTCTGCTGGACACTTTAAAAATGTTTGGTAACGGTGGGTTTGGAATAGAGGTTTCCAGGCTTCCAGGATCTCTGGTGGAAAATCTCCCTCAGCTTGGAGAACAGGGAGCTGCAATCACAAAACAGCATGGGTAATGCATCCTCATCAATCAGAACATCAATGCAATGTAGGTCTCCTGGCTCAAGCCTGCTGAAAGCAGGGCCAGCTCAATGAGGCTGCTCAGGCTTTGGCTCTTCACCTCATGAATGTGCCCCTGTAATTCCTCTGCCTCAACCTCTGCAATCCTACTGACTCCCCAGCACAGCGTCACCCAGCACAGACACGGGTAATGCTGCCACTTACCGTGCAGCAGCACTCACTGGGCTGTGTCTGGTGAAACCTCACTCTGGGAAGGCAGCCCTTGGGGCTTCAAGGCAGAGCCAGGCTCTGCAGCGTGGCCTTGAGATGCCCAGTTCAGCTTCTGCAAGTAAATGCTGTAGTTGTCCTTGTACTCAGACACCCAGTGGTTCCTGCAGAGAACATGGAGAAGGTAATGAGGAGTGAGTATTGTCACAGGGACCAGTCACCCACCTAGGTCAACCATTGCACCAGCTCCATCTGCAGCCCACACCTATATCCGAGATCGTAAATCAAAATCAAGACTTCAGTGTACATCTGCAATATATATATATGCTAGGGGGAGGTGAGGGGATGAGGCAGCGGGGAGGAATTACCTTTCCAGGTGAGAAATCAGAGCTCAGGAGCAGTTTATGCCTGTTTGTTCATAGTGTGCAGATGAGTCACCTCACAAACAGCTCCTGCCCTGTCTGATCCAAGAGCTTCCTTTCCCAGGAGAAGCCCAGGCACCGAAATGCTGAGATGTGCCCTCCTGTGCCCATCCCACAGGGACCTCAGTTCCCACTTCCTGAGGGGAATTGTCAATGGTTGCCCCAGGAAAAGCTTCCCAGATCACACCAACCCCACTATAAAACTTCTCAAGAAAAGGTTGAGCCTTGTGAAAGGCCGTGGCCCTAAGGGAATTCATTTGAACACATTGCATAATGTAGACATGGAGAAATACACTTGAGAAACACCTTCCAACCCCAACCAGCTCCAAAACCACGCTTTTCTAGTCTGACTCTGTCCCTGCTCCCAACCCATTCCCTCAGCCCAGCTTTCCCTTACTGGTGGAAGCGTTCATCTTCAGTGAAAATGTGAGATAGATTCTTATTTGCTATACAGCTTCCAGTGCAGGCTGCAGGCTGGTGCTGGAAGTCGGTGCTGTAGGTACTTCTGCGGTCATGGCCACAGCACTCTAGTGAAGGAGAGTACAAATAATCAAGAGGTCACAGTGGATTGGGATCTGAGCACCTGATCTGGCTGAAGATGCCCCTGTTCACTGCAGGAGAGTTGGACTTGATGGCCTTTCAAAGTCCCTCCCAACTCAAACGATTCTATAATTCTATTCTGGGGGGGGTCTCTATCCCCTGCATCCTGCAGTCCAACCATTCCCCCTCCTCCGAGCTCCTTCAGCACTTCGTGCTCTTAGTACTCCCATTGGAGCTACCATAACCACGAGTTAACCAAGGGAAAATGCAAGTGATTCCTTGGTAGGGATGGAGATATTTTAGCACTCATTTCCTATGGCCTCTTAAGTATGATGGAGGTCACACAAGGTGTCTTGTCCCTTGTGGACATTGACTGGTCTGCTGCAATGTATTTTCTCCTGCTGTCTACATTTTCCTCTTTTATCATGCCAGAGCAACACATCTTTGCCTTACTTCATCAGGAGTAAAACAAGGATGAGTTCCTTTGCAGAAACACAAAAAATACTCCACAGCCCATCTTGTGCAACGTTACTATAAGAGGATGCATGGACACCGATGTGTGGCTGAACTGGTGTTCATGCAGGGCTCTTTCCTCATTTCCTTTTGTGTCTTTGGTGCATGGAAATAAGTGCATGAGTGACCCCAAATAAAACCAGTTTGCAGTGACTTTGTGGTAAAAACATGCACCCTGTCTGCAGGCTGTAGATCTGCTGCTCTTAGTGCAGAAACCACCGATATCTGGAGATGGGACAGCAGCTCAGCCCCACGCCAGGGGGGATGCATGCAGGGAGGGCAGCCCCCAGGTGAGGATCATCACATCTGCTTTGCTTTTGTCTCCCAAAAATCCTTGCAGGAGCTGGCTTGAAGGGCTGTCATGTGCTCTCCTTCACGTGTGTCCCTCTGACCAAATGGACCTGCCTACAGAAAACGTTCTGTCAGCGCTCACAGCAAAGCAGTGAGAATGCACGCATACCCACCAACTTCAGCTGCACCACCTGGAGCGGCCCATACGAAAATGGGCATGGAAGAGATGTTATTTATGATGCTCCAACCTTTTCTGGATGAAAATTATTTTCCCTGCCTTACTTCTTCCCACCAACAGGCGGATGGCTGTGGGGATCCTGCAGGCATTTCCCACTGTATTTACTTCACCTCCTTCATTCACTTCCTGCATTAAATTCAAGAAGCCCAAGGTCAGGCTGAGGTCATCTGCCACAGCCTCCACCCACTGACCTTCCACCGAAACCGATGAGGACAGGGCCACATTCTTGTTTTGCTGAGCCTCATCTCGCAGGGCCTGGCCTGTCTCCAGCATGAAGTGCTGGTAGGTACCCCAGGTGGGATCCAGCTTCTGCCTATACAGCAACATCCCTGAGAAATGAGAGAAGACAACAGTGCATTAGATAGGAAAATCTATCAATTACCCAAATCCTGCCCTCGGGTGGGAGCAAGCAAATAACAACGGCAACTTGGAGCCTCAGCTGGTATAAATCAAGGGAAGACTCATCCCCTTCAGCAGAGCTTTGCTGAGTTGCATCAATTTGGAATTGATTTGGTTCACAAAGCCAATGGGGGAAAGATTTACGGTGATGTGAAGTGAGTGGAAGGAGCCATGCTGTCTCCATGGCACTCCGGAGTGCTAAAAGGAGCTGAGACCCTTTGCAGGTAATTGTATGAGAAACTTTGCAAGAAATACAGCACTGCTGGACTATAGAGGGGTAGAGCAAGAAAGAAAAAGCCCACAGCAGTTGTGTCACTAGCACAATACAGTGTAAGATGGGCTCAGCAAGGAGATGCTTGAAGCTTTCAGTTGTTAAGAGACATCTTTAAATGGTTATCTGTCCAAATGGAGACATGTCCATCTGAGCTACTTATCCCAGCTCTCCTTCTAGTGCATGGAGAAAGGGAAGTCCTGCCAGGATTCACTCTATTTCATGCTCTGTCCTTGCAGATATTCAAAGACAAGCTGGATGGGGCTCTGAGCACCTGCTGGAGCTGTATTTGTCCCTCTTCTTTGTAGGGGAGATGAACCAGATGACCTTTAAGGGTCCCTTCCCTCTAGATTCTATGATTCTAGGATCTTCATGGCAGCATTTAGGCTACAATAACCATCTGTGGCTTTTCTCCCCATTGACCATGAGGAGAGTTGAGAGCTCCAAACAGACATCCTATGGTGCAAGATGGGAATTCAGAGAGGACATCCTGCCCATATCCCCCTGCTTGGTGCTGAGCAGTGCTGCCCTCCTCCCTTCTACCTTGGAACTCAGAGGAAGCTCTCCAGTGCTTTTTGAAGATCAAGCACGGATGGTGAGCACTGATTTTGTTTTCCTGATGTGCTAGCAAGGATTTGTAGTAGCATTTTAATCCACACAAGCAGGTCATGAGCCTGCTACCCTGCTAAGCCAACCTGCAGCCCATTGGTGCCCAGCCAGCCTGGGGCAGGGGGACTTGGGATAGCACAGCCCAGCAGACAGCTCTCAGATGCTGGATCTGCCTGGTGCCAGCTGAGTGGGATTACCTGTTGCTCCTGGGCCACCAGCAGCAGCTTGAAGGTGCTGGGAAGAAGACAGTTCGTTTTCCTGCCCACTGAGAGCCTGTGGCCTCTCTGGTCTGTCCACCTGGGTTGCTGCCAGTTCAGTGGTGAGGTACTGCTTTGGTGCACAGCTTTCTGCAAGGGGGAGGTCTGAACTGAAGTGCTTTCTTTGCTCTTCATGAGCCTGCTGCAGCACACTGGGACTGAGGTCAGTGCCTTCTTCCTTCTCACTTTGTGTGACATCTCTCCCTTCCCCGAGAGCTTTGTCATAGTATGGCATTGCCTGTGGCTCTTGGGGCACGGCAAACTCCTTGGCTCTGAGCTTCTGCAGAAAGAAGTCATGTGTGAGTGGAGACGTGGTGAGGAGGACAATTACTGAAGCATCACTAAACACTGCTACCTGCCCACAGGGACACCGCAGCCACAAAGAAGCCACACAAGTATCATTAAATAATGCACAGAATATTAAGGCTGCCTCTTTCTTAGAATTATACAATGGCTTAAGTTGGAAGGGACCTTAAAGATCATCTGCTTCCAACCCCCCTGCTGTAGGCTGGTTACCACCCCCCAGATCAGGCTGCCCAGGGCCCCATCCAACCTGGTACTGAATGCCTCCAAGGACAGCTCCTCTGGGCAGCCTGTGCCAGACCCTCACCACCCTCTGAGTAAAGAATTCCTTCCTAACATCTAACCTAAATTTCCCCTCTTTTTGTTTAAAGCCATTCCCCTTTGTCCTGTCACTATTAGATCATATAAATAGTCGCTCCCCTCCTGCTTATAAGCTCCCTACAAGTATAGGGAGGTCCCGCTGAAGCCTTCTCCAGGCTGAACAAGCTCAACTCTCTCAATCTTTCTTCATAGGAGAGGTGCTCCAGCCCTTAGATGGTCTTCATGTCATCTTCTTTCTGTCTTCTTATGGCTTGCTGGGCACTGAGACCACCTGCAACAGGACAGCACAAAGCCCAGATCTCTCGGGTTGTGGCCTCAATCCACAGCTGATTTCATGTTGGGATTTTCTGGCTGGTCACTCTTGCCCACTTTTTTTTCCATCTTCCTTTGTCTTTCCATCTTTCCTCATCTTTCCATGGTGGATGAGCACATCCCTAGGCAATGAGCAGAGCAAGAGGATGGAAGAGGCAATGACCTGACTGCAGGGTGCCAGCTCCTCAACCATTAGCAATGATAACACAACCCATGAAGCAGGGAAGGAAGGCTGCTGATCTTTCCAGCAGAAGGGACAGATCCATACAAGGATTCATGGCAGGGGAAGGCTGAGGTGGCAGCTGGCACAGCTGCTCAGGGAATCTGCCAGCTTCAGCATCTTTCCAGCTGCATGCTACAGCTCTGTGTGGAGCCAACTGATCCTTGCTAAAGGCTCAGCCAAAGAAACTTCTGCTCTGCCAGGACCATGTTTTGTCTATCAGCTATCTGTGACTTCTTGCTTTGGACCTCCACAAGTTTCCCTTTGTCCTTTGGCCTCATAAATCCTGCCGTCACTCAGTCCAAGGTGACTTCCTCACCATGCCTAGATCAGAGCAAGGAGGCTGCTGATGTATGGGGACCACCTGTATTTGGGAGTTTCCTCCCACAAGGATGGCAAGAGCTCCTCATGAGGCATCGCTGGAGGGACAAGAGCCTCTGGAGACCTATGGTGGGGGTGACAGAGCAGATGGTGCTTTCTGTCTTAACCCAAGGATGTCTTCAGTTTCCAGCAGGACATCACCCCACACTTCACACAGAAAATCCTCCAGGTGGTTTTATCCACTTAACAAAAGCAAAAGCAAAACTTGGGCTTCCCAAGGACCTCATCGGCGCTTGGTCCAGTGGAACAGCTTTCCTTGCAAGTTAATAGAGGGTCAATGAAGAGTCAATGGGAGATGCAACCCAATGAAAGCAGTCACATCTCAGTTGTTTCCTCCTTCCAACTCCACGAGGACTTCCACATAACACCTTCCAAAGTTATCAAGAAAAATAGTAATAATAAAGAAAAGAAGTTGAGGTGCGTGGATTGGGCACCACGACCGCTTCTCGCCATGCCGCAGCAGGCAGGGGTTAACCCTGCCCTCCTGGAGGCCACCTGAGGCTTGGGCTTTCCGGGAAGCACTCGCCAGCCCAGCAGAGCCCCACTAATGAAGGCTGCTGGCAGCAGGAGTGCTCCCAAGGGCAGGAGGAGGGGAGCTGGCAGCCGGGAAACAGGGGAGGAGAGGAGAGGGCCAAGGACGGCAGTGCGGCCAGAGCCTGACGTGCAGGATGAGAGCCACCACCACCCTCCTGCACAGACAGCCCCAGCGGGCACCTTCACACAATGATTCCTCTGTTGTTGCCCACTCTCCCTCCCCAGCCCAAATGCTTTTTTTTCCCTCTCTCTCGTGAGCGAATGAGCCCAAAGTGCTTTAGCAAGCGAACATGCCCCCCACCACTTCTCGGCAGTGGCCTGGTGCAAACCACAGCTGTCCCCACCGGGCTGCCACAAGCAATTAGGGCAGGGCAGGCGGAGCGCGGCAAATCAGATTAAATAGCTCAGGGGGTCACTCGCACCGCCAGGGGATTAGAAAGAAAACAACGTAAGCTTCCCCGCAGAAGCCTTCGCAGGCCCGTGTCGGGGCACGGAGACATCTCCATCCCTAATGCAATCCCCCTCCTAAAGGCGGCACTGGGATGGATCTGATCCTGATCACTCCATCGGCCCCACAAGGAGCAATAGGAGTCCAAGGCTTAGGAGCGGTTCAGCATGCAGCCGTTAATGCCCTGGCTTAATGAGTGTAATTAGCACAGCCCGCCCAAATGCGTTCACTGGAGGGCACAAGGGGGATTTCCCACAGAAGGGATGGGGACAGAGGCCTTGGGTATTTGGGGACGATGGAACTGCTGGTGGGTCATAGCAGTAGGGACAAAAGTGAACCAAAGGGATTCACACATCTGCACGCACCCAATCTCAGGCCCACCCAGTCCCTGGCTGTCCCATAGCCAAGAGCTGGGAGCTGGCACCAAAGGGCATGGAGAAAAGCAAGGAAGTGCCCACAGTACCTTCACGTCCTCCTCAGTGGGTGGTTTGTTTTCCTCATGCCATTTGTACTCCTTCTTGTACATGCTCCTGTACATACCCAGTGACACAGGCGGCTGAAAGGAGAGGAAGCAAACAAAAGGGTACTGCTAGGGCTTGGCCACCTTCTGTCACCTAGAGGTGGTGACAGAAACACAGAATCATAGAATCAATGAAATTGGTAAAGACCTCCAAGATCATCTAGCCCAACCACTAGCCCCACCATGCCCACTAACCCACGTCCCTCACTGCCACATCTCTGCAATTCTTGAACACCTCCAGGGATGGTGACTTCACCACCTCCCTGGCAGCTGTGCCAACGCATTACTTCTTCAGAGAAGATATTTTTCCTTATATCCAACCTGAACCTCTCCTGCCTCCTTATGCTTAGAGGAGGACAAACTGCTCTTCTGAATGCAATCTGTGTCTCTTGGGATCAGTCCAACAGGGGCAGCCCTCGCTTAGTTAAACCTCAAGAAGGGTGACCAGGAAGGTCCAAGATCTTTTGGCAAGAACCTTTCAGGTTCTTCTAGTCCCAGGAAGACCACCATAGTGCCTTTCTCAAGCCTCCCTGGACTGCTCAGGGCACAAGT
Organism: Tympanuchus pallidicinctus; assembly: GCF_026119805.1. Classification (NCBI taxonomy): domain Eukaryota; kingdom Metazoa; phylum Chordata; class Aves; order Galliformes; family Phasianidae; genus Tympanuchus; species Tympanuchus pallidicinctus. Next base: position 4,714,806 of record NW_026294721.1, read on the forward strand.
AGAGAGATACTCAATGCACAAGCATAAAGCTGCTAATATACTTTCATCACTGCTGAGGTCCAGTGTCACAGAGGTTAAGCTTCCATCTCACATTTCAGTACTTCTTGTGTGCTACTCACATCTTTAAAGTCAAGCACTGGCAAATGTCAATATATATTTTGTAAAGCAACCGGAGAAATTATGGAGGAAAATTCCACCAAGGGATATTAAGGCTGCAACACCAGCCTGGAGACCAAAAACAAATGCAGTGTAAACTTCTAGGGACATGCAGAGGACTTTAGGGAGGAAGCACTATGTGCTCATCCTGTTTCCCGTGCTCTCCCCTTGGCATCTGCCACAGCTCACTGCTGGAGACAGGAAAGCGGGTGAGATGAGCCTTCAGGCTCACTTTGGTGCTTTGGACAAAGTTGAAATACTTAAAGCACCTACTGAGATAAAAGGAACCAATAACTGCGCCAGCACACAGCATCTTAAGAAGGTTCCTTGTGCCTTGCCAGCAGTGTCATTCATTATGTGCAAGAACATATTCTATATCCTCATTACTCTATTCCAGCATTTCACTCATTTCTCCCTCCGGGCTTCCCAGACGAGTGGCTGCCTTTGGCCAGGACCCAGAAGCCTGTTGTCACCGGCTCCTCTTATCTTCCCAACCTGGCAGACTGCAATTCCATTACTCAAACTCCAGGGAGGGAGGGAACCCCTTTTGTTTTTCACCTTCGAATGCACTGGTTTCCTCATTGGATCCTCTGTGGTGAACCAGGAACCTGGACCAGAAGAAGTCATTCCGTCAACAGCTGGCATACCAGATCTACTCTTCCCCACTGCCCCAAGGGGCAAGGGATCTAGAGACTTGGTGTGAGTCCTGGAAGGAAAAAGGGGATTCAGATGTGGCTGTAGGACCCTTGCGTACCCCAAACCGGTGTTTGGAGTATGACTGACATCATCCAATCTCAGTGATGCAAAGTGTGCACATCCAGCAACGAGCACCTATGGAGCCAGACAGCTCAGGAGATGAAGCTTGGCAGGATCCAGCAGAGATGAGATGACAGCACCTCACCACCAGCTGCCAAAAGGCAGAGAGGTGAACCTCCGTGTCCCTTCCCAGGACAGGAGAAGCGCCTTGATATGTGCACGGTGGGATATGTTTGGTGGCAGCAGGGTTTCCATGGAGAAGGGAAACCTCCTGTCCCTTGTGAGACACCTGCAATCTAGAACACTGGAGGCCTTGGTGGGAGGGGACCTTACACCATGATGTGTGGGATGAGGGCTTCTTGGGGAGAAGCCACCTCAAGGCAAACACGGGGAGCTGCTACCTGCTCCTTCAGCTGGGAACACGGGAGAGGGGCAAAGCCCCTTTCTGAGCCCTTGAGGGGGGGCAGTCTTCTGTCCCATACCCACAAAGCAGTAATTACTCTTTCATAAACATCAAGCATTAACTACCTTTGGATCCATCTCATCCAAGACTAATTTCAACTCATTTTAGATGTCTACAAAGAGGATGTCTCCCTCTGAGCTGAACCTTCCTGGCCTTCTGGCTCATTTAGCCTGATTCATGTGACCAGTGGAGACACGTATTTTGGGAAGAAATAAACTGCTTTCTCGGAAAGCATAGGTTTGGTCAGCTGAATCTCATCCAAGAGTCCAATTTCTGTAGCCACATTTGAGCCTGGATATCAGAGCAGAAAGGAGATTCTCCTGCACTGCAGTTAATGCAGATAGTGGTAAATGCCAGTGATGATGCATGAGTCAGAAAGACGACATCTCGGCTCCAGGATCCTGGTCTGACTTTACTGAAAAGCAGTGAAAAGCAGTTTCTTCGGAAGGATGTGGAGAGGGCCCTGGCCTATGGGAACTGATTTCTGAAGAGTTTCTGATTCCCCACACTGGGACAGAAAATCCCTTTTTGCTCTGCACTCGTAGCACACTGGGTAGCACACTGGATACAGAGCAAAGCAGTCACGGAGCTGGTTTCACAGGCACCATTGGAATGAGCTGAATTCCAGAGCTGTTTCTCTTTTCACCCCGTTATGCATCAGTGCATAACCGGAGCCCAAGGATGCCAATGCCAGAGCCACGTGTTGCTGGCACCTCAGCACGGGAGCCAGGCAGAAGGAGAAGCCCTTCATCCCTGCTGTATTTTATGCAAATGAATATCAGGATAAACAAGAAAAACAAGGAAAGAAATTATTTCTAGAAATGTGAAACTCTCGTGTTCTCCTGTGCTTATATTAAAGGGATTACACTCCATTTCCTTCTTAATACAGCTAATGCTCTATGGGAAGCCCTCAGGCCAGGGATTAAAGCACTTATTCAATTAATTAGGAACAAACTTCTGCCTTAAAGTCAAACACAAAAATATCAGTAAGCTCTCAAGAGTGTCTTCCTTCCAGAGAAGGGAGAAAGAATCCTTTTCCTGATGTAAATGAAACCAATCTGCACTCTAAAATAATCAAGACTTACATACGTTGAGGAAACTCACTCTTACCATCTCAGCATCCTGCACAGCACCACAGCACAGGAGGGACTGTCCCATCACCTTTAACTCAGCAGACAAAATCCCATACAGAGAGAACAGAATCAGATCCAGAGACTAATACAAATGAGATACAGTTCTAGGGTATAATACTGGTGCTAGCTCCAAGCTGCAGGCACACCAGTGCTTGGCTACATTTGGTGTCATTAGTGAAATCCTGGCCATGCTAAACTTAAAAAAAACCAAAATGCTTATTCAGTAGGATCTGAATTTTACCTAAGGTGTCTGATTCATTACTGAGATAGGAAACAATTTCCAAAACCTGGCTCCAAATTCTAATCTTCCTTGATGATGGCTTGATCCTTCCGTCTTCTCGCAGGCGCAGTTCACATGAAATTAAAAGGCACGTTGCCAGCATAGGTCATGCAGGAGCAGCCCACTATTGCTTCCCATTTATTCTTCCCTGATACCAAATGGTGGAGCTGATAATTACCAACAGGATCCCAATTAGAAGTGGGTGGGAACCTAATACCCAGCTCTCATCTTCCCCTGCTCTGAGTGAGCATATGTGCCTCTCCATTGCTAATTCAGATACGAAGAAAAAGTCAACAAACCACATGCCTTTCTTTTTTTTAGTGTTTTTATGCACTTAGTGACTTCTTTCGTAACTTCCTTACAGGCACCTATGCACTGTAATGCCATTACCTCTCCCATGATACCAACTCCCTGAAATATTCCCCACGACTCTCGTTACAAAGGAACTGGCAGAAGGATGCTCACACATCACATCCCTCCCTGGCATCCCCACGCACACTGCTCAGCGCACAAGAAGGGGTCAGAAAGAGTGCTAATGCATTGGCACAGGCTGCCAGGGAGGTGGTGGAGTCACCATTCCTAGAGGTGTTCAGGAACTGTGAAGATGTGGCACTGAGGGACATGATTAGAGGGCACGGTAGGTTGGGCTGGTGATTGGGCTAGATGATCTTGGAGGTCTTTTCTAACCTTAATGATTCTATGATTTTATGATTCTGTGAATGGGTTGCTTGGCTGGCAGCTGTTTGGCCAGGCAGCTCTTGCTGTGTATTTTCCTCCCCATCTTTTCCCAGCTGAACACTTTCCATATGTTTTTGAAAGCACCTCTACTCTTGGAGAAGTCCATTGAGAAGGCTTCATTTTACCCCACATGACTGTACCCAACATGCTGGTTCTATAGCAGGCTGCCCATCACAAAGGAAGAAGCTAATACTGATGATCAGCGTTGCTTTATAAACACCTGCAGAAGAAATCTTATCTAATAAGATAATTGGCAATACTCCAGAGAGGTGAGATTTCCAGGGCCAGGGGCATAAATCAGGCACCTGAATGGAAGTGCCCCTGTTTCTTCAGGCATTGATCACCTCAAACAACCAGAAAAGTTTCCAGAGGATGTTGGTGCTTTTGACCCCTTCACATCATGCTTTGTGAGTGGGCATAATGAAACCACAGCAAGGCCAATGTGCCAGCTGGGACCAGATTGTCAAAGGCAAATGGTATGTTTTAACAGCATCTGGAGTGAGTTTTCCAGAGACCAAGTGTGTGACAGCAGAGTTCAGGCCCTGACGAGTTTAAATTACAGTCAGTGACCTCAGTGATAAAATAAAGCAATGAGATTTGTGTACCTGATCAGTACAGCTCCTTCTTGGCACACTGCTGGACATTTTCCTGTGCTCAGTGGTAGCTATATACCTTTACAAAGTCAGTCTCATAGCCTCAGTGAGACTCTGGTAGCACAAAGAGAGATTTCACTTCACTTTGGCCCTATCTTCCTCTACCTGCTGTCTTTTTCCACTCCTGAGATGGCAACACTGCTATCTAAGCCTGCAAGGCTCTTGTGCGAGGTGCTGGCAAGGTTTGGGTCAATCATCTCAGTTATTATGAATTAACTGCAAGAAAACATGGCCAAGGAGGACATACCTCCTGTCAGCCCAGCTCTTGACAGGTGCTCTTTGGGCTGGGAATAAGATCCATTGCCCCTGTGAGGTTGTTGAAAGAGGGAAGTGCTCGGCAAGCAGGACCCCCATCGTGTGAAAGAGGCAGGGTGTAATCTGCACATCTCCCTTCCCGTTATCACCACCAGGAGATAAAGTGCAAAGGGGAGACTCTTCTTCAAGGGACGAGTGCTGACAGCCCATTCTGTCAGCACGAGGTCAGTCATCCATTTGGGTCTAAAAACATGAACTCTTGTCACAGTGCAGCACGTCCAGCATGACAGGGTTCCCCATAGAGTTTATTTCATGCTTTTCTCCAATTTTCTGCATATTTTGGTGCAGGCATTTATGGCACCAAGTGAAGCAATCAGTGCCCTTCCACCTGCAGCCACACTTGGGCACCTGGAGCAGCTTTCTTCCAGCCACCTAAATCACAACCCTGAAAGTCTCCTTGCAGCTGCTGAACTCAGTGGTCATGTCCCAAGTCTTCAGGCACTTCTGCTGTAGCTTCCTAAAAACAATCCACTGTTTGCTCACACTCTTTCCCCCAACAAGCATCCATCAGCAGAGGACTGCTAAAATCTCATCACTGCCTATGTGTGAGTATTCTGTGTGCCACGATACAAATCAATGCATATTTATGCACCTGTGGGAGGTAAATACATACATGTATTGTTGGAGAACCTAACTCTGCTCACTAATGCTGCTGTTTAAATAGCCCTTTAACCACATCACTTTTCTCCTCGTTAGGTTTAAGTCACTGGGGGTGAAAAAGCCCTTCCAGAATGGTTTTCACTCACTCACTCAGTCCAAAGTAAACATGCCTCTGGGACCATTATATGTATCAGATATCCAAGGCTTTGTTAAGAGCTTGCCTGTTAGTAAATTCTGCTACCCTTTCTCCTTGGAAGGAGAAGGTTAAAATTGGAGTTAGGCTAAAGGAGCAGGGCAGAACAGCCTCGTATGTTACAGAATAGCAGGCCAAATCAGAGCAGAGCTTTGCAAACAAGCCAAGTCTCAGAGAGGCTCCTGATCTAACTCAACAATATTGGCTTGGCTTGTGCCCACCACCTGCAATCACATGTGCCACAGATCTGCTGATCAAGAGTCTGGTGTTTTCACCAGCAATCAGTAGAGCCACCATGGAGAGCTGAGAGCATAGAAAAGCAAACATGAGCCCTTTGCATCAGTCAATTCAAGGGGGCTGTGCACAGCACATATGTCTCCATGTCAAGGAGCTTCATAGAATCATAGAATCATTGAGATTGGAAAAGTCCCCTATCATCATCTAGTCCAACTGTCCACCTACCTCCAATACTGCCCACTAAACCATGTCTTTAAGTACTATATCTCCATGCTTCTTGAAAACCTACAGGGATGTTGATTCCACCACCTCCCTGGGCAGCCTGTTCCAATGCATTACCCCTCTTTTGGAGAAGAAGTTTTTACTGATATCCAACCTCAGCCTCCCTTGGTGCAACCTGAAGATATTCCCTCTCTTTCTATCAGCTAGATTGTAGCTGTCCGGGCTTTTGTGAGTCCCACGTTGATACACAATCACACCTTAAAGGTTTGGCAGGATCACAACCAGTCAAAATCGAGAGCTCACCCAAAAGCAAGTGCAGTAAAGAGGAGCCTCTGCACTGACTGAACCAAGGTCTGGATTGATTCCACATCCAGGTCTCTTTCCCACTGCATCCATTAGCTGACCCAAACTTGTCAGGGAGAATAAAGCAACCACCTGCTTCCACTGACAGGAGAAGTAAAATGAGATCAAACGTTAGCAGAGGGAGAGAATTTAAGCAATGCGAGAGGTGGCTGCATGTCATTTCAGAAGTCACCTTTTGTCTTTGATCTGTGCTTAGGAAGTGGGCACCTCCTGGATCAGATGGACATTAGAGAAGCGTGCCACCAAACTCACCTCACCTTGAAGTCTCAAGTGTTTGCTTTCCTCAGGGATCCCCCTCCTACTTCCGCCCCTGTGTAAATCATCTGCCCAGAAATTTCCTTTAGAGGAGCCAATTCATGCATATGGGGAGTCATGGCTTGTGTCCTCCTCTAATTCCAAGACTGCTCACAGCCATGAAGCTCTTTTATAAGTGCACTGTGCATGCACAGGTAGGTCCTCTAGAGATCAGACAGAGTTATTATAGAAGCTGTTAGGCTAACAGAAAACCCTGAAGTGCTTACCCTCCAAACACACCAGACAGATAAAGGACTTTGTCTTGAAGGATTTTAAAGACAAAGCACTCACAGACAGAGCAAATCTATGGATAAATCCCGCTTTGCTCAATGTTCCCTCCTGCTCTTAGCATCTCTTTGGAGCACTGCCTGCTTATTGCTAACAAGCACTTGTTTCAGCAGCACACACTGGGAAAAGAAAACATAATGCAGTTTTAATGTGGCAAGCACATGCAGCTACCCTCTAAAAGCAGAGATTTATAGCAGGTGTGCATTCAAATAATTGCACACTCTGGGCATTCAATAGCCACATTACTGCAGCGAGCTCAGTTTGTTGATACCTTTAGTGTATTTAACAAGAGGCAAAATCACGAGGAAGTGAGAGCCTGCTCTCAGGTTACTCATAAATTGGTTAAGGCTGCAGAGAGGATTATGAGCCCAGAGCCATCCTAAGTACTGAGATGTCATTACGGCAAAATCAAAGGTAACTGTGGGGCTTGGCAGGTAACTGTCAACAGTGACGGGAAAGAGCCGGCCCGGGAAGGAGCTCCACACCAGGATGAAATCCAGCCACCTCTATTTTCATTTCAGGTGAGGGGTCAAGCAGAAAAGCTATCCCCAGCGGCCTTTATTTACAGTTTTCAGGGGAGCGGCTGATGAAGCGTTTAGAGGAAGAAGGATGAAGTTGCTCGTCCCTCGCTCCCAGGGACCAGCGCGATGACAGACAGAGGATGCTGTAATGGCATGAGAGCTGGGAAGGTGCCTCCTGGGAATGAAATGCAGGCAGTGCCACTACTGAGTGATTAACAAAATTCCCAGCCGCTTGAACGGGGCCGAAAGGTTTTCCCATCAGGACATTTAGTTTCTGCAGCATAGGAGCATACGCCCAGGAGTGACAAAACCAACACCCCATAAGCAGATTTCAAGGCATTTCTTCAGTCTGAATTTTTTCTTTTACATTTCTTCTCTCCATCCTCTCTTGGCAAACAACATGAATTTCTAGAAACCCATGACACACTCACGTGTTTCCTCATGGATAAACAGACAATTTGCCATCATCCCCTGCGAGCTTCTTTGGCATTTCTCTGGATTTCCTATTGATGGGAACAGAAGCAATGAATGTTGTGTTGTCAAGTCACAATCACAGAATCATAGATTTGGAAGAAACCTTTAGAGGTCACCTGGTCGAACTCCCCTGCAATGAGCAGGGATACCTACAGCTCCAGCAGGTGCTCAGAGCCCCGTCCAGCCTGACCTTGATTGTCTCCAGGGATGGGCACCCACTACCTCTCTGGCAACCTGTGCCAATGTTTCACTACCCTTATCATAAAAAAACCTTTTTTTCTCACATCCAGTCTAAATCTCCTCTCCTTTAGTCTGAAATCACTTCCTTTTGTCCTATCTCAACAGGTACATCTATGGTAGAAAAAGGTAGAGGGCTGTTCTTCATCCTTGAGCTCACATCCCAGAAAACTGGTCCCATGAAAACTGCCCACTGCAAAGCTTGTAGCCTGTGTGCTGTGCCAGGGAATGGGAGAGCACTGCTAACCCCAGAATAAGGGTGATGGCACTGCACATTTGTCTTTTCCAAGGCACAGCCCTGGCCACTCTGTGCACCACGGACTGAAGCAACACCAGAGCTGAGTGCTTGTTGCAATGCCCAGGAACATCCATACAAGGCAAAAGAAAAAAAAAAAAAAAAAGAGAGAGTGAAAGGGAAAAAAAATCTCCTTTTTCTCTGCTCAGACATGGGAAACCCTCCCTCACCTCCCCCTCCTTCTTTAAAGACCTAAAACCCTGCCAACAGCCAGTTTTGCAAGGGTTAACCAGCATGAAATGAATGTGGAGAGACAGTCCGGGACCGTAATCACTTATTATTTTCAGGTAATATGCTTTATCTCAAGCTAATCTCCTCATCTGGAGAAACACTCACTGCAGACAAGAGTCACTGAGGTTATCTCTGATGATGGGGCTCTACGGACTGCTGGCTGCGAGGGACCGAGGAGAGGCCAAGGAGAGGACTTCAATTATGGCCTGAACTCTGCTCTGGTAGCTGAAAGGCCACTGTTTAATCTACTAGAAATCATCTATTTTAGCAGATAAAGGGATTACTCGGGTTTTCTTTTCCCCAGGAACATCGTGTTATTCCAACTACTAACGGAACATTCGGTATTTAATTAAAGAGAAAGCACAGGGAGAAGCAACACAGGCATCAACATCACTTCTAGGGAAATTCAAATTGATTGTCATCCTTTGATGCTGCTCAATCACCTCTATCATGTTCACCCTTCCTGCAACCCAGATTAAATCATCTGCTTCTCTCTATGCTGCACATTCGATTACTTTTTTTAGGTTTCCCATCCAAAAATTCGGGACTATGTAACATGAATTTTCTGTTTAGCAGAGACTTGCAAAAAGACTTACTTACCCAGATTCATCAAGAGGAGAATGTGGAAATGTGGTTTTGCCTCTTCTTTGCTTGGTGTTGATTGCTGTCTGGCAGAACTCCCTCCATCTGGTCCATCAGAGCGACCTGGTGTCACAGACAAAGATAGGTCCAGGTCCAGTGTTTGGAAACTCCAGGTGGCTTTATTGCCCAAGGATGAACCTGAAACTGCTGCATGTAAAAGACTTATATTTCCTTCTCAGTTACCTTGTCTATGTCACTTGCATTTTCAGAGACATTTTCCCTTTTTTTTTTTGTCCCATTGACTAGTGGCCATATAAGCACACCACTGTGTTCAGCAAATACAGACTCATTTCCTTATGTCATCTATTCTCCTTCTCAGGTCCACATACCACAGACCCAAAGTGTCTATGAACTATGGTTAAGAAGCATCATCTTACAAAGGTAGGTATAAGTTCAGTATCCAAAGGCCTGCTTTTCTGTTGACAAAATTTTAAAGAAAAAAAAAAAATCAAAATGAAAAGTGATACTTGTGTTCCTACCACCACCATCTTAGTTCTTTTCCCTTTACCATAGCAGGGTACCTCAGAAGTGATCATCCAGCCATCCAGCAGCCAGATCACAGGAATTTGCGCACCTCACTGACTTACTTTAAGTTCTATCGCACACTGTTTTATTTCTGACATGGTTTGACAGTCTAATAATTTGTTGCAAATACCAACTGGGTTTTTTTGTGATTTGACTTCCTGAAAATCCATTTCTCTTCACACAGAGTAAGAACAGGGACTGCTGATTAGCTTGATTTTTGCATCCATTTTTCTTGGTCTCTTCGTGACTGTTTCAGGTGGTCTACATCCACTGGCATCAGCTGCACCCCCCTTCAGATCACCGTAGAGATATTCATTGCTGTTCTGTGTGATGAAATTTCTCAGATAAATAGGATTGTCCATCTTGTCTGCCCTGTTGCTACCTGCTCGTGTAGTTCTCATCCGTTCTGCCTTTCCTCCTGGTTGTTGTCTGGCCTACATCAATTTTTAATCTGCATCACTTACCGTGGGACACAGCAACCTGACTTGGCACATCTGATGAACTGGCACCACCAAAAGACATGATTATCCTGAGGCTCTTGATCTCCTTGTCTGACTTTGCACCAAATATTTGGTGACTATAACTCCATCCTTCACTTTCTACAGGCAGCTCCAGAAGTCGCTGTGAACTATCAGGTCACCCTGTCTGTTACCAGTCATTGTGATGAACCAGTTGTTCAGCTTGCTCTTGACCAGGACTGCTGACCTCACCTCTTCATAATGTTTTTCAGCAGCTCCTTACACATATCATATAGCCCTAGGGCACGCCACATAGCTATTGCAACACATTAAGTCAAATGACTTTTTGAAATTATGCAACTGAAGTTCTTCTTCTTGCTATCTCTGAACTTGTCAGCGATCAGCCTCTTGCACTGCTTCTGCTCTACTGTCCCTCTTGCTTTGTGGAGACTGAATATACCTTCTGAATACTCCAACAAGGAACACATTGAGGAATTCGCTCAGAATGCTCAAATGCACAGAATTTCGAAGGCCGTCATAATGGGTTTTTGCTTCCTAGGATCCACTTTTCCCTGTCTGTGAGATCTCTTCTTTCTTAATAACATACAATTGCTTTACTAGGTCAATGATCCATGCTACAGCTCCACCAATCTACTCTCAGCCCCTCAGACTTCTTCAGCTTCCTGACCCTTCTTTGCAACTTCTGCCAGCAAGATTCTTTTTGTCATACAGCTCCTGAAGCATTATAATCTCCCAAACACCGCAAATCTCTCCATCTCTTGATCAGTCATCTGTGTAGAGTCTGGTGATATTTCACCCATCTCCTCAGGCTGACCTTCTATGAAAGAAGGGAGGCTGGCCTTAATGCTCTGGAGTTCCTCTTTCTTAGCATTTGTTCTAAAAGGACATCTTGATTTGGACTTTCACAAGAATATTTCAGTGCTATTTCCTTTTTAAAACTCATTCCCCTTGACTGCCCTTTCTTTTCAACCTTGGCTCAGCTCTGGGTATGCATGCTGAAGATACGCCTTTTTACCTATCCCCTGTGCTTATCAATGGCCACATGGAGACTGTCCTCCTACACACAAGCCCAGTGGCTGCCTACCATCTGGGTGTTAAGGTGATCAACATCAACGCTTGATGGATCTTCTGTAGGTGGTTCTCAGTGGCAATTTCTGAGTTGAGCTCTAGGCTGAATGTATCTTCCTTACGCCTTTGTACCTTTGGTCTTTCCGTCTCATCCATGTCACAGCTGATTTCACCAGCCATGAGCTGACCAGACTTCCAAGTTCACATTTCTAACCAAGCCACGTCAGAGATATTGCTGAGACAGAGGATGAGGTTATGACTGCAGAAGACCACTGCTCCAGGGGATATACAGTACTTTCTTTACTTGCCAGTTTTGGCCCCCTAAATTCCAGTCAAAGCTTTCCAGCTCTGCTTCCTGTTTAGTTTGCACTTACACCCATTTTTGCATATGTAGAGTCTGTAGAGCCTCATGAATGCATACAGGCTTTCTCTTACTTGCTCTTGGTTAGTACTTTCATTGCCAATCTTTGGCATGCGCCAATCAGTCACATACCACAGTCACTGTGTACATGAATGGTTCACTCTGAGGTATGCCTCAACAGCTGGAAAATTACCTGAAATTATTTGAAGAAATCAAGGAAATTCTTCCTTGGTATGTGTTAAAGGAGCCCATATGTCTTTGAGTACTACAGCACCTGTTCCACAGTGCTATATCCTGGTGAAACCAAACGGCCAGTTTCTGAAAGGTAACAAACTTTAAACTGACTGGGATTGTTTGATTTTGACTACTGTGATTCCTCCTAGTGCCTCTCTTGTGTTTTGCATCATTGCCTTAAGCCAAAGTTTTCCTATATGGAATGGCTGCCTTGAGTCTCCACCTACCAAAATCGCCTGCTTGGATGGGCACTAAAACCTGGACTGAAATTTTTTTGCTAACTTGTCTGCACTGAGCAGAAATAAGCACAGTACAAAGAGAGCAATCCAACTGAGGAAAGTTCTGAATCTGGGGCTGGAAATAGCAAAGTGACTGTGCATAGTGCAGTGCTCAAGATACAACTGGCAGTGGGAAAATGGGAGATCACTGTGTATAGCTACATGCATGAAGGAAAACCCAGGCCCAGGTTTCTGTTAGAAACAGTCTTCTTTCAAGTAAGTATTAGAAAAAAAGGTCCCACCTTGATTTTAAGCAGTGGAGAATCCACAATAACTCCTAGTAACTTCTTTGAACAATTACACACCGTAGTAAAAATTGATACCTCGGGCTTAAATCAATCATGCACAAAGGTATTTAGAGCTCTCTGATGTTTCCTGGAGTATCTGAGACATCTGTAGTGTTTCATAGGTTTGAAACAATACTAATATGAGACCAGGAGACTACGCTGAAAAATCGTGTTTGGAGCTGAGAATTTGCTCTATCAAATAGTGTTATTGTGCTTTTTTTTCTGCTGTAGTTTCCACAGAAATAAATGAGAGCATTACTTTCGGAGCAACCTACGTATCTATAGCAACCATGTCAGCCACAACCATCATTTCCTATAATTAAACCAAGTTCCTTGAGAAGTTTCAAGGCTTAACTACATGCTGTGAGCAGTGGTATCTTCTTAGGAACACGGATTCTACTGGCTGTATTTGATGTTCCCCAGCTCCTGCCTTTGAATAAATTGTAAAGAACCTCATTGTCTTCATTCATGATGCTATAGGCACTATAATTTAATGCAGTACCAATATGAAGTTATTAACTTAATGAAAAATAATGAATTTCCAGGCTGGTCTTCATTACCTCATCAGCCTCTGATTTTGTTCCTAGCTCTACCCTTTGCCCTTCCACATTGAATTACATTCTGCCCATTTGCTCCCAGTTCCCATGCAGAGATCAAGGCATATCTGTGTCCATGGACTGTCCTCTTCATTATTTATATATGTCTACATACCCTCAATCATCTAAGTCTGTGTAAGGATCTAACCTTACAAATTAAGTCATCAATGATTCTCTGTTTCACCCCAAATCAACAGCAATACTTAATACAAATCAATATTTAACCTGTTTCCATAGGATTTTCCTGCAATGAGACTCAAGGATTTGTTTACAGTGACATTCTGAGATCTCTCTTTAATCAACTAGAACCACTCAATTTGCACCATGTTGATTTTATACTTTTATTTATTTATTTACTTAAATTCACCTCTGATGAATCAAATGCTTTCAGAAATCAGTAACATTGAGGAGTTGCTTATTCTTACTGGAGAGCAACAGCAAATTGATTTGACAAGGCTTGTTTGCTATAAATGCATTAATTTCATGTCCTTTTAAATCACAAACCAAGTGATGCGTCCACTATTTCTTTCTTGAGACAGAGACAAGGTAACAGTCTTGGTATTCCCCACACCATTTGCTCAATCCTTTTAAATAACAAGCAGATACCAGTTTTCTTAGTCCTCTAAAACCTCTCCAATGTCCCACAGTGATATATCAGCAGAAATGGCCCAACATGTTTCTCATTCCAAGAGCGCTGAAACTCTTGACTATAAATTGCCTTGATTGGCTAATTATAAAATATTTGACATATGTGGTTGCCATTTAACCTAGTCCTTAGCTATTAATGGAGCACTAAATGCTCTTTCACCAGCACCTGATAATAATCTTCCCCAAACAAACATGGAAAAGAAATATCAATTTAATACTCTTCCATTTCCTTATGGCGGTGATGGCGGTGTCTATTGCCTACTGTATCTAGCAATCGTTTCGATTATTTTTACCTTACCTGACCAGAAATTTACCTTCAAATACTTCCATTACTCATTCCAGGGCAGAGCAGACATGTTCAGATAAATTAAGACCAGAAGATGTTGGCCTTCACATTATTCTCCAGTAGTCATCAGTATAGGGCAACCAGCCCAGAGCAGCAATCTCCATTTAGAAACATAGAATCGCTTGGGTTGGAAGGGACATAAAAGGTCAACTAGTTCAAACTCCCCATTTCAAATATCCCATTATGCAACAAGAACAAGAAAAGAGAAAATACAAATACACTGTTTTATTTCAACCCAGCTCAGCTTCCAGCTTTATGCAGGAAGTGCTTCTGCAAATGCATTCCTGAACACCTGCAGCGTGTGCTTGATCCTGCTGCAAACAGCTGCCTTCCTTCCGTCTCCTCTCTCTCCTAAAATTCAGGTTTCACTCCCAGTTTGGTAAAATCACTTGTGACACACAGATCTCCTGAAGCCTGACCCTATCCCCTTACCCCCACAAACCCTGTGATTCCCACTTTCAACAGCCTCGCTCCCAAGGTATCTATTTAATCTCACTTTTATCATGAGCACAGCGACCAACACCTTACAGAGGTTACAGACAGAAGTGGAAACAGCAGAACTGCTGCTTTCAGTGGTGGGGTTCACCCACGAGTCTTGAGTAACTATGGCTAAAGTATGACTTACTCCTTGTTTTGTGGCAGAGTCTATGGGCTCCATCACACTCAGCACCATCTAAACACAAAGGAAAAATACCTGCCATTCCAAAATGCTGGCTATCTATCTCAGCAGTTCTCAGTCCGCAGCTTGCACTACTTTTACGAATGTGAACAACAAGAAACAGAACCCAACCGAGCCTGTTGTCAGTAGCCTGAAAATAATGGGATGAGGACATCTCCTCAGGAAATGTTGTAGGGTCTGAAAAATCAAGAAAGTTTTAAAGCCTCTGATCTTATCATTGGGTGACAGTCCAATAGATGACTGGATACAGGGAGGGAAGAATATCAAACACACTTCCCAGAATCAAGGCATAGAGCAGATTAATGTGTGTAATGTAAAAAGCCTGGGAAGGGACAGGCTTTGCTGTAAACAAGGGAGTGGTACAATGCATGGCCTTTAAATTTAATTTGATTAGTTCTCATTCAACTCCTTTCTGATATCACCGAAGAAACAGAGTGGAGCCACAGTCCTGGACCACTGCAAGAGAAAGGATAATTTCCCTTTGTTGTCCCTTATGGGGATGGGGAACTCATTCCCAATTTTGTGGATGACTCTGGAGAAGATACAATCTGCACATGGGAATTATTTTATATGTGGGCTACAGAGTTCCTGCCTCGCCTCTTGCCAGCCTTAGGGAGAAACTGAGACTTATATTGCAAATGCAGCCAAACCAAACCAAACCAAACCAAATCAAACCTGTGGTTCCTGCTTCACTGCAGCAGTTTGGAGCCATTGAAGAGATTCTGGGCTCTCTCCCACTAGAAAAGCCAACAGCACAAATACAGGCTGTTAGGTCCTGATACTCTAACACCCATGGCTAGAGCTCAGCATCCTTGGGAAGCAAAGAGACCCAGGTGGGTGCAGGGAACAGCTCTCCCTGCAAAGCTGGGTGCTCAGGGCTGAAGTGTTTCCACATTTCCGTGTTCAGCTGTACAGACCTGAGCTTCACAGCAACTAAGCCTGTACCTACATGCTCAGAGGAGAGGGCCTTAGAGGCAAAGACAATGCCTTCCCATCAGGGAGAAAAGCACTTCCCACACGAACGACAAGGAGCAGCACATAGGAATCAGAACACAGCACCAGTCAGGGATGACTTTGCTCTCCTGCAGCACTTTTCTTCAGGAAGACCTGCACCACTTTCAAAGGCAGCTTGCTAGAAAGGAGAGCACCTAATCTCAGCTGGAGGGGATGAGCCTCAACCCCAGCTCCCACATGCCCTGGGCTCCTTGACCTGTCAGACCTCACTGCCCTGCTCATAATGCCCTGCTCACAAATGTCCCAGTGACTCAGGAATCAGAGTAATCCCACAGCATTGCTCAAACCCCACTCTGAATCTGTTTGGACAGCAGCCCCAGCCTCTTACCTGGAAAATGAGTTCAGTTTTCCATCTTGGCACCTCACTGGCCACTTCTCTGTGTGTTTCTACATGGCAGGCATTGCACAGACCTCTCTGTTCGGAGAGCACGGTGGCAGAGCTCTGGAGCTCATAACGTTGCTCTCCTCATGCCAAAAAGGAGCAGCAGCAGGTTTGTACACAGAGCCAGCAATGCATTGAGGCAATGCTGTATGCTAGTCGCGGGATAAAGGCATTAAGAAAATTAAACTTCTTTAAGCCATCACACCATCAAAGCTTTCTTCTCTCCACTTAAAGTTAAGCATCGGTTTGCATATCTGTGCCATGGCGGCTGTGTAACAACCTCTCCAGAGCTATTTTTGTTCCACGTTCCCCGGTGTTTGGGAAAGCAAGCTGGAGTTTTCTAAGGACACGCGTTTTTATTAGAGCTAATTCAGCATTCTTTTCTCACCCATTTCCTTTGCTGGGAGGAGAGAAATCAACTCGAGACAGCTCGAAGGCGGCACGCACAGCTCCGAGAACTGCAATCCCAGCAATAGTAGGGCTGCTCCTCTAGAGGGCTCTGCCTTTGCCCAAATCCATCAAACCCCCGAAGCAAAAACCCAAATTTCCAGCGATACGGCAGCACCGCTCCGGCTGCTCTCCTCCTCCCGCCCCGATCGCAGAAGTGAACGGATAAACGCCGTTTTTTTGTAATTTTAGGGAATAACAAGTTAAGTTTAGCTTAGCTCTTCAAACTCAGAGGAAAGTCTAAAACTCCTCTTGTCCTTTAGCTGCCCTTTCTAGCCAGGAATTGGCGATAAACCTCTTGTTTCGGATGCATGCTGTCCGGTCAGACTTAAATCAGCATTTCTAGTAAAACTGCTCTCCAGTTTGCTGCCGAGCTGTTTGAAATAATACAAGTTTATAGGCAAAGCAGGAGAGAAGGTAAAAGACGATGCAAAACATGAATACTCAAACACACACACAGAGGGTGAATGCTTTCTCAAAAAGATACAGAATAAAATTATCAACCATAGGGGGAAAAAGAAGAAAAAGGAAAAGGAAAGGGAAAAGGGAAAAGGGAAAAGGGAAAAGGGAAAAGGGAAAAGGCGAAAGGGAAAAGGGAAAAGGGAAAAGGCGAAAGGGAAAGGGAAAGGGAAAGGGAAAGGGAAAGGGAAAGGGAAAGGGAAAGGGAAAGGGAAAGGGAAAGGGAAAGGGAAAGGGAAAGGAAAGGAAAGGAAAGGAAAGGAAAGGAAAGGAAAGGAAAGGAAAGGAAAGGAAAGGAAAGGAAAGGAAAGGAAAGGAAAGGAAAGGAAAGGAAAGGAAAGGAAAGGAAAGGAAAGGAAAGGAAAGGAAAGGAAAGGAAAGGAAAGGAAAGGAAAGGAAAGGAAAGAGGAAGAGGAAGAGGAAGAGGAAGAGGAAGGAAGGAAGGAAGGAAGGAAGGAAGGAAGGAAGGAAGGAAGGAAGGAAGGAAGGAAGGAAGGAAGGAAGGAAGGAAGGAAGGAAGGAAGGAAGGAAGGAAGGAAGGAAGGAAGGAAGGAAGGAAGGAAGGAAGGAAGGAAGGAAGGAAGGAAGGAGAAGAGAAGAGAAGAGAAGAGAAGAGAAGAGAAGAGAAGAGAAGAGAAGAGAAGAGAAGAGAAGAGAAGAGAAGAGAAGAGAAGAGAAGAGAAGAGAAGAGAAGAGAAGAGAAGAGAAGAGAAGAGAAGAGAAGAGAAGAGAAGAGAAGAGAAGAGAAGAGAAGAGAAGAGAGAAGAAAAGAAAAGAAAAGAAAAGAAAGAAAAGAAAAGAAAAGAAAAGAAAAGAAAAGCCCATTATGATTAAAACAGGAAACTCTAAACTGTATTTCTTTCTCACACTTGTGATTTTCCTTCCCCAAAATTGTCCATTTGTTTTAAAACGAAATGTAATGGTGAAAATGCTCCATTTCTTACATCCCTGCTCAGATGACACAAGGGTCGGATATCGCGATTTGGGAAGCCCAGGACATTTGCCCTGCAACAGCTCCACTGCTGTACATGTGCGATTTTAACAGTTTTCTCCATGAAACCCATGGGAACTTCTCCCCAAAATCTCGATGTGAGGTGGCAGCCCTGGGGAGAGCTCTTCGCATTTGTATATACGCGGGAAGGGGATTTTTACGTCTATTTATCGGCAGAAAACAGAATGATAGAACAATGGCATTTAACACCCGGGCTTTTACATCTTCAAAGTGACGGACAAAAATTCCCTACATTCGTATTCTTCTGTCTGTCCGGGTGGATCCGACGTTTGTCCCGGACACGAGGGATCTGCCGGAGGCGGCGTCTCCCTATGGACGGTGTCGGAGCTGTGGATCCCGAGAGCTTTCCTCTCCCAAAGGACGCGCTTTTCCCCTCGCTTTCCCCGCAAGCAGAAGGCAAAACCCAACTTTTATTAGAAAATCACGCCTTGTGACTGCCGGCCCTTTGGGAGCGAGCACGGCGGTTGTTTGTTTGTTTAATTCGGGGTAATTCCTCATCCAAAGCTCATTAAGAGCAAAGGCAAAATTACACCTGAATAAAGAGCTGAAACGAAACTTCGCTTTCCCGTCGGGGCACCACACGGTGCTCATCTGCACCAAACCTCCCGAAGTTCGGATCGGGGCTGATGGATAGCAGGGAATCACGGCCACGGGGGGAAGCTCCCCGCACCCCCTCGGCCATCCAGCCGGGATCCAACCCCCCCACCCCACACACCCACACCCCGACACACCCCAGGTCCCTCCCCTATGGCCGCTTTTGGGGCCCGGCCTCGCCCCCCCTCCCCGCCTCCCTCCCCGCCCCGCTGGCTGCTCCCCGCCCGGCCGGCCCCGCAAGGCAGCGCCTATAAGGCCGCCGCTTCTCAGCCCCCCTGGGATTTTGGGGGGTCCGACGAAAGGGGAGGTTTGAAGGCCGGGGGGGGGGGGCCCGGGGCGGGCGGGGGGGGTAAGGAGCCGCGAGCCGCCCTGCATGGCCGAGGGATTATGAGCGCCGGTGAGTTGCAGCAGGCTCAGCCCAGACCCTCGGCGCCGGCGGCCGCCCCCGTGCCCCCGCAGCCCCGCAGCGCTCAGGAGGCCCCCGAGATGGCGGTGTACTGCAGCGAGAACTTCAGCGTTTACCCCCAGCCCAGCCTCCACCCGCCCGGCGCCGCCGCCGCCGCCGCCGCGGCCGCCGCCGCCGCCGCCGCTGCCGCCGCTTCGTCGGGGCAACGGGCGGGAGGGTACGCGCTGGGGGACTACGGGGCTCCCGCTAACGCCGGCTACCTGTGGGGCATGAACAGCCCCGCGCCGTACCTGCAGGGCCCGCCCGGCTCCGGGGCCGCCGCGTCGCCCTTCCTGCCGCCCGCCTCGTACGGCTGCTCGCGGGGCGGCCAGCTGGTGGGCTCGCCCTCGGGGCCAGGCTCGCCGTCGGCGGGCGGCGCGGAGCTGAGCTGGCTGAGCCTGGCGAGCCAGGAGGAGCTGCTGAAGTTGGTGCGGCCGCCCTACTCCTACTCGGCGCTCATCGCCATGGCCATCCAGAGTGCCCCCGAGAGGAAGCTCACCCTCAGCCACATCTACCAGTACGTGGCCGAGAACTTCCCCTTCTACAAGCGCAGCAAGGCGGGCTGGCAGAACAGCATCCGCCACAACCTCAGCCTCAACGACTGCTTCCGCAAGGTGCCCCGTGACGAGGACGACCCCGGTGAGGATGGGGGGCGGGCGGCGGCTCGGAGCCCCCGGACGGGGATGTGAGGGGATGCGGGAGTGTGGGCTCTTCCCCGTGCGGTCCCCGGGCTCCCTTGTCCCCTTATATCCATCCCTGTGAGAGGACCGGTCTCCCTTGTGCCCTCGTGACCATCCCTATGGGGGGACAGTGCTCTGTTGTCCACTCGTGGCCGTCCCTACGAGAGGGCTGTGCTCCATCGTGTCCATCCCTATGAGGAGACCATCTCCCTTACCCCGCCATTGCCATCCCTGTGAGAGAACCAGGCTCACCTGTTCCCTCATTCCCTCACGGCCATTGCTGTGTGGGGACTCGGGTCCTTGTACCCCTTCTGACCAACCCTCTGAGGAGCTCCCTTGTCCCGTCAGTGACCATCCACGTGAGGAGACCACGCTCTCCTTGTCCTTCGTAGCCATCCCTTTGATTGCACCCCATGAGCTCAGTGCTGAGGAGCCCATGCTCCTTCGGTCGCTCACAGCCATCCCTGTGAGGAACCCAGGCTCCCTTGTCCACTCATGGCAATCCCCAGGCTCCCTTATCCCCACCACTATGAAGAGATCAGGTGCCCTCAGCCCTTCCAAGCCTGGGCTTTGAGGAGCTCTCCCACCTTTTGTCCCCTTCTGAGGAGATCGAGCTCCTTTTGCCCTCCTTGGGTCTACCACTGCTTCCTGTAGGGGATGGCGGCTGGCCCCAATCCTCAGTCCCCCTGTCTGGGCAGGCCGGGTGGGCTGAGGCCACGAGGGCTGGTTGTGCAAGGCCTGGATCCTTTGGCCGTGATTCACGGCTCCCCTCCCTGCCCAGCTCTTGCCGGCCTGTCCCCGGGGCACAGCTGGTGCCCAGGAGTGGGTGTAGCGTAGGGGTGTGCTGGGACAGTGCTGAGTGGGATGGGAACATTCAGGGCTGGGACTTCTGAGGGGACACAGCAAGGCCATGGCTCCCATTAGCTGTGTGGAGGCAGCTAATGGCACCACAGCCCCCTGGAACAAAGTAGTGGGCATAGGGCAGCTTGAACCCATCTTTCATAGAATTATAGAATCATTAAGGTTGGAAAAGACCTCTCAAGTCGAGTCCAGCTGTCAGCCCATCACCACGGTGCCCACAAAGCGATGTCCCTCAGTGCCATATCTCCATGGATGGTGACTCCACCATCTCTGTTCCAATGCACTACCACTCTTTCAGAGACGACATTTTTCCTAATATCCAACCTAAACCTCCCCTGGTGCAACTGAAGCCATTACCTCTTGACCTTTCTTTCCATCAGCTCTTCTGAGAAGAGCCATGGCAGGGTCTCCACTATTTTTGCCATGCTGCAGATGTGGGTATCCCTGCTTGCCAAGAGGCACCCACAGCCAAGGAAGCCCTGCTTTGTGTTCCCTTCAGGCAGGTCTGAAGTAGAGGTTGAAGCTGTGGTGGGGAGTCCCCGTCTCCATGTGGCCTTAACGTTCACTTGGGCATTGCATGGGAGGGGGTGATGATGTTTTAGGGCCAGGTTTTGGATTCTTGTACTGGACAACAGGCAGAGGAGGAGCAGGTGTGGGTGCTGCGCTGGTTGGGCAAAGCATGGATATTGCTTATCCCTCTGCAGCAGGGCTCTCTGTCACAGAAGCTGACTTTCTCTCTTGCTTCTCCTGTTTTCCACCAGGAAAAGGAAACTACTGGACCTTAGATCCCAACTGTGAGAAGATGTTTGACAACGGGAACTTCCGGCGCAAGCGCAAGCGACGCTCAGAGCCCAACACCCCCGCGACCACGGCTGCGGCCTCCTCGCTCGGGGGCCTGAAGGCCGAGGAAGAGCGACCCATCCCAGCCGCAGGCAAACCCTGCGGAAACAGCCCACCCCCAGAGCTGGACCCATCGCCTTCTGCCAGGGACCATCCCAAAAGCTCCTCTCCCTCCGGTATCATTTCATCCACCCCGAGCTGCCTCAGCACCTTCTTCAGCGGCATGAGCTCGCTGAGCGGCGGGGGCAGCCGGCTGACGGGAGGGCTCAGCACTGACCTGCATCACAGGAACTTCTCTGCTGGACAGCTGAGCAGTGGCACTTTCACCCCTTCCAGCAGCTCATCTCAAGAGGTGCCTTCACCAGAACAGCTGCAGCGAGTGGCGGGACCTTCCCCTGCCTACTACAGCTCCTTCCATCCCAGCAGCGGCAGCCAGGGCGCCCAGTACAACCACTACTACAACTTCACAGTCAACAGCCTCATCTACACCCGGGATGGAACGGAGGTGTAGGATTGACGGGGCAGTGCTGCAAAGGGAATGGGAGGTGCAGGTGTGTGCGTGGCAGCGTGGAGGACAGCGTGCTTTTGCAAACAGCATTTCAATGTGGACGCTTCCCGGGAGTTCATCCAGGAAGACAGATCTTCTCATCTTTCCAAGCAAAAACACCCCACAAACACCAGCGGAAGACAGATGCAAAATCTTTTCCCCGTCCTGGAAAATGTTAGGTGCTTTGGGTCCATTCTGCCAATGAAAGTGAACTGAACATTTTCAGATGTTTTTAATCTTGAATGTAGAATAAGAAGTTGAAAAAACTATAATCATAAAACGCTATGTCAGCAAGAGCCGTGCGTAGATGTTCTGTGAGTCTTAGAAGAGAACAGGAAAAAAAAAATAATGAAGAGATTTCCTATGAAGTGCCTTGTACAATGTATTAAAAACTCTTCTGCCAGCGATTGCCTCTGTCAGCCCTTCCTGCCCTGGTCCTGCAATATGTGATGCACAGGGAGGGGACAGGTTGGGAAAACAGCTGCCCAAAATCTCCTCAAGCTCCCCAGGAGGTTTGCTCTGCCATCCCGTGTATGGCACGCTGTGCAGGTAGGGCCGTGCTTTTGTACAGCCACCTTTTCCTCTGAGCTTAGTACCAAAGATAACTCTAGCCTTGCAGCTTTAGCACGAGAATAAACACTGGGGTATTTTTATACATATTTGTATGTAATGTAACTCTCCTGTACATATGTTTCTATGTGGTTTTATATTTGTAAATTATGCTCCGGAGCTGTACTTATTTATAATGTTTTCAACTTGGTTGAAGTTTATTTTACTCCGTTTCCCCCTTCTTTTTTGGTTCTTTCGTTGGTTTTGATTATTTTTGTTGGTTTTGTTTTTGTTCGTTAGTGCATTAATAAAACTTTTCAGGCTGAACAGCTGTTGGGAATAAAATGTGGTAGATTTCTGCCTGTTTCTTCCTCAGTGTGTTTGAGGCATTCTGGAGCTCTGTGGGAGACAGGTTTTGCTTTCGCAGGGTTCGGGATGAAAGGAGCAAAGCCTTGTGAACAATTTCATCTGCAGGAAGACAAAGAAGGCTGCCCAGAGGAGATGCACATGAGCTGATTTGCTGCCTTTTGTGGTCTCCCCGTGCGAAATGGGCATTCTGGGCTTTTGTGTTTGTTTGTTTTTGACTGTCATCTGAATGACAACTGTCTCTTTTCAGCCTGGTTTAATCGAAATAATAAAAGCTTGCAAAAGGAAAAGAAACAGGGCTGGTTCCAGTGCAGTGCTGGCAAGCGGGGAGCACTAAGGCTGAGCTTGGCTGACCCTCATCCATTTTGCAAATCAGTTTTTCAGATCAGAATGCACCTGCCTAAAAAGAGAAGTCAGACGGGTCACCTGGCAGGCCAGGTTGAGCCCCACTATAAACACACTACTGAGAATCCTTCTCATAAAGGAGAAGCATCCCTTATGCAAAGCCATTAATCCCCAGTTCTTGCTGTTTGCATACACTGTTCGCTGGGTTCCGTGTGCAGCCATGGAACATAAATTTCTTCCAGAGGAATGTAGCATCAACACTGAAGTTAAGCATGAAATCGCATCTATTAACTGTATGTGCATCTGGAATGATGTAAGGCCATCTCCGCCGGCTATTTAGAAAATAAAATCGTTGGCAGTGTGATGCAGTGCCTCTTCACTGGCTACCTGCTCAACATGTATGGCAGTAATGCAAGATGAATCACTGGCCTGATCCAAAATATAATGAAGCCATGACGAAATGTCAGATGACATCCATGTGCTTGGGACTGGGACCAAGTACTTTCCCCTGAAATGGCCAATCAGTTTGTGCAATAGCTGAGACCAGTGGGCGAGCGGCAACTCCTGCCTCATCCCTCTCTTGCTCTCCCCTCCCCAACAGAGATACAATCTTCCTGGCTTTAGGGATAATTCCTCCATGTCTTGATTTTTAACTGTCTTTCAGGTGATGCAGAGGTACTGATAATGGGAGAGAGAGGGTAGATTGCCACTAGCAAAATGCCACGGTGGTCAGCACATCCTACCCAAGTTCCTTCACAAGACAAAGGGAAATGGGGAGATTGAGATTGGATGTAAGGATGTTTTTTACAGTAAGGTTGGTGAGGGACTGGCACAGGTTGCCCAGAGAGGTAGTGGATGCCCCATCCCTGGACACACTCAAAGCCAGGCTGGATGGGACTCTGAGCACCTGATGGAGCTGAAGGAGTTCCTGTTCATTGCAGGGGGTTGGACCAGTTGGCCTCTAACTGTACCTTCCAACTCAAATGATATTCTATGATTCTATGATTCAATCACAGCAGGTGTGGGACAGCTTTATTTGGGTTTGATCTAAAAATGGTGGAGGGATTTCCAACGCTTGGCAAGTTTTAGAACCAGTTCTTAAGTGAAGCCAGGAATTGCTTATTCATGTATCTATTTGCCGGTTTCACCCCTTCTCAGCTCCATCATCCTGTTGTCAAACCTTAGCAAGCAATGGGCCGCTCTAGGATATTTTCATGTGTCCAGCTCATGTTCTTCCAAGCAGAAGATTAATTTCATGTTTTACTTTCTTCCACTTCCGTATGTTCCTGCAGAAATCAGCCGTGTGTTTCTGCAGATAGTACCAATAAACATTTCAGAGAATCATAGAATCATCAAGGTTGGAAGAGACCACTAAAATCACCTAGTCCAACCACCAACCCATCCCCAGCATGCCCATAACCATGTCCCTCAGTGCCACATCTCCACAGATCTTAAATACCCCCAGGGACAGTGACTCCAACACCTCCCTGGGCAGCCAATGCTTGGCCAGAGAAGAATTTTTTCTTAATATCCAATACTTACTCTTGAAGATCCCAAATCTTCAAGATTAAATTTGCATTGCTAGACTCTGACAGTCTGTCCTCAGCAAATATTCCATAATGTTTCATGGCACATTGACTGACTGGTCTCATAGACAGAACCTGGACAAGCAAAGCATGAGAAAGGTTCACCCACCACAGTACACCAGCCCCAATCCGGAGGGGCAGTGATGGGCTGGAGGATGATTTTGGCAGGTCCCCAGCGCAGCAAATCCTTCTCCCTACAGGGAAAGTGACCCCGCAGCTGAGATTAGGTCTCCCGCGGACACATCTCTGCACGGCCGGGGCACTCATGATAAAGGAACCTGCCCAAGGGACACTTGGGAGTAGCATTCAGCAAATAGGCACCTACCATGCAGGAGGGAGCTGAGATAATGAGCTAATGGCAGCCTTTTTAGGTTTCCTTTTGTCATTACAAGAGGTTCTTCTTTTAATGAACAACGCCCAGGCCTTGGGAGAGGGAGGACAAGAGGATTCAGTTTAACGAAAGACATTTAAAAGCAGTAGGACTATTGTCATGGGCTTGGGGGATTTACTGTGATTCCCCATTTGAAGGAGGGAGAAGACAAAGGCAATTAGCCTGCTGGTCCCACTCTGAATCCCCTCTCCTCCGAATGCCAAGGCCATGCGATGGGCAGTTCTCCATGACAATGAGCCTCCTCCCAGGCTGGGCCGGGGCATTGCCTTTTCCCAGAGGGAAATATCCATCCCCCAGCCTTCAGGCTTCCGTCTTCATCACAGCATGGCTGCGGTTGGCAGGGGTCTTTGTGCCCCTCTGGCCCGACCCTGCTCCAGCAGGGACAGCCAGAACAGGGTGCTTAGGCCAACGTGCAGCTGGCTTTTGAATGTCTCCGAGGCGGAGACCCCCTCGACCTCTCTGGGCAACCTGTGCACCCACACAGCAGAGCTGCCTGATGGACAGGGAGTGCTTCCGGGACTTAAGTTTGTGCCAGAAAGATACTGCCTTAACTGGGCAAGCATGGCCATACTTGATGTGAAACCACGGTTACACCTCCAACAGCCCCAGCCAAGGACTGGCTCTTCCAGCTACTCACTGCACACACAACTACTGAAATAGGCAAACCTCACTTGAAAAGAAGTCCAAAGACGTTTCAAGCGCCGCATTGGATCAGTAACACAGATGCTTGCTGGCTCCTACGTGTGGCACTTCTCCAGCATGGGGTCGTTTAACTTCGCTCAGCTCTGGCCCTATTGATGTGCCAGCAAAGGTTCAGGCAGGCACCCATTACAGGTCTGCACTTGAGTTGCTCCACGTTACAAAGGCTTTGCCAGTACAGCTGGATCGGCCCAGTCCCCTAGAGGAGACCCAGCTCCTATCAACAAAGGAAACTCTTGTGCCAGAGAAGCTAAACCCCCCACCCCCAGCAAAACTCAGTTTATTGCAGGGTGGTGGGAGGGGATTCGAGAGGCAGAACACAGCCATCCACTGGGTTTCATCACCCGCCAACTCTTTCAGAAAGAGGGTTTCAATTACTGCTACTGGCCATGGATTGCGGTTTGAATCTCCTCTGAAGAAGGAGGCTTTTGATTTGGGCTGCCACTTACCAAGCCCACAAAAACTGTTCACATTGTGCCCATACAGAAGGATTGATTGCCTTCATAACACTGGTGGAGGGCAACATTTCTCTGCAATCACTAGGACGTTCAAAAGACGTAGTAGTGTTCAAGGAAATCACTCTTGGGATGTCTTTCCCTTGCTCTATTTCTAACAACAGAAAACCTTTATCAGACTTCTCTAGCTAATGCCCCACCAGTCCTACAGGCTTCACCTGACTTTGAATGTCATGCATCTAAATCCTCTCCTGCTCATTGGTGGGAAGCAGTCCTGTTGGTCTCATTCTGATAGCACACGAAAGAAGAGGGGCAAAGCTTCATTTTGTGGCTTGACCCATGAGGAGCAAGACGAGAATCAGGCCTGGCTGATGGTAAAAGTGGTGGGTGATGCGTCACCTAGAAAGAGCTGCTCCATATGGAGACTGCAGTTGTTGGGAAAATGTTGACAAAAGAGAGTCCAATTTCACCATCCTCTTAGAAAATCTTCCAAAACGGAACTTTATTCTCAATTATTTTTCCTCTGATTTTTGAAGGAAGAAATATATGGATTTACCTTCTATTTTTCCTTCTTTTTGGCAGAAATCTCCATCAAGCTGAACTCCCACTCCCCAAATGTTTTCTATTAAAAAGGAGCCTGATGGAATGTTTTTGTCCAAATTACCAAGCACAAGATTCACCTGGGTAAGGTGACGAGAATTGGCCCCTCAAGGAATAACTGAAGTGTAATGTGAAACATCAAAGGTGTTGTGTTTTTTTTTTTTTTTGCCTTATACCTGAGCTATCTCTGAATCATATCAAATAATCTTCTCATTTCATAACACCATACAATGCAGGCTAAAAGTGTATGTGATCTGCTTTGTGTACTGCTGAATGGATGATTAAACTGTCTCACCCGAGGGATATTCATCCGGGGCCTGCCCCAAACACAGTGAAGTCAGGGGAAAGACTCCCACTGACTTCAGAGGGCTTTGGAGCAGACCCATAATCAGCTCGGCTCTAATATACTTCAGGTGGTGTCTATGAGACTGCCCCAGGACACGTAAAAGGAGCTAAAGATTACACATTTGAAAATTAAATATCGTGGGCTTGATCCTGGCAATTGCCTGCCATAGGAGAGCAGAAGCCATCTCCCCCGTGCTCCTGGGATCATTTTCCTTCCCTTCACTGCATTGTGTCTGGGATTTACTGACAAAGCAAAGCTTTCACCGTGCAGCCAGGCCTTGCTTACAATAAACAGAGACAAATCAGGTCAGGATCAATGGTTAAGCTACCCTGGGACCCTTTGGGTGGTGCTCATTTTATATCTAATTAAATAGCAGGGCTGAACTGTGCTGTTTTCCTCTTAGACTGGTTCTAAGGAAGGCACAACTCTCTCATCTCAACTCCAGCTTTGGTGTGAGCAGAACCAGCGATCCCAAAAGCACAGGGTTGGTGCTCAGCTCCAAGTCTAAGCTGTTATGTGGCAGAACCAAGCCTAGCCCTCCTTAAGCAATGTGAATGATACAAAAATTTTGTCAAATTATATTGGGGGGGACAAATTTCATACTTTACATTCACTAAGTGGTCCTCCATTGTAGTAAGTGGACATTTGGGTACCTACCAAGTAACAAGTTCGAGACTAGAGGAGGTGAAGGTCTCTTCTGGTAGTGGGAATGAGCTGGGACCTCCTTGCTTCAGGAGGATGGAAGCTTAACTGGACAGGATCATAGAAAGGAAACCCAACAGGGACTGGGGAGACAGTGCTTCAACTACAGAGTATATAAATGTAGGAGTGTGTTTTCATGAGGTACCACTGTGTGATAGAATCTTTCCTAGGCAACCACTTTTTGGCACTGTTTGAGATGGACAGTGAGATTGACAGCCTGATCCAACAGAGCCATTTTACATTCATGTGTTTGCAGCAGTGCAGCTGAAAGTATCGTTTCAAGTCTCCATTTCGTAGAAGCCAGTGCAGACCTCTGTCCAGAGCTCAAATCCAGATTTGAATGAGCACTGAAGAAACTCAAATTGCTTCAGCAGATCTCTCCCTAAAAAATAAAAAACCCAAACATGGCTACTTTAATACAGACGATGTGCTTTCTTCAGGTGCACGTTTCTGTCCATACCCCAGGGAATGTGTTTATTATATTTGAACAAGGGATTGTATTTATTTTCAGTGTTGCTTGTAATGAACATGTGAGCAGCAGTAAGCCCAGAGCAGTGTACATGTGATAGATATTAAAGTCATTTATCATATCTCTGAATGCTGCTTCATTCCAGACAGCTACTCCTTGTCACTGTGTGAAACTTCATTCCCTTCCTAGAAAAGTGATGATCTGAGGTATGACCAAGGAAGTGTTACTGGCCCTGCTTTACCACCAGGGGTCAAGGAGCACTATGGAGAAGCAATGTGCTGAAGGTTACACAGTGCCACAACAGAGATAGGTATCAAACCCTCATTTCCCAGAGCCTGCATCACAAAACTGTTCTCCCCTGATGTCTGGCACACCTCTGAAGCCATCTTCCTTGGTGTTGTTATGGGAAAGCACAGTGGACCCCATCATTTCTTGTCTAAATCTCCACAGAGGAGCATGGGTATTGCTGCTGGAACACTGCTCCTGCCAAGAACATCCAGTGGCAGTTAATCTTCTCTCCAAACCCCACAGTTGAGCTCAGCAGGGACTGGTTCTCTCTCAGGGGATTTCCATACTGTCTAAGTCTTGCTTTAAATCAGAAAACAACTGAAATGTGCTGAACCTGCCAGGAATAACACCAGTAGCTCATTGCTGGAGTGACCAGTAATATGTGATCTGTTCTCACTCATTTCAGTCTGCTCAAGTATTTCAGCAGGAATCATTGAATCTTTTGAGTTGGAAGGGAGACTTAAAGGCCATCTGGTCCAACTGCCCTGCAATGAACAGTGACACCTACAGCTCCATCAGGTGCTCAGAGCCCCATCCAGCCTGAGCTTGAGTGTCTCCAGGGATGGTACATCCAAACTGCTCTGGTGAACCTGTTCCAGTGCTACACCCTTGGTGCAATGATGTTTGTATCTGTGCGTGACACCAACCTGATCCCACCCTGTTTGAGCTCTCTCCAAGCAGTACTCTTACTCCTCACAAACATATGCCATTTGCACTCATGTCCTTCCATGTAGCTGCTGCCATGCTTGGAGCACACCTGCTCTCAGACCTATTTCCTCTAGTTTTTAGTGGATGGATGGAGCCCCATGCTGTTGGCAATCCGTTTCCACAAAGAGAAAATGATGCTCGGTACTGCAGAGGGGAAAGATGCTGGAAGCAGGGGAATGCTGACTGCTGCCTCCAAGCCACCGTGAAAGGATCTTAATCTTTTTCATACAGCACTTTGCAGCAGCAGACTTGCCCCAGAGACTCCTATGACTACACAGAGTCTATTTGCTTTTCTTGTTCCAGGAGTTGGACACCTTGCTCACCTTCAGAAGACACCTGCAAATTGCATCCTGCCCTCTCTGCCCACTGCACACCTGGCTGCCAGCTTCCCACAAAAAACTCCACTTTCTCCTAAGGGTGGGATTGGTTTCACCAGCTTCAGGTGTTCCCATTGCAGGCATCTCTGTATGAACCAGTCACCCTTGTCCCCGTTTTGAACAGATGCAGTGAGATCAGTGCAATGCACCTGGTTTGTTCTTTGAGGTCTACTTCAGGAATGGATGAACTGCTCCCCAGATCTCAACAAGAGTTCTCCTGTGCAGTGAGTCTTTGCAGTTGTGTTTCACTGGAAGGAATGGGAATTTATCTTCTAACCAATGTAGGCTTTCCACCAGCATTGCTGTCTGTATGTAGTCCATCAACCGCAGTCTTAGATGTAAAGGGAAAATCTCCCTTCTCCTGTTCCAGTGGATGCAGAAAGTCCACTACATTTTCCATTCTCCTCCTCAACATTTTCAGCCCCAAAACTATTATTTCAGGCCATGTTTCCAACACCTGACTACTCAAGAAAAATCAGGATTGGGCACACCAGTGATGATGTGTCACACCAAGTCGCATTCAGACTTAAATCTCTTCCAGGTTTATAAAGATTTTCCAAAGTTTGGCTACATCTCTAATTGTCCCACCACCAGTATTAAAATGTACTGTGTGTTTATCTCAACTTCTTTTCTCTTTCCATAATCTTCTCAAGTTTTCCTGCTCCCAGGCAGCAAATCCAAATAGATCCATGGATGTTAGTGCAGTCAATTTTGCTTTTCCAGCTCAAGATACTAACACAGTGCTAGAAAAGTATTTTTTCCCTTCCCTTTCCCTCTTCTCCTTCCTCCACAGTGCTTTCAGCCACAGCACGAGTATTCATGCTCTGCTCCTCTGCACGTTCCCCTTTCTTGTGTAGGCTGAAACTGCTGGAGGTAGAGGTGTGGCAGTGATGTTTGATCTTATTTCACATTAAAACTCTTTCACTGAGGGGGGCTGGTCCCCCACCCCACGCACACCTTGAAGAGCATCCCACTCCTTCAGTGCTCCTGCGGCAACGAGCGGGCAGGGTAAGGTAATACCCATTGTAATCAGGGCAGGCAGGATCGAGCCTCAAGCAAGCTGCCATCCCTTCAGGCTGCAAAATCTGTAGTCTCCTCCAAAATAAAGGTGAATGTGATGACATCACATTCAGACCATTCAAGCAGTTCATGTCTCAAAGCACATTCTGGCTCTGCAGAGGTAAAACCTCACCAGGGCATGAATTTCTCTTTGCCTCCCTTAGAGGAGTATCTCAGCACTGCTCATGTTGTCTCTACTTTGTTCTGATGAGGGCAGAATTAGGCATTGACAGCATCCTTGTTTGTATCCTTTTGAATTCCCAAATGCAAATGAATGGGAATTATGCAGTATAATGATTATATAGACTGCTCCCTGTGGAGGGATAGACTGGAGAAGGTACTGATGGAGATAGATTGGGTATGAGAGCTAGCAAGGAGGCACCAGAATTGCCTCCCTGTGTCCCTGGTGATCTCACTGTGATTTAAGTAAGCCTCTTCCTTCCGTCAGTGTAGAGCTTTTGCATTACAAATGCTGAGTTTGTAATGGAAGCAGCTCTTCAGACTTGATTTCTGATGCTCATTCCAGTGTTTGGGAAGCACCTGAATAATTTAGCCCCTGTAGATCTCAGCTAGATTCTATGACCACCTAGTGGCCCTCCAGAGAACTCCAAGGTTTCAAGTTGACTTGGTGTGAACACATTCCCTAGAAGAGATCTTCTTGAAAAGGTACATTTCTCAGCAGCCCTTTAAAGCACTGCTGGTATCTGAAGGAGCTTGCTGTAGCTACCCAACAATGCTGTGCTTGCAGGTCCCAGTTAGTTGAACCTGGGGCCTGACATAGATGCCTGCCAACCTAGCAAGATTGCAGATGAAAAACAACCGAAGGAAGGACTCAGTACCCTGACATCCCAGAGGTAGGATGGATTAGGAAGTTTGCCTTGCTGGGATGAGAGCCAAATCCATCTCTGGTGCTATCTGTTTCTTTACGAGAAGGAGGATTTCCAGTTCTCCTTCCTGTCCTAAATTGTATTTTAATTTGACATTTAATTGTGTGTATAGAAACATCAAATAATCTTTTCTAGAACTCCTAAGCTCTGGACAAGAATGATAATAAATATAAATAAAGCGAGTGCTTAGCTTGTGTTGGACAACTTTTTCATAGGCACCACTGGTGCTGGACATCTCCAAACTGCATTTACAGTAGTTGATAGTAGAGGCTCCTGGTTTGGTTTATCTTCCTTTGAAATGGCTGTCTTTCTGCAGCCACAAGAGGAGATGGCTCATTAAAGGAGCCACTGGTGCCTCAAGACCCTATCTAATGTAACTGAGATTCATCTTTGGCATTTCTTTCTGGTTGGTCACCTCAAGGGTGACTTTGTCCTATACATATTAAGTGTAATCCTAACTGTGTTGTATCCTGGTTATCTTTGGCTTCAAGGTCACGGCAAGTTGGTGGTGTGGTGCCCTCATCATCCCGAATGGCTTGTGGCTGGATAATGTCTGGCCACTCTCAATTTACAGGGATTTGTGATATGACCTGGACTTAACCTGAACATGCGCCATGGTGGCTGAGCACCCACATATTCCCCTGCTCCCATGTCCCACCACTGTAAACATGGATAATCCCCAGCTCATGCTCACTTGGTCCTTCTGAAAGCACCTTATGGGCTCGAATTTAAGCTCTGCTTTATGACCAAGGGAGCACAATCCTTGCAAAGCCCCAGTAATCATAATACGTGGAGGCAGAATTGATACATGAGGGCTTTTTCTATCACTCAATTAAATGGTTAGTTTATGCAACATGCCGTCTTTTTGAATCAAAGCTGGGTCACTGTTAGGCTGAGGTAACATTAATTATTTTTCCGCTTGTCGGATCCCATGAAAAGGATGTGAAAATGGCCTGTTTATGAAAGAGTGCGGGCAAAGGCTGTGAGCTGATTATGTCAAACATATTCAAAGCTTCCTCTGCAAAAGGGATTGTGATCAACAAAGCATAGCCCACACCTGCACCCATTTCACAATGAAAGCTGTGAGGGCCATGGAGCTACTGGGGAAGAAGAGAGGGTGCATTAACCCTTTTAGGAAACAGATCTTTCCACAGTAAGATCTGTGCACACACAAGTTGCTTTTCTTTTTCCCCTCACGTTGGTCCCAAGAACATTACTCCAAGTGGAAAGCCTTTTTTTTTTTTCCCTTTCTGCTTTTTTTCCAAGCATAGACTTTAAGTTGGACGAAAACATTGGAGTGCCCCATTTCTTCCTGCCCTTTGCTGATCTGCAAGGGAAGTTGCAGAAAGGAGCTATGTGTGTTAGAAGGAGAGCAGTGCAAGCTCAAACCTCAGCCCTGAAAGGAGTTTTGTTCAGGCTGATCCTGGCACCCTAAAGGCAAGTGCCTACTCACATGGAGCATGCTGCTGGAGCCAGGCCATCTCCTTTATAACAAATGTAGCTGCTTGGAAAGCAGGAAGGAGAGATGTGCTCTTAGAGAAAGCTGAACTGGATCCTAACTTGTCCCATTTTCTTCCAAACCTGTTGGGTTTACAACAGCTGGGTAAGATGGTCTGAGTTCAGAATTGAGCCTGGTTTGATGGAGGGGTTGGACTGGAGGTTCACTCTAGTCCCTCCTGAGCAGGTGATGCTAGTGTTTGCTGTTCCTGCAGACAAGAGGTGGAGGTCTCTGACATAAATGACAACAGTAAGGGAAATGGAGTTATTTCACTGTAATGTCCCTTACAGTCTGTGCTGAACTCCAGCCAGCCCACGGTGCAAGCTCAAAAGGCCAAGCAGCAGCACTCACCTCATGTTATCCTGCAACATCCCAAGAAATGCACCTGAATTCCAACTTCTACCTCCAAATCCTTCCCATAGGTTCTATTACAAGAAAATCCTGCCTATGTTCATTCAAAGTCACAATCTAACCCTTTTACAGGGCTTGTTATTTAAATACTGGAAGAAAAGGGACCAAAAAAAATCTGTATTACACTATATAACCAGGAACAGCTGTGGCAGGTGCCTGGAATGAACCCCGATCCACACCAGAGCAAGTAGGCAATTCCCTGGCTTTGTAAGAGCCTGGAAACTGGTGCTGACATGATTGGTTCCACACAGTTCAAACTTAGCCATTTTGCCTTGTGAGCCTAATAGTCTGAGATTAGGGAGTTTTCCCGTTAACACAGAACGAAAGCGTAGATCCCCCAGTGCTGTGGAGATACTTTCCCAATCTAAAGAGAAAGCAAGGGCTTGTTTTTCGGCTGCTTTTTCAGCTAGGGCAGATGGAAGTCTGTAAAAAGGTTTTCCTTTACTTGTTGTACTGAACATCAGCAAAAGTTGTTCTTGTAAGTACTAAAACACCCTCAGAGTGATTTTCCCATATCTGTATTTAAATAGTGTTGGAATATTTCTCTGAGAAGGGACAAAATGTTATTACTGATTACAATAAACCTCTAAAAACCTGGCATTTTAGAATCTCCAGGTTGATCTTCAGAGTCTTTAAAACCAAAATGCTATAAAAAGCATTGGGTAAGTGCTTTGGCTGGGCTGTAGCCTTTAGTCAGGTTGTAATCTCATCTTTGGGCTGAGTTAATTGGAAATGGATAAGAAATAGGGTATGTTACAAAGCAGTGTCAGCTACTTTAGGTAAGTCAGTGGGTAGGTCATTTTTCATTATCAAATGTTCTAAAAAGTACTTCAACCTTGTTTGGAAATAAACAATCCAACAAAGCCTCCACGCACTTAATCTGTTAATCCTTGTAATTAGCATTGTGCAGGAAGAGGTAAGTTTGGTAAACAAAAACTGTAAACTAAGGAAGTATTCTTGAAGAATATGAACAGCAATCATTGCAATAACTGTATTCTTTCAAAAATCATTCTTTGTCCTGCTGGCAATTTAAATCTCTTCCCTCAGAAGTTTAAAATATTTGAAAGGATTAGACAGTGAGAGCACCTGAGTTTGGTGAACATGGAGAACTCTCTCAATAGCATGTTGTAAATACAATAAATGATGGAGAATAGTCACTATTTGATTATAATTATGTATAAATACCATAGATAGCGCTGCAGTACTTTCAAGGGTCATTACAGAAATCAGACTGACTTCCTGCACAAAAGTTGGTTTGGTTGTAAGAGGACCTCTTCAGGAAAACAGAATCTCCTGCTTGCAGGAAATTCTCTAGTCAACTGCCTATTTCTAAAACTGAAAGAAGGTTAAAAGTATGACACTACTGTCATATTTTCCTTGAAATAACACCCTGGAAAATGTTCATAACTTGAAAGTATCCAGATGTGGACTTACTCTCAATATTATGTTCCAAAATCTCAATGTTTTAATATTCTAAATAGTATTTCATGAATATATATATATTCTACCATAGAGCAAAATCAAAATGGCAGGTTCTAATGTCAACATTGCTATCCCCTGATACACCCAGTGGCTTCAATTTTTCTGAAGAATATTCCTGCAGCATGCTTAGAGACAACATGGGTGAGGTTCTTCTGGTCAGAGGTAGGTGTGTGCCTCAGCAGCTCTTTGCAGAAGAGGAACAGGATTTCTCAGAGCCAAACTCCACTGCTCTTTGATTCAGCATCTACATCTGGCTGATGAAACACGCCCTGCTTATCTTTGATGATCTGCAGATGTATAAAGGTGGAGTGTACATCTCAGAAGTAAGCATCTACCATACAGACATTTGCAACATGAGCCCTGACTGTCCATGTACAAGTGATTTGGCTGTTCCTCCATTTCCTTGGAAAACCGCTGAAACACCACAGAATCACAGAATCACAGAATAACCCGGGTTGGAAGGGACCTCAAGGATCATGTAGTTCCAACCCCCCTGCCTAGCAGGGCCACCAAACATACACATTCAGATCAGGTTGCCCAGGACCCCGT
The DNA here is from genome assembly GCF_026119805.1 of Tympanuchus pallidicinctus. NCBI lineage: Eukaryota > Metazoa > Chordata > Aves > Galliformes > Phasianidae > Tympanuchus > Tympanuchus pallidicinctus. The sequence goes on from NW_026294721.1 coordinate 4,750,446, forward strand.
CCAACCTGGCCTTGAACACGTCCAAGGACGGGGCATCCACAACCTCCCTGGGCAGCCCGTTCCAGGGCCTAACTACTCTCCTTGTAAAGAAAGCCAGTATGCAGGCCTGGGCCTGGAAAAGGAAAGCTTTTCCGATGTCATTCATCACATTTCTCCCCTTTGACACCTGGGACATCAGCACTGTGAGCTGCCTTTCCTCAAGCTTTTATTTCCTTTCAGCATGGAATTGAAGTGATTCCTCATATACTCTAATGGGAAACATATATGAACTCTGGAATGGATAGATCTCAGCCTAGAGTAGAGAGACAAACCAGATAAATGCTATAGGGGGCAACAATAGCATGCATTTTAGTGGTCTTGACTTGCATACCCTGCATTATTTACCCCTATCTGCGTAGGACATCCTTGAGGAACACCAAAAACTCACACTTAGTTCTGAAAGCCCAGTTATGCTACCCACATTACGTCCAGAAACCATGTCCTCAGTGTAGGGATGGACCACTCTGACATCCCAGGAAAAAACTGTGGAGCAGGAATGGAGACTCACAACATCTACAGGTTGCTCAGTGGCCAAAATAATATGAACATATCTGAGGAAATGAAAAGGAAGGGAAGACATCCCCACTGTCCTCCCACATTTTTTTAATGCACTGTGTTTGTTGGTTTTGTTGTTGTTGTTGTTTGTTTTGAGTCAAATTCCCAAAAGGTAGGAATTGGAGTTGAAAAGTAAGTCCATGCTTCTCTTTGGATTTCAGCCTGGAAGTGTACCTTCTCCACCTTATTTGTATTTCTTCTTTTTTTCACAACTTTCTGCAGCCTCTTGAATGGCAGAGGTAACTACCATTCAAAAAAAATGTCAGCAGGTCATTTAATAACTTTCCCTCTCTTCTGAGTGTTTGGCTCTTAATTATACATAGAAAGAAACACAAGAGATTATAACAAGAGGAATAGCAAGCAGCCAAAACCAAACTAATTTATTTATAGCATGTGACATATGGCAACATAAGACAAGATCTCTGGCTTATGGGCATTTTGGCAAGATGCAGACTGGATCCTATGGCAACACCTTGTTTGTACACTTTCCATTTCTGCTGCTCAGTCCTGTTTTTTTCTTTTATGTCTCATCTGTAGACCTTCAAAGAGGAGACCTTAACCTTCCTTGGCCAGTTTTGACTTAGATATTACTTAGGCATATGCCAAAGGGTAAGAACCATCCTGCTTCAAGGAGATACAACATCTTAGAAAGCACTTTTGCCCGAAGTGTAAATGGAGACAGTGGTGTTTACCTCTTTTATCTACCTCAAAGTGTAGTATGAGGGACAGATACTGTTTTAAAGTGCCATCTAATTGTTGAGTGTTTTTCTCATCATTAGGAAAAGAACACAAGAGCAGCCAATCTGGCTTAGATCACCCCTCAACTTCCAACATGGCCAAGACATTTGCCTTTACCTGTGTGTAGCCTTCACTTGTTTCCCATTGAGCCAAAATAACAGTAAAAGATTACCTATTCCTTTATCTGCCTTTCCCTTCCCTTCTTCATCTTCACGTCCCTGGAAACAAGTTGTCACGTGAGACAGAGAACACAGAAGATATTTTATATAATTGGGAAGAACAATTCATAGTGAAAGGCAGTAGTTCAGACCTCGCTTCTTACAAACAGTGAAGGGGTGGAAATTTCCATGGGTTTTGTGCTTCTGAGTCCCATCAGTCTTGTTGAAAACCCTCTACCTTTGATTCCAGGGTCTCCACACAACTGACTTTTTATGCATCAATCTCCCTTTGATGACTACTGCCAGGTAATTTTTCTTATCTGACTTAGGAAAGATCTAAAAGGATCAGTTAGCTAGCTCCAGGGTAGGTTCTTTGAAAAGCAATGATTTAGCAGGGCTTTCTTTTTGGGGTTCTCCAAACTTTCTGGTTTATCGAGCTCTCCAAGACGCTGCCCTCAGCAATGCCTGGGCCTGGTAGAGGTGCCCGTCCTGACCTGTGGCTGCAACTCCTTGCTAAGATGGGCCACGGATCTGTTTTAGTCTTTAAGTTTCATGGTTGACTGGGATGGAGGAAAGCAAGCTGTCATCAGAGATGGGTGACCATGAACCAGGATCCCATGTTTACCGTGTGACTGGGACCTTCACAGGAAAAGCAGAGGAATATGAGCAATAGGACAAGAAGGAATGGCCTCAAGTATTGCCAGGGAAGGTTCAAGTTGGAGGTTAGGAAGAATTTTTTCTCTGAAACAGTGGTGCTTGGAGCAGGCTGCCCAGGGATGTGGTAGAGTCACTGTCCCTGAAAGTCTTTAAGGAAAGAGTAAATGTAGTACTTAGGGACAAGGTTTAGTGAGTAGTTGTTTGTCATTGATGGATGGTTGGACTACATAATCTTAGAGGTCTTTTCCAACCTTAATGATTCTATGATTCTTAGGCCTCCGTTAATGGCAGGCACCTGAATCTCCTGTGTGGGAAATGCCACTGCATGGTGCACACTGGCCAATGACTGGTCTAGCTGGAGAAGCTGTGATGTGAAGCCAGTGTTTTGTGGCACTGTCACAGAATGGCTCATGAAGGGTTTGCATGCTTGAGCAGACCTGAGCAATTCACAGTCAGAGCTATCAAAGCAATGACCCAGTGACTTTAACATGCTGTCTAAAATCATATTCAGAAACTTTATCCAAAAATTTTAATGCTTCATTGTATCGTTACAAACAGGCCCATGGTGATGTTATACATTTGCACATTGCCTTCCACACCAGAGACTCCCAGTGAGAAGGTCTTGAGTGAATTCATGGAATAAATGGCATTATGTAAGGTGTATGGACAGGTACACAGCGATTAGATGAAACAAAATCCCAGTCTCCTTCTGAAGCTGGATATGTTCTAATGAGGAGGGATGTGATTTCATCAAGTTTGGACACAGAAGTTTGAATTCACACAATTTATTGTCAGTGTCAGATTGTTAGATCTATTTTCCCTGTAGCCTCACTGAGGGGAAAACAAAGGCACCCTGCCTACCACAGAAAGATTTTGCACTTTCCTAGGGCTCCTGCTCTACTTCCACTACCTCAGAGGAAACCAAAGAAATCAGTTCACAGCAGAGTCCCAGTCTACAGATGGCTGAAGTTGAAAACAGAAATCCTCGTATGCCCATACACAGAGAGCACTACTGATATACAACTTCACGTGTTCATAGAGACTTCTAGGCAAAGTATTCATGATCTTCATGAGCTATTTTTTCCCCCATCAGCCAAGAGGTAAATATATTAACAACTTTGAAAACGCATCAGTGCCCCAGTTCAGCTCAAGCACCAATTCACCTTGAGGTCAATTTCTATTGGGAGTGCTGAAAGTACCTAAATTCCTGTTCTTGGCTTGCTCAAGGTGACATAAGAAGCCTATGGCAGGCAGAATAGAAGAAAGATATACAAAAATATCCTTCCTCTCAGCTCCTGTAAAGTCTGCTAGTGGATTTGGAGAAGTTCACATAAGAGGTGGGAGGATCCATGAAGGGGAACATGAAGGGCAATGAAGCTGGTGAAGGGTCTGGAGCAGAAGTCTTATGAGGGGCAGCTGAGGGAACTGGGATTGTTCAGTCTGGAGAAGAGGAGGCTCAAGGGAGACCTTATCACTTTCTACAACTCCCAGACAGGAGATTGTAGTGAAGTAGAGTTGGTCTCTTCTCCCAGATAAAAGAGATAGAATGAGAGGTAATGGCCTCAAGTTGCACAAGAGGAGGTTCAGGTTGGATATTAGGAAACATTTCTTTTCCAAAATAGTGGTAATGCATTGGAACAGGCTACCAAGGGAAGTGATGAAGGTGTTCAAGGAACGTGGTTAGTGGGGATGGGACAATGACTGGACTAGATGATCTTAGAGGTCTTTTCCATACTTAATGATTCTATGATTCTATGAATGCAGTTCCTCACATCCTGTGACCTGGTTTCATTACTGTGAGGAGAAGGACTAGGGTTTTTAAAGTCTTCCAGTGTTAGCTGGTATGGCAGAGCTGGCTGGCTCCATGTACCATGGCACATAGGACATTACTGATGACACCAGTAAACAGAAAAAGGAAGTTTCATGAAACGTATGGACTTTAGAGCATGAGCTGAAAAAGAAAATGGGAATCAGATGAGTAATCAGAACTCCTCAGTGGAAGACTTACCCTGAGAACCACATACTGAAGTCTCGAGACTTGTAGCAAGTCCATAGTTGTAATCTAAATAATACAATTTAATGATGTAATAGTAAATTGTTATGACCAGCCTGGGTCACTGGAAACAGTCAAGGATGTCAGTGGGGTTAGGAGTGAGGGAATAGCATCTCTACTCCAGAATACATCACTGTGGTGGGTCTGTGTGAATGGAAAATACAGCTTTTTTTTGTCCTTATGCTGCTCCCAGACCCCATTCCCTCTGCTCCATCGATCTTCCCAAAGGACTCCTGGCTAGTGGTGACTTTTTGCTTCCACACTGCTCTTCATGGCACACAGCTCTGATGGGCTGAAAATCAATTGCCTGCAGAAAATCCTAATGGTGTTCTCTTAGCAGTCTCATACACTGGATATCTGCCTACAACCTTACCGAATAAGCTTAATTGTGCCAAAGGAGTCAACATCCAAACCAGATTAATGGACAAGATTATTACAAGAAGACAGAGAGGAACTTCCTTTACTATGAGAGTGGTGAGGTGCTGGAACAGCTGCCCAGAGAGGTTGTGGATGCCCTGTCCCGGGAGGTGTTCAAGGCCAGGTTGGATGGGGCCCTGGGCAGACTGGTCTGGTATTAAATGGGGAAGCTGGGGGCCCTGCATATGGCAGGGAAATTGGAGATTCATGATCCTTGAGGTCCCTTCTAACCCTGGCCATTCTGTGATTCTGTGATTTCTTGCCGCAAGATGGCTGGTTAGCTTTTTGTGGCACCAGTGGGTCCAGAAAAGAGAAAGGAAACTGGGAAGAGAGGGACCATGGGAACAGCACGGGGCAAGGCTCAAAGCAACAGGGTTGCCCTACTGCTGGCTGGGATGCCTGCCATTCATCCAGATGAGAGCTGGTGATACGGCAAAGCTCTTTCTCTCTTTTGTGTTATTCAGACAGATACTGTGTGTCTTTGGTTGCCATATACAATTAATTTCAGATCTGATGCCAGAGGATATTCGATACAAGATCTGAACAACCATATGTGTAAATTCATAATGCTGTCTGTGCCAGAACATGTTGCATGACTTTGAATCTTACTGCTGGTTAGTGCCATCAGATATAGCTTAACAAAATCAAATGTAACACGCCCAGCTAAAGAAAAGATGTGACATTTTTGCTGTAAAGCTCAAAGAAAACTAGCCAAGAGGGAACAAAACACAATTTGGCAAAGTCTCAATCAGCTCAACGGAAACTCAGCATTTGTTGTACATAAATACTCTCATTACCCAGTCCAATGCAGAGTGCATGGACAGACTTCCATGAGTGGAAAGGGAAAGGAAACTTTGGCAGAAAGGCACTTGAGATAACATTACTCCTGATCTTGTCTGAGATCCACCCGCTGGTTGGAGGCTGGGAACAGCTCTCCTGGGTTCATCAGTCTGTTTAAAGAGGCTCCTGCCTGCAGCTCTGCAGCTCTTCTTCCCAGGTGGTAGCACTGTAATTCTCACTCAGTAAAATTTTCCCTTCATGGAATACAGGGCAACTTGCAGATACTGTGTTTGCATGGAGGGCTGCCTGCTGTCACGCAGGAGAACCCATGTGTTTCCCCATGCATACTTACCTCATATATCTGAGCTGGACTCTGCATCTGTGGTGATGAGCAAATTCTCTTCCAGTTGCAGACACTGGAACCCTAACATGTTTCAATACATGCACAAACATCCCTGTCTTCTCATAGTGATTTCTGTTTTCCCTGTGTACGTTTGGCTGTTGGTGGAAGAGAAAGTTTCTGCAGATTAAATACTGAAATTTACTCATGCAGAAATTAGGGTATTCAAAACGCCCTACAGTTTCCAGATCACTTCAATTTCCTTCCTCTGCTTTTCCCAGCATGCTTTCACTTGTTTGCCCATCCCATAATGGGATATAGCATACCCCCTGCAAAAACCCAGTGGTGTGTGATGGAGCAGGTTCCTTCAAGGGAATTCTTGATCTGACAGCAAGATGTAGAAGGGTCATGTATTAAAAGGTTATTACCTTTACATGGTTTCTTGTACTTGTTAAGTATGAACAAAATGTGCTAAATGCCCTTAATATATTTTCCTGTTCATGTTCTTCCAAATGATCATTTAGTGCACAAGACATGAATATACAGAGGTGAGATGCTGAAACATGCCCAGTGGATGTGAGCATACAGTCAATGCTCTGCAATGAGCTCAGCACTTCCTGTCATTCATTGACATGGAGAAACCTACGGACATATTTCATACTTGACTGTATAAAATTAACTGCACTGGTTGTGACCATGCCACACCTGAATAGCCTGCAACATTTTCTGAATCTAAACTACAGAATCTGTTACCATGGAGAGTGGAACTTCTAGATTTGGTTTCACATTGGGATATTTGAGAGATTTGTCTTGCCACCAGCCTGGATTTCTGCCTTATGACTGAGCATCAAACTTCTCAGAGTGTCCCTTCAAATTTGTATTGAAATGACTTTCCAAAAATAAAGCTGTCATTGAGATTGGTGTAGAGATGGATTAGCATGGGAAGGATGGCCAGGATGTGATGAGAAACATGTGTGTGACTACAGGTGATGATAAGGTTTGACATCTTTTACTGCAAAAGTAGCTCTCCAAAACCCCCAGCCTCCTTCCCAATTCATAACCATTTTATTTTATTAGGCAAATGAGAGTTTGACTGCTTCTCTGCTGCTTCACCATTATGGGAACTTTCACACCCAGAGCAATTTTGTGGTCAGAGCACTGGGCTAGTAAGCAGAAAATTAAGTTAAGTCGTGGCTTTGGAATAGATGTCTACATGCCTGTGAGTCAGCTCCCCATCTAGAAGTCTAAGATATTGATGCTTTCTTATTCCTGTTGATTGTCTTCTGTTCTTAACCCTGATGGTTTCTGTGAAAACAGAGGTTCCAAACAGAGCCATCATGGGGTGGGATCTGATTTTGCTCAGACCCTGTACCCATTTCCTCCTTCTGCAGCAGCCCTCAGCACAGCAGGTGGGCTCCTCTGCTGTATGATAATAATTCTCGTTAGCTAAGATGTGGGCCAAAGACTCTGAGACAGCGTGTTTTTATTGGGAAATTACTGCTTTCAACTGGTATTCCTGCTGAAAGCACCTGAAGACACTACCATGCCCTTCCCATTTTTATCTGCTGCAGGAGATTCTAATTACAAGTTCGAGTTCAGGCACAGAGGAACTCAGCCCTGTATTTCAGAGGCTGAAAGATCTTTGGGAAAAATCAGCACTTCCTTGGAAAATACAAAAAAAAAGCTTCAGCCTTATCAAAATTGTGAGAACCAGTGTAATCCTGCAGTTCAGTAGGCCTTCAGCACACGTTTACTCAGTCCTGTGCTATTAATGTGTGTTTGCATACTTTCATTTTCAAATTCTTTTGTTACTAGTGGTGCTGCTGAAGTGCTGAATGAGAATTCTGTATTTCTACACAGGTTTGTTCTCATTCCAAAAAGAATTTTTATTTAGCCACCCCTGAGATGATGCAGGCTTCATTCACAATAGACATGCAAACACATTTATGGTCGCATGATTCACTAATTAAATTCTAACTGCATAAATTTTTAATCATGATTATGTTAAGATTACAGACAAGTGATATGGTATTTCTTCTGTTCCTTGAGATTTTGGTAAATTTGACAATCGTTTGCATATTTACATTTGCTATATTTCTGCACGAATGACTTAGACATGAATGATGTAGCACATATAGAATCGTAGAGTCATTATGGTTGGAAAAGACCACTAAGATCATCTAGTCCAACCATGAACCCACCACCATCATACCTCATAGAATCATAAGGTTGGAAAGACCATGTGGAGAACTGCACATTTTTGAAACCTTCTCGTAAGAGAGCACATGGTGATCAATGACTACTAATTACAAAAAAGTACAGGTTTTTGAAGTTATCTACACCAGAATTTCACAGGCTATTCAATGACTTCTATAAGCACTGCTGTCACAGCAAGCACAGTTTGATACCAAATGACAGCTCTTCTTAAAATATCACAGCTTGGGATCACTATACAAAAATGGTCTGTTTTTCTTCTCAAGTGGATTTTAGAAGTCCAAATGTTGTTATGAATGTTATTAGCAAAATGACACTAAAGTACTATTACTACTTATATTGCCATTAAGGGCAAGTGACCAACCATGGGTGCATTTCTGCTGTACAAAACACAGGATGTAGTGAGCAATAAGCAGAATCTGCTCCACATCAAAAATTGTTACGTACTGAAGGCAATGGCAGCAGTAACTGCTTGTGGTCACCTACAGTGAGTGGGTAGCACAGAACCGTGCTTTGTGCAGTGCACTTCCAAATATACCTGTGGAGGGGGACTCCTTTTGGGGGCTGATTTTGTAATGGAGAAGATCGGTAACCTTCTCTCTGTGGAGAGCTTATACTATTTCTATCTTGGCTCTTTGCACAGTTCCCATGGTATTGAAGTGCAAGTGTTTTCTGCTGAAAATATTTGATTCATTAATTGCATTTCCTCAACCCAAGAAATTCCTCAGCATTCTTCTAGCTGACAGCTTTCCTACCTTCCACTCTAGGACTTTGTCAGCACTTGGCAAACTGGACACATTCACCTCTCATGATCTTTCTCCTGAACACAGCCTTTGCGAGGACTCCATTCCTACCAGTTAGTGCTGGCTATCTGGTTCATGGCTCCTACATTCATTCAAGTCTAGTCACCTGGTGACAGAGAGCTGCAAGTTAAATTGATGTCAGCATGTCTAAATATCAGATCTGTTATTTAAGACTTACACACTGTTTCTAGACTTCTAAGATTGAGGACTGTGCCTTTAATGGTTCTTTCTTATTTTTAACGAGGTGCAGAGGTAACTCTTCCAGCACAATGAGTTACACCAGTGCCTAATTGCAGAGCAAGGAGAAAGCACCAAAACACGGAAACATGCGTGGGTCTGACTTTTGCATGACAATGATATGCTGTGTGCTGTTCTGTCACCCTGAGAAGTGGAGCATCCTTGCTAGATGTTGGCCAAGGCTGAGGAGCCAAGTGAAGCCAAGGGGCTGCAAGCACTGCAGCCCTGGTCACTGTCAGCACTGCTTTCACAATTGCAGGAGAGATGAAGGAGGCTTGCAAGGCTGTGCTATATGAAAACACATAGCTTAAAGGCTGCAGAGCTCACCAGAAACCTGGAGGATTTTCCCCCGTAGCAGGAAAAGGAAGGGCGAGTGCAAGGACAGTTTGAATCCTGTGATTACTATTCTTTTGCTAATGTGCTCCACACTGTTCTCTTTATAAATTACTGAATTATCCTTAGGAACAAAGGGTATTAGGGTCCTGCAAGCTTCTCTCAGTTTGTGGTAGGACTAATTCATTAATGTGGCTCCAACAGGAATGTGTGCAATGTTCTTTCTAATTGGACATGACTGGTCAAGAATGACTCGGCCTCCATCCAGATCACACTGTCACTTATGCTGTATAATAAGCTACTACTACTGGCCCATGAATCAATTTTTAAACAATCTCCAGTAATGAACTTGGACGGCCCATTGTTGTTGACAAAGAAATGCACAGTCCCACTATTGTCAAAGGGCTCAATTATGGGTTCTTGCTGATAAAATAGAGGAGGGGGGAGAGGGGAGGGCGGTCTGCGGACAGTAGTGACAGACTGAAAGAAGTGTTTCATCTCTGGGGTCTTTACCGAGAATGACAAGCCAAAAGGTCAGTTTCATAGAGGTTTAACTTGAAATGTCTGAGGACAAAAAAGGCATCTGGAATCATTAGGAAATGTGAAGTTTGACTTGCACCATTGGAAATCCTTAATATATTATTTTAACTGTAGCTCTGACAAACTCTTTGCCCACTGGGTGGGAAAAAGAGGTTAAGGGAAGTAAAACCTTTATATTTATCCAGTAGCGGGGAATAAAAAGGTTAATTTTAGTAACTCTGGGAAGATTCTGTGGGGAAACTGTCAATTCTTCAGCCCATTTGCCATTGTCCTGAGCCAGCGGAGTCAACACGGGCAGTGGGAGAGGCTGCTGCCGGCACTGGCTGCCGGACACCGGGCTCTGAATGTTTTCCCCTCAAATAACCTCATCACTCACCGAAATGTCAGAGCTCTGCCCAGTTCCTCCTGCCTGAAGCAGCCTCGCCAGCACGGCAGTACTGCGCCTCTTCTTCTCACTTTGTTCAGGATTACTCGCACGTTACCAGAATTCCCTGAGCCCTCCAGCGTATAAAATAAAATAAATTTATCTGCAGTGGTTCCAGCAAGCTGGGTCTGGCATGGCAAAGCACATGCTTGCAGTACTCTTTCCAGTTGACCAACACCTACAAAGCAAGCTCTTTGTCATTCCCATGTGGAACATCAATGCCAACTCTTACTTCAAAGCTTTAAAAGTACCATACAACGTCAGAAATTTGGTTCCAGGTTTCTTCCAGTGGTAGGGGACTGTGGGTATGCATACCCAAATTCAAAAACAGGCAGGGTGTAAATCTGCAAGGCCCACAGGTCAAAATCTTCCCCCTTTTCTGGAGGTTTTGCAACAGCACCTGAGTAGAAGGGCAAAGGGCAGCCTGCGTTGACTGCCATGTATTTCCCAGGTAGATGAGTCATTTCTCCATCTGGATAAGACACTTGCTGTCCATTCTCCAGCCACAAAGCAGGACAAGCTTGGTACATCTGGAAGGCCACGCTTGAGTAAGAACAGTAAGAGAGATTTAAGCAAGAATAGGGGCTGGCAGCCCACCTATGCTTTGCAGAGAAATGAGGAATCAAGCCAAGGCTTTGCCAGAGCAGGAATGAATGTGGACGTGCATGGCTAAAGCATAGGAGAAGGTGGAGTCTGAGCCACACCTGCTGCTGTGAAGGTTGCTGGGGCTTGTCTGGCAGATGGGCTCATCTCTCAGGTAGTCCTTCCAAACGCCTTCAGAAGAAAGGGATGGGAAAGTGCTGAGAGGACGTCATGCTCAGCACACTCCAGTGCCAGCTTGAGTCAAAGATAGGTGCTCTGGAGCCACAAAGGGGGAACCTGGTGGAGCTTGTAATGCTGGCACTTTATGAGAAATAAGAAAGTACCCCATGTGGAAGGATAGAGGTTGGCATTGTTGGCTTTCTGCTGTTCACCAGACCTACAGAATGGGTGAAAAATGCTCCTGGGGAATTAGGATTAGTGGGACCAAGTGTGGGGAGACCCTCAGCAGAGGAAATTACTGAGCAACAGACTTCAAGGACCTTGAAAATACTAGCTGCCAGTACTGGGATCCATCCTTAGAGCAAGGTTCATTCTGGAGGCACTCTATTACTAAACTCCCAAAACAGACAATGTGGAGACGGTTCTCAAGTTTCTCAAAAAAAAGAGGAAATTTTCCCTTCTTTTTCACCCAACTGGTAAGAAAACCCTTTTTCTCCTCCATAACAATGTTCACTCCTGTTAACACACCTTGACCTCTGGTTGCCAATGGTCTGTGATTCACCAGGCAGGAATGCATCTCTATGTCCAAGCACTGGGCTCTGGTTTGTCCATTTCTCCCTGGGCTGCAATGGAAAAATGAGCAAAGGGAAGGGACTTGAGTCCAACAAGAGAGAAAGGAAATGTGGGATGAAGAGCTGCAAGTGAGGGCTGGTTTTCCATGGACCTGCTGCTCATTTTGGTCATCAGAGAGTTGAAGAGAGCCCTTGAGCCTACAGGCAGTGTTTTGAAACTCCTCCTGCTCTGGACAAGCTGTATTGCAACTGCCCTATACCCCAGGACAGAGGTGAAGTGAAGCCTGGTGAAGTGAAGCCTGAATCAGCCAAACTTCCAAAGGGGTTGAGTGGAGCAGAAGGGTCTCAGGAGCTGGAGCTATTTGGGCACTGGATGAAAACTCTCTACTTACAGAGCCAGAGACCGCAGGGGCTGTACTCAGTGCCTGCCTCAAGTCTGGGCAACCCCGTCTGTTCCCATCAGGAGGCCCAGGCGGTAAATTGGGCCCTGAATATATAATTAAGCAAAGGGCACCATCCTGAAGCCAAGGTTCACACTGGTCTGTTGTGGCTGGGGTGGGAACAGCCCTTAGCAAATCAGTCTCAGGATGTTGCTCCTAGTCAGCTGGAAACTTGGTAGCTCCACTCCATAAAAGCTGGATCTAACGCTTCAGCTCCCCAGCTGGCTTCGGCATCCTGACCGGCACGCAATTCTGTGGCTTGCTTTTCTGCACGACAGTCTGGAAACCTTCCTTGAGAGCCTCTTGTTTGCAAGCTGCCAGGATTTGCCATGCAGATTCTTGCCAAAGGGATAATATAAACAAAGCATAATGTCAAGTTTCCCACACAAGTAAGATGATCTATTAGCACTGCACTTTGTACTAATTATTGCACAGTGGGTGGGGGCTTGTGAAAGGAGATTTATGCATTCAGCTAGCCTCACTTTTATTATTTGTAAGTACTTTTTGGCAAGGAATGAGCGAGATATGTATTTTATTGTTACGCTGTTGCAAACATCCTAATCTTCCACACTCATTAAAACCTCATAACAAATAGTAAGAATGATATATTGCAGCCACAGTAGACGTCTCATTTATCCCCAGGTCAGGGGGAGGGGGCTGAGACACAGGAGTGAGGGAGGATGGGGGAGATGGGAATGCAGTTTTTTGGGCCATGGGTATCACCTCAGCACATGGAGATCCAGATGTCCCAAGGAAGGAAAGATGTTAGAGGTGGTAAGGTTGATGGGGTGGTAGGGCAGATGGAGAGCTCTGTGGTTAGCTCACTATGGCGTGAAAGGAGGACACTGCTATCACAGAGTGTGAGTTAGTGCTCTCTGAAAGCAAGAGCCTGTCTACGTCCTTCCTGGCATGAAGGAATTTCTCCACCCATCTGCTCAAGGGGAGCATGTCAATGTCACTATCCATGGAGCAGCCTGGATTGTGAAGTTTGTGTCCATGTGTCAGGATTTGGCTTGAGGAATAACCCAGGAAGGTATCTCTGAGTATTCCTGCACTGCCTGGACAAGTTGGAAAGGCCTAAGAAGTTGCCCAATAAGTCAGTTTTTCCTTAGGTAATACGCTGCTGGGTGACGAAGGCTGGATGTTGCACTGGTGCAGTTGGGTCAGTGTGAACTGATTCTTCACAGTAATCACCTTGATGATCTCTGATCGTGATCGCACCTCACCAGTGCAGCCCTTGGCTGGTAACCAATGAAGGAATGAGGTGAGCTCAGAGCCTGGTCCAGGAGAGGTACAGGAGACCTCCCAGCTGCGGATGGTTCTGCTGTGACAGCTCCCTCTGAAAGCTCTGCATTCTCTGCCCACTCCCACAGCATCCAAACTCTATTAGTAATGCAGATCCAAGATGGACATACCTTGAATGTCTTCACATGTGAGCATCCCAGGACAAGGGTGGGAATGCAGTAATACTCAAATTCTCATTTTCCAAACCAAGTTTGAGAAGATCTGTTCCCAATTTTCCTCCTGACAACAGAAGGACAGGTACACAGTGTAACCTTTGGATGGTGTGGTACCCTCTGGGGAGAGTTTGGGTAAGAGCTAAAATAAGCCAACTGGCATTTCAGGAGAACAAATTCAGTGCAAAACAGAACTTTTTCACAGGTGGAAGGGCTGTGATGGCACCTCCAGAGCATCATGACTGTTGTTGGATGTTTCCTTACCAGAATTTCCCAGGTAAAGTCCAGAAAAGACACCTGACACACTGAAAAAGACACAAAGGAGGAGGTGGATGGCGTGGGGTCTCCCTGGTGCTTCCACCCAGGCCTGAAAATCACGGCTTTCAGAGCCAGCTGCACCCCATCCCTGGCCCACACTTACCCAGGATGGTACGACAAATTGGTGCTCTTTTTCATAGGTTCTGAGTTTTGTCATCATTTTTTGCATATTTGGAGCCCTTCTTGTTTTACATGACATGTTTGGAGGTGTCAAAGGAGAAGATGGACTTTCATCCTCTTTGTCCACTATTCCTTCCAATATGAAAAGAATATTTTGAATACGCCAGGAGAGCTTGCCCTGACCACCAAGACACTGCCAGCCCAGGACCATTCTCTTGTCCTGTTTTTTCTTCAGTTTCAGGCAAATAAAATTTTGTGAATGGTTAAAATTCATGAATCAAAAGTTTTGAAATACTTGGCAAATGTTTCCTTGCCACATTGTCTTCTCCCACAAATCTTTCTTCATTTTCCAGATGGTGCTGTGTTAGCTCCAGGATGTTGCTAGAAAAAAGAAAGGTGAGACAGAAAGGGAGAGAAAAGGTTGAGCTTAGGAAATGACAGATACTGGTTAGACTTTGAGCTTGTGACAGGTACAGAAGGAAAGAACGTTTCTCTCAGACTTTTTTGGGGGGTTGTTTTTTGGAGATGCTATCTCTAATTCTGAATCTGTCATCCTCCCTTCCTCTAATTATTGCTGTTATTATAATGGCATTGTGCTCCCTGGGGGACCAGGGAAAGTTTGTCCCAACACCTAGGAACAAAATCCCTATTTGCTTTTCAGCCTGCTCTCATCCAATACAAAAGGAAGAAGAGTGTCCTGCTCTGCTCCATGGCTTGGGAATATTACATTACCATCAAGTCACAGTGTGAGTGATATAAACGGAGGTTTAGGTCAGATCCTCCATTTGCTTTGGACACTGCTGGAAGATGGCCCTGATGGAGAGGTTGGTTCCCAATCCTGCCATTGGGACATCCAGCACAGGACATTGTGGAGATGGTTTCGGGATAAATCCTTGCTACTCTTTGGAGAAAAGAAGTAGAGCTGTTAGAGGGAGAAACCTGGTGTCTGAGATGGGGAAAAATGAGGATTAGGAAGGATGTCGACATGAGGTAACTCGTCTTGCAGGCTTAAGAAAGTGTCAGGTTGCCAAAATAGAGATCACAGAAATGCACCCAGCAAAGAAGGGCTTGATTCTTCCTTGAGAACCGTGGGTGTAAAATAAAAGTGCTCTGCTGAAGTCCAAAACTGCAGGACCACATAACTGAAGTAGTGATTGTTGAGGCTGATGTTGTCCTCAGTGAGAGTGAATGTGCTCCTTCATGGTATAAAACCCCAAATGAACAACCTTGTTTCACTGCCAACCACCACCAACAGCCTCTCCTGTAGAAAAACTCTGTCGCAAGCCTGTCCAGCCTGTCGCAAGACAGTCATAAAGTTCAGCCAGAAACAGAAAACTCCGTCCTTCAACCAATGTCTATCACTATTTTTCATCCTCATCTTCCTCCCCAGCCATCCCCAGAACAACACAGTTGATCACCCCATCCCTTCCGTCTCCCCTACCTCCACACTCCCGCTCTCTCTGCACAAGCTCACCCTGAACAAGCCTCTTTTGTTGGGCCACCCCACACAACAAGAAAATTAGCATCATTCGGGCATGTTGAGGCCACCACAGCAGCTACAAGCCATGATTATGGTGCATGTGGTTAGCACAGCCTGCAACATCAAACAGCTTGTTTACAACAGATGTAATCCGTAATGATATAACAGGTGTATAACAGTCAATACCAGCTCTGTAGCGATCAAATAACTTTGTGGCACGTTCACATTGATCCAGTATTAATCCAGCTCCCTCGGGGTTTTGGTCTATGATTTATATGGCTCACTGGGAGGTTTCGGCAGCTATTTGGCACGGCACCAAACTCCAGGTAGGGATCAGTATATAATTTGCCTTTGCAGTGAGAGCTTTTTAAATCCGTGCTATTAGCAAGTTGGGTTTGTCAATGGCACTTTGAAAAGGAGGGCCTGTTGGAGCACGCAGAGACACGTTTCCTTCAAAGGATGATTCATGCGCTGCAGCTTCAGCGACTGTCCTGGTTTTACATGCTCGAATGCTGATGAATTAAAGAAGCAACAATACCATAGCCTTTGTCAGCTCTCACAGGCCCGTGCTATGAATTCCCTCCACATTTCTTTATACCTCTGCCCAAACTGTTTACCTTAGCAAGGAGGCACAGAGGAGAGGATAGGATAAAAGCATACCGAGGGAAGGAGGACTGGGAACTTCTGAACGGGCATCAAAGAGAAATTCCATGGTGGCACATCCAAAACTGGAGGGGGAAATACTTTTCCACCCAGGCCTTGGTTAAATGGTGGGATTGTTTCCCACTGGTGAAACCAGAAACTGGACAAGATTCAAGAAGATGATAAGTGTTCCAAAGAATAACAAGAAGTTGTCCAGCCATGTAGGACATGGGTTACTTGCCCAAGGCATGAACCAGGACCTGGCCCGAGTTCTGCTCTTGCATGACAGGAACCTTTGAATAGTCAAGGGTCTACATTTAAAAATTCATCTCATGCCTAATTTTAGTTAGCACCTCTACAGGCAATTTGCAGGCAAAACAGTGGTGATGAAGTATTCACAGCAAATTAGAAGCCGTCTTTTAATAACAAGAATGAAATATGTTGCTGAAGGAGCATGGAAAGGAAGCTGGTATTGCGTGTGCTGTAATCCAACAAACGAGCTTCGCTTGCAGTGATGGCAAGCTGGTAACTTTCATGAGTATTAAATGCAATTAAAGAAACAAACACTCTCCATCATTCCCCAGAGTGAGAGATATTATCAGCTGTGGCTTTGTATTTTTACATAATCACAGTTTAAAGGAACATTTTTCCATATGTGGAAATTCCCTGTTTTCTCCTCCAAACGCTAACAAAATCCTTGCCGCTGGCTGGCTGCGCTCTCTTCGTGGCTCTGCACTATGGCACCCCTGCTTGCCCCAAGGCCTCGGGGAGAGGAGATGGGCCCAAAACAACCGCCAGAGGTGAACGTGCTTGAGATCCAGTCCTACACCCAAGCAGGGCACGTTCCCTCGGCTTGGGGTGTTTTTGGAAAATTCCCCTCTCTAAATGTTAAAAAGGCTTTTGTGATCTCCGGGCCCTCCTCTTTTGGGTTGCCCGCCCTTGCAACCTGATCAAGAGGCACAGCTCCCTCCCTGCGCCACATTCGGCCCCTTTGCCCCCAAAGCTGCCCCCGCCTGGGGGTGCGCAGCATAAAGGGCACAGCACCCCCGAGCTGCACTCCTGTGACCTTCATCAACTTCAGCCTGACTGCACTGAACCCACCGCATGGCTAGGTGGACACCTTGGGGCTTGGCCAACCACGTCAGCTTTCTCCTCTGATTCAACACGAGGCCTTTGAGCATGGCCGTGCTCCAAGACGCAGTAGGCCAAGCACCGGGCTTTGACTCAGAACTCAGCTGCTCTGAGGTAGCTCCATGCTCCTCACTCTTTGACCCAATGACCGAATTGTTTGCCCCCTTGCCACGGAGCAAGGTTGGGCGCAGCAAGCTTGGAGGGAGACTCAGGATGTCTGTAACTTGCGCTAACACGTTTGCAGGTCTAAGCTGTCTCGCACACCCATCTGGTGTCCACACATAGTTGTCCTTGCATTTATCCACACCCTAGTCCGACCGCAATCACTTCTCCCCATAAAGGCAGATGTGTTTCTCCCACATCTTCACAGCCCTGGCCCAACTACACTTTGCACCGAACGGTGATTTCTGGCTTGCTTGCATGGCCTTTGCTCGACTTGTTTGTTTATTTGCCTTGCGTGTTGTTTGTGTGCAGCTTGCCTGCTGAGCTTTTCACTGCCTGCATTCAGTATGTGGGCTGCCTGCTCTGCTTTTGGATGCCATCTCACTTGGTTGTGAGTCTGTAGAAATTTCTTGTCTCTCCTGGGCTCCACCACTTAGCTTATGAGCAAGCCCACAGCATGACCAGGACCACTGCAGGTGGCTAAGGTGAAGAACTTGGGGCATCCCAAATTCTCCCATCACTTCTCCACAGCTCCCAGCCAGATTCTCTGCAAGATGTACACCCATGCACCAAACCTTGAAATTGCACTTTTTCTCCGATGGCTGGAGAGGTTTTAATGGCATCAGCAAAAAGTGAGTGGAGGTATTCTGCTATGGTGACCTCCATGGGCACTTATGGACCCTTAAAAAAAAGGGTAAGAGGGGGTAACAGCCCCTCTATATCTCTTCCATGCTGTGCCATTATACAATTAGGATTCATAGAATTTTATAGAAAGGACCTCTAAGGTCATCTAGTCAACCCATCATCACCATGCCCACTAACCATGACCTCTGTGTCATATCTTCACGGCTCCTGAACACCTCCAGGGACAGTGATCCCACCACTCCCCTTCGTAGCCTGTTCCAATGCATTACCACTCTTTCCAAGAATAAATTTTTCCTCACATCCAGCCTGAAATTCCCCCGGAAGGTACTACGCTCTGTGGAACACCAACCCATACTGTGTATTCACAGTCCTGCATACGTGTTCCCTGTTTGGCAAAAGGCAGACAAGGAAAACCTGAAGCTTCGAAGCTTTTCTCAGACCAAGGAAGTGACTGCCATTATTTCTATTTGGTGAGTCTTTGAGGACTTCTGGCAGATTCCAAACATGTCTTTTCGGAATGTTACAATATCAGAAAACATTCAGATATTAAACATCACTGTTTATGGGAAAATCTTGTTAACATGGAACCACCATCAGGAGCTTTCATTAAGAATTCCTTTCTGCTTGATAAGGGCTTTCCTTATCTAAACAGTGGTTTGGTTTCCTCCCTCCAGAGGTTGGTGTTGTGTCATGGAGCTTGGGAACGCTCTTCCTCTTGGGAAAATTGAGAAGCCTAGACATCACTCTGCCAGGCCTGCCAGGAGGTCTGTCTAGTTATATCCTAGGTATAGACACAAGCTCTATCTAAACTAAGACTTTGCTGTGGACTTGGACCATTTGCTGGTTATGCACCCAACCCTGTCTTAGAAGCTAGATCAGCCTCCCTGTGGGTGACGTGCTGGCTGATGAATAAATGCAAGAATGTCTCCAAATGTCTCTCCTTTTTTCCCTCCTATTCTTCCCTTGCCAAAACTGAACCATCCTGGATATTGATCATCTCTAATGTTCATGCTGATTCAGGCACACTTGCTAAAACATTGCTGTCATCACTTCATTTATTTATTTCGTATTTGTTATCTTTTTTTTTTTTAACTAAATCCTTTTAAGACCCTTTTAAACAGCTCAGAGATCATCCAGGACTGTTTTCCAGCCTGAACTTTCAGTTCCTCATTTTTTGGGAGAAGAGGCCTTTAGGACTGTTGGCATACAATAGGAAATCTGAAAGCCTAGTGTAGATGTAGTCTCAACCTATGTGCGTGGTCCTCTATTTCTGTTCCATAAATGCTTGCTGAAGCCAGATCTTCCCTGCAGAGGGAATAACTGAAGCTGAGTAATTTGGCATGTTTCTAGAGTGTTTCACTTGCAGGATCCTGTGGCTGTGGCCAGGTTAGCCCAGATCACCCACATGCAGTGCCCATCCTGGAGGGACCTCCATAAACCAAATCCTGAATATTCACTCAAGCCCACCCAAGCAAAACAACCACTGCTGTTTGGGAGCTCAGTGTATGGCCACAGCAGATCACACTAAATTCTGTTTGCCCGAGGTTTGGGAATACCTGCAGTCCTGAGCTCTGCTGTATTACTCATATCATTACTGTATTATTGTATTATAAAGGCTGTATAAGCATTTATCACTCCTCTTCCTCTCTCTTGCTGATCTGCAAGGTGTATTCCCTGCAATAACTGAAAGATTCGTTGCAGAGCATTGCTTGCATTTTTGATTATGCAGTTCCCAGCCCTCGAAAGAGCCCTGCAGCCACTTAGCTCATGATGACGACTGATACCAAACACCGTTTCCTCTTATTGCAAGCAAGTAAAAATAAACAACATCCTACTGTACCTGCCTCTATCCAGGAAAGCGCAGTAACCAATATTTATAGATAAACAGAGATACATTGCCTGCTGGGGTCTACTGCAATGAATTTAGACCAGAAGATTGAAAATCCAATTGTGTTTATAAATCAGCTGTGACATGCCAGTGTCATGTCATCAGCAGAAGGCAAAGGGCATGTTTACTACAAGCAAAGGCACACGCTGCAGTCATATGCATAAGCAAGGCTCTGTGCAGACAGGTTATTTTTTGCATAGTGGTTTCTCCATTTTTACATGACTTAAGGATAATGCTCTAGGAGCCTTCTTTTTTTCTTTGTACATTTTTTTTATAGTAACATTGTTGTTTTTTTCACCTTTCGTGATTGACTGGAGGTTTTGTTCTTTTTTTTTTTTTTTTTTTTTTTTTTTTTGTTAATGTTCTGGAGAGTGTTTGTGCTTTTTTTGGCATCTTATTGCATACCTCAAAAAAAAAAACCAAAAAAAACCTGACTGCAGTCTGGCTGCTTGCAACCACTCCTGCCAAAAAGAATTTGTGCTTCTCTAAGTGTGTTGTTTCCATTTCTCAATCTAATCTTTTTAATAATAAATACAGTTACTAAGAATAGCTGTTTACCACCTCTGTCAGGTCCGGACTTCTACCTGGGCTCAGATCTTGTCCTTCAGTTCACTGTTTGGTTTGAACAAAAATCAGCGTAGTATGAAGATCCTGTGTGGCCCTTTGTGCAAGCTGTCAACTGTCCTTAGGATCCATCCCAAGGGATCTTGCTGCAGCCCCAGCAAAGCCCTCCTGCTCCTATCCATTTGGGATCTGGTACGTGCTATGATCTACACAGCCAAGCCCAGTTTTCCCCCAAGAATGGTGACTCCCAGCTTCTCTCTGTTCATCACTTTGTCTTCCCCTACAACCTGTGCTGCCCATCACCAACTCAATATCCATTTCCAACCATTGCACCAGCCAGTTGATTTGGGGTATTTTTGCTGTCATTTTTTTTGTTATTTTCCACACCAAGCCCTCTTATTAGTTATGCCCTTTCCACTGACCCTGAATTATTGCTACCCATGGTCTCAGAAGAACAGTGCTGTTTGTTAGTCTAGGACCACATGTGACAACCCTCTTCCTGGCCAACGCCAGAGGGTAAAGAAAAGAATTCTAAGCCAAAAAGCAGCAAAAGCTACAGGCTCTGAATGCTCGTGGTGGGGTCAGAGGAGGATGAAGGAATCAGCATCTATATGGGGACCTGCTGGAAAATGCTCATCAGAGAAATGTGCACAAATTCAGTTTGGAGCATGCAGAGCTTTCCCCAGTGGGGTGTCAGACATCCCATTCCCACTGCCATGGGGCTGCCGGCAGGAGATGAATGCCTGGAGTTTTACTGGGGTTGGGTTGGGGCACAGCGTGCCCAGCAGCTGGGACGATCATGGGGAAGGGCATCCCGGTCCAGAGCTCTTTAAGGCTTACAACAATGTGCAGATTAGTGTTGGCACTTCCAAAGCCAGGCTGGCAGCGAGACCTTTAACCAAGACAGACAGATTCCCTGCTGAACACTGTTCAGTGGCTTTAAATGGAATAACAACATCTCTGCAGCTTGGATGATATTGGGTCAATCTCGTCTGTTCTGATGTGTTCTTCCCCTCCCTTTGCCATGGGTCAGCGCTGCAGCCTGCTTGCTCACTGCTGCCTTTGTGTTTTAGGGAGGTGGGGGGGATAATTTTTATAACCAATGCAAGCAGAGCTAATGGTAAAAAGCAATCTTCTGCTCCAAGGGTAAGCTGGTTGCATGCAGGGTCAGGGAGGGATTTTGCCTTCCCTCCTCTCCAGGGCTCAGCACAGTATGAGCCTTGCCCCAAGCAGCTCTCTGATCCTCATCACGCTTCCTTTTTATTTTTTTTTATGTTCTGTAGCCATGAAAAAAAAATAATGAAAGGCTGATAGGTGCTAATGGGACCCCTGGGGAAGGTCCCATGTGGGAGACTGATAGGGGGCTCCCAGGGGTCTGCTGGACAGTGAGCAAAGCTATTTGTCTCGGAGATTCTGATTGCTTCCCTCTACTGTCCTACATCCATGGCACATTTCCTTCTTGAGGTCCTTCCTTTTCTATTCCAGATCCCATTGGCTCACTCAGGGTGCTGGATTCCCCCAGACTAAACCTCACAGCAAACCCCAGGGTGGGCGATGCTCCCACCCCAAGGAGCTGCTCCAATCCGTGGAGCTCACCCAGCTTGGTCAAGGTGTACTGGTAAGGCACACTGCAAAAATGCAAGCAGGCACAAGCCGAGAAACAACCGTTGGGAAGCCAGGAGTTCAGAGGTAAGCCGGCTGTCCTCAGGTAACAAACTCTGGGCCACCCACATCAGAGCCCCAACCTCAGCTCCCTCCCAGCAGAAATGACCAGGGGCAAATCTCAAAAGGCAGAGCCAAGGCTCGAGATGTGCACTTCTATCAGCATGGTCTCATGGGGAAAGAGCAGGCATCAAAGGGATCGTGGCCTCTTCTCCCAAACTGCAGCTGTCCTGGGATACTGTGGTGGGCTCTGGGTTCCCCTGTTCTCCAGCCAGACCCATGGCCACTGCACACAGAAAGGAAAATACACATGGATGTGGAAAAAGGGATGGGAAAAATATCTACTTTTTTTCCGGTTGAGTTCTGAAGCCACTTAGAAAAAGAAACCAATAATTAAATTTGAAGAAAATAATAGCAATTAAAGGAAATTAAGTATGAGGTATAGGCTACCGGTTAACTCAAAAATAGCAAAGGTAGCACTTCTGTTGGGAGCCCTGAACGTTCACCTGGTCAGGGAGACAGACAGGGAGAGGAAAACAAGAGATAGCAGGACAGGGCAGATATGGTCAGACGGGACACCCTGGAGCTGGTGTATGGGATGTGACATCACCTTTCCAATTTCAGTCTGCAGCACTACAGCTTTATTTTTGCTTCGCCATCTCCAACATGTATGAGTTGTGCTTTGAAATGTCCTAAAATGAGAGTGCTTTCAGTCATTCAGAGGGTTGAAATGTAAAGGCAATCTGGTGTCCAAGAGTGCATTTGCACCAGTTGTCTGTCCTGAGCATCTTCTTTTGGTCATTGACATCTCCAGGCAGAAAATCCCATTATCCATTACAGTCCTTCCAACCTGCTTTCCTTGCCTCTTAGAGGATGCTTGGGGTCTTTTTGGTCCCAGCCACTAAATTAATCCAGACCTAGGGTACCTCCAACATACAGCCACACACCATAGCCACTGTGTCGTCCCATTGGTGTCGCTGAACACCTGGATTGCCCAAGGCACATCTAGCTCACCCCTGGCCAACACAGAGCTTGCTCTTTCGGCCCCAAAATGAAGATCTGGGCTCCAGACCAGTTGGTATTACAACTTTAAGGTGTCCCAAAAGAGAAGATCATCTATTTCCGGCCACCCTTGAGGATGGGGATTGCGAAAGTGTTGCCCTCAGCTGCCCACTGCCCACAGCCCCCTCCATCAGCCCCTCACCCATGGCCCTTCGCTGGAAGAGCCGCCGCGCGGCGCATTCTGCCCAGGGCTGGCAGATCCGCGCCTGGAGAGAGACATCAAAGTCTCTCCTGGAATGTGTGTGGCTCTGCTGGGCTGAGAGAGATACAGAGCCAGGGATCATTAAAGAGATACTGTGATGGTTATCGCCCCGGCAAATCAAGGGGAAGCTGAGCATCAGGCTTGCCAACAATACCTGTTATTGTTCCTCCCCTGCGCAGTACTTTATTAAGCGCTATAATCATTTTAATATTCATGTATCTCCGCAGCCATTCCACCCCCCTTCTCCTCTTTGCTTTTCAACATATTCCACGTTGGAAAGTGCCTTTCTTGCATTTCCTGGGAACTCGCTTTCCCTCCGGGCAGCAGGTGTCTTGGTCCACAGCACCCAGGCACCGTCCCTCTCTGTGCTGAGAAAAGGGGATTTTCTCTTGGTCTTTTGCTTTGCTTTCCCCTCACCTCCTTCCATCCACCACCGCCTGCTTTTCCTTTGAGTACAAGCTAATTAAACACCACCCTGCTACATGATGGCATTGCTTCATGCTCAATGCTTAGAAACATGGTTTAATGGGCAATATTGGCTATAGGTGGACGGTTGGGCTAAATGATCTCAGATGTATTTTCCAACCTTAATAATTCTATGACTCCATGATTCCATATGATGTGAAGCTGGAAGCTGCCCAGTGCAAGGTGCGGAGCCTCAGGATAGCCTGAGACACCTTGAGAGCTTTCTGATGTGTCCCCACAGCCATGCTGTTAGGCAGATGTTCTCCAGCAGCCATGCATGGGGCTGGGGTTTGCGCTCAGCTCCTGGGACTGAGAAATTGAGGCATAAAATTTCTAGGGATCCTGGAGGGCACTGAACTGAGTGTGAGCCAGCAGTGTGCCATAAAACTGTTCATGGCAAGATATGGCCAGCACGTCAAGAGAGGTGATTCTTCCTTTCTACTTAGTATTACTGAGGGCTCATTTGTAATGCTGGATTCTGGGACCCTGGTACAGTAGAGACCTAGCATATTGGGGAGAGTCCAGCAGAGGCCACTGAAGTGCTATAGGGACTGGGGCAGCTCGGCTGTGGGGAGAAGCTGAGAGAGTCAGAGCTAGGTTCTGCTCAGTGGCGCCCAGGGCCAGGCCCAGACGCTTTGAGCACAGCCTGGAGCCCAAGAGCTTGCCCTGCCCATCCAGCAGGCCATGCTGGAGCACCGGCACAGGGACCAGAGGGGTGTGAGGTCTCCTTCTTGGAGAGGCTGAAAATCTGCCTGGCTCTAAACCTGAGCATCCTGCTTGGGATGTCCCTGCTGGGGCAGGGATGTGCTAGAGGGACTCTGAGGTGCCTCCAGCCTCAGCCATGCTGTGGTTCTGTGCATGGATTGCATCGCCTTGGAAAGATGTGAACTGTTTGTGGGGTGGATCTGAGTGTGGGTACCCTTCAAACCAGGGCTCTGCTTCAGTAACAGCCCTCACAGCAAAGACTCACTAAGGATGTATGGGATAATTTGGAGAATCATAGAATGCCTTGGATTGAAAGAATCTTGAAAATCATCTAGTTCCAATCTTCTGCCATAGGCTGGTTGACCCCCACTAGACCAAGCAGTCCAGGGTGCCTTGAGCACCTCCAGGGATGGGATACACACAACTTTCTGAGCACCCTGTGCCAGTGCCTCACTGACCTCCCAGTGAATATTCTCTGAGCCTGGTGCTTTGGGGCTTTGCACTTCACAGCACCATGGACCATGCTCTGCATGGCTGTGCTCTACTGCATAATCTGGGACCCTGGATTCACATGCTTACCCCCAGGGTTCCAACCAGGCCCAACATCAGGGGGAGGGGAGACTCAAAGTTCAGCTTAGGCACCTCCACCTTTCCTCCAGCCCCCCAGATTCTGCCACTCATCCCAAAGTTTACTTCCATTTTGGAGCCACCCATTTAAATCCATTTTAAAACACCTTATAAGACATGTTCCCAAACCCCAGTTTTCTGGTACCTTCTCCAGTTAGGTTCATTGGGAACACGTGTGACAAAAGGAACCTGTGTGTTCGGCTTCTGGTGGAAACGATGAAGGATCCTAAAACACCATGACTCACAAGGGTACAGCAGGTCCCATGTATCCAGAGAAAAGTGCCAACACACACCGTGACCCAGCACCAGGTTCTTTCCCCATCACCATCAGCTCAGGACAATCCACTACAAAACAAGACGAGGCTTCAAGGTTTCTGGCTCAGAAAATGTGCTGCCCATCCTGTGAAAATCCCTTTTCCTGCAGCAGGGCTCTGGGCAGGTGCTCAGCCCCGTGCAGGGTGCAGGATGCAGCCCCTGGCTCCTCCAGCTGCTGCTGAGGTATGCACAGCTGGGACCACGCACCACTGGGGAGTTCCCCGAGGTTCAAAGCACCACTGCTCACTTTGTACCCCGCTGGAAGACGCTTCCCCTCACCGCCTTCCGGGTGTGACTTCATAGCTGCAGGAGAGAGAGCTTTTCATCCTCTGGCCTCAGCCTTCTTTTTCTTTCTTTCTTTCTTTCTTTCTTTTTTTTTCTTTTTTTTTTTCTTCTTTTTTTTTTGGTAACAATATCCTATATAGAAAGGAAACAAACAAATTAACCACTCACTCTCCAGGCTTAGCAGCCTCACCCACACTCAGCAGCCATCTTCCTTGATCCCTCAAAGCACTCATCTCTTGCTGACATGCAAACACACATCTTTCCCACTCTCCTTCTGCACAGTTTCTCTTCTGAGCACAGAAAGTGTGCTTTTACCAGGGAAAGGGAAGCAGCAATGCTAAGGTATATCCATATGGTTCTTTTGCTAATGATCCTAATTTTGCTAATGATGTGAGGCTAATCCTGCCTCACATCTGCATTTGGTGCCTCCCATCTTTCTGCCCACCCTGTTCATCAGCAGCATTTGGTGCCTCCCATCTTTCTGCCCACCCTGTTCATCAGCAATCCATCCCACAAGGCTTTGCCAACAACACCTCCATTATCTTGAGAGCCCCCTGGGACCCTCAGCCCCTCTCCAGGTGTTGCCCACGGGGCTGCAGAAGTCCTTTGGAAGTCCATCATCAGGGAACTTCCTGATGGCACCACAGAGGGCTCCCGTCAGGGTGTAAACCAGATGCTGTGAAGAAAAGGTGAGTCCTTAGGGGAAAACAATACTGCAGAAGAGGGATGTGCCTTTCTGATTTAGAACACCTGATGATGCCTACCAGTGCACCCATCCCTTTGTGTCTGTCACTCTATGGGGCAATTGGGCTTGGCCAGGATAACGTCCTGGCTGGTGGAGCTCAGCAAATGCCCATGAACAAAGGTAAAGGCAGTGAGAGAGAGGAGGAAATCCACGCAAGAACTTAAGCACTGGGATTTGGGAATTTGCCTATTTTTCTTCTTCATCAGCCACTGTAACTTAAAGCCTTCAACAAAGCAGAAAATGTAGCTCAGCTCTGCAGAGGGGAGCAGAGGAGAAGCAATTGGTTCTGTATGACCAGAGCAGTGTAGGATCATGGACTGTAGAGTCAGTATGTGGCTTTAAAGGGGAAAACGAAGCAGTGCTGGCACTGATGTACTGGGCGTGAAGTAAGGCGAAGTCATTTGAACACCAAGTCTCCTCTGAGCACAGCTGCATTGACATTATATCAGGACACGAGACCATATTTTGGCAATTACACATTGGATGACCAAGATCCGCTTCCTGATTTCCAAGTAATGTAAATCTAATATTGAATCAACAGCACGAAGCAGCCTGACTTTATCACAGGGCACACGGTCATGTGAACAGCTTACAGTAAATAGGAAAGTCAGGCAGCTGAGTGGATAACGATCACATTCAGGGTCAGGGTATTGTTAGGAGCTGTTCTGCACAGATAAGATTTCTGACATCCATCATTCCTTCTGTCAGACCAGAGAGGTTGTGAGCTCAATAAGACGTGGTTTCACTTTGTTAGAAGGCTTTCTTGAGCATAGTGAAGAGGCTTTAGCAATGATTTGTTCTTCAGTGTTGGCAATTCTGTGCAAACAGCCTGTGCAATTCTGTGCACAGGCCCTGCAGCATCTTAAACTACTGTCACACAACTACTTCAAGAGGCAGTTCTGAGAGATATTACACTACTTCTATAATCTATCTATTTTTTATCTGTTATCTATTTATTTTTATAAAATTCATCCAAAACCACCTCTCAGCACAGAAACTTGACCCAGGGAAGTGGTGGAGTCACTGTCTCTGGGGATGCTGAAGGAAAGGGTAAATATAGTGCTTAGGTGCATGGCTTAGTGAGCAACATTGGTGGTAGGTGGATGGTTGAACTAGGTCTTAGTCCAACTTTTATGTTTCTACAATTCTATGATTCTTGGGCAGCAGCATTACAGGCATTTAGCAAATGGCTGCTTGCCAGTCAAGCTGCATTGATTTGCCATAAACAGGGTAATTTACCCCAAATCTCCTTCACTGAGGTTTTCCCCTCATTGGGGCAGCTCTGCATGGCAGAGGAGCAAACCTCCCTATCCCAGCAGCTCAGACCACAGGAGAAAACCACACAGAGGGATTTCAGTGTGTAGACGTGCGGTGCATCTTCAAAGCCCCAGCATAGAATCTGTTTATACTGTAAATAAACAGACACAAATAACGGGTGGAATCCTTTTCCTTCTCACTATCTCCTCTGGAGGAGAAGAGCAGCTCAAGAGCTGCTGTGTTTGAGTGCCACAGCACTGAAACTCCTTATTCCTTTTTTTTTTTTTTTTGTGGGATAGAAGGGTACCTATAAAATGACTTGGGGCAAATGAGCTGAGATGGCTGGAAATGGTGAAATAGCAGGACCTTACTGTTAGCAGCATATGGTGGTGGATTTGCTTCTACATCCCTGGATACATGCTGGAGTTGCTCTCTGAGAACATCCTGCTATTCCATAAACATGGTCTGCACTGGGAAACAGTGGAAATATGAATCTGATCCCATCAATCCCTCCTGAAATGCAGGTCTGACACTGGTTTCCATGAGGGAAAAACAGGCTTTTGATGAGCGAGAAGTGAATCATTCACTGCAGTCTGATTATTAAAAGAAAACCTAGGATGACAGGTTTAGTGAGAAGGAGAGCTCCTGCTGCTGGTACCATGGCACAGCTCAGGCATGGCATTCTTCTGGCATTGCTGCAGGCTGACAGGGTCCTGCATGTAGGAGGTACAGAAATGTGTCCCAAAAGCAGCCCAGAGTGAGCTATGGGGGGTGGGGAGGGGAGGAAAGGATGGGAAGAAAAAGGCCATGGCACAAGACGGATGTGACATGAAGAGCCACAGGACATTTCTTGGGGCTTTCAGATCTATTGCTCCCTTTGGATTGGCCATGCAGCACCCTGACATCAGGCCTTGGAGGAAGAGAGCAGAGCAGGGATGCTGTAAGCCTGGCCATGCAAGAAGCACGAGATTTTGGTATGATCAAGGATACATAGCAGCTGTAAGGGGTCTGTGCTCAGAAGGTGTTCTGCAGGGTCCTGATGGATTGGGTAGCATTGGGCAGACCAGCAACTTTGCAGCACATCTTGGCTTTTGGCCACTAAACGCACTTTCTTCTCCTGTCTGGCCCTGTGGGATTAAACTTACTTTCTTCACCAGGTGCTCTGTGGTTGGTACAGAGCTTGGTTAGCCTGGGTAGTGGTAGGCGAGAGAGCTTTAAAATAACATAGGGTGTGGACATCTTGCTGGCAGTTGTGTTCTTAAGGGCCTCACTTGCCCAAACAGGTCTAGCCCTGTGTCCTCAGCCCTCAGCAGTGGGCACCTCCACTACGGTGGAGTCAGCAGTGGGTTCACACACATTAGCCTCACTGGAGGCTTGGGAATGATCAACAGTGTCCATGGTGCACACCAAAATCAACCTTTATGGGTCTCCAGATAGCACAGCTTTCGGTCTGGTTCACCCAGGGCTTGCTTCCAAGCCTAAGAGAGCTGAGAATGGGCTAGATCATATTTGGAGGTCCTGTTTCACCTGAATTATACTGCAGGAGAGGCTGCTCTGTGCTTGGCGTACATTACATGCTCTGTGATGAAGTTATAGGTGAAATTTCTCCAGACATTTCTTGAGTCATACTGTCTCTTGTTATGATGGTGCTGCCATCCCAACCAGGGCTACAGGAGCCTCTCATAACACATTACATAATGGAGGTATGTGAAGGTGAATGCCCAGGTCCAGGGATGGGACTCCACCAGATGTCAGTCATTGTTGTCTACAGGCTAAGAACCCAGTCCCATACATCCCGAGAGTGTACAGCCAAGCCAATAGAACACCTGCATGGTATCTAGTCTCCAAATGAGGCTTCATCCACGGCCATCCTCACCTTTGGGTGTTCATTTCCATCTTGACTGTTGTCACTTAATTTCCTACTCTTGTCCCAAAACATTTCTACCATGGAGTTGATCCAAAAAATTTCATCTAGTCAGCCAAAATTGATGAGAGGATGAGGTGAGTTGAGACACCTGCTTCAGCTGTGGGAAGAAGGGAGACAAGGCAGGAGGATACTGGGGCAGCTGGAAGCCTGGGGCTGGCTGCTCCTGCTGTTCTGAATGGATGAGAGACATAGGGACAGGCAAAGAGAGCTGCTGATGGAGGGCGTCCCCAGCCGTCCTGCTGCCTAATGGGGGCTTTTCAACATCCAACTCCTCACTCCACCACGGTCCCTGCATCCCTCAGTGCCATCCTCAGTGCCATCTTTGCTGTTTATGAGAGAACACTAATGATGAGATCCCATGTGTTTGTATTTGTGCTAGATTTGCTGAGATAATTGATGGCAAACACTGTAGCTTGATAAGCAAAACATTGGCAAGCTGCAATTTCTAAAGCATCTTTAGCTAAATTTGTAGTGGTTGTCTCCAATTTGCAGTCCTGTTTGTGTCTGTGAAGAAGACACACACTTTCTCAGCTCCCATCTCATGTTCTCACTTGCCTCTCACAGCCATGGAGGTAGAAGGAGGATTCCCCTTGCTTTATGCAGCTTGGCTTTGACTGAATAGCTTCCAGTTACCTTGAAACCTAATCTTCTTTTGAACTCATTTTAAGTCAGTTGCATTCTTGGAAGGAGATGAGCCTGCGAACTTGTATCATCAGATGAGAGAGATAACAACCCTGCAGAACCTACGCCCGGTGGCAGGCACAAGCCAGAAAATATCTGCACCTGCTCACATGGAAAAAGCACCCAGGTATTAGAGGAGGCAATTTGCCTTTCATGAGTTTTGGGATGTTTATTCCATCAGAGAGCTTCTCATATGTGTCCTGGCTGCCTGCATTTGGGCAACCTCCCACCAGTCCTACGTGAGATTTGGGATGTGATGCAAGATGAACCTGAACTCCTCCAGATGAAGACGAGGTTCACAGTTTGGGTTCTTGGGGGCGGTTTGGTGCTGGTTCTCAGCTGGTAAAATCAGTGTATAGGACAAAGCTGAGAGCTCAGCCCTTCCTTAGATCCGGGTTTCATAGACTTTGCTGTTCCCAAAATAGGGAATGAGCAACAAGATGTGTACAAAAGCGGACTCCTCCTTGTCTCCTGGTAGCAGAGAGCCATGGCTACCAGCGACCATGGAG
This sequence comes from Tympanuchus pallidicinctus, assembly GCF_026119805.1. Taxonomy (NCBI): domain Eukaryota; kingdom Metazoa; phylum Chordata; class Aves; order Galliformes; family Phasianidae; genus Tympanuchus; species Tympanuchus pallidicinctus. Next base: position 4,781,357 of record NW_026294721.1, read on the forward strand.
GGAGTCCAAGAACCATGTAATTTGTAACATCCACGGGCTGGTCACCCCTTTCCTTACTGAGTCTATGGAGATGCTCCCATGTTTTGTCCCAGGCCCTACTCCTTGGGTTAAGATATGACGTTTGGGTAGTCAGTCTGGTTTCTTGCACCTAGGTGCTTCCCTATAACATCCAAGATTCTCTGACACATATCTGAGCTTTCTCCTGCAGGAGCATGGGTTTGGCATTCAGCAATTCTTCATGTGGAGACAGCATTACTGCCATCAACTTTGCATTGGTAAAGATATGACTGCTAAACAATGAACTTGAGGAAGCAAGGGAGGGGAGGCAGAGTCTACGTGAGAGAGGGAACCAGCTCTGTTTGTTCTTGCCCATTCCTCCACCCAAACTGGTCGTGAGACAAAATGGCAGCCACAGTCTTTGGTCTCATTATGGAGCATCAAAAGAAAGGAGGGCTAGAGAGAGGGACAAAAGCTGCTGTGTTTTAACATCAGGAGGCAAGGCTGGGCACTGAACACAAAGCAACCAACAGCCTATTGCAGGGCGAAGATCTGGGCCCTGGGGACTCCCTCAGGGAGTAGGGATTACACCATTTTTTGGTGTGCCTTTTGTATTCCTTCATGGCTCCTTGGATCCTCAGCTTCAAACACAGCTGCTTATCTTCCTACATTACTCAGTGTTTCCCTACCTGTGTTCTAATGTAGCTTCAAAGCACAGCACTTACCACAGTGAACAGACCGGTTGATTACATTAGAGCAACATCTTCTAATCATCAATGGTAGCGACTGCAAATCTGGAGAGATGTTTTGGGGTATCTGGAAATAAAGTTGCCCTAAAAGTGCTGATTTCATTCTGAGGCAAGACCCACACTGACTCAGGAGCAATGTGTAAGGTCTCACCCTTAGAGGAACCTTTGCAAGAGCAGACGTGCACTGATGGGTTTTCCCTTTTTAGTAGTGCTATCTCCATCAGGGCATTAAAGAGCTTTCAGAGCATCTGGGCAAAATGCTCCTTCCCCCAAAACCCAGGGCAGTTCACCAGCCCAATCCATTTGCTCTGAGTTGTTCTCAACACTTTGATTTACCAGTATGGGTTTCAAACTGTAACAAGTGAGAGGAAACAGCCGTGCCATTTTCCTCCTTGGAATTCCTCTGTTAAAAAGAAAGTAAAGAAGATGTAAGTCTGAAGATTGGATCCAGGGTGTGTGTGAGCCCTTGACAAAAGCTTTTGCTCCCAAGAACCTCCTGGCCATCCATAGTGTCAGAAAGGAGGATTTTCTTTTGACATATCTATAGTTTTTTGCCACGGCGTTGCTGTTTATTTTCAGTTTCCTCCAAGATGGCGGTGATTGCACTCTCCAACAAGGTGGGACAATGTCGGTACCCCCCTGATGACTGGAGAGGCACCTCATCTTCAGGTAACCCAGCTGGAGTCCTCCCAGTGGGTGACGGTCACATGATGGTTGTGAAGCTATGGGAAAGCAGGCAAGTGGGAGTGGGACCGCCGGCTGCCAGAACAGTTCATACAGCCCACAGCGTGCTCCTGCCCACATCTAAGGAGCTGTCGGGAAGGTGAGTGAGAAGGAGCGAGCTGTGGACCAGATGGATTGCTCTGGTGGGCCGTATCCAGCCTGCAGGCCATCGGGAAGGCATGCCTGCACCAACGCTCCTGGCAGCTCTTCTTTGATAGGTGCTGTGGAGAGAAATCATGCATTGGAGGGAGCGGTGGAGCGATCCAGTCCGGGAAGTCGTGTCTATCTTTGTTCTCCTCCTACCTGATTGTGGGATGACTCATCCCCTTCAAACCAGCGAGGCTATTTCTGACACGAGGTGCTACTTGGCGTGAGTAAAGATGGAAAAGCCTGCCCCATAACTTGGATGATAAAAAGGATAATAATTATGCTTTATATAGCAGACTTACAAATAATGGCTTGCTTCTTTGGCTGTTCAAGACCACACACGCTTTTTTTTCTTTTTTTTTCAGGGGGAGAGGTGTGGGGGGTTAATTTGGGACTTTTTTAGCTGGAACGGGAGATCTGTGTGGTCCCGTAGGCTCCTGTATAATAATTCTTTTAGCTTAATATCTTTTGATCTCCCCTAAGTTATTCATCAGCCCTGAATAACACACTGCTTGACAGTCAGAACATTTTATTGGTGAAATGGTGCTTCATTTCACCTTCAAACAAAAGCAGGCTCAATGCTGCACCTCCCCAGTTACTGCAGGAACCCATGGACAGGTGTCAGTGCTTTAGGAGAAATGGGATATTAAGTGGAGACAGGAAGGAAGGGCATGAAAAAAGGGAGTGAGGTCAACAAAGAAAAGTACAGCTTAAAGGAACAAAAAGGAAAAGACAGAATAGGCAAAAGCACGAGGGCTGCTGGAAAGGTAACAGCCAGTAACAGTATTTGTTCATTCACTTTAATGAAAAGAGCACAGGTGAGGGACGGGTAAAGAAGATGGTTCAAGGCTTCACAGTGCCACACAGAGCAAGGAAGTTCCTGCAGAGGACATGGGTGATACCATATGCAAACAATCAGCAAACTGTATGGAAAGCGATAGCTGAAGGGAAGGGAGATCATTAATAGGGATCCCCAAGAATCAGCTTTGGAATTCATCTCACATCCTCACTGGTGACTTCAGCATAAAAAGCAGCAGTATAGTGATAAACCAACTGATGGCTAAAAATGAGGGAGGGAGGAAAAATGTCATCATTCTGGAAAAGGATATGAAGTCCAGAAAAACTGTCTACGTCCAAGGACAGGGACAGCAGGAGTAGGGTGGCCAGGAAAGAAAGGCACAGAAGGCAAGGTCACACATTTAGAAGGGCATTCATTCTGACCTTGCATCGGCTGTCTGAAAGCAGACCAACCCCATTCTACATGCAGTGCAGAGAGAAAGGCAGGTCCTGAGGGTGGTTTGCTCCACCTAAGCTGTGTCTGACTTTTCTGTGGATGAAATTGATGGCAGGAATGAAAGAAGAATGGCTGTTTCCATACATACACTGTGTATGAGAGCATCATGCAAGTCTGGATAGGAGGAAAAAAAATGATGCTTGTTCTAATATGTGGTTTTCCCTATGGAGAGCCACACAGGACAGGGCGCAGGGCAGGGTGCAATCACAAAGACACTGAGCCCTGCGGACACCACCAGTGTCACTGCGACATCTGCTTGAGGAAGTGATGGTCACACAACGGTGCTGGAAGATGGAAGTGGGAGACCACAGCAGTATGGGGAGCAGTTGGCTATCCCAGGTGGCTGCAAGGATGGCTAACCAGCTTGGGGCTGGCTGCTGGCACATCCCCAGCTCACAGTAGTAGGGATTGGAAGTTTCATCATCAACTCCAGTTGGGACAACGATAATCCATCCTCAGGTCTCCAGTAGTGCTGCTTTAAAGGGACATTTGCTTCCTGGCAAATATGGAAGAGGGGATGACTCTTCCAAGGCCTTTGAAGCTCATGAATATTGTACCCACTTTATATGTCCCAGCCAGGAGAGATTTCAACATCATCAATTGCTGGAGGATGGTATTTCTCTTCCTTCCCCTCTAACTATCTATCTCTATCTTGTTGGGTACAAGGAGTTCAAAAGAAAGTAAAATAGACTGCCTGGTCTAAAGGAAGGTGCTCCTGCCCATGGAAGAGTGTTGGAATTAGATAGTCTTTAAGGTCCCTTTCAATCTAAGCCATATGATTCATGAAATGAAGGCCATCTCAAAACAGCCATAATAGGGCTACCATGCTTCTGAGTTGGGGGACCTGCTACTGCCAGGTAGAGATACCCTTCCTGGGAGCATAAACTGGGAATACTCTACACTTTGGCACCCAATGTATGTCCCTGTGCTGAGACCAATCTCCAGATAAAGCCCTGGGCCAAGAGCAGAAAAGAGCAAGTAACTTCTAATGCCTGGGAATGAAGGGAATAGGTGCAGCGGTCAGTTTCTCTCTCCAGGTTTTAACTCCATCTTTCCAGCACAGTAGACAGGTCAAAGCCTGCTTTAAAGCGAAACTCAGTCTGTAACCTATATGCCCAGACAGGCGCACGGCCAGGTTCACAGTGAGCATTAATCCAGGCTCACAGGGCTTGTGTGTGGACAGTCTGGGCTGAACGCTTTGGTGGAAGAGTCAAAAGCTGCGTGGGAAGGGTTGTCCTCAGGAAAGGGGCCAGTGGTACAAAGGCTGCAATGTAGTTGGGTGTTGAATGGTAGTGATTGAACTGGTGAGAGTGAAAGCAGGGCTGCAGCTGCTCAAGAGATGAGAGATGCAGCTGAGGATGAGATCTTGCAACCTCAGAGACACTCGAAGCCTTTAGGAAAGGGCTGGGAGGGGGAATGCAGAAAGACAGAGCTGCTAACGCACAGTCTGAATCTGGAAAACCTGCAAGGTCGTGAGCTGTATTAATATTTTGGTTTGGTTTATTAAAGTCAAAGAGTAAAGCGTGGTGTTTAGGCACAGATTAGAAAGGAACAGTAAATACTGGGCAAGAATAACCAGGCACTGGATAATTTACTGTGACAAAGGCAGGAGCTACGAGATCAGGATTGAGCAGCAGAAGGAAGGATGCAAAGTAAGCTGGAGCTTAGCAGGGTGTTGGTGAATGTGTTTGTGCCCCTCAAACACTGCAATCCTCAGCCAAGATCATGGTGCTGGCTTTCTGTGGGAAGCTGCTTGAGCGTGGTGTTGGTGTAGAAGAGGGTTGAGCTGGGCTTTTCTGCAGATGCAAGTTGAAGTGAGTAATGGATTCATATCAACTGTCTTGGCATCCCTGTGTCTGCTCTAAATGGAGTAGACACAAGCACAGGGAAAGTTGAAGGTATGGCGCTGAAATCAGCTCCTCCTGTCATATCAGAGAAAACAGGAAAGTCATTTTAGTCTTACCAGAGAGGCAGGCTGGCTAAAAATCTATATTAAGAGAAGTGTTGAGGTGCCATCAAATACACCCACAGCCACTGCTCCAGAAGAGCATCAGTCTCCCTGCAGATACATTAGGCAGTCCATGGGGATGTCCGAGACACCTCAGCACCTCTCAAATGGCCACAGATGCCCACATGTGGTTGAACAAATTCGGGTCCTGGAGTCAGCTGGGGTGCCAGAAAGGCAGCTCACATGGCCCAGACAACTGTTCTAGAAATGTCTCAAAATTCAGGGATTTATTCTTCAGTTCAGAGTCTGGTCGTAGAACAGGATCAGAATAATCATAGAATCGCCAAGATTGAAAAAGACCTACAAGATCATCCAGTCCAACTGTCCGCCTTATCACCAACAGTTCTCACTAAACCATGTCCCTCAACACAATGTCTACACGTTCCTTGAACACCTCCAGGGTCGATGACTCCACCACCTCCCTGGGCAGCCCATTCCAGTGCCTGACCACTCTTTCAGAAAAGTAGTATTTCCTAACGTCCAACCTAAATCTCCCTTGACACAACTTGACGCCATTCCCTCTAGTCCTATCACTAGTTACACAAGAGAAGAGGCTGACCCTCAGCTCACTACAGTTCCTCCCATCATGCCCCCACTACAGCCAGGGAATTTCTTTCTTGTTCACTTCTGAGCTGCCAGCTTTCTCAGCTGTAACAGCAGATACCATCAACTGACTCTTGCAAAAGCAAGACTCAAGGAGTCTAAATAAAGCAAAATTCATACATGCAACACTGATAAACTCTCAGAAAACAACGAAGTCAGTGGGTTAGAGACATGGTTTAGTGGGTATGGTTGTGATGGGTTGATGGTTGGATGGATTATCTTAGCGGGCTTTTCCAACCTTAATGATTCTATGATTCTATGGAAGGGTTTCATTTCCATGAGGCTCAACTCATTTTTGCTACATTTGGATGAAGGCAGTCAGATCAATTTGCACCTGCTGGAGATGTGGACCCAAGAAATTTGAGAGGAACTTCATCTGTCGTGATTCCACTTTGCAAAGCAGGTAGCGAGGCCACTGGTTGAGTGAAATGTTCAGATGCAATATGATGCGGCACTTCCATGCCCAGAAGAAAAACTTGTCTAGAAAGATTTTAATAATGAAAGGGTCGTACTGTTGGGCAGCAAACGTCCTCATTGAGTCTGTTGAAGAAAATCTGCCGTTCATCCTGGTGCGCAAGTTTTCCTGTTAAACCTGACTCCTAGGAAAGACTAATGCGACAGGAGATGCAATCAAGGCAAGCCAGTGGAAAGATAACCCATCAATTACCCAGCGGCTTGGGATATTCCTTCAAAGGCCCATTCAATCAGACATCTGATTTGCATGTCTTTCCCATTTGCTGCAGGTACTCATTAGGAGCATTTAAATACAACCCTGACTGCAGCCCCACAAAGCCTTGGGTGGATACTTTCGAGAACCTCATTTTAGTTTATCAGGGTTGTCAGAAGTTGCAATTACTGTAGAGAGCATGAAACAAAGTCCTTTATCACCCCTTTGAATCTGCTGGGATTAACATCTCCCCCTCACAAAAATAAGTGTCTTTGCAGTATTTAGAGATCCTAAAGATCAGCATCTCTCCCTGTAAGTCCTATCAGAAAAACAGACAGAGTGATTCCCAAACACTGGACTGATGTGATGCTCAGCTCAATGGCACCATCTTTTCCCCATTTTTTTTAATGGCTTTGTGCCCAAAAGATTGGTTGTCAACCTGGTCTGTATCTACTCATACCCATGTTCAGACTAAACCAGGGACAGCCTATTTCCCTTCAGCAGGAGACCAGGGTTGGGTCCTGCCTATCCTCAGCTGCAGTATCTTGTTTTTTTTGGCCACGGGGATGGGACTGCCCTGCAACAGGTCAGGCCTGTCCATCCTCCTCCTTGCCCCTCGCTGCCCCGTCTCAGCCTTGCACACTGTCTCCCTACTTTGCAATCTCAGCTGCTATTTCGACATCCCCAGAGCTGCAGTGGGACCACAGTGCCATTTGGACTTCTGTCCAGCTACAGATAGATGTTCGGCCAAGTGTTTGGATTCTTGGACATCTAACAAACTGTGCAACCCCACCAAGCTTGAGCCATGGTTAGGATGTTTGTGCTGTCTCTCTCCTGTACGTACAGGTGGTGATCTCTACCAAGGTCAAATCTACCTGGAAGCTGCCCAGGAGTCTATTTTCATGTAAGATGTAGGAACTGAATGTCCTCCAGCCTGCCTTCCCCCTGAAAATTTGCTTGAAGTCAGCCCAAAGCTTCAAAGGTTACTGTGGAAGAAGAAGGTTGAGAGATGATAGACCCTTGAGGAAAACAGTTAAAAAATCACCCCTCCCTTTCTCCTTCCCCCCTTTGGCAGAGCAACACAAGCAGACATGGTGTAGACACAGCTGTACCCGCACACGAGGCTTTGGTCAGCATGGTGTATGTTATTGTGGGAGGCAGCACAGCAAAACACGCTCTGGCAGGAGAAATCCTTGCAGCATTGGCCCAGCCTTGGTCAATATTTGTCCTGAGTTTGCTTGGAGTCAATTCTGTGGTTGGCGAGGACAGCTGCACTGCCTCATGCATCTGTGAGTTTGTAGCCTCCAAACGCAGAGGTGGTGCCAGATGGGCACTTCAGGAGGTACTAGAGAGGAACCAATAATCCCAGCACCAAAATCCGAACCAATTTGGTTCCACTGAACCCTTTGTGCCCCTCTCCTGCACCAGCATCCCAAACACCAGAAAGAAAGCTTTTAAAGAAGAAAACTGTGTTAGCCTTACGCCAGCCTTTGATTTCTCTCTTTGGATGCTCTTCTACAAAGTATAAAGGTAGTGTCTCTAATGAGATTACATATTATAGTCAGTCGGGAGCTGTTAAAGAGCTGTTTCTAATGGGATTAGAATGTATAGCACCCAGTTATAGCCGTAATTGCATTACACCCGTAAGGAGAGCCTGCAGTGTAAACCGAAGGCAGGTCAGGGATTCGGCGCGCTTCGCTCCAGCATCTCCCAAGATGCTTCCCTGTTTTCCCCTTTTTTCTCCCCCCTGTCTTGGATGAAGAACAAAGAGGGAGAAGATTTAGCAGAGTGTCAGGAAGTGACTGGAGGCTAATCCCTCGCTGACACTCCCCAGCACCAGGGGGAAGTAACTGAGATCAGCCAAATTGGCATATCAAAAGCCTTCTAATTATGTCACTGGTGGCTTGAGCCAATTCCTAACATTCTTATTCATGGAGTTTCCAGCACAAGAAAACCCTCCTTAATCCAAGCTGCTGTTGTGCAGAATGTAATGTCATGGATGGGGTTCCCTTTGTCAGCGCTGGAGGGCCACCGGGATGGCTTCTGCCCTATGCAGTGCTCTGGGTGCACCCAAAAAAACTCCCCCTCTTCCTCACTTGCACGTTGTTCACGGAGTGCTGTGGTGAGCTCAGCTCACCTTTTTTTCCAAAAATAGAATGGTGTGAGAGTAGAGATCCTGCCACCAACCACCATGCCACTAAGCCCCGAGTGTGCACAAAGCCTGTGTGCTGATCTGATGCTGTTAAACCCACTGGGACAAGCATTTCAGTAGCTCCAGCCCTTAAAAAATTGTTCCATGCCAGGTTTGTGCTCCTTACTGCAACGCCAGCTAGCATCGTCCTCATATGGGATGGTGAGCAAGCTCATGGTGCCATGGCCACTGAATACTCAGCGGTGAGGATGAGTCTCGGACCCAGTGCATAGAATTATTGAATAATTTGAGTTGGAAGGGACTCTTAAAGGCCATCTAATCCAACTCCCATGCAATGAACATGGACATCTCCACCTTGATCAGGGGGCTCATAGCCTGGTCCGATCTGACCTTGAATGACTCCAGGGACATCCACCAAATGGGACAGGGCATCTTGGCAGCAGGAATCAGTCCTACCTGTTGGGCTGCACGCTCCCTTCCAACAGGGCTGGGCAGCTGGCTGGGAGGGTGTGAGTTAAGCAGTAACAGCGCCGGGTCTGTAGGTAGCACTTTTCATCTGCAGTCTCCAATCTCTTGACAAATATTGCTCGCAGTAGTGAAGATCTGAGAAGAACAAAAGGGTTGGGTCTGTGCCCATCTTTCTTCTTTGTAATATGCAAAGAGGGCCAGAAATCGCTTTGTTCGTGTTAGATTTTGTTTTTTGTTGCGTTGTTTTTTTTCCTAAGGTATTACAAATGCAGATCTTTATTGCTCAAGAGAAAACAGCACATTCACGTTGTGAATAGACACCAAGCAGGTGACACTCAAGCAAACAGGGAAGTGATTTGTTCTCAAGCTATTTAAATCTCCTATCTTTTGTGTCTTACTGTTGTTGTTGTTACAACTCAAGAGTCAGCAAAACACTTGGGAGCAAAAAGACTTCGGGCAGGACACTGTCATGATGCTCATCACCTCTGCCAGCCTGGGCTTTGTGTCCGCACTTGAACGTCACTGGTTTAATTTTTTGGCAAACTCCTTTTTTTTTCTGGAGAGCCCAGGGGGCTAATTCCCAGGGGGAAGAGCCAACATGACCTGAATGACAGAAAAGGGGGACAGGCACCTCACCCTGCCAACTCCCCTGGTAGTGCATTATTCCTCTCCTAGAGCCACCCTCCCTCAGCACCCTCGAGACAACCCCATTGTGCAAACTACTTCTCCAGGCTCCCTCTGCCCTTCCCCGGGACACAGAATCTCTCCCAGCCAACACAAGCCAGGGCAAAAATCTGACGCCCACTCACCACCCCACAGCTTTCCATCAAAGGGGAAATGTGCAGAGTGGAGTTGGGTGGCCAGGGGGGTTCCTGGGGAGCCTGGGGTGAAGCAAGGTGTGCTGGTTGGTCTTCCATGGGGTGTTTGGACTGAGAGGGTCCCCTCTTCCGCAGCAGTGGCAGAGCGGGTGGAGTGGTTGGTTGCAGTAGTCAGAGCTCTCCTATGGGAGAGCAATGGGAGACAGAGGTCTCCCAAAACTATTGTGAAGTGCTCAGTGCAAGGACCTGGCCCCTGTTCTGAGCAGAGAAAAGCTCTGTGGCCCCACACATTCACCTGTCTGCCATCTCTATGTCACCATCTCCAGGACAGAGAGAACACCCCCCTCCCCTCCCCAGCACCAGCACAAGCCCTCCCTTGGCCCTGCACTGGAGACGCTCAGGGCTGGGGGACCCATTTCCAGCTTTCTTCCTCGCCAAACTGCAACAGAAAAGTCACCCAGCTGCCAAAACCCCACAGTGCTGATGGCAGAAAGGGGCTAGGGGTGAGCGTGCCAGATGCATGCTCCATCCCCTACCTCAGGCGCCTGGTCCGACTCGCCTCCCCCAGCTCCAGCATCACCTGCCTGTTTATACGGGAGATTTGAAAGCTGTTACCTCCAACTCTTTTTATACCCTGGTCTAATCTAGATACTGCTAATGATATTTACTTTCAAGACGCTCACCTTAGATTGGCTTTTCAACATCTAAATTAAGTGTTCCATCTCAGTCTTTGATATCATGACGGCACTTCAGCTACCTTTGATCATATCTACTAAGTATTCTCATTAGTAATCAACATTACTTACTTAAAATAAACACATGTTTTCTTGAAGCTTTGCGGTTACGCTTAATCAGCCGCAAAAATTCCCCTTAAGACGGTTTGTATCATTCAAGGGCATTTGCGTCCATAACCCCATAAATAGCTGTTGTTTTCCATGCGCTCTCCCAAATGCTGTCTGTTGAGATCTGGCTTTCCACTAAAAGGACGTGGTAGTCGTAATATCCCCCCTGCCTAAACCATCCAGAAATTACAGTGGATGTCCCTCTGACGTGCAGAAAATGATGAGAAATCGTTGTGTTTTAGATAAGCTGTTTGTGATTGGAGTCACACCGCAGTTCGGTGTATCAGATCTTTACTAAGTCCTGTCTTGGTCAGAGCTCTGCATACGACACACGAGCATCCCTGCATACATCCGAGGAAGCCACCAGGGGAGGCAAAAAGGTGTCTCTCACCTTCCAGCCCTGAAAATGTCCCTGTACCCCCTTCTCTGAGCTCCTCCTGCCTTGTGATCCTCATCCTGGTGACTCACATCTCGGGACTTCAGACCACTTCAAATTATCACCAGTCTGGGGATGCCGGATGGCAGAGAGGAGGTGACCCCTCAGAAACAGCAGCAGTGATGCTGGGCTCCCATGGGGATTTCTCCATCCAATGGGACCGGAGCAAGGCACCTCCCTGCCTCCTGGGCATGGAAGGATTAGGGACACTAAGCCCCTGCCAGGGAGGGATTTGGCAGAGTTTAAGTCTTTCCTGCTGCTGATAACGTTTCCTCCGGCTTCACCCCATCCCCTCCGCCCTTTGATGTCAACTGGAGGCACCAGGTCTAAAAGAGCCACTGCTGTTGATTAGACCTAATTAGTCCCTAATGCCCTCTTAAAACCCGTTTTAAAAGGGAGCCATTCAGCATGCCCAGGGCCAAAGGAAACGGTAAGGTGTCCACGATCAAAAGAAGGGAGAGTGCTCTCCAGGTAATTTAAGATGAGCAGGGTGCATAAGGTGGGCACCAGCCCTCCTAGCGAAGGCTCATGCAGACTGAGGGCAGAGAGCATCCCGCAGTGCTGGGGGCATCCCAAAGCCATGTGTCCTCCTCCCCAAGCCAATGAGACCCTTCTGCTCAATCCAATGGGGCAAGAGGCTGATTTCCAACGCAAGAAGCTGCTTCAGCGAGAGGAAGAGGAGGTAAAGGGATGAAGGCTCCAGCATTCCAAGAATAGTGGTTGAGTTCTTTTTTTTTTTTTTTTTCCCTCCAGATGTCATTTTAGCAAGGAGTTACACCATCCAGTCCTTTGAATTGATGATCCTTGGGGGCCTCCCCTTGGGCGGGGAGAGGTGAGCAACCTCTCTTCACCCACCTCCCTCCCTCACCAACACAAAAGGTAACAACACAGCCAGGACTGAGAGATTAGGGCATCAGTTCAGGAAGACACAACAGGGATGAAGTCCCACTTATCACATGCTTGAGTCTCATTAACCTCAGCGGCTCCTTGCCACTCCATTCTCATCCCGTCTCCTCCATGAGGCTCACTAGCTGGGAACGAGATACTCCCCAGCCTGGGTCTTTGCCTCAGCCACACGACCAACCTCCCGCCTTTAGGTCCAACTTTCTCTAGAAACCAGGCCTGCATCCAAATTAATTTTCTGTATGTGTTGTTGGAGCGATTAGATCTGCAAATCAACATAGCCACAAACTGAATAATGCACCAGCGCTGAGCGCTGTCGGGGCAAAGCCCCGAGTTCCTCATCAAGTTCAGTCCTGCAGAGCCTGTAACTAATGATTTTTCTCTCTTGGCCAGGAGTCAGCACTGTATCTCTCACATGCACATACAAACATTGTACGTGTGCCTTGTTAGCATAGAGCGATCTGCAGATAAAGGGCAGCAGAGTGGAGCACCATGGGCACTGGGACACTCACACGGCACCTCACCTCCAGCTCTGCTGGGCTTGCCGAGCCTGGGAGCGCCAGCTGAGGGCAGGAGGAACATCTCACCACCCACAGCTCTTCGTGTTGGGATGGTTATCTCTTGCTGGGAAGTTCTGAAGGTCTCTTTTTAGTCCCAGTACTAAAAGCTGGCCCAAAGCTGACTGATGTCAGTGAAAACCAAGGAAGAGTTCAGTCTTACACAGCAGAGTCATCACGAACCCAAGCAAATTGCTGTTGGCCTGGCAGGCCCCACCTGCAGATACCACCACCCTGACCACACCAGCATGGAAGCAGACAGCGACTGCAGCTCCCAGGAACTCCCCAAGCATCACCTGTTTGGATCCAGAGAGAGAGGCAAGAGATGCAAAAGGCCTTCTTCCGCAACCGTGCGCTGGTCCCTAAGCATTCCTTGCTGGACATACTGGACCCCAATCTGATCCCTCCCACCAAGTTCAGGGAGCCCCTGGATGTGTTGGTAGGGCACAGGGGACAGGCAGGGGATACAAGGCATGAAGCTGACACCAGGTCCTGGCCTGCCCTGCCTCACAGTGGGCCTGTGCTTATGAGCCTCCCAGCAGCCTGGTGGGAGGATGCTCCTCCGTGACCTACCTCCTAGAAACTATTTGTGGCATTTCTACAGCCTACAGCAGGAGACAGGCGAGCCCTGAGGAACACCCCGCTTCAAGACCCCTATGCCTTTTACATGCCTGCATTTAGACATATCGTTCCCACTGTTGGTGATTGAAGCTGGGTGAGATAAAGATTTTCATTTCTGCATTAGAAACAAAGATAACTGAGGCCCAGGTGGAACTAGGGTGAAAGACCCATAAAACGAGTTTGAGGAGTGAAAAAAAAGATGATCATCATAGGGACATCCCTGCCTGTGCTGGTAACAGCTCAGGGCAGAAGGGACAACAGTGATGAATGACATCTCCCAGAACAAGGTGGGTGTTGAGTCTAAGCTCCTCACCCTAACCTAAAGCCCAAGAGAGATGTCCCTTTTCAGAACTACCTCATTATTTTGTCTGGCACCTCTCTGTCTCAGTCATTATGTTTAATGCAAAGCACCACAGCAACCTTGTTGCTGAATAGGATGCATCTGGGCTCAACTAGAGCTTTATCCATAAGCATGGGAGGAGAGGAGAGGAGAGGAGAGGAGAGGAGAGGAGAGGAGAGGAGAGGAGAGGAGAGGAGAGGAGAGGAGAGGAGAGGAGAGGAGAGGAGAGGAGAGGAGAGGAGAGGAGAGGAGAGGAGAGGAGAGGAGAGGAGAGGAGAGGAGAGGAGAGGAGAGGAGAGGAGAGGAGAGGAGAGGAGAGGAGAGGAGAGGAGAGATTATCTCAAAATCATTAAGGTTGGAAAAGACCTCTAAGATCATCTAGTCCAACCATCAACCCATCCCCACCATGCCCACTGAATTATGTCAGTGCATATTTTCTTGAATCAGTTGGATTACCCTGTTACCCATTTAATTTCCTTATAATAAAATTGGTGTTTATCCAAATGATCATTTATGCTGTAAATCAACTGTGATACCTGTTATTCTTCGTATTATACCTCCTAAAAGGAATGGTGTTCCAAACTGACAGCAGGACCAATCTATCTCCATCAATCCCTTGCTCCTGTTCCATGAGTTGGCCAAAACTGAAAAGGAGGGGAGCGTCTCTTAACTCTGCTGCTTGTTGTGCAGCACCTATAAACACACTCTTTCAGGCCTTGTTCAAAGCCTTACCATGAGCATGGAGAATGATGGTGTTTGCTCACACCAAGCCTGTTTCTCAGTACTGATCTCTTGATGTAGCCCCAGCTCACACCAGCAGGAAGGGAAAGGAGTCCTGCTCATGGGGCTTGTGCTGGCTTGCCGAGCAAAATATCAGTGCAAAAGAATGTACCTACAATTATAACTTCATGTGTTCACTTTAGGGCCTCTGACATTGTAGAACTATCGGCCCAGCTCACAGATGTTGACAAAGGGCTTGGGATGAAGTCATCCTCTGGAGAGGAGAAGCCAAGAAGACTTCTGCCTTGGCCTGGTTTTGTGGCTTGCATGGCCACAGGAGGGACAGCCCATAGCTAACAACAGACATCAGCCAGCCCACCCCAGGGCCTCTGTTCGACACTGTTCTGATAGAGATCTCTTTTTGCAGTTTTCTTCTGGGAAACAAAGAGATGGAGCAGGCCAGAACAGAACATCCCAGAGACAATGGCTTGCACCCACCATTCAGTTTGAGTGCTCATGGACAGTGGGGTGAAATCGGAGTCCGTCCAGCAGCAATGCTTGCACAGACAACCATTGAGAGAAATGGTAACCCTGTGTGGCCCTCATCTCCTCTTGGGTGGCACCTGAGTGCCAGTGGGCATGTGCTCATGCAGTGGGATGTAGCACTAGGACAAGGAGGACATAAAAGCGATGCTTCCCATCTCTTCTATGGATTGGACCCAGCACAGGGATCTTGGCATGGGAGAAGCATCCTGGAGCTGGGCTAAGCCACCTACTCGTGGTGTGGTGGGAGCTCAGCATCTCCTGGTACCCCATCACCCCATCACGCGGCTTCTCCTCGCAGTGCCTTTGCTCTGCAGTGAGATCAAAAGGCATCCAGCCCACTGATGGCTCCGTTTGTGTCGAAAGGCTCCCTGATTACCTCACCATTAGCTGCACCCATTAAACAAAATCTGAAAGGTTTTAGACAAAGCTGAGGTTTCAGATGAGAGGGCGAAGGAATGACTCAGTGCCTTTAAACGCCAAAGTCTTCTCCTCCGTCCTGTTTGTACAGCACCTAACACGAGGGGTCCAGGTGCATGCCTAGGGCTCTGAAACACCGCCACAATTAAATAATAAGTGTAATAGCAGCTGTACTCCCACCAGCAGGGTTTCGTTTCATTATTTAAATATTCAGTTGCGCTTGGTAGCACCTCTCAGAGATGCAGTTTGTTTCAATAAGGAGGAGGGTGACCCCCAGCCAGCCATTGGCATGTAATAGGTATGGCCAGCGCCCATGGGGCAGGAAGGAGTGACCCCAGGGTCCTCCTGACCTTCCCCAAGGGCTGGACGGGGCTGGGCAGTGAGTTTGCAACTGATATTAGCTGCCCATAGAGTCTGTAAGGGTGGTGAGCCACAGCTTGGGTCCTCTCCAAATAAAACCCATGGATGGAGGTATCTCTGCAGCCAAGAACATCTGGGGGTGATAATCATAGAGACGTCAACGTGAAGCTGGGTGCAGGTGAAGAGGAGCAGGCAGAGGCACAGAAGCTGTTCCCTCCTCCATTTCCACCTGTAGAATTAGCAATAAACACCAAATTTCAATCCTAAAAAAAGAACTGATAGAAAGCAAGCAGTGTCGTGGTTTGGCATCAGTGCCTGAGGTTTGGGCTGGGGATTGTTCACTCCCCATTGGGCAACAAACCCAACATGAAAGCAGCCTTCAGGAGGACAGGTCTCTGCAGAAAATCCCAGAGACCCTCTGACTGGCTCCTGGCATTGGTTGACCCACCCCAGATGCCACCACAAAGCTCTTCCCAGGGCTGTGGGGGCTCCTGGGAAGCAGACTGCCTCCAGCCTGGTCCTTCTCCTCAACGTGGTGCAGGGCATTCTACTCTGGGTGGTCCTGCTTGAGCACAGGGTTGAACCAGACAGATCCCGAGGTCCCAGTGCTTCTCCTGCCAGATCCAGCTCACAGTTCAGATTCCTGGTGGGAAACACCTGCATTTATCGCAGAAGAAATAGTGCCATCTACTGACATTTATAACCTTATTCCTAGAAAGCAAAGGGTGGATCCTTATCTCCCTTGTGCCAAAGAACATTCGGCGTTATTTCAGCTTGAGAAACACCCATGGAGTAGAAGCGGTGGTCATGCAAGTGACCCACATGCTAGGCTGGTATGCACTGGCAGCCTGAGACCCCCACAGAATCCAGGGTAACCCCCTTGGCTGCAGACTGCAGTTGGAGTGGCCACAGCACCAGGGACAGACCCCAGGCACCTCTGGGAGAAGGGCTGGAGGTGAACACACTGCCCAATGCTGAATTTAATTGATCCTTACCCTCTTCACTGTAATGAACGAACAGAGCTAAACCCTTCCAACAGGCTGCCCTTCAAGGGTTATCCCCTGTGCCATTCGATTTCTTGATATAGTTTTTCAACCCTGATCTGTGGTCTGCTTCCTCTGATGCTGACGGCTGTTGGAGTTACTGGGGCACTCAGAGGAATTATGGGAGAAAGTACCTTAGCCTGGGTGATAAGGGCTGAGATATCTCTTAGTGGTCCTTCTTGACATCACGAAAGCTTCAGTTCTCATGCAAATATGCAGGAGGTGACAGCACTCAGCATGATGTCTCCTAAGTGAGCTCAGAAATGAAATAAAGTTCAATTTCCTGTTTTGGTCTTCTTTATTCTACACATTACGTCTATTATATATGGTAAATATTTTATTATACTGTATTCTGTTACATTATATGAGACACCAGCCCCACATGCTTGGTCCAGCACTGAGGTCACCTTCCTATGCAAGGACCATGACAGAAGACATCACAGGCCTCAGATTCTGGCAATGCAAAAAAACACTCCACCAAAAATTGGTCCAAAACCACTGGGAGAAACCATCCAATCCTCCTGTCCCAGCGGCAGGAAAAGCCCAGCATCCCAGTTTGAGGAAGCCCCATGTTGGGGAGATGGTCCCACCCCCCCACCTGGGGACGTGTGAGCCACAGAGAACAGGTTGAGAGCAAGTCAACGTGAGAGTCAACAAAGCATGGTGGATCTCAGCTTGGGAACTGACTGTGCAAAGCAAAGCTCCTGATTTTCTGATTTTCCGAGCTGACCTACCAGTAGTGAAACCATCAAAGCAGGAGGCACATTCCTGAGGTTTGACCCAGCACGGCAAAGTCAATGAAAGGTTCCCACTCAACGGACACTGGACCACAGCCACAGAACTTGCAGGTAGCCAAGATTTATTTTTCTCTTCTAGGTTTTATCCAAGGCTTCATCCTGCCAGGGCTCTGTCTCATCCTGCAACAAGGAAGTCAAGTTTCTCCTACAGAGGTATTTTAACACGGCAGATAACCAAATACATACAGTTAGAAACATTACCAAGTATGTATGTATAACTTATATTTTGTATATACATACAAATAACCTCCTAAGTGAGAAGCCAGCATAAAAGACAATCAGAGTAAACACTGTAATCATTCTAATTATGCAACACATTCTGCCTAACATATTTATTTTTAATGGTAGTCATTTTCATAACTCTAAGGCCCTGAATTAGTCCAATATGTTCTTAACTATGTTCACTTTAAATACAAATGATAATGACTTTTCCAGAGGGTCCAGCACCGTGGATGGGCTTGCCGCGCACCAGTCTATTCTGATTAACCTGTTTACTTTTAATAACAGGTTTAATGATGCACTCAGTGCCTAATAACCATGTTTAGTCACAAAGAGAAAAACCAACTACAAAATACTTTCTCTAAAAACCAGGCTACAGGGGATCGTTGGCCATCCTTTAATGCACCTTGATACGTTTCAGCTCTGCCAGCACCCAGGCAGGGTGCTAAGATTTTCAGGGAGGGCTTTGGGGTGACCAAGAAGAATAGGGTGCTGCAGGGAACTCATGTTACCTAATCTGGCTTTGCTTCCTCCCACCCCCGGTGCTTAGTGGATGGCTCTGGGGAGATGAACGGGGAGGGCTTCAAAGGGAGGCTTTTGCGGGCATCATGGAGCTCTTGATGATGGAGATGCACCAGAGAAGAGTTTGCTTGAAAATCACACCCACTACACATTAAAAAAAAAATAATAATAACACAAAACCAACACCACCAAAACCTCAACTCCTACCTTCAGCTTTAAGCAGATCTCCAAGAGCTAGAAAGGCAATTAAATCAAGCAACAGCTGCTCTCTGCTCTCATGCCTGAATCAAGTCATTCCCCCCAGCCCAATTCTGGGGACAGGTGGGACCCTTTGGGCACATCCAACCTGGCACAGAGCTTCTTTTCCTAGCTGAGCACTAGATCTCCAAAACATGCTGCCAGGCTTCTCAATGTGTTGTGTCCAGACTTGTCCAAGCCCAGAGCCATGTCCAGACCTGTGCAATCACACTGCAAGGAGATGCTTGGAGCCACATCCTGCATAGGATCATTCTTTCCTGTGCCTGATTTGACACCCATTGGATATCACATAAATCCCCAGTGCACGACACTGTTTTTATTTAGTCGTGGAATCATCTAGGTTGGAAATGACCTTCAAGATCTCCAAGTCCAACCATCAATCTGACCTACTGAATGCCATCACTGACGGCGTCCCTTAGTGCCACGTCCACACATCTTAAATACTTCTAGGGATGGGGACCCCACCACTTTCCTGGGCAGTCTGTTCCAATGCCTGTCCACCTGTTTAATTTAAGAAGTCCTTCCTAATATCCACCCTAAACTTCCGCTGTTATAACTTGAGGCTGTTTTCTCACATTCTGTCACTTGTCACTTTCTGGCAAAGCCAAAACTCCTCTGGACATCACGATTCTCCCCTGGTCTTTGAGCATCCCATGGCACCCAACACGCACCAAAACGCTTCCAAATGATCCTAAATATAACTGCCACAGATCTCACCAAACTTCAACCCTGGTTACGTGAAAAACACTTGTAAGGCTTGAACCCGCTCTAATTTGTATGCCTTCTGCCCCAGGGCTCACACAAAATGGGAGGGTGGAATCCAATAGAGTGTTGTGCATAAAAAGATGATGCCAAAGATAACCTTATTGCTAATAATAACTGTGGAATCCGTCCCTGTGAACAGGCCCCATTGAATGCCCAAACATAAGCATTCCTTGGTTAGGTTTTTCTGCCTACAAATATTTCGTTGGAGTCTTTAAATACTAATCACAGAACTCGGGCGAATGCTTTTTATCTTCAAAGTGCTGAAGAAAAAAAAAAAATTAAAAAAAATAAAATTAATTCATTAATCAAAGATAATTATAGGGCACAAAATATGCCTTGCCAAGAGCGAGAGTCAGCCAGCAGCCCTACAGAACGCCATCGTGAGGACTCCAAGCATCGCTTCCATGCGGAGGTGATTTTCCCAGAGCACTGCCCGAGCCGGATCCCTCTTGTTACTGCTCAAGCTGTCCGCCTGACATGTGTTAGGCTGTGTGTCTGCCGTGCAGGAAATAGGGTTTGAAGCTCACAGCCAGGAGCAAAAGCTCCGATTGAGGCTTTAATGAAGCTGGGATTGAGTGGCGAGGGTGGTTCAGTGAAGCAGTAAATGCAAACACATTATCACCTGAGAACTTGCTCCAATTTCACACCAATTAACTAGGAATGAGAGAGGGCTGGGGCTGGCTGCAGAGATGGCTGATAATCCCATGAATGGGCAGAAATGGCTCCTGCACAAGAGGCTGTGCCAAAATGAGTTTGTTAGATAACGGTAGGCCCGGCAATTTTGTCTTGGGGAGTAAGCATGTCGTTACTAGAGCTGCTTTTATTAGCAAACGCTACAGACGTGCTTAGAAATACAGATGCCTGTGAGGGAAACAGGGATGGGAGGGAATAAAGCAATAGCTGATTATCTCACCCCTCTGCCAATGCAGTGTATGGCAGGAGAAGGCAAGGATGAATGGGGAACTGAGGTTGGGACACGTGGGGAATGACCTGTGGAATACCAGGAGTTGCTTTTGGGTGGGTTTTGGGTCCAATAAATGCAAGCCTGCAAGTGCTAAATGAGTCTGTAGGACTTGACCAGGGGTCACAAATCCTCATCCCCTCTTCCTGCACCATTTTCACCATGTTTTAGTGTTTGAGTAATTTCCCTGTCTTCCCACTGGGTTTACTTGCAGGTTAGGAGCTAGGGAGAGAAAAGGGAGGCAGTTGAAGGAAAGTGCTCTTTAAAGGAACTTTATGGGTTAAATACTAAACCAAATCACACACTCAGTGTGCAGAGCCCTCCCTTACCCCTTCATTAACTGCTGGGCTCAATGCCTGCAGCCAGCCTGACCCTCGCACACCATGCCACGAGGTTTCCTGCGACCAGCAGCATGAATGAGAGCAAATTCTAGTCTTTGAATGAATATTTGAAGTTTCATCTTCATTTTAAAATGCACAGTCTACTGTAAATGTATGTGCAAGGATCCCTTGCTGAGTATCACCCTGGCTGCAGATCTCAAGAACAAGTGGATATTGGGGGTGGTTTCCATTTGGGCAGGAAATATTTCAGGCTTGATGGAGCCTCCCATCTCCTGTTAGGGAAGGTGTTAGGATGATGAAGATATTGCTCCTCATCTCCTGCTTCAGCTGCTTAATCCATCAGAGCAACAGTCATGGGCTTCTCCCAAGTCCTTAAACCATGAGCTATAGCCCATCACTGACCCTTCTGCTCCAGGAGGGAGTGGGATGACTGCTTAAAATTCAGGAAGATGTGTTCTCTGAATATGGAGAATGAATAGCCAGAGACCAGGATGTATCATAATTTCCTAAAAAAACCCACAAGTATTATTCACTCTGTTGAGTTCAGGGGTTGTGTGGTGGTGACCTTGGCCCCTTAACAGAGCCCACCCTAACTGGTCAGTGGGCTGGGAAACAATAGATTGGATGTCAGGAAAAAATTCTTCTCAGAAAGAGTGTTCAGGTATTGGAATAGGTTGCCTGGGGAAGTGGTGGAGTCGCTGTCCCCTGAGGTGTTCAAGAAATTGAAGAAACATGGCACTTAAGAGCATGGTTAATGGGCATGCTGGGGATGAGCTGATGGTTGGACTAGCTGCTTTTAGAGGTCTTTTTCAACTTGAACGACTCTGTGATTCTACGATAAAAGAGGGGAGATTTAGATTGGATGTAAGAAAAGAAGCTTTTCACAATAAGGGTAAAGAAGCTCTGGAACAGGTTGTCTAGAGATACGGTGGATGTCCCATCCCTGGAGACACTTGAGGTCAGGCTGGAGGGGCTCTGAGCACCTGATGGAGCTGTAGGTTTCCCTGTTCATTACAGGGGAATTGGACCAGATGATCTTTAGTGGTCCCTTTCAACTCAAATGATTCTATGATTCTAACAGTTTGGGTTGGTGTCCAACCTGCTAAGCCATTTAACCCTACAGCCCTGGCCAGGAGATGCTCTCTGCAGGGTACCCCACTCACTCTGGGGTAAATCTCCTGTCCTGTGTACAAGACCCAGTGTGAATCAACAGGACTCTTCCTGCTCACTGCCTCTGGCCTGTAATTATCTTAAAGATAACAACTAAACCATCCAATGCATGTGAGGGGTTGAGGGAGCACAGTGCCCAGTGCCTGTTAGCATCCTGGAGCTGGGATGGTTGCACTCCACAGGGCAGTGGGGATAGGGATGGGCGGAGGGTGAGCAGTGCCCAGGGGCAGCAGGAGACCCTCAAAAGACTGCAACTGCAAAGGGTCCCACTGAGCACCTGATGGAGCTGCAGGTGTCCCTGCTCATGGCATGGGAATTGGACTAGATGGCCTTTAGGGGTCTCTTCCAATTCAAACGATTATGTGAATCTGTACTTCTATGTTTCCTCCCTGCATCACTTCCTCCTCCATTCAGACACTGCACATTTGAAGAGGAGGGAATCCTTCACAGTAATGTACCATTTTCACTGGACGTGGTGCTTTAAAGACTTTCAAACTTCCCAAATTTTTGTAATAATCCCTTTTGCTCCCTTTCCCCTACATTAAATACAATTTCAGCCATTTTGAGTAAAACTGAATCCTTTGGGTTTAAAAGTATGTATCTACATTTAACTCAAAATAGGTTTTGAAGTACCTGGTCAAAACCAGCTCATTATGGTGGAACAAATTATTTTATTATAACCCAAACAAGTCCAAATCCCTTTTCAATTAAGTATATAATTTCCAAACACAGCCAGATTTTCTTTCTTTCCTTCATTTTTTTTTTTTTTTCCTTTTTCCTTTTCTCTTCCCTTTCTAAAACAGAAATAATTGGGGAAAATCCCCACCTGGCACCCTTGTGCTGCTGGACCAGCCACTGCCTTAAATAATGCAGCATCCTTTTGTGCATATGTCAATGGGCAGCAGCTTTTCAGGCAAGTGAAGCTAGGATATCTTTAAGTCAGGAGCAGTGTTGGGTGTAGGTGCCACTCTGCATCACTAAGAATTTCATTTAAGGGGTTGCTGTCCATCCTGTGAGCATCTGACTTTTTAATTTACATTTCTAGAGGCCGTTTGTGTTGAGTTTCTGTTGGAAGGCAGAGAAGTGAGGGCAGCTCTCCCCACACCCTCAGCACTGACCACAGGAGCAGCACTGGGATGGGCACTCACAGCACAGCCAGTTAGAAAAAGCCTGAAGAAGTGAGTAGGAGGGATGGACACTTATCTGTAGATCTTCACATCAAAATATTCACCAGCCAACAAGTTGCTGGACTCGATGAACACGGCAGTGTTGTACACAACAGCCTGCCTGGCACATCAAGCAAAGTGATCTCCTCCACCTTCAAAATGCATGAAGCTGCAAAATCTTAAGGGCATAGAAACTTCCTTTGATTGCAGGGCTGGTATCTTGGAAGTTGCATTCCTTTAATTTCCTTTGGCTGCTTGCTCTCCCCATGAAGGACATGCACAGGGTGGTGAGTTTGCAGTGGAAACTGGTTTTGCTTCATTTTCCACTTCTCTCCTGCTACAAGGAAAGAAGAGCAGCGCTTCAGAGGCCTTCCTGCCTCTTTCTATGCAGACAGAAAGGGCTGGGTGTCTGTGTTTAATTACAGCCTGAAAGAACTGCATTTAAAAGACAACAGCAAGCTATTTAATTAATACTTATCATTAGCACACATAGGAATGCCTAGCAGCAAATTGCAACAACAAAGCAATTCCTTTTTGTTTTTTTTCCTTGCACTTGGGATAAATTAATGAAAAAAAAAAAACAAAACAACAACAACAAAAGTAAACAAACAATTTGAACCATATTTGGGATGACTTTTTGTGTAGTGGCAGCACAGGGATAGTAGCTCTGACCCTAGCACAGCTCACATCTATAGGAGCTTTCCAATCTCCAGCTCTGCTGGCCAAGGAGCTTATCTTCATCTATCCAACTATCTATCTCTCTATCTCGGCATTCACACTGGGCTCATACCCACGTCTGAGCGCCTACTTGTCTTCATACCTGTCCATAAATTACACAGTGCCCCCGGGGCATTATAAATAATAATTCAACACCCAAACCTTCAGAACACTGTTTTAAAGAATTGGCTTTTAATTCACTGTGCTGTGGACTCCTCCTTCCGGCCCATAAAGGCAGTGCTGGAGGAGGACGTGACACCATGCGCAGCTGATGAAATGCCCCAAAATCAGCCCTGTGCATAGAGGGACAGGGTAGGTGCCCATAGGCAGACGGGTGAGGATGAAGGAAGGCTGAGCTGCTCTGCTGGAGGGAAATAGCATCCTCATCCTCAGCCTTTTTGAGATTTGTGGAACTGCCCATATTTCATCTCAGCTAGACCTGCAAACATCCTGTTGTTCTATCCTTCCCTTTAATTAATAGCATTTTTAATGACACTATTAATGATTGGAGTGGTGAATTGCAGTGTAGCACTGGTATCCACATCTCCATGGGGCACAGCATGAAGCAATGACCTCTAACTTGGAAGCAGATGGCTTAAAGGGCAGACCTCCATGTTTAGCTAGGCAGATTCAACCCATATTGGGACAGGTGTCCTAAATCCCAAATTTCATACACCAAAAATGCCCACAGAACAGCAAGATGTTGTGGAATGCATGAACTGTGAGGTAGAAAACACCAACTGAGCAATGTGAGACAGCACTGTGTCCCAACACATTGTATCTCCATCCCAATGCATCTTCTTCTAAACACATTGTCTTCATCCCAACACACTGTATCTCCGTCCCAATACACTACAGCTCCAACCCAACACATTGTATCTCCATCCCAACACACTACAGCTCCAAACCAACACATTGTATCTCCATCCCAACACACTACAGCTCCATCCCAACACACTGTATCTCCATCCCAACACACTGTATCTCCATCCCAACACACTACAGCTCCATCCCAACACACTGTATCTCCATCCCAACACAGTGTATCTCCATCCCAACACATTGTATCTCCATCCCAACACACTACAGCTCCATCCCAACACATTGTATCTCCATCCCAACACACTACAGCTCCAAACCAACACATTGTATCTCCATCCCAACACACTACAGCTCCATCCCAACATACTGTATCTCCATCCCAACACACTGTATCTCCATCCCAACACATTGTATCTCCATCCCAACACATTGTATCTCCATCCCAACACACTACAGCTCCATCCCAACACACTGTATCTCCATCCCAACACACTGTATCTCCATCCCAACACATTGTATCTCCATCCCAACACATTGTATCTCCATCCCAACACATTGTATCTCCATCCCAACACACTACAGCTCCATCCCAACACACTGTATCTCCATCCCAACACACTGTATCTCCATCCCAACACATTGTATCTCCATCCCAACACACTGTATCTCCATCCCAACACACTGTATCTCCATCCCAACACACTGTATCTCCATCCCAACACACTGTATCTCCATCCCAACACACTGTATCTCCATCCCAACACATTGTATCTCCATCCCAACACACTACAGCTCCATCCCAACACACTGTATCTCCATCCCAACACAGTGTATCTCCATCCCAACACATTGTATCTCCATCCCAACACACTACAGCTCCAAACCAACACATTGTATCTCCATCCCAACACACTACAGCTCCATCCCAACATACTGTATCTCCATCCCAACACACTGTATCTCCATCCCAACACATTGTATCTCCATCCCAACACATTGTATCTCCATCCCAACACACTACAGCTCCATCCCAACACACTGTATCTCCATCCCAACACAGTGTATCTCCATCCCAACACATTGTATCTCCATCCCAACACACTGTATCTCCATCCCAACACATTGTATCTCCATCCCAACACACTACAGCTCCATCCCAACACACTGTATCTCCATCCCAACACACTGTATCTCCATCCCAACACATTGTATCTCCATCCCAACACACTACAGCTCCATCCCAACACACTGTATCTCCATCCCAACACACTGTATCTCCATCCCAACACACTACAACTCCATCCCAACGTACTTCTTCCCATTAAATACATGGGGTAAGGAGCCCCAGCCATATTGTCCCTTCCTGTGAAGTGTCCCAGTCTCTAGGGAACATGCCTGGTGAGATACATGGTTCCCGCAGAGGATGACTGGAGACTGTGGGCATCACCTATTTCCTGGGATGCATGGATCAGACCTACTTAGAGGAAGGAAACTGGAATTTTTGCTGGAGAAAAGGGTAAGCAGCTGATGTTGAAATGAATTATTTCATGATATGGCCTGGATTTGTGCACAGCTCTGGAAGGCACAGAAGTAATGTTTGTCTAACTAAGAAGTGTGTTGATCTGCCAGAGCCCTCAGCCAGCTGTTAAGGTGTCAGATAGAGAGGTACCACCAGCATCCACCTTTCCACATGACTTTCCTCCTCACATCTTCCATCTTCCCATCAAATTTGTTCCTCTCCACTCAGCCTGTGTGGAAGCTCTGAGCACCCATTCTGGGGATGAATTGGGTCCCTGAGCCTCTCATGGAACTCACTGGGAGATGTCCCCAGGCCTGTCCCCACAGCAGGGCTGGGTTGTGTGGCAGTGCATTGCCCTCTGCAGGTCACAGCAATTCTACAGCATCTATGCCTTCCCCTCCATCTGCCAGAAAACATGGAATCACACAATATCCCAAGTTGGAAGGAACTATAAGGATCACTGAGTCCGACTCCTGGCTCCACACAAACCAAACAGGCTTTTCCTGCCTGGAGAGCACCAAAAGAGGTTTCATAGTGCCTTAGATTTGTCCACTCTATAGGATATTTAGGAATTTAATCCTCTTCTATCTCCTGCACAGGACACCATCCCCAGCAGGATGCTTCAGGGGCGATAAAGGAGCAAGGAGACCTATTCACTATTAATTGTTTCCTTTCTTCTTGCAAACAAAGCTCGGTGGAACCCCTCACTCATGCATCCTGCTGCTCCTGGCCAGCCGGATTTGCAACCTTCCTCTTGGATGTGGAGTTGCCTGCAATTTCAGGCCTCTCCCCCCTCACAGGGTGGCTTCAGTTATGATTAAGAGCTAAATTACAGCAGGGCAGTTGGCCCTGTCTGAGAACCACAAAGTTTGGGGAGGCGGCTATTAGAGGTGGTGGAGTTCAACCCATATAACATGCTGCAAAATGAAAGGACCTGCTGATGGTGGGGGTCAGATCTCAGGAGGGGGGAGATCTCACCATCACCTCCATCATTAATTAAAAGAAAAAAGCCATCACAAAGAGGGTGGTGAAGCACTGGAATGGGTTGTAAAAGGAGGCTGTGGATGCCCCATCCCTGGAGGCATTCAAGGCCAGGCTGGATGTGGCTCTGGGCAGCCTGGTCTGCTGGTTGGTGACCTGCACATAGCAGGGGGTTGGAACTGGATGATCATTGTGGTCCTTTTCAGCCCAGGCCATTCTGTGATTCTATGAAAAAGTCAGCACTAGGAGCAAGTAATTGCCAAGGGAAAGGCTGCATTGTTACTCCAATACAAGGCCTTCAGCTGCATTTTTGCATCATTTTTAAACACTTCATTTTGGGGATGGAAGCGGCCTCACTGGTTGCATGTAACCCTTCTCTCCCACTGACTTTGGATGGGAAGCAAGCAGGGGGTGGTGAAGAGATGAGAAAGGCTGCCTGGGTACTGGGCACAGCAGCTTGCAGCCCGGGCAATGCTCCCTGCTCTCCCTGCATACTCTGCAAATCCCCATGCTGATTTACTTCACAGCATTTTCTTTTACCCCGCTAAATGCCACTAAACCTTCAGATTACCCTCCCATTTTTTATCCTTCCTTTGATGTAATGGGGAATTTTTTTTATTTTTATTTTTTTTATGGCAAAAGGGGATTTTTCCCCCCTGGTGTAATTATTCCCATATTTTTCTTTCCCTTTTTAGGCACAAAAGAATCCTGCCAGATGCACGGCTTGTGGAGGCAGCTCCCACATGAGGTATTTATGTATTTATATGTACATGATGGGAACGTGGTATTGAAAAAGTCCTGAAGTTTCAGTCTGAAGATAAGGGGAATTTCCCATTTCCTATTTCTTTCAGTGGAAATTGCCCTGGAAGAGCCTGCAGCAAGACTGGACCAAAAGCTGCAAGATACAGCACTACAATGTAGGTCCAGTGGCTGGCACCCCTATAATAACCACAGCCAGGGGACACAGCCACTATTTAATACTAACACTGAGCAAGTTTTGGTAGCTGGGATGATTCCTAAAAGCAGATTCACTCCAGCCCTGGGTTCATTTCCAGCAGTTATGGAACAGAGGCATTTACTGCTTTGAACATTCTGGGCTATTAAACACGACTTAACCTAAGGGCAGCATGTTGCTTTGAAAGGTGTGCACTGCTGTGAGGTCGATTCCAGCTCAGATCCCTGATCCCATATGCTGGTTTTTCTCATCCACTTCACAAAAGAAAAAAAAAGAACAACAAACCAACCACCCATTTCTGTCCTTTATGTTTGCAATGAGCGTTCAAATCTTCACATGAGCTCTGGGAAGTGGAAAAGCTCCATGAGCAGCTCATGAACCTCCTCTCCAAAGTGCAAACAAGCCCCTTGTAATCCAGCACAGCACAACTTTATGGGATACAGCTCCCAGGTCCCAAAAGTGCCCAGTCCCTATCTTGGTACCCAAAGATGGGATGTCACAAGTCCTTGCAATGGCAATTCTGCTTCCCAGAATGCTTTCGCCCAGCCCTGCAGCTCCATCCTTGCCTGCACATGCACCACATGCATCTCAATCCCCATCTGCACACCCCCCAGAACTGAGCAGGCACCATAGACCTCTTGGAGTGATCCCATTCTCAGGGAGGTCTCCTTCTCCTCCCTTCTCCTCACACTGCCCTCATGCTGAGGCTGCTCTAAGATATATCTTCAACTGCTAACTGCCATCCATGCTGACAAAATAAAACAAAACACAGGAATCAATGCAATGGAATCATGGAATGGTTTGGCTTGGGAGGGACCTTAAAGCCCATACAGTCCCAACCCCTGCCACAGGCTGGCTGCCACCCACCAGCTCAGGCTGCCCACGGCCCCATTCAACCTGGCCTTGAGCACCTCCACGAATGGGGCACCCACAAACCCTCAGGGCAGTGTTCCCATGCCTCAGCAACCTCTGAGCAAAGAATTTCCTCTTAATACCTAACCACAATGGCTTGACAGTGACACCCAGCATTACTCCTTCTGGTAGGTCTGGTACAAGATGCTCAGGGACAGAATCACTGAATGAAGGTAGGTGATGACTGCAGATAATTTTAAGGGAGCTTTTTGTGACAGCTAACAATGATGAGACAAAGATGTTCCTTCAGCATTTCAATCAGCATTCGTAACTTTATAGGAAAAAAAGAGAACATGATTGCAGAGTTCTTTTGTGAAAAAATTATTAAAGAGTCTAATAATTCAGAGTTAAAATATGTTCCAACTAATAATTAATTGCACAGGAAGCATAGGTTTCTATCTCAGTGTAACAGAGAGCTCTCGGGTAAAGGAAAATGAGCCCTGGGGTATCATCCAGCCACATGCCTAAAGCTCAGGCCTGTCCATTGACACCCTGTTGTCCCGGGGAGGTCAGAGCAGCACCCTGTTTCCCCCACCACTGCTCCACAGCTGTGATGTGGTCCCGGATCACTCGTGCCCAATCCTCGCCTCGCTGCAGGACAGTGGACCGGGTCTCCATCGCTGTTAGGGCAGTGATTTCGGGAGGGATTTCGGGAACCAGGCCAGCTCGCAGCACAGCATCCTGAAATTTGGCAGCTGAGGCTGGAGCTAAGCAACAGCGGGGTGTGCTGAAAAGAAAAGCAAGAAATCTTTTGATGTCAGCCCCGAGCGGTAGGCAGAGAAGCAAGCTGGAAAGTGATGCTCTGGTCCTTTAACACAGCTGACCAGCACACCTGTCTCCATGCAGGTCCTTACCTGCTGGCACAGCTGTCCAGATGTGAGTAGTGGTAGTGAGCAGCCACGGCTGAGTGTGGGCACAGCAGGTAGTGGTTCTCCTCCCAGCAGCGCTGCATGGCTTGCACGATGTCCTCATCAGATGCTGAGCATGAGCGCAGGGTCTCCGAAACCTGCAGCAAGAGAAACAGAGGTTTGCATTGAGCATCATCACCTCACGTGTTCCTTTCAATGGAGTTGATGCCATGGGCACCCAGCAAAACAGAAACAGGAAGGCTGGAAGTAGCAACTGGATGGCGGTTTCCCCCACATAATCAAGACAAGGGATGTCTGCTGCAGCTGGAGGAAGGTGCTGCTCGAAATGTATCCTTCCCCCAGTTTTGTAATAATGCATTTTCACATTATCTTGTCTATATATTGCATCTGTATTTTAGTAATGTGAGGATTTCTTAAATTTCTGACACGCAAGCAGGCCTAGGTTCTGCAGAAATGATGTTCGTTTGGGACAGCACACGTTGGGTGATGAGGTAGATCTCTGCATCTCACCTAAAGAGCTTCACAGTTCAAACCTCCACTTTTCTTTTGTATTTCACTCTGCTTTGTACTCCTGGTCCCATTCACCATATCAAGGCTGAATGGCAGTAGTGGACCCCACACCCATTCTCCAACACCACACTCAGTTTGTGCCAGAATCCACTGCTCAGTCCACCCTGGCCTGACTCACTGCACAGCTAATGCAGGCACTGAGTGGCCAAGAAGGGGTGATTTCATATCCTACCTAAAAATACTATAAGTGCTTTTATCTAACGGTTTTTTGTTTTTGTTTTTGTTTTTGTTTTTTTTTTAAAACATCTCTATGCACCTGCACTGACATAAAGCTCCTCTTAGATTTTAGTTTGGAAAGTCTCCAAAATGTGATTTTTTTAATTCTGAAAATGAGTAATAGAATCATAGAATGGCCTGGGTTGAAAAGGACCACAGTGATCATCCAGTTCCAACCCCCTGCTGTGTGCAGGTCACCAACCAGCAGACCAGGCTGCCCAGAGCCACATCCAGCCTGGCCTTGGATGCCTCCAGGGATGGGGCATCCACAGCCTCCTTGGGCAACCTGTTCCAGTCAAAACCAACTGGAAATAGTAAATCTCCTTCCACACAGAGGAACGGGTATGAAGGACTGACCTTTCTGTGCAAATCCTCCGGCAGCTTCAGGCTTTTGGACACAGTGAATTGTTCCATCAGCGTTTTTGTCAGGTGGCTGTCAGAACCTGAGAGCAGCCAGAGGATCCTCTCCACATTGTACGGCTCCTGAGATGACAAGGGAACGTGTGAGCAGCAGAAATGGGAGCATCTGTCTCAGGGTGAGAGCAGCTGTATGGATTCTCTGATGTCTAATTTGGGCTGAGGCCCTGTTGCACCTTCTTCTTGCTGGTAGGCTTTGTGCCTTCTCCCTGCACACCTACATCCCCAAGCTCTCTTTGGGAACTCAATGTCCTTCAGACTCCTGACCCGTCTGAGCAGTCTGGCAGTGACCATCAGATTAAAACAACTTAATGAGGGGACAACGGATAAATTGACAGCGAGACCACATCTGTATAATCACCTTGAGGAAACCAGGCTAATAACACGCTACGTATTTAAGAACCAGAAATATACAGCGGTTTTACTGAGTGCTGCAGATGCTGCTATGAATCACACAGCTCCCATGTTACTTAATGAGACACTCAGCTCCCTGCAGGGCTGACCAATAATCTTTGTAAACATATAAGGAACATATAGGGCCTGACTGGACTGTATGGCTATGTAGCAATCGGTGTTACGACACCGCAGCAAAACTCAGTGCAATACCAGACAAAAGGGTCCCAAATGGGTCTCACTGCTTGCTCTCTCACTCCCATGTGCTCAGAAGCACTGAGCAATGTCCAGCCAGGTGGTTTGACCAAGGTACATTGTAGAAACAGACAGCACAAGGAACACCTGATACAAAGTCCTCACCACATCTCTAGGATTCCTGCTCTGCTGCAGGTAAGTGCTGGCTTTTAATGAGTTCTATATACCAGACAGTGCCTATGACCTCTTGTTCCTCCCATCCTGTCCTCCCCTGGCAAGTCATCGGGACTTACTCAGCCTTTGATGTCCTTATCTGGGTGGCTTACAGCTCCATTCCTGTTCTACATCTTCCCACCATCATCTTCCACCGCCTTCAGCCTGTAATTTCATTGTAGTACGGGTGTTGCCTGCCCTTTGCTTTAGGCTGTCCCCTGGTTTAGGCTGTCCTGACCCAGGTGTCCTGAGAAACTACTTGTTAGCACGCTTGGACTTTGATGACCTGCTACCAGAGGTGCCTCCAGCCCATCCTCCTGATGCCTCTTCTGCTTCCCTTTCTGCTTTTCCCACTCCCAGAAGTTTTCCTTCCACCTCCATCTGTTTCAGCTTATGCCTTCCTCTGCTATCTAGACCCAGACAGTCTGGGCTGGGCCCCCAGTGGGAGCCTTGATCTTCACATTATTCATCTGTATGGTCTGTTTTTGTCCCGTGTGCTAGAGCTGTCCAGAAGGACACCTGGGCTCAGTCAGGAGGATGGGTCACACTGAAAACTGTTCCCAAGGAAAGTTTTGGCTTGTGGACATGAGCTAAGTCTTGCTGCCTGAATTCAGGCCCAGAAAATAAATCCCCTGGCTGGCTTCTGATGCTGAAAGTCACAGCGTGTGCTGTGATTCTTCTGGAAGTTCTCCTTAAAAGGGGTCATCCACACTATAAGCTCTGCTTCACCTTCATCTTTCCAGTTAGTCACTAGCTGGAGTTTGCAGAAAAGGCAACCAAAAGGGAGAGTGAGCCCCACATATTCATGTTACGGGAGGAACTTCAAACTGCAGGCCACAGCAGCCCAGTGATGGGAGCAAACAACTTATTCTCTGCAAAACACCGTATTCCTCCATGCTCCCAAGTTCTCCCACTGTGTTTGAACAGCTCTTGGAAAATTCTAGTAGCTTAAGGCCATGGTGATACAACACCAAGTATTTCAAACCTAGGTCACTTGTTTGGAAGCAGATCCAATCCCTGAGGATCACAGGGTAGGTATGAAAGAGTATTTGCTGTTATTATTTCCTGGTATTTGTCTCCAGGCACTTGCTTTCTGTCCCCCCATGACTTTTCATTTCTGATGCCTTTGCCTGCTGGGACTTGTTTTGCTCTGCACAAACTGCAGACGTTCATAGATGAGGCATTTCTTCAGGGCTACTCCAGCTTCTTCCCTTCTCTTGCTCTTGCTGCAGCCTTCCAGAAGCACCAACAGAAACCCTGGGACGTGACAGGATTTATACTTTTCTGAGTGTCACAGAGGTGTTGAGAAAACGGCCCTTTCCTTCCAAGCTCGCACACAGCAAATCTCCAGAAATCCACCATTTAGCAACAGAGATTACCAAGTCCAGCCTTGAAAAGTATGGGAGAAGGTGATGTTTGATCTGTCTCAGCTCAGCAGTCTGCAGCATAAATGCTCAGGATGACTCACACCTCCCAGTGCATCACTGAGAGGCACTGCCAGTGGCAAAATTACAGTCTTATAAACCAGGTATAGCAAAGTACAAGGAAAAAAAAATCTAAAAATACGCACGTTCATTATCTTCCATTTGTTCCAATTCATTATCTACCTGAATATCCATGGCTGATGCTAATGTAGCCTTCACACGACCTGAGAGTGAGAAATCTCCATCTTTAACAGTCCTGTGAATGATGTCGTTGCTGTTAACTGCAGCAACCAGCTGAATTGGAAGACCCATCTTCTGGGCAATACAGCCAGCTAGAAACAAAAGTGAAAAAACACAGGCATACTTGAGAAAGAAACGTTAAAAACAGATTTAACAAAGAATTTGTTTTGTAAGCTGAGCATCCAAGTTCAGAAGTGAGCACAAACGACAACCCCTAATAAACCTCCAGATATCTATCTTAAATGCCTTGGTAGAGCCCCATATTACAAAATCCTAGGACAAAATGCACCTCCTGGCAAACCAGCCCACTGAACATCTCCAGATCTGAAGATGGATAGGCAGGAGATTGAGAGGTCAGACAGGTGCCACTCCAGCAAAAGAGAAGAAGTTTGGAGGTTCTTGGAGATTATTAATAATGCCTCAGATGGGCAGCCTGGAAATACAGTGAAAGCTGAGTGCATTAAATCCTTTTCATACTACTGCTGTGTGCCTAATTCAGGATGGAGGCAGTCAAAGATTCACACTGAAGGGGCCAGATTAGGCAGTTAGGAGTGGCCCTCTTGACAGCACACTATCTAAATCAGGTAAGACAAGGGAGAACTCCACACCT
The DNA here is from genome assembly GCF_026119805.1 of Tympanuchus pallidicinctus. NCBI lineage: Eukaryota > Metazoa > Chordata > Aves > Galliformes > Phasianidae > Tympanuchus > Tympanuchus pallidicinctus. Next base: position 4,815,020 of record NW_026294721.1, read on the forward strand.
CTACTGAAGTCTTACTTGGGAAATCAGACCCACAGTATTTTCCCTCTTTTCTGGACCAAACATGTTCAGTCCTTCTCCAATGCGTCCACCCTCAAGATAGCTACAGTCATCATTAAAGGGTGGTTTCAGATTTTCTGCACCTTGCAAATCATCAGAGACTCTTCAATGAGTAATAACCAGACATGAGTAATAAAATACAAGTGGTTCTGAAGAAATCCTACCAGAGAGTGGGTGTTTTAATAAATAGCAATGCCCAGCATTTGCAAAACATTTTCAGGTCACAGAGCACTCTTTCTCTTCCCTAACCCATCTCTCCTCCCTTCACCTGTGACATTTCCCCCGCCTCCTGTTGGCACAACAATTTCCACCACTGGCAGTGTGGTGCTATCCAGGGTCGGGGTGCACCGAAAGTAAGCGTAGAAGTAGTGAGCAATCTGCACCATAATCCTCGACCAATTGACCGAATTCAAGCTCATCAGGTTGTTCCTTCTGGCAAAATCAACATCAGCAAACAGTTCCTTGATAGGCTCATCGATTTCATCGCTGTTCCCGTGAACTGTCAGAAAGAAAAAGGAAAGAGTAGATGTGCCAAAATCAGTGCCAAATCAGTGCCATGGGGCACAAAGCATTTCTGCTCAGAAACAGGGCCAGACTGAAGTCCTGGGGTTTGCTGCAGCCAGGATTGTCCTGAGCTGGCTGTCTGTCTCAGGGGCTGTTTGAGTTGGGGTTACTTAAACCATAAAATTGGGGGAAAAAGAAGTGGGGTCACCCCTTCATCCTTTAGTTCCAATAAATGGTGTACAATTCAGTGCAGGTGAATGGAGACCAGAAGAGAAAGTCTTGAACCACTCAGTCATCAAAGTGGGAACATGGGCAAAGAGCCTCTCCTTAGCAAGACAGCAGGGCATAGTCACTCTGATGGAAATGACCCAGCTGGCTGCAGAAGCAAAACCAGCAGCTCCTGGAGATATTTTGGGTCACAATTTCAACACAGCAGGGCCACAACATGGACGATCCTACAATAATGCCAACCAACAAAGACGTGGACATTGTCTTCAATGACGGTGGTCATCTGAAGTTCCTGTATCTGGGTGCACAACCCTTTGGGTAGCAGAACAAAGATGTCCACATTCTTCTGCCCTCTCACACTCTCAATTGCTGAGCTCCCTGTGTCCCCTGAAGTCCCTGTTTCAAAGCAATGAAGAAACAAGAAATGCAAACGTTGACACACCAATCAAAATTGCATCACCAGACTTCAAGAAAGAGATGTGGAGGTGCTCCATGAGATACTTTTGGTTAGAGGAGCCTCCTTGGCATTGACAGGATCCCTCATCAATCACCCATGAGGCAACACCACTACTCTGGGGCACTTATATGGTGGGCTGTAGGATGATGGCTCTCAAGGTAAAAACCTTCCCAGAAGCTTTCCCCCTCCAAAGAGAAATACTCACCAACCAGAACATTGACGTGCTTCTGCTTTTTCTCCAAGAAATACTGTAAAAACTGCCCAGTGCAGGACAAGGACAGATCCTTGAACGCGTAAGTAACCCCATGCCACAGCTCCAAAATATTCAGCCCATCCTTCAGCCTGGACAGATGAACAACATCCTCGTGTCTGAACTTGCTGAAAGCCCTGTCAATCAGATCTAGTGGAAAAACAATTAAAAGTGCTGTCAGAATAGGTACAGGACAACTTATCTGTGGTTGCCTGCATCTGTGCTCTGTGTGCTCCTGGAAAGCAAAGGCAAAGACTCTCCGAGCTGGAGAGGTGACATATCCAAGAAGTTGTTTTTAGCTATTAGGAGGAAGCCAGCCAAGCTCCATTGCCTTCAATAGCTCCACAGTGAAGAACTCTAGAGGAAACCTGACACAACCAAAGCAAACTGTTAAATCACAAAATAAAGGAAACTTTTATCATTAGCACACTGTTGAGACAGAGGTTGTAGCTGCCCTCTGGTGGAAAGGATGGTTTAAAAACATTACAAATGGAATCACAGACAGCATGGAGTAGCTGAAAGCCATTGGCAGAAAGGTAAGGTCTGGTGCTAGCACTGCACTCCCCCAGCAGTCAGCAGGGCCACAGCACTAGCAATTGCTATTGCAATCATCACAGTCCCCATGTGCATGCAGGGTACACATTTTCCAAAAGGTAACAAGCCCCAGCAAGGTGACAGAGGAGAAAGGGGCAGAGAAAAGGTCAGGCAATAGTGCAGCAGGCTCCATCTTCTGGGCACTGTGAAGATGCTTAAGCTAAGGCAGCACCCAAACACCCCGAAATCCTCACAGGCATCTCTGCAAGCAGCTCCCACTTGAGACTCACCGCTAAGTGTGCCACGTGGGATCAGTTCAGGCTTGACAAAGAGGAAACATATCTCCTTCACCAACTCGGGGTAGGAGAGGTGGCTCCATTGTTGCAGTGTGGGCCTGTCCAGCCAGGGGATGCAGCTGGGCATGAAGAGCCCACCATCAGGTGCATAGCCAGAGAAGAGGGCTCCCTCGAAGTCCACGGCCCCCGTGCCTCCCCGTGTGCTGATGTACTCCATCGGTGCTGAGTGGGCGCTGCGGTCACTGCCAAAGTCATGGGTAATCTGCTCTGCTGGGAGCACTCAAACTGACCCTAAAATATTTTCTGTGTAGACACATGGGGCTGGAGGATGGTGTTGTGTGGGTTTGCTTTGCCTGTGCCCTTCTAACAGTGTCCTGGACATGTTTCCTCTACTCAGTCACTGTGTGGGCACCTGGTGTTTCCTGAGGGCTGGGTGCAAAAGCTGGAGCTTTAAGATAAAATTACTTAACAATTTTTTTTAAAAAAAAGGAAATGGGAAAGGAGACAGTAAGGGGAGAGAAGGAAAAGGGGAAGGGAAGAGGGGGGAAAAGGGAGGAAAAAAAAGAAGGGGGAGGGGAAAGAGGGGGGGAAAAAGAGGGGAAGGGAAGGAAAGGAGGAGAAAGAAGTAAAGAAAGGGGGGAAGGGAGGAAAAGGAGGTAAAGAAAAGGGGGGAAAGGGATAAAGAGAAGGGAGGGAAGGGGTAGAGACGTGGGAAAAAGGAGGGGAAAGGGGGTGAAGGGGGGAGGAGAAAAGTGGAAAAAAGTTAGGGGGGGGAAACAGGGAAAAAAGTGAAGGGGAAAAGGAATAGGGGAAAGGAAAGGGGATAAGGGAGATTACGCTTCTAGAGCAGCCTGATTTTTTTCGAGGGAGTTGAACACGAAGTAAGGGCAGCATTTAACTCAAAGGGAGCGCAGCAAACCTCCAGGAATTTTTTGTTTTGGTTTGTTTTTCTTTTTGCGGGGGAGGGGCGAAGCCTGCCGGCCTCCCTTGGCCAAAATACTTCTTTCCTTCTTCCATCCTTCCCCACCATCCCTCCTTCCAACAACACCGCAGCGTTTTACCCGTCCCGCTTCCCCTTCCCCCGGCCCGCTCTGCCCCGCCACCCGTCTCACCTCGGCGCCGCGGCTCGGGCCGTTCCCGAGGCTCGCAGCCCTTTGCTGGCTCCGCCCCGAGCCAAGGAGGCGGGTCGGGGCGCCCTGCGCAGCCCTCGGGCGGCCCGTTGCGGTGCTTCGCCGCCCTGTTTGTAAAGCCCTTTTCCCTGATATCCGAAATAAAAAGGTCCATTCGCAGCAGGCTGGAATAAGCCGTTGGCGGGGCATGGCGTTGCTCTTCAGGGGAGCTCAGGCTTCCATCAGTGGTGAAACCTCGCCAGGACCATCCCCAGGGTCACCCCAGGACCCGCCCTGGGGACGTGGCCGCTCGCCACAATTCTAATTCGCAGGGCAAATCCTGCAGTGCCGCAGGCTGTAAGCAGGTGGTTTTTGGCCCGTGTGTCTTTAATTCTCTGTGTATTTTGGAAGGTAAACGAGCCTTCCATCCACCTTCAGGTTAGTTATTAATCCCTTGTTTACCAGCTTTTCTGCTCTCGTTGTGATCCTTCAGCAGCTGACAGAAAACAACATCTCCAAGCAGGACAGTGAAATCAAACCAGTAAAGGAAAAACAGGGCTGCACTGACATCGTCTGCCTCCTCTACTGATGTCTACTGATGTCTCCCTTCTCTCAGAGCAGCGTGATGAATTTGAGCTTCACACAGAGGCTGAGCACATTGTGAGCAGGAGGAAGCAACCCACACAACTTGATAGCTTTTATTAGCAATGCAATTTAATTCTATCAGTATGCATCTGATCATCTTGACAAGATGCTACAGCCCTGCAGTCACCCTGCTGGGTCCTCACCTCTTCTACCACCACAAGATTTTTGTGCCTCCATGCATTCTCTTTCCATGTTTGAATTAGCAGCATGAGATTAATTAATAATGAGATTAATAATCAGCTGCAGCAATAGATCAAGAGCTGGGAAATGAAACAGCCTGCTCATGCCAAAGTGCCTCCGTGTTTTTGGACTTGCACTCTGTCCTGAGCACTTGATAGCCATGAAGCAGCTCAGCCATAGCAGCTCAGCTGCTCTTTGGACCTGACAGAAACCAGCTGTTTGCAGGCACCAGCTAAAGCTACTGTGTCACTTTTTTACTAACGTTGCATCAGTTTCCATCCCCCTGAACTGGATTTTCTCACGGAGAAAGCAGAAAGGCATAATGCAGCAGTGAGGGATGGGTTTGGGTGCCTTTTCCATACCTCCTGCAAAGCACCCCCAGGCCCGGCAGAGCTGCAGAGCACAGATACATCACTGGATGGCAGCAAAGCCTCGCACACACGGAGGAGATGCTCAAACGCAGCCTCGTCCTGGTTGTTCCTACCCTTGCTCAGTGCCCTTCACTCTCAATGCACCCAGGCAGTGTGTGCTTAGCCGGGATTTCTGGCAGCAAAAAGGAACGCCTCTCCAAAGGGCTCTGTTTTACAGCCGAGGAAGAGGAGAACAGGAGATGTCCTGCAGCAGGAGGCCAAACTATGGAGCTGGGTGGCCAATACAGGGGCTCACCGTAGCGTAAGGATGTGCTACATCTTTACCCCATCTTCTCCCTGAAGGTTCCAGGCGTTTATCACCCTCCATTCAGCACACTCTCCTCTCAGTGGTCTCAGGAGCCTACACCCAGGGTGAGATTCAGAAAAGGACACATGGAAATACCCCAACTCACAACCAGAACCAGAAAGTGTTGAATTTATTCAGAAAAAATCAATCAACCACAATGGCACAATGCTTACTGCCCTGTACAGAGTATGATCCCCCTCTCAGACACAGAAGTGTGAACTGTCAGAGGAAGCAAGGAGTTTTCAGGTAGAACCTGCAAGGTTTGGGCCAGAAATCAAAAGAATTCATTTCTGCTATTCTCACTAATGTGTGTTGAGGTTTGGGTTCAATGGCAGGAAAGACAGAGAAGCCTGCAGATTGTCTGCAACTGCATAGGCAAGTTTGATCTTAGATGCATTTCTTCCAGCCTCAGGTCAAGGAGATATGAGACAAAAAAAGTACAATTACAAATGAATCATAGTGCAAGAAGCTTCTCCTTTGTTCATAGAATTGTGGAATCTTAGAATCATAGAATCGTAGAATGGCCTGGGTTGAAAAGGACCACAATGCTCATCCAGTTCCAACTTCCTGCTATGTGCAGGGTCACCAACCAGCAGACCAGGCTGCCCAGAGCCACATCCAGCCTGGCCTTGAATGCCTGCAGGGATGGGGCATCCACAGCCTCCTTGGGCAACCTGTTCCAGTGCGTCACCAGCCTCTGTGTGAAAAACTTCCTCCTAATGTCTAACCTAAACCTCCCCTGCCTCAGTTTAAAACCATTCCCCCTTGTCCTATTACTATCCATCCTCATAAACAGCTGTTTCCCCTCCTGTTTATATGCTTCCTTCAAGTATTGGAGGGTATTGAGGTGAATTTGGTTCTTTTCCCCTTTTTCTACATCTGAAATATATGACTCTATATTGTAACTATCTCACCTGACATGAGATAGGATTTCTCCATGTAGCAACTTCTGTTCCAGCATACAAATGTGTAAGCATACACTTTTCCCCCCATACCCGTGGTGGTTTTACAGTGCAGTGAGCCGCCAGCATGTCGACCCTTTCACCATGGGTTGGCGTGGCACTTCCCTGCCATAAAGTGTTTTACAGTAGGCTCAAGGACGTCCATGTTGTGGTTTGGGTCTTGTGGATCAAAGTGCAGAACACAACTGTAGCAGTAGAACAGGAAGGCAGTGTGAGGATGGGGTTGTGCAACAGTCAGTTCAACTCATGGGGAGACACTGAAGACACTCTTGCCTAGAGAAGGTTGTGCAACCCAGTTCAACTCAGCCAAAGGTTGCATTGAACATGCTGGCCAAATTTTCTCTCAAAAACTGCAGCACAAAGGATGTTGGTTCTATCACTGCCCTCCAGGCAAGAAGAGGTACGAAGATAAAGATAAGTGCTGTGGTACGTGCACAGCTACAGCACTTTTTCTTTATCAGCTTTCCCAGGTGGCTTTGGGAAAGTTTCTCAATCTTCATGTATGAAGTATGGACACCTATGGTTATGGAAGTACTTTGAATAAAGTAAATGTGTCAGAAGCACAAAATACGACTGCATGGTGGAAATTCACTGGAACAGGTTGTCCAGAGAGGTTGTGGATGCCCCATCCCTGCAGGCATTCAAAGCCAGGCTGGATGTCATGCAGTTGCATGACCCTGCACATAGCAGGGGGTTGGAACTGGATGATCACTGCGGTCCTTTCCAACCCAGGCCATTCTGTGATTCTATGATTCTATGAATTTTGGACATTGTCTGAAGCCCTGGCCTTGCGAGCACCATGGTTATTTCTCACAGTGTCCCCCTAGCCATGAACCTGCTGAAATTTGGATGCTGTCAGACCACACACAACCTCACAGCAGTGTCATGCCTCAGCCTGCTTTGTATATTGTTTTTGTGTCTTTGCTTTCCTCATTTGAAGAGCACCATTTGCTAGAGCAGGTCATGGGGGTTTGTTTTTACATTTGTTTTAAATATACACTGCGGTTCTGTGTTTGGCTCAGAGCAAGACAGAAAAACCTTTGCCATTGTGCATTCATTCTGCAGCATGAAGACATAAGTGCAGATACCAGTGAAGGTCACCACAGTTTGTGAGGCTTCTTTAGATCTCATGGCTGTGGGACACAAAGTAAACTGCTCTGACAGAGCCATTTCAAGGACAGAGGCGTCAATGGAGTGCACACAGAATCATAAACTCATAGAATAATTAACATTGGAACTCAGTTGTACCTCAGGACTCACGTGCAAATGGCAGGGCACACAGGTTCCTCCTCCTGCCTGTACGGACTTGAGAAGCTCTCCCTGACTAATTTGCAGCCATTCACTGTAGGCAGTCTTTAAGTGCCGCTTTACTTGATAAATCAGGATCAAGGAAAGCATGAGCCAGCTGGAGAGGTGAGCATCATCTCAAAGTGACAACCCAGGTGTACCTCCAGGATGGGAGTTCACTCGATCACCTGCAGGCACTCTGATGCTGCTGCTCTTTGCCCTCTATCACACAATTCTCCACTTGGTTGGATGAAGGTTGGCTTATCTGTTCTACGGGCTATTCATGCACACAGATCATACAGAGACATATGCACTGCAAATGTGTGGTGGGATGAAATGAAAGGCATTTTCCTTCATTTAAATGCTCACTGGCTCTTCCAGATCATCCTCACTCCACATTTGTGGAACCCGTCCACAAATCCTATAGCGTATGGAGGACACCCTCCTTGGCACAGACGGTAAGTTTTAACTGCCTGGGAGACTACGTGTTACTGCCATTGTCAGTCACAGAGTTAGATTTGAGCTGTCTGTCCTCCAGGGATGTCCCCACTTAAACGTTCCTGTGTTGCTACTGCTGGAGAGGCTGGGAGAAATATTTACACTAATGGCTAATGACTCTATTTCTCTCTCAGTTGTCTTTTCATGCACTGACATAAAACTGCTCCATAAGCAGTGAGCATAATTTTCAGTCCCAGCCCCTTGACACTCTGTAAACTAAGTGGTTGGATGAAGGACAGCCCCATCTCCATAGGCACCAACAGCAGTAGTCAGCTCTTCTCTAAGCTATGCCACCCGGTGATCATTGACAAGCAAAGCTAAGATAGGTTTCATGCTATCCATGGAGATCTTTGCCTTACTCTTGAAGAAGAAATGCTGGGCCTTTGCTTCCTTTGGATCAAAGATCTGAAGAGGGCATGGCTGATGACAAGGGCCAAGGGCTTCCTTTACTTCAGCATTAATAGGAAATTTTATCAAGCGGTGGTGCTTTGTGCAAGCCATCACTTTCAGCAATCTTATCGAGGCTCTGATATTGGCTTATCTAATCTAAAACAATACGAATTGGTGCTTGCATGTCTACAACTTGAAAGGTACAGCTTGGAGCCAGCCAGCCTGGTCCTGATTCCATTAGACCATCAAAACAACTTTAAAAAGAGAAAAAGCTGGGAAAGGTGCCACATTTAATCTTAGTGGTGTCTTGGTAATGCAACCCAATGAAAGCTTTGTGGATATAAGGACAGAGAATTAACTGCAGCAGAAGCATCTTTTCCTGGCCTGTCCAAACTTTTGAAGCAGTGCAGCCATATGGCCAACTTAAAGAAACCTTTGCTCCTGAAATAAAAAATAACTGAACCAAAGATGTGAAAACTGGACAGCAGACCAAGTTCCCAGGTGCAAGCACAGCAGAAATAGAGATGATCCAAGGAATAATATGGCTTGAAATAGAGGGAAACCCACATGGGAAACCATAGCTGATGAAATTGTTACCAACTCCTTTGAATGGCTGTGGGTTTTGGGATACACCACTGGGCTTGCATGACAGGAAGCTGTGATTCAACCAACAAAAGCTTAAATTAGAACTATGGCTCAAACTGGGGTAAGCAGAGAAGGATTTTCCCTGCAGGATCCCTGAGATGAACCATAACGTCCAAGTCACCAAGCAGCAGTGCATTGAGTGCCCTGGCAGACAACGTGTGAAAATGTTCACAGCTCATGGGAGCTGAGAATGGGAATCTGAGGAAGGGCTTGAAGGAAGGCGCTAAAAGCCTGCAGCTGCTTCAAGGGCAGCTGTATGGTTATGGCAAATGGTACAAGAGTCACCAGCTAACTGCACTCTGGGGTGAAGCAGGCCCAGCACTGCCTGGTGACAGAAGGGATTGTCCTGCTCTGCTCTGCCTGGTGCAGCCTCACTCAAGCACTTTGTACAGGTTTGGGCACCACAACATAGGAAGGACAAAAACCTATTAGAGAGGATCCAAAAGGTGGTGGAGGGTCTAGAGGGCAAGACATGAGGAGTGGCTGAGGTGCTTGGTTTGTTCCTTTTGGTTATGATCTTGCCTTGAGCAAGAGGTTAAAACAGAGCCTTTTGGAGGTCCCTCCCAGCTGGCATTTCTGTGATGCATCACGTTGGGACACAGAGAATTTGGATACGTCCATGCCTACGAGGGAGCTGAGAAGTTTGGCGTATCTTTATCTTTGATTCAGATGAAGAAAGAGAGATGAGACAATTGTGTCCTTTTCTTCAGGCAAGTTTCTAGGGGCCTATGCATTATTTTCAAAGCAAGTTAAACAACTAAGTACCTGATGGCTTTCCACAAGACATAGCCTCAATCATATTTGAAAATGATTCTTGCTTTTTCTCTTTCTGCAAACCAGACCCAAGATTTAGGCTATGAACTGAGTTTTAATGACATGGCTAATAGACTCAGCCTTGTGCTGATCAGGTGCTTTTCCATGCCTCTGGAAAATTAGAGATTTCATATTTTAAAATATCCCATATTCTGGTGGAGAGATGTACAAATATTCTGAACTTTGCTACTGAGATTAAGTTTATCTCACCTGCGTTTGCTTAGCCAGCCTGCCTGGGTAATAATTACCCTGGCCAAATTTAATTCAGCAAAGGTTTCTTCTTTCTTCTTCTTTTTTTGTAAGAATGTTAGCATTTCTTTAGTAGGGGAAATAGAAAGCCACAGGGAATGAAATGAGAAGTCCCCCCGGGAATTCATTCAGCTCATATAGTCTGGGCATTTTCCACCAAATGAAAAAAAGAGAATGTAACTGTTCAGGACTCTGATGGTAGCAGAATGAGCAACTTGTATGAGAATTCACCCCACTTCAAACATAAGCTGTCTTCTCTAGGTATCGTCCCCTCCTTTAATATGAGATATGTCAATATGCTCCTAACTGCACTCTTGGAAAGAAGTGGGCTATGGACTACTGCAATCAAGGCTGGAAATGCAATCAATGAACACTTGTTATTATAAACTACTTAAAATTACCAATGATCAAAAATAAAACCTCTTTGTTTTATCTGCAAGTGTTCTGTTGGTCTTGTGTTGTGTACTTCTAAGTAACTCAGCCACCCAGATTAGGCATATAAAATTCTGTGGGACAAAACCTGGTGGGCTTTTCTAGATCCTTTCTCGAGCTCTGGTCCCATTCGCTGTTTTAGTCTTGGTGGTTCTGTTTTGTTTCAAGCTGATGTTTTTCTTCCAGGCAAAGCATGGGTCTGGGACATCTGCAGTGGCTGAGCTGTCAAGCTTCCTTGGAGCTGAGGACAACATCAGATGCTCCTTCAAGCTCCTAAGGTTGGATTCATCTTCCCTAATATGAACTGCATAGGAACACCCTGTTCACATAGGCTTCTTTTGAAGAGGTTGGAGAGGGATAAGCAGCTCTGGGATACTCCTCATGATGTATTTTCTCGTACTTATCTCCTTTGGCTCAACTACCCATCAGCTCAGATGCAGTCACTGCACTGCACATGGCTGGGGTCACCTGAGGAAGGTCCAAGGTGCCTCTCCACTGACTTAGCAGACACACATTCACTCCAGCCTGCACATGTAAATAAGTGAGATCTGGGCACCTGGCAGTGTCACTCTCATACCACCACAAAAAGGCCAAATATGCAGTGAGAAGGCAGAATGAAAGACTCATGAAGAGGAGAAGGCACGTGGGTGAAAAGTGGCAAAAAAATTGATAACTTTGGGAGATGTCAGCAGGGACAGAGGAGATAAGAAGAAGCTGAGCCTGGGGTGTCTGAACCCTCAGAATGAGTGTTTGGAAGCAGCAACCTGGGATGCCTGGGGACATGCCATGGGGACAGTGTTGGGATTGGAGCCCAAGCACTAAGCTCAGCCTTGAGGGAAGGAACTGAGCCCAGCAAAGAGCTGCTGCTGGCCTTGCTTCTGATGCAGGATTTGAGAGAAATGCAGCTCCAAGGGCTGAGCTTTTACTCATAAGCTCCTTCACAAGTTACTGTGCAGTGTTTCAAGAGGCATCTGGATGATGTGCTGCGTGGTATGGTTTAGTGCTAGTGGTGGCAATGGTGATGAGGAGACGATTGGACTAGATGATCTTGTAGGTCGTTTCCAACCTTGTGATTCTATGATTCTATGTCTTTTCTAGAGAAATGAGAGGAAAGGGATTTTAGTACTGGCCTCTGGTAACAGCTTTGGTTGATCGATTGCTGGTGCCACCAATCCATCCATCCATATGAAAGCTCTTTCTGAAGCCAAGGTCATAGTGATGGAGTGTGAACTTCAGGCTGGGCTGCTAGAATTTAAATCTGAGTGCTGTTTTTCCTTAGGGGACAATGATGGTTTTGTGACCCAGTGTAACCCTACATCTGGGTTACACCAGAAACTACGTTTACAAAGAACCATGAAGCATCTGCAGGAGGGAGTGAGCTAATCCTGCCAGCATACAGCCATGACTATTTGTGCCCATGCTGAAGACCCAGCATGCACAAACCAGAAATCCCACTGGTATCCAAGGGACATCATCATCTCTCCCCACTTCCTCCCCTTTCAGATGCACACATCCAGACCATAAACTGATTAGATTGTTGCTTTTACAATTAGTCTTCTTGCAATTATTTTTTTTTTTAATGTTTGTTTATGGATGCCACGTTGCTCCTGCCATAAAACATGGGACTTTCTCTGCCCCTGCACTGTAAATTGAGGTCTCTAAATTGTAGAGCAATTTATCACTGACCATTGCCCAGTTTTATGTTAATGTTTGAACATGGCAATAAAGGAATTACATCATCTTACCTCTGACCAACTTTAGGGCAAAAGGTCTTTATAAAACCAAGCTGTGCATACCAGCAAGGCATCTTCTCTTGTGTTGGGAGCACAGAAAGCCTTCCATCATGAGCTTCACTGGAAAGTACGAGTTCCAGTCCCATGAAAACTTCGAGCCTTTCATGAAAGCCCTTGGTAAGTGCCTGTGTGCATTCTGTGCTGCTCTGCCTAAGCAGTTTCCACTGATATTTGGAATAGCCCAACTGTGCTGATGTGCTGCTGATGTAGACTGAAAGCGATCTGTCAGATTTCCTATTTCTGTCTGTTACTCTGCAGTTGTTGTTTTCTAAATAAGTGTGCATGGAGATATGGCCTCAAAATAGAAGGGAAAGCGTCACTCTCACTGATGGCCTGAGGTCAAGTGATGCTGGGTGTAATTTTACAGCTTGCAAGAGAGTCCCAGCAGTCCCTGCAGCTGTGTGCCAGCAGGCCGGGTGCTGCAACATGTGCTAAACCAGCGGGACCTTGCTAGCTTCACTCAGTGGTAGATCTGTCCCATCAGATTGTGAAACGTCAGAGTAAGCAGGACACTGCTCACCACTGCACAGCTCCAGATTCTACCATTCATCAGAAAAATAGTCAGGTTGTCTAAATGCTTAGTGATGAATGTGGCTGGCTTGATTTCCAGCAGGGATTCAGGAAGGGCTGCACTACCTCTGCATAGCTGTGTGCAGGAGGAGCTCTGTCTGCCAGATCAGCTTCATGCTGATGGGACTCTGAATCTCATGTAAAAGAAAAAAAAGGTTTCCTCCTTCTTCCTTGATTTATCCCATTTTCTCTGCTTGCTTTTCAGTGAGGGAAGGAAAACTTCCTTCTTGGATGGTGAGATAGCTGTTCTACTTCTAGACAACTTCCTTGAACAAGGGAGAACTCTAGTTCCCACACAAAACCCAGGAGGACATTATCTTTTATTACTCCTTCCCACTGGAGTCTTGTGGTCATTGAGGAACTGCCATCCTTGAGAGCCTCTTCCACAATAGAGTAGAAATCCTCCAAGCTGTGTGCCCTCAGATTCCATTGCATTCATTAGGCAGCAGCAGTGCACCCAGTGATGGCTCCAATGTCCTTCTAACATCTCTTGTTCCTGCACAGGGCTTCCTGATGATCATATCCAGAAGGGTAAGGACATGAAGAGTGTCTCAGAAATTGTGCAGAATGGGAATAAGTTCAAGATTACTTTTACTGCTGGCCCCAAAGTAATGACCAATGAGTTCACCATTGGGGAGGAGTGTGAGATGGATCTGCCAACAGGAGAGAAGGTCAAGGTGAGACATCAGATCCCTCTCTGTCCAAGCCAAGAGGTTGAGGGACATTGCATCTCACAGATTCATACATTCATGGAATCATTTGAGTCAGAAGGGACACTTAAAGGCTATCCAGCCCAACTCCCCTGCAATGAACAGGGACACCTACAGCCAGATCAGGGTGCTCAGAGCCCTGTCCAGTCTGACCTTAAATGTCTCCTAGGATGAGGCAACCACCACATCTCTGGGCAACCTGTTCCATTCCTGTCATCCCCCTGCACATGGGCTAAAGGGAATAACCACATCAAGGGAATTAAATCTAAAGTGTTAGATGTAGAGGGCAAGAGCTGGATAATTCCCCGGACCAGTTCTGCCTCTTGCAGTTTGCATGTGTGATTTAGTGCACTGGGAAGGGTTTAATTGCTGAAACCAAGCCTGCAGGTGTGACGCTCACTGCCCTGCTCCTTGTAGGCCCTCTGCAAATCTCTTGAAAATAAATTTCTGAAAGTGATAGTGCACTGCTGTGTGACCTTCTGACAAACTCAGAGCCTGGCTCTCTGAGGTTTCCACCTCCCCTCTGCTTCTATAAGGCACCATACATCCTCCCCTCTCTTCATCTGCAGCATCTCTGCGGATGAAGCTCTGCATTTTTAAAGTTATTTCATTGGAAATATAGAAAGCCAATATTTTAACAGCCACTTTGGAAAAGGAGGACAGAGAGGCTTTGGTAAATTCTTCTGACTGCAAACCTTTCTGACTGAGAAGTTTGAAGTGAAAAGAGGTTTACTTTGTCATGCTGCAAAACAAAACATACTCTCCCTTCATTTTGTTGACTTAAAGGTAGCACAAGAAAGTCAACCAATGAATCATAAACCAATAAACCTGTCCTTTTAAGTCCCAGAGGCTGTTAGCTTGTCTGCCAGCCTTTTGCACTGCTGCTGTTCACACTGGGTGAGATGATTTGGCAAGGTGAGGATTTATGACTCTGGAAATTCCAGTTCCTCAGCTCCAGTTCCTGGACAATACTTTTCAGTGATTCATGAAATGTCAAGATGGCACCACTGGCAAATATTGCATCTCAGCTCTACACCGGGAGAAGTTGATACTGCAGGGACTATTGAAAGCAGGAGGAACGATCACTAAAGACATGCCCCAATGAGCTGGGCTCTGAGAGTAGTATTTGCCTTGTGTGGTTTCTACCATCCCTGAAGACCCATGAACAGAAACCAGGGGTTAGGAAAAAAGTTTTAGCTTCCATAAATCAGCAGCTTGAGGGCAGATGAAGATGTTGTGCAGATGGACAAACAGGTGAACAGAAATTGATTTTGCTGTGTTATTTCTCTGAGTAATTTCAACAATCAATCAAGGCTGCCCTGAGGGCATCAGTGCTGTCTGAAGCCTTTATAGACATGTAGTTCCTGGGGGGCAGAAACTCAACAAACATACCAATTCAGCTGAGACCTTTCCAGAAAAATTGTATCTCTTTCATAGAGGTTTGCAGTGCCCAAAGTAAACACCCATACTCTTGCTGTGTTGTGGGCATCACCAGCACAACAATCCCTCCTCTTCGGAAAGCTACATCACCAAGGAGCAGCTTGCTCCCAGCAGTTTCAGAGGAGACAATAGCAGCTCAGTACAGAAGGGGAAGGACAAAATGCAGGGGGTGTGCAGTGCTAACATTAATGCCTTTGTCTCTTCTCTTCTTATCAGTGTGTTGTTAACATGGAAGGTAACAACAAACTGGTTACTAACCTGAAGGGGCTGAAATCCGTGACCGAACTCAACGGAGACACCATCATCCATGTAAGTGGAGAAGAGAAGGGCAATGACCAGATTAACAGTGCAGACAGCTGCCTTCAGGGGTCCAAGGGGGGCCAGGCACTGAAAAGCCTACAGTGATGCTAGAGACCTTAAACAGGTGCTGGAGATGAGCACATGCTTGCATTCAGGCTCTGTAACCAAAGCAGATCAGTTGACCAGGCAATGAAGGCATTGTTTTTGAAACAGTCTGATTCACTAAGTGCCCTCTGAGATCCTACCAGGCACTGCTGATCAAAGTTATATGTAATGAGGGCATGTTTTCAGCCATATTTATAGGTTTAGGGTGGGGCCTGGCACCTGTAAAGAGGAAATGTACAATTGTGATTCCAGTCAGTATCAGATTATCCTTATCTGTGTTGGGGTACTCATGAATATATCCCAAGCTTTAATAATTTGATTTATAGATGATTAGATGGAGATCAGTCCTGTGCTGATTTGCAAGACCAGATCTTTTCCAAGTAGGGTTTGGAGCCAAGTGCAATGCAAAGCTAACAATTTCTATTGTTTTTCAGACCATGACAAAGGGAGACCTCACCTACAAGAGAATCAGCAAGAGAGTCTAGAGACCCTGCACAAACTTATCATTTTACTGTGTAGAATGAGTTCCATTAAAGTAAAATTTGTATGAAAACATCTTCATAATAAACCTCTTTGCTGTTGCTATAAAAAAGTGCAAGCCTCCAAAACTCACAAAAACCCTGGAAAAAAAACTGGGCAGCAGGCTGAGCCAAGCCATCGTGAGACCCTCTGTGTTGCTGCTTGTCAGCCCCATTCTGAGATTCAGGCACTACTGTCCTTCTTGGGACATACTGCTGGGCTGCACACAGCTGGGTGGATGGAAAAGTACTGTGCCAAGACCAGAGAAAGGGTTCTGTCCCCTTCCTTAAAGACTTGGCCGAAGTGACATCAAAGTAATTGGCAGGGCCAAAGAACGAGGTGGTTGAGGGTGGCAGATGTTGGTGAACCTGCCTGGAAAGCTGCCTTGGAGCAGAGACCAGCACTGGGGGAGTTGAGGCATCCCAGCAGCCATCCCTATGCTCACTTATTCAAAAGAGGAGCAAGACCTACAGGCTCTGGCCACCCCATCACCGTCTCTCCCCCATCCCTTCCAACCAGCAAAGGGCACCAGACAGCCTTTAGGTGTTCAGTTTTGCCACGAACTGTGCCTGATAAATTGGGTTACTGGATATAAACTCTGGAGTGAAATACAGGTTTTCTCTGCTCAGAGGAGGTCAGCACTGGTTACTCATAGCGCAGACATAGGAGCACCATGGTCAACTTCAACGCTTGGTACTGCAGGCTGGATGGAGACCTGGTTTTCTGAAATCAGGAGAGAGAAAATTCTCCCTTCTTAGCTGACTTTTCCAAGCTCTATGCTTGAAAGCTAACTGGGATTTTTTGCTGGGAAATGAGTGTTCTGCTTGTGTAATATACCTACCTAGGATGATGTTCTCACAACAATTCAAAGCTATAAGAATGTTAGGAAAACAACACCAGTGCCTCCCTATCTCCTTCTACAATTCCAATGTGTACTGTTAAAGGACTAATTTGTCCTCCTGTGCATCTCTGCCATAATTTCCCCATCAAAGGTTTTCAAGCTGCAGATTGGCATTGTTCTTCATGTTAGGAACTAAACCAATAGAGATTGTCACAGTTGAGGTCACATAGGTACCTCCTTGACTAGTGGAAGGATCTAGTTCAACATCTAAAGAGCTGAAGTTTGTGTCCAGCAAACTCATCTTAGAACTGGAGGATCACCACCAAAATCTCTGAGAAATGTCAAGAGGAAAAAGCCTGGTTTTGTTTTCTTGCTATTCTTGCTATTTTGCTGAGGAGCTGGTAGGGGATTTTTCAATAATCAGTCCTTTTTCATCTCTTTGTTATCAATGAAGATCTGGAGCAAATAATTTGGATTTACAGATGGGCAGACAGCAAAGATTTTTTTGTTATTTGGAAATCCATCCATTGCCATTAGACTTTTCCTTCTCTCCATTCAGGCTCGGTGCAAAATTGATTAAGCACCTAAGATGAAGGACTGGTACAGGTAAGAATCAGAGCCCCCAGCTCTGAGCAAAGGGGGTTCCCCTCCTGGAGAACTGCCTGTTCAGTAAAAACAGTCCACACAGCCACTGCACCACACTACTGCGAATGGCATCTGGCATGGACTTCTCTCACGTCCTTTTGCTGCCACCACTGTGGACATTGTGTGATTTTTAACAAACTAACTTCTCTTAACTAATGTATCTTTAGACACCAATCCCATTTAGGCACCCAGTCACTGTGGTCAGAGTCCACACAGGTTGATTTACACCCACGTCACCTGCAGAACCTGTTCATCAGTTTTTCATCAGCAAAAGATCACTTTACTCAAAATACCATCTCTATTTCTTAGTTGCTTTGCACTTGATGCCCACAGGCATACAAGACACTTCTTGGAACCAGCTTCCCACTTGTACTGTCTGTTGGTCAACCACACATAGATATCACTGGCAAGAAGTGATGTCATCACAAGGAAGTGATGGAAAAAAATCAGGACAGAGCCAATTAAAAATTTAACTGAGCACTGCAGGACTTTCCCAGAGAGAAACTGGCTTTCAATAAGAACGTAAATAATTTTATAGCAGGTTTCTTGCTTTGATTTTTTAATGCTTGTGGTAGAAAATGATGTTGCTTTTGCCAAGAGATTTTCTGCTGTGAGCTCTCAGGAGATTTTCAGGACTATCCCCGCTGGTCCATGCTCTCAGACTGGTGGCACTGGAAACAATCCTTGGGGATGTATCACATTCACATATCACATTCTCCATGTCTGGAGGTCCCACGGGTGGTGTTACCTAACAGGCATGACTTTGTGTCAAGATCAATATTTATTCCTTCTTGTGGAAGAGGCTCGGTGGGGCCTCATTGCTGGGTTCAGGCATGACTTGAATCTTTTGGTTTTTGAGGGCAGCTTCCCTCATCTTGTAGTACATAAACTCATTCTGCTGGAACATGCGCAGCTCCATCTCTGTCTGGACACGCATGACCTGAGAGACACAACAGATTAAACACCTGTGATGCAGGAGATCTCAAAGCCAGTGAAAAACACACTGCCTAAAAATGAGGGCTGTCCATCAGGGATGTTCTAAGCCATGTAATGACTCTGATTCTTCTTGCTCCAGGTGTCCCAGCAGCAGAACCAAGGCTGACTGGACAGAAATAGCATTTACTTTCTCAGAGCTGGTTGCCTGTGACCTATGAAGGCGAATAAGGCATCAGCCCTTCCTGCACCCAGCCCTTCTGCAGGCTCCTGGAAAACCTCATCCCTGGATTCACTATGAACAATCATTTATAGTGCTGCATTATGACAAAAGTTCAGAAGGGATTTAAGGAAATCTTTTTACACCTGTCTGTAAGTTCCTTCAACCTTTAGTTTAGCAGCACAGAGGTCAAAGATCTAGTATTTTCATCCTGAAGAAAGTGAAAAGGGAAATACAGGAATTAAGGTGCTGGAGTCTTACCCTATGAGATATAAAGAGGCGAACAGTCAAGAGACCATTTTACTTTAGGCACAAGACAGTCATTCTTCTGATAATATAAAATTGCACTAAGATTATAGCTATGCTGTTAGGGGGACTAACATCAATAAAGGATTTAATTTGGCACTGTGTAAGTTTTTTTGGCTACTAAAGGAGAATACTACAATGCCAACAGGCCATTTGAGAGAGTTAAAGGATGAAGAAATGATCCGCCCTCAGATGCAGTCATATATAGTTCATCACAGCTCAACATGTGTGATTCTCCTGGGATCTGCAGCTCTTGACCTTAAGCTAAAAAATACACATATCAGTCATTTGAGAAAAAAAATAAACTGCAGTCCAAAAGGACTAGGGAGTGGTAAATAAAGAAGAATGGTCATCAATACAAGATGAAGAATATTGGTTGGTAAGCCAGAAACAAGTTCACCATCTGTAATTTGATACAGCCAAATTGAATGCCATCCATCTGAGAGCGATGAGGTCAGGCTGTTTGAAGAATGGGAGGCTCTGCCCTTGGGCTCAGTGTTTCAAAAAAAGATTCAGGGACTCAATGGCTATTTTTAAAGCATGTACTGGTGCAGAACAAAAGATATTTTTCAGGGATGAAAATTTCCCACAGGAAGGAATGTGCACTATCCAGCAGACTAAAATGACCTAGAGAAAAGGATGGCACTAGTAAGAAGCAGCCATAACTTGACCTGTTTCTTATAGATGGGCCGTTCCTACAGACTGAATGCAACCTCATCCAGGCAGATAACAGAGGCAAGAAGGGAGATTGTGACACCTACCTCCAGGTCTTTGGTAATTGGGTGGGAAGGTCCATGGGTTATCAGGAGAATGGCATAGGCTTTACAGATCATGCTGTGTCCAGCTTCAATGAGGCCAGCATGCCAGTGGGTCACTCCTGCTCGCATCACAGCCATCCCCAGCTGTGCGTTGTTAGGATGGTATATTTTCCTGGAAAAGCATTGAGTAATTTTAGTTCAGGAAAGATCTCAATTCCCAAATGTTTGTCAGTGATGTGACATGTTTTCCAGAGAGCAAACTGTTTACTCAGTTGAATATTCTATTGAATTTGTTGCCAGGAAATGTGCAGCCCTGCAAGGGGCACGAGGGCATGGGTTACACAAGGACACAAGGTGTTGTGAAAGAGAATGAACAACCTGCAGACAGTGTGAGCTGAACACCTGGGTTGGAGACCTGATCATGCAGCCCAGATGTCACCAACATCACAGGTGTAATGATGTGCCTAAATTGAAAAGGCAACAATCATCAACATCTCATTAACTAAGGCCTCATATTACTCAAGAGTGAAGGGATATCTTGAGTGACAGTCATTTGACACTGCTCCTCTTTTCTCTGCAACTTATCTTTCCTGCAGGTTGCAGGAGAGCAGACCAGGTCCTGCAGTGATGATCTCTGTGCCACACTCGGGCTCTGTGCTTTGCTACTAGGGCAGCCCTGAGATGCTTCTGAGCAAACCAAAGAGGCTAATGAAAGATGATACAAACTACTTGTCATTTACAGTTAAGTAATTCAAGGTGTTTGAAAGCATTTAGGAATGGGTTCCTCTCTGTCTGGTGATCAGATCAAGATCTGAATGCCAGCACTTTCGTTCCGATGGGAGCAGACTAAGAAAATAACTTCTATAACACACTGCCTAACACTGCATAACCAGAGAGAGCTGCCAAAAACAGAGCAGAGCCATACATGTAGCCGTCCACCATCCTCTTGGCATATTCAGCTGCTTCCTCAAACATCTGGAGGTAGGAGAGGACCTCAGAGGCAATGCTGAGGATCCTCAGGAGGTAGATGTTTGTGTCTCCCAGCACAGGCTCCTGTTTCTTCAGGCATTCACGGCACAGCTTCACAACCTACATCAGAAAGCAGGGAGAAGGAGGAGAAAGTCATAACACCACTGGCCCTGAAGCTGCCACTCCTAAGCCTTGTGTGGTCCACACCAGTCCTAGAAGCCAAGTCAGACTGCATGAAGGTTGGAGAAGATACAGTATGCTTTTATATGTCCATAGCATCAGTCTAACTAAATGATTTGTGCTCAAATCTTCCTCTACCAGGGTTAATTTCAGAAAGTAAGCAAGGAAGAAGTGATTATGCCCCTCCTGCCATCCACCCAACCTCCTATAAGCACCTTGATGCAAAGAATGCTCCTAATCTCCCTGTGAAGGTGAAGATGTGAACAGTCCCATTTCCACTTGCTTGTGTGTCAGCTTTTGTGATCTGAACTGCCAAGAGGACAGGATGTACGTGGAGACATTCAGCTTATGGAGATGGAACTTCGTTTCACCTATACATCTTTGACTTAGGGGGGACAAGACCTAATTTCCTTGGCACCACCTATACAGCAAGAGAGCAAGAGCACAGGGACTCACTTCATGGTAAGTTCCTTCCAGGCGGGCCTTGTTGATCTTCTCCAGCGTGTCCTTGGAGAACTGAATAACTTCCTTCACTGTCTCTGCAGAAGGCTGGGGACAAAGTTAGGAAAATTGGTGAGAAGTATCCACCACCTGACATCCAGGCACCATACACATCCAAGCATGCCTGATGAAACACTCACCAGCCCCTAATCAGCCACCTCCTCTTCCTCCATTTATTGCTGAAATATAATACAATTATATTCAGTACCATCACTTATCCTCTGCTTTTCCAAGCTATTTGAATTTGCGTTTTCAAACAGTTCTAGCTATCACAACCTTCCTTTTGATAAATGGAAAATCTGAAGTCAGGCCACAACTGCCTGGTTCTGGGAACTTGCAGGAAGAGCCTGGCCAGGAGACACATGACCAAGACAGAATACAGGCACATGGCCAGCAGACAGAAAGCAGAGACACAGAGATGCAATGAAGAATGAAGAGATTGGGATTTGTAGAGCAGGACAGCTCCACTGCCTTTTTACTTGGTTGATGGGATTTGTGAGGAGTCTGAGATTTAACAAGCTCAGAAAAGCTCTTGAAAATTTAGAATGGAAGGAAAAACAGTTGCATTTCAGAGCTATATGTCCCATATGTACATGGTTATGTATGTTATGAATTATTATTACATATTATTAGACTAAAACTGTTACAGCTGGTCAGATTTCAGCAGCTGTCTGAGCAGCACACAGGATGTCCTAATGGCAAGAGCACATTCATTCAAAGGCAATGTTAATGTCACTCTGCTGTCTGAGAAAAGACTCCCAGAACAGGCACTTCAGCAGCACTTCCACAGAAGCTTTATCTAATAAAATTCTCTCCTGCGTTTACTAGACCCTTAATCCTGTTGCCATTATAAACAATGGGAGCTTTGCTACTATTTGGAAGGAGTGATGGACCGGAGGCCAGAGCGGCTGTTGAGGATGTAATCTGTCCATCCCACGTTTATTCATAGAGCTTTTTCCACACAGCTGTGAGTGCTGCTGCTGTCAGGCAAGCGAGCCTGAATTCAGGGAATGCAATACAGCCGATGTGCTCTGAGGGTGAGGTCAGCCTGGATACTCATTGTCTGTGGATGGAGGGCGTTTACAATAGCTGAAATCATATCTTGTATAAAGATACCAGGAGGCTTCTTCTATGCCAGCAATTCAAACAGGGGAGTGTATATCCCCCAAAGTGCACACAGCAGAACATATGGAGCGTTCACAATACAGAGATGGTGCGTGTCAATGCTTGACAGCAGGCTTTGAATAACAGACAAGATTTTTTATGCAGCCCACTGCAGGAGCAATTTGAAAATTCTTCTTCTGCATCTGGGACTGGGAGCTTCAGTAGCCAGGATTAGTTTTAAAATGAAGCTTGATAGTTTAGCAATGGGAATTATTTAGCAATATCTTTTGCAACAATTTATCTTTTGTAGAGCTTACAGGAATAGAATGCCCCTCAGCTGACACTGACACAGAAGAAAAATAGATTTAAGCAATTATATCCTTGGGCACAGGAATGAAAAAAAAAGATCTTAGAGCTATCAACATGCTCTGAAAATAGGAGCTGCTGGCCAAGCAACACATCCTAATGCTGACAGCCAGACACAGCCTTACATCCTTCTACTCGATAACTTGTCAGATTGCCCAGCAAAACACAGACAACTGAAAAATGAATGGTCCAACACACTAATTCTTCCCACCCAAGCAACCAGGCACAAATGGCAGAGCATAGAACAAATTCACTCTCACCAGCCAGTGCAAGGAAGGCCTGATGACTGGATTCCCAGCTTCCCAGAGCCAACACAATGGTACATCTTTACAAACTGTACAGTGTACGTAGTGCCAGTTGGTCCTGTTCTCATGGACTATTATATGAATATACATAATATATGATACAGTATTTTCTATTCTGCTGTTGTTCAAAACTTTGATTCCATTCAATTCCTGTCAAAAAGTCCGATCTAAATACCTGGATTTTTCTCAGTTCTAGACCTCATTTTCTAATATTTTATCATTCTGCCTTTTGCTGGACTGTTAGGTTAGAGTTAAAGGCAACTTTTGTGGGCTTTTTAAAAATGAAAACCTGTGTGCCTGTCATATAATAGAGATTAAACTGACCATGCATATTTGAGTTGTTGTTGGGCTCAATAATGTTTCAGTCCTAGTCTCATTTTTTGCATTGGCACTGTTCAGACTGCCACAGTCTGACTCTGGCACTGTTGGGTGTCCCTGGGCTGTGGAGGAGACACAGCCACCTCTGTTTGAGAGCACCACAGGACCATACCTTGTTGTCCCCCTCCTTCACTGCCAGCATCAGGTCATCTTTGATCTTTTTCTTGCAGTGCTCACAGGTGCAGTCAAAGTAATACTGCTTCTTCAGCTGCTTCTGCCGCTCCTCACTCACATTGAGGAAGTCCACATAGGACACAGTCAGCTCATCTCCTGGGGAGATCTTGCTTAGTGCCCGCAGCTCAATCCTGGGTGCAAAGAAGACGAGATATGGAATTGAAGAAGCAAATGCAGCCATAGACACATCAGGGACAAATCCTGCTATCAGAATCAGCCCTTGCCCTAAGCTACTGCTTTAGCAATGCAGAGATGTGCAGCAGCCTGGTTAACTGAACAGTCACATCAGTTTGTCCTGCCCCCATGCCAGTCTCTGGCTGGGATATGCTGAAAAGCAGAGAGAGTCCCATCCTGGGTGAATAATGGGATGAACCCAGACCTAAAATCTTATTATGCTGGAAAGAATCTCACCACAAGAAAACCCCTCAGTCAGAAGTACACGACAAGGCTTGTAAAATGCTGAGTTTGGACTTTGGGTCTTTTTTAAGCACAGCTTGCATACTGCTTGTAGAGATCTGGCTAGACTCCCAGATCCTGAGCTGGGCTGCTTTCAGTATCATTTTCACTCTGAAAAGTTGAGATGTGCTGTTTGGATGTAGGATAAGAGATGCCCCAATCCGTTTCATGCATCTCTACCATAAAGCCTTAGAAACAGTTGACCATGAATAGTTTATTTTCTATATAGACCATCTGAGCTGATGCCTAATGCCAATATCAAACACAGGGAAATCACCATTCTGTTACTAACCCAAAACCCAGGGTAAATGCTTGCACTGACAACAGGCCTCTGGAAAGCCTGTTTTTTGTACCTACCTTTATCTCAGGCCTTTCTCTGTAAGACATCTTAAATGATGTGGACACACAAATTTCCTTGCTGTTTAACTACAGCAAGATAAATATCTTAGTTCCTCTGGGCTGTCCCTCCATCAAAGGGTCTGGATAAGCACCATGCTGCCTCCTTTAGGTCTCACCATGAAGCCATGACGTTTGTATCAGGTCAACTCTGTGTTTTAGAAGAAAGCTCCTGGGGGATGCTCCTGGGTGCTGAGGCACTGGCACAGGCTGCCCAGAGACCTGCGGTGTCCCATCCCTGGAGGTGCTCAAGGCCGGGTTGGATGGGGCCCTGGGCAGCCTGATGTGGTGAGGGTCAACCAGCCCACGGCAGGGGTTGGAATTGGACAGGCTTTAATGTCATTTCCAATCAAGCCATTCTGTGATTCTATGTCAAAATGTCTCACCAGGAGAGGGAGCTGATGACTGGAGCACTATAGGCAGGCTGGTAGCTAAAAGCTCTCTGCGTCCTTAGCTTTGCTAAAGCTGCTGTGAAAACTACACACTGAGGCTGGTCTTGACTTTCTCTGGGCATTAGATCATATCAACAGCATATTTCATACAAAATTTATCACTGAACGTGTCATCATAATGAAGGGTAGCTATTAGACCTGTCAGAACATAGAAAAATGCCAACCAGAGAAAGGTACAACCAGCTACTCCAGGAAAAAGCACACAAAAAGGAGTCATTTCCACCAGAAAGGTTTACACATAGAAACATTCCTCTTCACACTTAACAGGATCCTCATTAAAATGAGTCATGCAACCAAAAAAGCAAGCCTTTGACTTTTATGATGCCCCTGATAGCCTAACTACCATAGGTATATTTTAAGCAGTCATCTGTGGTGATGAGGGGATTGATAACATTTCAAACAAGCCTGGACACACGTGGTATATTTTAAATCTACAGTTAGAGAGACACTGTCAGCTGATAACCTCACCAAGCACATCCTGTGCTCTTTCCCTCCCTAGTGTCTGCCCCAGGCTCCAAGGACCTTGAAAGACGTGCACAGAATGCACTGGGGAGCTTAAAACTCAAATGGTCCAGAAACAGCAACTCTAATCAGGAGTAAACCCCAGTTGCTCACTTTTATGGTACTATCTGTGATGCTCTGAGTCAATGGTAAAGAAGTTTTTCATCTCTCATTTCAGGAAATTTCCTGGTTTTTTTTTTTTGGAAATGAAGTTTGAAAACAACAGTGTCCCTGTAACTGGACTGCATATAACATACCAAGTGTATGAGCTGAGGAAAAGAATTTTTCCTTCTTTTTTTGGCATACTTTTCAGGGATTTCTCAGGCAAAAGAGAATGCTTGCATCAGGTAACAGTGGCATCATTAAAAAGTAAAACATTAATCATGTACTATGATAAAAAAAGGATAAAACCTACATCTCACAGTGTTGCTATTGTAGACAATGCATTCACAGGGCACTGTTTGTTGCAGAAGAGACACGGACTATTTAGTATGTCAGTAATGCGACCATTTCTCATCTCTAGTATGCAAGGTTTTATTTTGGGCTGTGTAAGATTAGCAAGACCTTGTTCTGACTTTCATGCTCTAGCTGCACTTGGGGGGGAGAAATGAGAAGTGGAGGGGAAATACTGAAACAGAGGAAGCCATGGGAGAGGGCAGAAAGGAAGGGAGGGAATTTGCAGTCAGGGAAACATTACTGCTATTGCTTTAATTTACTACAAAATGCAGAGTTAAGTGAGGTTTGGGTTTAGTGGGGCTTTACACAGGAAGGAGTAGAAGATCAGAAAACAGAAAGTGAAGTTTTCTGCAAACAGAGGGTTTTTGGAACCCCTCAGTGCTGTTTGCAGCTGTGTCATTAACGGGGCAAGAGGGGTACATGGCAAGGGGAAGGACAAGGCTTTCAAGAGTGACCCACCTCATCTGTGTGTGGAACATTGATCTTACAGCCTCATGACTGAAAGACAAAACAGACATCTGCAGATTACACCGGTACAAGCACAACAACAGAAACTGGGTGAACTGGGTTGGTTGGGGGCACTGGAGCTCCCGATGCCTGTCACATATCAGTCAGCATAAAGGTACAAAGAGCTCTGCTGTCCCTGTACAGCTACCAAATCACGCATCACTGGCTCGCAGTGGCTTCAGGGACAGCTGTCCTGACACTGTGATTTTAAGAGCACTGTCAGCCAGTGGATGAGTAAAATGCTCTGCTGACATTTTGCAGGGCTGGTTTTGTGCTGACCAGAAACATCTCTCTGACATCAGTAGTCATGCTCTCCAAAATGCAGCTTGAAATGGGAATTAGACTGGGATATCAGCAACCGTGCTCTGTAATGAGTTTAGTGGGTCCTCAAACCCAGCATTGTGCCTCGAGTGCTGAGAGCTCAGTTCCTGCAACAGTAGCTGCTCTTATCTCCAGTTTTCCTAGAAAAGAAACCTGGATAATTTACCTGGCCAATTAGCTAATGTAAGCAGATTTATAATCACGGTCATGGTTTAAAGCCAGCAAGAGGATTCGTGCAGGAAATTCATCAGGCTGCCACACAAGCAAAATGTCATTCCTCTACTTACCACCCAGAATCTCAGGTTTGGGGGCTACTACCCCTTCCAGCTACCTTCTCCAGCACCCAGGCTGGTCTGAGAGGCTCCTTGTCACCCTGTATGTGACTTATAGCAACTGGCTATAGAGCTCAGGCTCCAGCTGGCTCTGGACCACAAAGGTAACCATCCTAAAGCACTTATCTTTTTCTCTTTGCTTATTCCCCAGCTGCTTGATAATATACTGGTACCATTTTAGCAGATAAAACTGGCAGTGAGAACTGGAGTGCACAAACAATGTGTTAAAGGAGAGGCTTAACAATGTGTTAAAGGCTGTGGGCTTACCTTAGGCTCAGCACTGATGTTTGCTGAACATAGGAATGTATAAAATCTTAAGATTGAGCAGAAAACATTGATAAAACACCGAGGCTGTGGAGGTTTTGGCAAGCAGTTTCCTTCAGTTAATGTCTTGCACATAATGCTGCTTGCTGGATCAGCAGCAGTTTAGGCTCCTCCTGGCTTAGGAGGAGTTGGAGGGCAGAGCATCCCTCCAGCAGCTAGGCACTGAGAGCAGCTGCCTCCACTGCCTGCTCTGCTGGGACATTCCTGCAATCCCACTGTGCCTTTCAACCTCTTCTTATCTCACACATCCTGCAGATATTTTCTTGCAGGATTTGGGTGGGAAATCAGAAGGCATAGCACTTTAGGGCATCCAGCTCTTGCATGTGACTCTGTTTGCAGATAACAGTCACATTTCTCATTAAGAATCCATTGCTAAAGAGTTTATCAGTAATTAATAGAGACTGCAAGCTCCCAGAGAGATCAGCATTTGTGTTAAGGATGGCCATAAACACATCAGTGATGGTGATACATGGCTGATTGCAAGCTTCAGTTATGAGAAACTCTTGGACTGTGGACTCAATTTAATCTTGAATAATTCATTAACTGTAAGTACTCCTTAACTGCTTATGAAGCCTTAATTGAAGCTATCTAGGTATCTACTTGCCACCCTATCTGTCTATTTTGAGTATGATTTCAAAACTCACAAGGGAAATTTACTTGCTGGTTCATTGGATTTGAGGTCAAACCCTGCTGAAAAGCTCTGTGTATTTGTTTGGTCTATTAGACAGCATTTTTTTAAATAACAAGAGAAAAAAATAGCTCTTCTTTAAAAAGAAAACCATAACTTTTTGTTGCTGCACTAGAGAAGGAAATGAGCATCGATTTTCTGGGACAGGGATCTGACACTCTGAGGTTAGCAATCTGTTATGTGCATTGGCTGCAAGGATAGGTCCCCACTGTGCTTGAGGAAAGCAACGCACTGCACTCACTTGCCATTGTTGAAGATGACAGTACAGTTGGGCCAGCAGTCGTGGTTGGCCTGGCAGAGGTTGGGGAAGATTCCCACACCAACAGCTTGCAGTCCTCTTTGGTCACTGAGGGTAAAGGCATTGCAGTTGATCTAGTCCCAAAAACACAGGCAGGAAGAAGCACGAAAGGAGAAAAAGTTGAATTCAGTTACATTCAGGATTTCTCAGCTGCTTCTGATTGTTTAGAAGAGGCACAGCTTGGTATCCCACCTCCAAACTTTAAGGAGAAAGGAGAAGAGCCTACAAGATTATTGTAGGGGGTAATTCTAGAAATGATAGTTGGTGAAGGTGCACTGGTCTCTTGTATGGATGGCTCCCTGTGCCCAGTGGATTTGCTCTGCTGGGATGCTGTGTGTCCCTGGGGGAAGTTGATGTTCCATGGGGTTAACGAAGCCTGACATGCACTGACTCACAGCAGGGCTGGGGGCAGAGCTGCTCAGCCTCACCGACTTTCTCTCTCTGCACCACAAAAATTTGTAGTTAACATTTTAGGAATGGGTATTATGAAATCCTTTCAGTATACTTTACCTATTATGTGTATATATATGTAAATATATATTAAAAAATGTAAGACATGTAATATTGTTACAGAATAATGCGTAAACTAAAATAGATCTGCTACATTCTCATATATTCTATTCGAAATATGTTTACTAAAAATATGTTTATACATTTTTTCTTAGCTCCAGGTGCAGAGTGATGCCCAATTGGACTTGTGGTGACCACGCAGCACCTGAGATTGAGAGAGCCATTTGCCTGTATGTTTAGACAGACTGCAGACCTTTTCCTGGCTGTGCCTCAGATTTCTCTATGTCAGTGCAGAAGTGATGTGTATGGCAAATGCAGCAGTATTCAAATCACCTGCAGAAAATGCTTGTCTTGGCCATCTCAAGGATGAAATCAGGAATCCTCAACTCATGCATTTTGGTTTGAGACTTCTCTTGGGCACCTGGCATAATCCACAGCATTAAAGAAGCCCCCTTTGCTTTCTCACCCCTTTGACATACCACTCCAAATATGTGGGAGATATACTGCATGCCAAACTGCTGGCTCTGGGCCGGCCAGAACTCCAAGAAGCTTTCCACATCGATACGGAGGTCCTTCTTCTCCTCCTCATCAAAGTTCTCCACGTGGTTTTGCAGGTCATCAATAGACACCAGGCAGTTCTCCGACAGCCCACTGCCCTCTCTCTCTATCCTCCACAGGATGCGGGCTGCCAGCCTGTCCAGGAGAGATCCCAAGGTGCTAGCACCATGCAACACCAGACCCTGGTGCTCGTCTACTCAGGTTCTTGTGCTCTTCCACCCAGCACAAGGACAGGGACTGAAGGGCCACCAAAATTCATTCATCAGTGGGACACTGTGTGCAGCCAGGCCATACAAGACAAGTTCAGCATCAGCTGGCTTATGGCTAGTCCCCATCCAGGAGTTTTGAAGGGAAGGAAGACACAGGGGTTTCCCATGACATCTATGTTCTTATCTGGAGAAGTCATACAGAACCCCAGCCCTGGACAGCTTCTTCTATTTCTGTGGGGACTCCTATCATTTTGTTACTATGGAGCCGGGACATAAATCAAAATTAGTAGATACTGGAGCATCCCTGCTTTTCCCACTGAAACTGTGAAAGGTGGCTTTTCCTCATCTCATTCTGCTGCTGTAGGGTTTTGGGGTGTCTAGCACCGAACAAAAGCAGCAACACAACCCCTTCACACTGGGCATTCCTCCAAACCCCAGCCTATGAGCTCAGGGATGTTTGTGGCCTTCCCCAAAGCAGTTCCCACCATCACACATCTAACTCAGGACACCCAGAGGGATTTCCTATCCTCTCCCATCATTCCCCCGCCTGGTGGTGCACCAGACAGCCAGGCTGTGGGCCCAGGTCCTCGGAAGCCACTCTCACCTGATGTTCTCTGTGGGTGCCTTGCCGTGCTTCTTGATGGCAGAGCACTCATTTTTGTGGTTCAGCCAGGCATCTCTCTGGCAGGTTCGGTCACAGTAGTAGGCGAACTTGCACTGGCCACAGCGATGGAGCTTCTCCTGCCGTTTGAAGCAGGTGTGGCAGACTACGTGTGTCAGGCTGGAAAGATAAAAAGTAGGCTTATGCCTTTGTGATAGAATCATAGAGTCGTAGAATCATTAAGATTGGAACAGACTGTTAAGATCACTGAGTGCAACTCCAACCCATCCCCACCATGCCCACTAACCCATGTCTCTCAGTGCCACATCTACACAGTTCTTGAACTCCTCCAGGAGCAGTGACTCCACCACCTCCATGGGCAGCCTGTGCAAATGCATTACCACTCTTTCAGAAAATAAATGTTTCCTAATAACCAACCTGAACCTCCCCTGGCACTACTTGAGGCCAGTACCTCTCACCCTATTGCTGTTACCTGAGAGAAAAGGCCGACCCCCACCTCGTCACAATCTGGGAACTACAGAGAGCAATAACATCTCCCCCAAGGCTTCTCTTCTGCAGACAGAACCATCCCAGTTCCTTCAGCTGCTCCCCATAAGACTTGTACTCCAGATCTCTCACAGCTTCACTGCCTTTCTATGGACACACATCTCTTTTAGTAGTGAGGGGCCCAAAACTGAACTAAACTTGAGATGTGGCCTTACCAGGACCATACACCAGGGGACAATCACATCCCTGCTCTGGCTGGCTATGCTACTTCTGATACAAAACAGCATACCATTAACCTTCTTAGCCAGCTGGATACACTGCTGGCTCATGTTCAGACAGCTGTCAACCAGCACTCTCAGGTTGTTTTTCTTTGCACAGCCTTCCAGCCTCTCTGCCCCAAGCCTGTAGCATTCCATGGGGCTGTTGTGACCAAAGGGCAGGACCCAGCACTTGGTCTTTTTGAACTTCATACAGCTGGCCTCAGCCGAGTGATCCAGCCTATCCAGATCCCCCTGGAGGGCCTTCCTACCCTCAGGCAGACTGACTCTTCCTCTAAACTTGGTGTCATCTGCAAACTTAGGGTAATGGCTAAACTCCTTCAGGCAAGGGTCCTTTCAGCTTTCTCTCCATGGGCTCCTCCTACACACTGTGATGGAACCTCAGACATTCTGGAAGGATGGACAAACATCCCACCTAGCTTAATCCTCATACACTTGTCTGATGCTGTTGCTTCCCTATTTGGCTATGTCAAAGAGAAAAATATTTTGTTTAAAGGAGGAAAGCAATAAACCATTCCCCAGATCTCAGCCGTCTTTTCTGCAGTTTGTCTGCTCCTTCTCAGCACCACTGCTGTTAACAGGATTTTCAGTCTGGTTTTGTTTTCCGTCTGGCCCATGCTGAGCAGAAAGCAGACGTCTAATGGGTCTGTCACTCAGTAGAATAAGAACAATGCCAAGGCAATGAGCCAGCCAGTGCTTCACCTGCTTGCAAAGCCTCTGAATTTGGCTGAATTGAAACCCCTCCAGAGGGGTTCTGCGTAGGGCCTGGAGCAAAAAAAGGAGCAGTGACCACCACAACACCTGACAGACTTAGGAGAAAATGGTTGAGAGGGGTGAGTATGATTCTGTGTGGTCCTGGCTGCTATCTCAATATTTATTTAGGCACAGTCATACTGTAGAGATAAAAATACACACAAGAAATGCTCTGATAATCAGCAGACTGGAGGTGTACCACAGTAAAGAAGACTGATGAATAGAGGTGGTTATATAGGGAAACCCTGCATTTGTGTTGCTTGAAACAAAGTTATTTTTCTATGAAGTAAAAGCAGCTTTGCTTGACACTTCTTTCTGCCTCTGGACCTAAACTGCATCTGTGTTGGCAGACCTGCATTTGGTATTATGTTGGAAATGACATAAGAAAGCCAAGAAAATATCCTCCTTCAAGGTAGATCTCCTCATCATGAAGTCTTCTCTTGTATGTCTTCTCCTCCCTTCATCAGACACAGCATGTATCTCGGCTGTCTAACACCAGGTGACACCAGACTGCGTGGCTTCGGGGCTCTCCTGGTCCCAGGGATTCCAGAAAGATGCTTAGGATGGACGAAGGGCTGAGGAACCCATTTAGCCAACCCCAAGCACAACTGCCCAGGGTTGAATGGAATTTCAGCTACCTCAGGGCAGACAAGCAACACCAAACAGTTAAGGACAGAAGAAAGCTGACCTCTGAAGTGCTCATGTAGCACCATCTGGGATAGGACATGGGGCAGACTGACTGTAATACCAAGTTTAGGAGCTGTAATTGTGCTTATGAACACTGTAAGATTTTATTAATAAATCCAAGAGGGTTTTTATATTCAAAAGGGCAATATGGTGCTGAGCTGAGAATACCGATGATTTAGTGCTTGTTTCAACATATGGCACCCATGGAGATGCTGCTAAACAGTGAAGTAACAAGGGCAGTGCCTGATGTGGGGATGTGCTCTGCTCTGTTTACTCTGACATTAGCTTTAGCACTGTGTTCTTTAGGTCACTTAAAGCTGTCCAGCAGACAGCCTACCAGTGCAAGTTCCTCCTTCCATTCCAAAGGTCTGACGTATCTCTGGTGCCAGCAGCACTAAGTGGTGCTCACCAGCTATTCC
This sequence comes from Tympanuchus pallidicinctus, assembly GCF_026119805.1. NCBI lineage: Eukaryota > Metazoa > Chordata > Aves > Galliformes > Phasianidae > Tympanuchus > Tympanuchus pallidicinctus. The sequence continues at coordinate 4,847,643 of NW_026294721.1, forward strand.
TGTTCCTCACTCTATGGTTTACTGTGAGCTGGGTGAGCACAGCACAGCAGGGAAACAGCTTTCAAAAGCATGTTTTCTCTTTGGGGACTTCAGAAAAAGATTTCCAAAAAGCATCCTACCATTGCATATACATAACTATAACCAAGGATGAGGAATATATCAGAGGATACTGATGAAGCCCAATTTGATATCCACCTTCCAGGAGTGCCCAGGGTCTTGGACCCCATGTGCCTTGTCTCACGTGTGCAGTTGCTTACTTGTGTGACCCATTTCAATGGGGAGGAGAGGGAGACCTTTTGGGATTTTGGGATTGCTGCACCAGCAGGCTTTTTTCCCCAGCAGTTTTCTTCTCCAGGCAGCTGCACGCTCCTCTGCCTCCAGCCAGGCTCAACAGCATGAGGGAATTAAAATTCCTACTGCTCAGACACCGCTGTGTTTGGGGGAAGTTCTCCTCATTGCAGAAATCTCACTGACCCCACAGAACATTATCATTGCCCACAGCAAGGAAACAGGCATGGGGAAGAAAAAAATGAGTTGACAGTCACAAGAAAAGACTGTGCCACAAGTAGGAATCGCTCCCATAGTCACAGGACTGTCTTGCCTCTTCCCCTACATAAATACACAGATATATATAAAAACACGTGTGCATGTTTATTTCTATCCCAGTACATTTAAACGCTTTTTCATTCCTCTGGCACTACTGCCTGAGCTACTGGAACCACCCACCCTGTGTGTTGGCTCAGGCAGGATGGAGAGGCCCACTGACATAAAGCAGGTTGATTTGCAACAGGCAACACCACGTGCAAAAATGAGGTTTGGAAAATGACAGCAAGCAGTGCTGGTTCAGGGGAGCGAGCCCAGTGCAAGGCAAGCAGTCAGCATGGAGAAAGAGGGAGTGCATGTACATGAAGGGGGATGCAGCCAGCTCTATTAATGCAGATGAATAGCTGGGAGGTGGTGAAAAATGCAACACTGTGCTCTGTCAGCTGTCAAGTCAGGGGGGCAGAGGTGCAAGAGAGATTACATTCCTTGTAAGGGAAAGGAGAGACAGAGAGCTGATAAAACCCACATGGTTGTGTTGTGCAGTGAAGCACAGAGAGATATCTCAAACAGCGAATGGGGCACCCTTCTGCTGCTTGCCTGTTTTGAAGGCAGAGAGAAAGCGAATGGGAAGCTAAAGAAGCTTTCCTGCACTGAGGAATGGTAGGGTGGGTGTGAATACAGTGCAGCAGAACACCAGTTCTGAAGCAGTTCATCTTCCCAGCTTCCCCAGAAACAAACAAAAAAAACCAACAAAATGCTGGCTGCAGATAGAATTATTCAGTAGTCTGAGTAGGTTGACAGGCATAAAAAATACCTTGTTTTTCACAAAACTCTCATGGGATCCTCAGAAATGGTTGGAAAAAAAAAAAAAAAAAAAAGAATGGATGTATTAATGATACACCAGGCCTTCAAAGGCCTGTGCTTAACTGTTGGTGCTATAAAGAAAAATGGAAAGACACGAATATTTGAGATCAATTGCCTAAATCTTCAGCAAACAGCACTCAGCACTGACTGCAGGTCTGACTGCAAGCCCTTAAATTGCCCAAGAGTCCTACAAGCTCCTGTCTTTCCAGAGAGCCAAATGCCCCAAATGGGGATGGAAAACTGGGTCGCCCTTTGGCCCAGGAATGAATATTATGACAGGTTCTGATACCTGTATCACAGAATCACAGAATCACAGAATTGTAGGGGTTGGAAGGGACCTCCAGAGTTCATCGAGTCCAATTTCCCTGCCAAAGCAGGTTCCCTACAGCAGGTCGCACAGGTAGGCATCCAGGCAAGTCTTGAACATCTCCAGAGAAGGAGACTCCTTCAGTATGTTTGCAGGTAGACAACACCAAAGACTTGCAGTGGTCCACAGTCTCTCTTGCAGTCACCTCTGCAATAGTTAAGATCCTCCAAGGACATAGAGTTAAACCCAAGTCTCTCAGCCTGTGGAAAACATTGGTTTATAAGACCTTGTCTGTGTCAGTGCTGTGTCAATGTACACTGCAGTCCCTGGGGTGATCTCCAGCCACTCATCCACCACCTCTGTGTGTTCATGTGGTGGAAACTGTGAGTCTATTTTTTTTTTTTTTTCTTAATCCTGGCCAAAAGCAAGATCTTCATTAGCACAGTGATTTCTTCAGCCCATCTCAGTCTTGCCAGGTCAGGGATTTAGAACTGACCTCAGGGGCAGATGCCACTGATTGATTCACTAAATGACTCTATGAGGAGCCTCAGGTTTCCTCAGCCTCTGCTCCAAGTGTCAGCTAAGTTGGACTCTGAGGGGCTCATGAACTCTGCTGTTACGTGGATGAGATGTACAACCACTGCTATTCCTGGACATAGCTACTGTCACAAAAGCAATGATTCAATATGCCAGCCAAGTAATGCAAGAGGTGACAGTGCTGTCAGCTAAACCACGGCTCCCACAAGCACAGCTCTCAGTGAAAGCAAAAGAAGCTAATAGCTCTAGCGACTGCTTGGACTGGATTCAGATGGATTCAGATCTGTAGGACCTGCCAAGACAGAAGGCTGAGTACTGCCGCAGGAAATACACTCACCTCATCTTTGAGACATGCACAACTTAAACATCAGGCAACCATTTCCCACCCAGCCCCCAGAGCACCTCATTCACTGGTTTGAAAAAGCAAGCTGAGATGGCTGAACTGCAAAAGAAGAGAAGAGGAGGATTTCACTGAATAACTACTGGAAGTGGTAGAATGATCAAAAGCCATTTGATGTGAGTTTATTCCATTCTGTACAGGATACATGTCACACACAGATGATACAAACACCTAAGTTCATCTGCTCCGTTTCTGTTCCTGGCTGTCTTGGCATCCCTCTTCACAATAGCATACAGAGGATGATAGAATAGCCTAAGAAGCAGGCAAAGTGAATGTATTTGGGTCCCACTTCATACATCACTCATCAAGCAAATCTTCAAGCGATCTTAGCTTTCTACCACATGATGCTGTTTGCTTTGACTGCTCTCTTTCAAATCCTACTAGTTAAAGAGCAAAAGAGAATAAAGAGAAAGTTGTCATAGAGAGAAAGTTGACAGAAATATATCAGGCTTCCCCATGCCTGTAGGAAATAACTCTTATAAACTGGAGAGCTGACATACATGAGAAGGTCACATACTGTACATTGAGCCCAGGTGAAGAGAATGTCATCATCCTGAAGGTAGCTGTGAGGAAAGGAGACCTGAGACCTTCAAGGAGAAAGTGAAGAGGGAGGGAAGGATTAAACATTAGTACATAAGCAGAGCATGATAGCATGCTTTACTTAGAGGCATGCTTTACCAGGCATGCACAGTGGCTTTGCAAATTGCAAAAAGATCCAAAAGGGGCAAATAATTCCTTGAGAAAATCTGTTATTTCCAACTTTCTGCATCTATTTGGGGGAAAGAGAAGTTGATGCTGATTGGCATTTTCTGAGTGCTATTTGAGCTGATTACAGCAAGGCTGATTCAAGCACAAATCAGAAAGTTTGTTCACACACCCGAATAGCAAAACACAGGAGATCACACTGAGATCTGCCCCTGCTTTCAATCAGTATTCACCATTTCTCCCAACAGGCGGTTCTAGTTCGGGTAGAAGCAGTGGGCTTGATGTGTTATTAGTGCCAGGAAACCACAGTGTCAGGTAACATGTTAGCTTCAATATGAGGTGGCTAATGTCTTTAGAAACCTTAGCTTCTCTTTGAGTTTCCTGTACTATTGGATCAGAGGTCTCTGGCATCGTGTAAAAGCTGCTGCTCAGATGACCTTCACTGGGTTGAAAAGTACACATCCCCGTTAGCCTAAATGACTTCAGTGACCTTCAGGGGTTTGTTTCCTGAGTGGGACGCAGCTTACATGTTTGGACACCTCATCTGTGCCCTGTGTTAACTAGAGCTCCAGTCAAAACACCCAGTATGGTCCAGAAAGCAGTTCTGCTCACCGTGGTGGTGTCAGCCTTCCATGCACATTCTTGAGCTCCATTGACTGTAATGGGCACTTGGGGCTGGATTCATTTTGCCTGGACATAGGAGCCTGATGTTATTTTAAGCTCTGCAGGGACTCTCATCTGCCCTGTAATGTTGTTCCAGAGGAGGCCTGATTCTCATAAATCCCCATTTGTACCTGTCAGCCCTAAGAGGATGTCTCAGACAACCCAAAGTGAACTGCTAGACAAGGCTCCACATTGCCCTGTAGGAGGATCCACTTAAATTGTCTGGTCTTATTTGCGCAGAGTATAATGGCTGGTTATAAAGTTTTTTCAAAGAAGGTATTTTTCCTTTTGCTTTCAAAACAAAATTCTCAACACCTCCTCAAACTCATTCTCCTAATAGCAGACATTCATGCAGTGCAATTGGTGACAGCCCCAGGTTAAAACTGCTTCTGCAATTTGTTGCATCAATATGTAATTCTACAGTTTCCAGCAGGTGGCTTTCCCCATGGTGTGGCAGAGTAGTGCCTCTGCATAACTTAAGTCCTAGTGTAATTTATCCTCACTTTCTGCTGTGAAGTAGTGTATTTAACACTTTCTGTTGTTCACCAGGTCAAATGGTCATCAGCTTTTCTGGGTCTCCAGCATTTCTTCATCGCCTCCTGTCGCAAACCAGTTTCATACCTGTGCACAAACACAAGCTGCTTTCCACCCTATGGTACTGCCACACGAAAACAGTGTTGTACCTCTGAAGAACTGCTCCAATGAATCCAGAAAAGATGCCTTCACTTTGCCTGCTGTTGCCACAACACATGCAGTCACATAGAAGATCGCAGTGTGGTCATTACAGTATTATGGCCATCCATATTAATCACAGCACAGCCAGATGCAGGTTTTCAGTGGTTCAACATCTGCACCATGACCAGACTTCCCATAGAACGGAGCTTCTAAAGTCATTGCAAGGTACAGACCAAATTTTCAAATTACCCTGCACTCCTGTGCTTCCATGGTCGCCTTAATAGATGCAGAAAGTTGAGCTCTGTGCAAAATCTCATTACTTGTTTGGTAAGATCGGAGCTGAAAAATTAAAGCTACCAGTCACTCATATTTGAATTCCCTTTCCATAATTCACATACTCACTGCTTTTAGCAAGACACTAAGATGCTGAGTACTAGAAGGATCCAGGCTATCCTTCAAGAGCAGTCAGCTCAATGGAGCTGCGTGCAACAGTTACATGCCACTTGGACTGTGGTAGAAGGCACCTCCAAAACCACAGCCCCCTAAGTGTGTGAAAAACATCAGAGCAGTTTTCACAAGCAGAACGCATGTTTACATTCTATATCAGGCTAGGATACCCCTGCTGAGCACTAACCAGCAAACATTTAACTGGCAACATCTGCCTCAGAGAGTTTGGGAATTTCACCACTGACACATATGAAGTACTTTGGGATGAAACATGCCACAGGAGGGTAAGAGTCAGCTACTATTGCACGGGAGTGTGAAGAAGCAGCAGAGAGATAAGAATGACTGAACCCATTCCCATGCTCTGCAGTCCCACAGATGTGTTTATTTAACCACTTTCATGCTCTGGGACTTAAATAAACACAGCCTGGGGAGGGAGGGAAGCACAGCTCTGCCCGCCCAGTGTCTCTTGGAAATCTACACTGACTGCAGCCTGGACTGCTCTCCTATATTTCCCGATGCTCACAACATTTCCTGTAGAAGAAAAAAAGTCAACCAGCAAACAAAAGGCAAAATGTTTTCAATGCTCAAATTAGTATTTTTAATAGGGTGTATGAGAGAAGTCATTATCCATAGGAACTTCTGAATGAAACACAGAATCCAGCAAGTGGCACAAATGAAACTAAAGTATGAGAGCTAAGAGGGCACGTCAAGGAGAGGTTTTGTTACTAACCACTGTAATTGAATACAAGGTTAAGAATTCAAGAACTAAGCATTAAAAAAAAGACCACTTAAATTGTAAGTTCCTATAATTGTATACATTCACAAACATGTTCATTCACCAGCCACATAAGGGCAAGGAAAAAGTGAGTGAAAGACATAAAAAATCTTATTCCTTGTTCTGTCCATTTATCCTCAATTCTCTGCTGTTGCCAGATCATATACGAGCACAAATCAGCTTCAGTTGCAGCACTTAACAGGGAGGATGACCAGCATTAAAACAAAAATGTTTTGGTTGAATTGTTTGAATCCTAGACTTTGTTAGCAGAACTGATTCAATCAGAGAAAGCTCAGCTAGCAAAGCTCTGCCCTGTTTAATTCTCTAAAGCCACTGGCAACGTGGGGCAACACTCAGCTTCAGAGCTGGTGCCTTCAAGGAGTGCTCACAAATTTCCTAAGCCCAGAATGTCAGCTGACATCTAGCTCTTCAGTTAAAACGTTTGGGACAAATTCTATTCTCAGATACTGCATTAGAAGGATGGACAAATCCCATTTATATCAGAGGCTTTAGACTAGGTTTATTCCGCAGGAGGTTAACATAGAAATTGGTTCTTTGTGTCTTTTAGCTTTCAGGCTATTTAAATCAATTTTCCACTAATATGAAGGGCAGAAGTAGGCACCCACAGGCTGCTCTGGCAGCACAGGCTGATCAAGTGCTGTTCACCCTTGAAATAAGCAGCAGAAAAGAAAAGGGCATCTGCACCAAAATTCAGTTTCTGGCTGTATCAGTATGAACAAAAAGTTCAAATTGTTCCTGTCTAAGAGTGAAAGTAGAAACTCAACTTCTGTTAACTTAGCTAGTTATAAACATAAAATTACTTAAGGAGAAATAACACCACTTGTAGATCTTCCAGTTTGAAGACAGCTGCCTGTGGAGCTACACATGCAGCTCTGGGTGGTGGCACACATGAGCAAAACACAGTGTAACTCACTGTTATCACACATTATACATTGGAGATTTCAGCAAAGTGTCTGAGACTGCTCTCACTGAATTACATTTACTCCTGCAACTCAGTGGAATGTAGCATGGGTCCAGTTTTGTGAGGCACTGAACACACGCAACTTTCATTGCATTTGGCAAAAGCAGGCAGAATCAAGCACCTTGCAAGCTCACATCCTGAAAACAGATTGTGCCATGTATATAAAGTGAAAAAACAGTTCTGAGCCCTGGGAATGATATCACTGTAAGCTGGGAGTGCATAAGTATAAAAGTGTTTCTAACTTCCCTTCGCACCCCTCTTGATACTGTCCAGACACTTTCAAGCTTTCACCCACCCAGCCAGATGAATTTTGCATTGAGATGACTTCTGAACTCTGTTTTACAAGTCCTTTTCTCTTACCTATCAAAAACCACAGCAGCGTAGGCTGGCTCTGCAAAGATGACATCTCCGGGCAAGAATTCCTTCTGTGCTTTCAAGCCCCTGCCTTTGCCTTCAGTCGTGAACACTTCAACTGATTCCATTCCCCCTCTGGTCATTCCCAGGTATGAGCAGTGAGCCAAATCTTCTGTCACCCTTGTCAACTTCGCCTTGCCACAAGACCACGTTTATAAAAGGGCTGGCCTACCCCCACCCCCAGCTGCACCGTATCCCATAGGAGGGAGAGGGGGTGGGAGCACAAAAGGCAGGAGGAGATCTTCCACGCACTATTGCCGACCTACACAGGGCCGGGTCTTCTGCTTCTTAGGAAACCCCCTCCAAAAAACACGTTTGGAATTGTTTCTCCCAGCCACAAGTAGTTGTGTATGTTAGGACTCAGACTAATTTATACTCTCCCATTGGAGAGGGAATGTATTCTCTTTGCAAGGGTATTTTTAGCAACCACATGCTTCTGTCTCTCAGGAAGCAACAGCTGAGACAGTGGGATAGGGAGTGCTGGTATGTGTATTTTTGACCCCTTCCACTGTCATCTGGCTTTTTCCAGAAATTAAACAATGCTGCTTTATTTTTACCCTCTAAGAGATGGACAGTGTGTTTAGAGGCAGGGAGAGCAGCGAAACACGTGCCCTGCAATCCTCTGCCTCTTCCATTGCCACTGGAGCCTGGAAAAGGAGCGTCACTTCCTAAACATTAGCAGCAAGCACACAGAGCAGCGTGGAAGGAGCTGGAAGAGCAGCAGTGGTTTGGCACGAGCTGCAGAAATAAGAAGGACATTTAGATATTTGCACACTTCTGGATGCAATAAATACTTTGAGATTACAAAACATTTGAGGGCTTCTTACCTCCAACACTGGAAGAGATGACTCAAGGCCAAGATGGATATGGCTCTGGGCAGCCTGGTCTGGTGGTTGGTGACCCTGCACATGGCAGGGGGTTGGAACTAGATGATCATTGTGGGCCTTTTCAAACCAGTCATTCTATGATTCTATCAGAGAATTTGCCCCACTCTAATGTAAAAGGGGGATGCAGGACAACCAGAGACAACCCAGTCCCTTGCTTTGTCTTCTGTCCCCAGCAGGCAGTGTATGTAAAAAGGAAGGCTTCCACATATAGCAGTTAATCTCGCTATAGAAATTGATCCCAGTTTAGATTTTCATTTAGCTTTTATTTTTTTTTCCTCTAATAGCATTCTGTGAGGCTGGTTCTTGGCCATCTCAACTTCCTACTGCTGGGAAACCTGATTGTTTCCTTCTGGAAAAGGAAGCAGATACAGATACGCCACACAAATGTCATTATTTGCTCTTCTAATACCTCTTTGCTGTACAGAAAAACAGAACGGATTAACAGGGAAAGCAAGGCACAGGGAGAAAAGGAGGATAACTCTTGTGCATCGCTTGGCTGTGAAAGAAATGTTTTGCCTAGCCAAAGACACGGGAACTATTGCTGTCCACTTCAAGACAGTCTCAGAACTGCTTCGCATCTCTGAAAAGCTTCTGGCAAATTTCCTTTCCTGCAAATGAAGTACTGCACTTCAGTTCCATTATCCTGAGTTACAGTCTGCCTGAGCGTGCCAAGCACAAACAATATCAATCCACAGCTCTATGGACTCAGGATGATCCAGGTGCTCATGTGATTATTAGCAACATTTCCTTAGAACCACACGACTCCAGCTCCCACTGAGGCTGACAGAGCTGGCTGCACGAACCTGCTCATATTTATTCTGTGCGGTGCATACAAATCAGCAGAAGCAATCAGCCGCTGAAAGCAGTCTGACTTTTAATTGCAGCAGTCTTTTGGTGTCACGTCCAGATCCTCAGTACCGCAGAGCACGGGAGGCGATGCGGACGCACTGGGCGGGGCGCGAGGCGGGCTGCGCGCCCTGAGGGGAGGCGGAAGGCGGGCCGGCCGTGCAGGGGGTTTAACCGGCCCTCAGGATGAAGCGGCGCTGGGCTGGGCCGTGGGAGGAGAGCGCTGAGGTGTGCTGGCCCTCAGAGCTCAATTATAGCCGGCCCTGGCCCGCAAAGAGGCTCCGAAGGCGGCAGCCCCAACGGCGAGGTGAGCGGCGGCGGCGGGGTTCGTGTGATCGCACCCGCCGTCCCTGGGGCTGTAAGTGAGGGTGCGAAGCTCCGTGTGGAAAAGGCGAGGCTCTGAGCCAGCTGTCACCCACAGGACCCCCGTGTGGAGGCTGCCTCACATGTTGGGGTATCCATCAGTGTGTCACAACCTTGTGTATTTCATTTCCAGCCTCAAATCTGTGCCCCGTGTAAGCTAGATGTGTAACACACCGCTCTCTCAAGATCCTGCTGGAAGAGAAGCGGCTGTTTCGTGTCCTCCCTGCAATATGCATCGTGATGTGACAGGAATGCACTTGTGCTGTTCCCTCTGTGAAATGTGTGAAGTGTTCCCTTTTGTGTGATGCCCGTAGCTAAAAGTAACATGAATTTGAACCCACAGCAGAAATTAATGAGCAAAGTGCAGTGGGAGACTTGTCTGTGTCCCAGGTGTGTAAGAGCAGGCAAGGTGTCTGACAAGTCCAAAGTCGCTCTGAGCTCTTAAAAGCTGGCCTTCAGTTCTTCAGAAAGTCTCTTCATAAGCCAACGTCATCCTGCTAAAGATCTAGCAAGTGGGGTGAAAAAAGCTGAGCTTCCAGGAATGTCAAATCATTCATAATGGGTATACACAGTATTTGTGTATTTGTGTTTTGAAAGGCTTTGGTTCGTGCTTTTAAGCACTGACTGTTCGATTTATAGAATCGTTTGAGTTGGGAAGGACCCTTACAGGCAAAAAATCCATGAACAGGGACACCTACAGCTAGATCACAGTGCTCAGAGCCCCATTCAGCCTGACCCTGAGTGTCTCCAGGGATGGGGCATCCACCACCTCTCTGGCAACCTGTGCCAGTGCTTCACCAGCCTTACATTAAAAATCTTTTTCCTCATATCCAATGAGGAATCTCTCATCCAATCTCTTCTCTTTTAGTTTGAAACAATTTCCCCTTGTCCTGCCACAACAGAACCTGCTAAAGAGTCTTCTTACTTATAGCCCTCTACATACTTTAGATACTGAAAAACACCAAGCCAGCCTAAATAACAATGCATAAACATGGCCTTTTGTGAAATATTTGAAACATCCATTAACAACAGATTTCCCCACTGCCAGTTAAATTTAGTAGTACTCTGTTGAACAGAAGTAACTCCAGAGGAATTAATCACTCTTAGCTTAAAAACTGACAGCTATTTTAAGCAGCCGGCTTTTGGGGGAAAAAAAGTATGTATACTCAAAGGGACAAGTTATGAACGTGCTCTTGTTATGGTTAGGTTTAAATTCATTTTTTCACTTACACTTTTTGAACTGAGTTGTCATGTTTCTGAACTTCAGAATATTTTGAGCCAGACAAAGCAAGGATCCCTGGTTATATACATACATATTTCATTCATGGCCAGGCTGGATGTGGCTCTGGGCAGCCTGGTCTGCTGGTTGGTGACCCTGCACATAGCAGGGGGTTGAAACTGGATGAGCACTGTGTTCCTTTTCAACTCAGGATGTTCTATGATTCTATGATATGATTCTATGATTATATGGTTGCCACTTAATAGAATCATAGAATCATAGAATCATAGAATCACCCGGGTTGGAAAAGACCTTAAAGGTCATCCGGTCTAACCACAACCCAGCCACACTACCCTAACTCTTACAACCCTCTGCTAAATCATGTTCCTGAGCCCACATCCAAATGGTTTTTATACACATCCAGGAATGGTGACTCAACCTCCTCCCTGGGCAGCCTATTCCACTGCTTAACAACCCTTTCTGTAAAGAGGTTTTTCCTGATATCCAATGTAAATGTTGCCTGGCGCAACTTGTGGCCTTTTCCCCTCATCCTGTCACCTGTCACCAGTGAGATCAACCCTGCTCTCACTGCAATCACCTTTGAGGTGTTGGAAGAGAGCAGTAAGGTCTCCCCTCAGCCTCCTCTTCCCCATACTAAACAGCCCCAGTTCCTTCAGTCTCTCCTCCTAGGGCACATTCTCCAAGCCCTTCAGAAGCCTTGTTGCCCTTCTTTGGACCTGCTCCAGCACCTCCATGTCCTTCCTGCAGTGAGGGGCCCAAAACTCAACACAGTACTCAAGGTGAAGCCTCACCAATGCCGAGTACAGGAGCACGATGACTTCCCTCGTCCTGCTCACCGCTCCATTCCTGGTCCAAGCCAGGATGCCATTGTCCTTCTTGGCCACCAGGGCACACTGCTGGCTCGTATTCAGCTGACTGTCCATCAGTACACCAAGGTTCCTTTCCATCAGGCAGCTTTCCAGCCACTCTTCCCCAAGCCTGTAGGGTTGCCTGGGGTTGTTCTGACCAAAATGCAGGACCTGACACTTGGTCCTGTTGAAACTCATACAGTTAACCTTGGCCCATCAACCCAGTCTATGCAGGTCCTATGCCAAACAGAGCTATGATGTGAACATCACTGAAAATTTCTGGTTTTATATACTTGTTAGGGGAAGGAGGGGAGGTATTCATTTCTTAAATACAAAACTAGAAATAATTTTTGGCCTTGGAAATTTTCTATGGCAACATTTTTTGCTAATTTGTTTGCACACCCAGATGCTTTTGAAACACATATTTTTTTTAGAGAAGAAGGATGTTTTTTTTTTAAGGGGTTTCTTTTGGCTCAGTGGCAAGAAGGTATGAACACTGGATACCTATAAATGTGCAGTTAATCTGTAGTTTACAACCATGCTTTTTCAAGATTCAATATGTAGAACATTCTCATGCTATCTCCCTCCTTTTGTATTCTGCAAATCTTCATTCTCTGCATACAAGATGGGGGAAAGGTATTTGTTAGGAGACCCAAGGAGCAAATAGGGAAATAGGGCTGCTGTCTTGTGGAAATAAGTTAATACCTGGCAAGGAAACTAACAGCTTATCCTGCAGTAGTTAATTAATCTAATGGTAATGTTACTTTAAGAGAAACCAGCCTCCCCACATAGACTTCAGTCAGCTTTCTGTTTCTGTGCCAATTAACATCTTGATTGCCTTTGAATGAGAGCAGCTGGGTTTAAATATGCCCATGGAAATTTTTAAAAGTAATAGTAACATCAGTATGTTTTCTGAAATTCTAAGCTTTTGGTTTTGTTTGTTAGCTTGCTTTGAAACATCAACTCGCTTTTACTGCAGTAAGTTGCAAACTCTCTTCTAAAAGCAGAATGGCTGATTTCAGTCTGCTTCAGCTGTGCTGATCTGGCTCTGCTGGGTGTGTTGGGATGTAGGTAGCAGAAGTCCTTGAGGTGATCAGAGAGAGAGGGCAGTAGGAACAGGAGGCTGGGGGCCAGCAGGGAGAAAAAGGAAGAGAAGCAAGGAACTGGGTGATTGATTTACTGTATTTCTATCTTAATGCTTTCAAACAGTTTCTGTTTCATCCACAGCACTGTCCAAGGGAGCCAGTGAAGTGTCTGTTCCTGTTTCACCCTGGGCAAAAGGGTGAGCAATCAGTTACCATCAATTGTAAGCTCCTCTTGTTGTGTGTCAGGGCAGGTCATGGGTCTCTCAGGTGCTAAAAAGTGGTTAGCACTGTTTTGAGTTTAGTTTCGCAGTGTCTGGGCAGTGCAGTAGTTAACCCTTATTTGGATGGTGTAGTTGTATGCTCCATAGGCCTGTGCCTGTGCAGGGTTAGGCACATGTCCTCATCAGCTTTGTGGTAGAATGTGGCGTTTGAAGATGCCTGTAAATGTTTTTAAGTTATCTTTCTATACCGTTCTATGGGGGAAAAAATCATAGCTGTATGCTTTGGATGGTGAAGCTAGTTTTAGAAGTGTACTGGCAGTTCAGTTTTTCAGCATTTGTTTTCAAAGAACAGAGTCCAATTTGGTGTTTATTTGTTTTGCAGTCCCCTGAGCTTTGACAGTGGAAGAATAATAATACAAATACAACACTGACTAAACTCACTTGAGAAAACAAAAATGAAGTACTACTATATTGTTTCATTAGATGAATGTCTTTCACTCAGCTGCAGAAATGGAAATCCATCTGGTTCATCCAGGAATTCAGTTCTGTAATACCACACTTCAGTGGGTTCGATGTGGGTTTTAGAGCCTGTTACGTTTGTCTGCTCTCCCTCAGCTGGATGTCTGTGGATATCCATTCCCGTTTACTTCCAAGGTTGCTTTCTGACTTTCATTGCATAGCAACCATATTTGCATGCTGTATTGTGACCAAAAGGAGCTGGATTTCAGCAATGCAGTCTGCCTCCAGTTTTGTGCAGCTGATACTCTAAGAATTCAAGCTTTTGTTCATCTTTCATGCTGTTATTTAGGAGGAGTACAGTCACCTAATGACAAGCAGTAGAGTTTGCCACCAAATAAAATTACTGCTGGACAGCTGAGATGAGGAGATGCACTGTGTGCAGGCTCCTCCCTTCCTGCTTGAGGACTAAAGCGAGGTAGTGCAGTGCACATGATTTGAATTAAATGATTTTATTTGTGGCTGGGACAGGCTTCAGCATGGACTGTCAGGTGCTGGCCTGAGACTGACAGATGGAACCCTGGCAAGGTGCAGTGACCCCACTGTTTGTGGCCATGCCTTGGAGAGAATAACGTGGGTCAGAAGTCCTCTGTTGATGAGTTTTAATTGTTGAACTTGACTCCACCTATTTCTCATTGAAATGCTATGTTTGCTGCTGGCACTTGAGGGCAGAACTTGGCTATGTCATCTTCTGTTTAATACTTTGAATTTGAAATTTCATGTCTTTGCCTTTAGGGATTTCTCTAGCCTGTACTCTTTCCTTACTACATGATTCTGCTCTCAGTCTTCTGTGTCCTCGAGAATTGGGAAAGAAAAATTAATAACAGACAGAGGCATGTTTGGGATCAGGAACACTTGGCACCTCACTCTGGAGCCCAGGGAAGGAGATGGTTGTTCTGATATTTGTGGAGGTTCTTCATATGTTAAGGAACATTCTGGCTGCCTGGAAAAGAACCTGGAGCTGAAACAGGCTGAGATTCCTGGTGTGGTGGTGCAGTTATTAACATTACAGATTTGAGAGGCCTGGTAAGTTTATCTGCTTGATCTCTGTCACCCAGGGCCAGCCCTCGCTGTGAGTGAGGTGACACTGAGAATGTGGCCACTTCTACTAAGGTACCAGTCTGGTCAGTGGGAATTCTGAGCCTAGAAACCAGAGAAAATTCTTACACTTCTTCATGCTGCCCTGGAAGATGTCTAGCAACCTACCAGTTGACTTTATTGTGTAGCATGATGGTTAAAAAAGAAGTATGTATATATATACACATATATGAAATCTTGTCTCTTCTTCCTTAAGCGTTCTTATTCCTGTCTTTTTATTAAGGAGCAGTCCCTCTGTGACAAGCAGTAGCTGGTCTGTTTGGCAGTGAACCATCATTTTAATGATACAAAGCTGACCTGAATAGTTCTGAATTGATGATAGCTGTGGCTTTATTTTGAAAATTTTTTGCTCAGAAATGACAGGGTCAAAATAGCGGTCCTGCAAGGCCTCTGCTTGAATATCTGACAGGTTTCTGATGGTGTGGTTGTGAACAGCAAGGCAAGCTGGTTTTTAAGTTTCTCTCAGTTGCCAGGAAAAATGTCTTGTGCATCTGAAAGCTGAAAACCTCAAGTTCAACTTACTATTCATAGAAGAAGCTGTGTGCAGACAGTGGTAGCATAAATCTGCCCATGCTCTGTCAGTTTTGTGTGTGTCACAAATGGTCTGGAAGCACAGTGAAAAGAAGGGACAAACTTGTTCTGAACCCTTCCTTGGAAGTGAGCAGTGTGATTTAGTGAAGGGGACTGCTGATGTGTGTGGGGAGGGGACTGCAGTTACCTGGGTCACACTGAAGACCATCTACAACTTGGAGCCTGGTCAGGGTTTAGTGGGAGTTGCACTGGTTTATTCCTGAATTTGCATTCATGCAAATTCATCCCCCAACCTGGGGGATGAAAGGATTGAGCGCAGCCCTGCCAAAAAAGACCTGGGAGTGCTGGTGGATGGCAAGCTGGATATGAATGAGCACTGTGCCCTCGCGGCCCAGAAAACCAGCTGTATCCTGGGTTGCATCAAAAGAAGTGTGGCCAGCAGGGTGAGGGAGGTGATCCTGCCCCTCTGCTCTGTGCTGGTGAGGCTCTGAGATGACCTGATAACGGTGTGTCAGTATCTAAAGGGAGCTACAGGAAAGAAGGGGGCAGACTCTTAGCAGGATCTGTTGTGATAGAACAAGGGGAAATGGTCTCAAGCTCAAAGAGGGTCGATTTAGGTTAGATATAAGGAAAATATTTTTTATGTTAACAGTGGTGAGGCACTGGCACAGGTTGCCCAGAGATGTGCTGGATGCCTGGAGGCTTTCAAGGCGAGGCTGGATCAGGGTCCTGAGCAACATGCTTTAGCTGTGGTGTCCCTTGCAGGGGAGCCGGACTGGGTGGCCTTTAAATGTTCCTTCCAACTCTAAGGATTCTATGATCCTATGCAGTTTGTTGTAAGACAGAAGAGGAATGCAAAGTGCAGGGCAAATATGTTTGCCAGAAAAGCAGCTAAGACTACAGAGAACAATAAGAATACGTTTATATGTACTGATTTTCATATGGTTTGGGTCTGAAGTTACGAGATCACGGGCTTTATGGCAATTCATGCATTTCAGGGGCAAGATAAGTTTTCAACTAATGCCAGGAACCAAGTAATTTTAGGATTTCTTGTGTGGACCAAATCCTGTTATTGTGTCCATCTTTCACTCCCATGCTTGAAGGGGTGACCTGTATAAATCAGTAACTGTAGAATATTGAATATGGCTGGATGACTCATGCTACAGAAAACAAGGAGTAGTTACCTGGCCATTGTAACTCCTGAAAATAAAGCTTTTATTAGGAAATGTGTTCATGTATCAAGAAACAATGGTAAGCCATGCCCAGACAGAGGTATTTCCATACCCATTTTGATTGTGGCACTCATTGGAGCAGTTTTTCTCCATATAACTAAAAGAAATAAATAGGTGTGTGGGAAATGGGTGCAACCTTTGCAAGCTTCTGAGACCTCTTGGCCTTATCTCATGCACTGAGCTGCTCCCTGACTTTCTTTACGTCTCTTCTTCAAAATGTATTCCCATATTTGAGTGTGTGACCCAGTCTAACTACAATACTTCCTGTATTTTAGGCCATTAATCTAGTATATCTGAGAGTATGACCAGAAAACCTAATGAAGCTTTATCTTCCTTGATTTTAAGGCACCTGAAGACCAAGTACATGCACAGTAATATTCTTTCAGTCCACGAGAGCAATACCTCTATATGTAGGAAGGTGGAGGTGGCTTTACAGCCTTGCTCTGAGGCTACAATAAGGCATGGTATGATTCAGTGGATGAACATTGGTTCCCTCATCTGCTGTGTGTGAATATTCAAGTGGTCAATGTTTTGTAAGCAAAGGCATGCAGGTGTATCTTGTCCTGTCTCCTGACTGGTTTTTGTTGTTTTGTTTTTTTTTTCCAGGATGTTCAGATGAAATATTAGATGAGGCAACAAGGCACCACCTATTCACTGACACTTTCTGTAGGGTTTGCTGTGCGGTGCTGCCGTTTGAATCCCAAAGGATGTCACACTATGAGGTAGCCTGGACGAGAGGATTTCTCCTAGCAAGTACTGGGGCTTTGGTTTGTTTTAGGTTTCTGTATGGTGTTAGAAAAGGCTGCTTAAAGCCTTTCCCAAAGCTTATGCTGGGCTTAGACATTAGCCAGACTTGAAGTTTGTGAATGATGTGGGTTCAGTGGTAGTGAAGAGCAATCACCTGCATGTTGCAGGGCGGTTGTAGAAGGAACTGGGTAGGTTCAGGCCATGCTGTGTATGGGATGGAAGCAGATTTGCACCATGTGACCCAGGACAGAAGTGTGGCATGGGGCAGTGCTAACTATAGAGAGTAGGGGTTGTGCCCCTGATGCTTTACCCAGCAATACACGCATGCTGCTATGTCTGCAGCGTCTTCACAAGGCAAGTTGTATGAATCATCCTGCAGGCATTTCTTGGAACAAGTGTATGCCTTGGGATGATGCTATAGACATAGGAAAGTGAGCTTTATTTTGAAACTTAATCCTAAAAATTTGCAGGTACAGACGTTTCATTTTCTTGCTGAAGTTAAAATGTCAGTTGCTCTCAGGAGTCTTTTTTGCTATTCTCATCAATTGGTATTCAGGTCTTGTAAGGTGTAATGCTTCCTTACTTTGATTTATGTTAAGCAGCACTTGTACTGTCAGAAGTACAGAGTTCAGACCCTCAGCTGGAATTTCTGTTTCCAGGATCCAAGTCCAGTTGAGCATAACAGATGCGATTGTAATGGTGAAATCAGAACTTCAGGATGAATTGATATGAAAATAAGACTGTTTTTTTTCCAGGTTTGCTGATGTTGTCTAGTCAAGTATGGTAGCACCTCTTTCTCATGTTATATTGTCAAGATTTCCTAATGCTGCTTCTCAGAATCCTTACCAGACTCTTGGAAATCATCAGATTAGATTAGAGAGGACAAATCACTTGTTTGGCTTTGTGGGTTACCTGTGTATAGTGTGACGTGTGGGTAAGTACACTATAAAAGTGCAAGAGATGGAAGGTTATGTGTTGAGAGAGCATCTAAGAATTAAAAAGTAATCACAGATGAAGGAGGTATGCATAACACCCAATTTCAGATGCTTGGGCTATTGAATCCTCAGACCTGTTTTGGATGAATGAGATTCCTGTTGCTGGATATACCACTTCTTGGCCCCCTATTAATAGAGCAGGAGTAATTCTAGTTTCTTTTCAGGGCAGAAAGCATGTTCAGAATGTTTATTTTTATGTCCAAAGTCATGGTAGGAAGGATGAGAGAATGAGGCATGACAAAAAGAAAGAAATAATGGATTGTACCAGTTTTCAGGTGACTATTCTTCACGGTGATCTGAAGTGCTTTCTTGTCTTTCAGTGAATGCTTGTGTAACTGAGCTTGCCTTTGCTTAATTTCGGGTGGATGGAACAAGGATAGTAGAGAATAAGTACTGTAATATCTGCAACATAACTTTGGTTTCCCCAGGTGTTGCATTGTCTCACCTCCAGGGGAAGATCCATGCTAAAAAGCTGAGGCAGTTAGCAGAAAGGAGAGGCCTGATGGAAGCACGGAGCATGCAACCTGTTTCTGGTAAGAACTAAGTTTGCACTGCATGTATTTTCCTGTCACCTTCTGCAACAGATATAAAGAGGTGTTGTCCTACACCTGCGTGTCTGTATGCTTCTCTGTTCTGCCTAAGTCACAGAGCTGTCATGTGGTAACTCCTTAGGTGACAGAAATATTGTGACTACCCTGTAGAGCTTTGAAGCTAGGGAAGCCTGCCTTCAAGTTTCTTATCTTTCTAACTAAAGGCAAATATTTCTGATTATTAATGGACATGTTTACTGTTGCTCTGAATATTAAGTGAGGTCCAAACTTAGTATATTTAATTAAAAAAAAAATTAGTCTACAAGCAACAGTGAACTGATGTGAGTGCTGTGCAAGTTGCTTTCAGGATTGAGCATAGCAAATGTGCTCTGAATCACCCTCTGTAGGGTAAAGCTTTCTTCTTGGACCTTAGAATGACCAGCCATCAAACACATAGATATTAATACAGGTATCTAATAATGAGTTTTCTGTTCCTTCAGAAACTGAGATGCCTTCATCGTCTCCAAAAGCAAGCTTGGATCTGAACTACTGCTGGCTCTGCTGTGTTCCTTTCAATAGTCCACTCTCAGCGCAGGAACATTATGTTGGTAAAAAACATGAAAAAAATGCAGCACGGAAGAAGATAATGGAGGAGCTGGGAATCCAACCTGTCCCTAGAGAATCCAGAACAACTGGTAAGCAGAATGTGAAAAAGTGAGGGCAGCTTGAGTGTTCAAGGGGCAGCTCTGATGTTTGCAGGGAAATGTCCTGTAGCAAAGGAGAAGGCTAACAAGTTCAGTTCTTCCTTTCTGTTTAGTTTGCCATCCTGAAGTTCTTTGTCTCTGGCAATTTTAGATGGGAAGATATTTCCTATTGACTTTGAGACACTAATCCATAATTTGACTCGCTGGAGTCAAGTCAAAGAGATTATAAAAAATAGCTCAGTTTCTTAACTCCAAGGCCAGGATCAAATCAATCTTAAGACCTTCTGTGCTAGAAACTCCACAACAACCTCCCAACATTTCCCAAGAATTCTTGAGCTTTACCTTCTTGATCTTAAACCCCTTTACTGACACTGAAATCAACACCTATGACTGCAGTGTCTCTCTTCATTCTGCACAGAGCAAGAAGCAGACATAAAAATTGAATTGTTCATTTCCTTTTTGTTGCATTCATGCCTTCCCTTAATCTTTGTTCACCAACCTGATAGCTGTAATTATTTCAGTCTTGCCCCACAAGGAAACTTGTTTCCTAAATGGTTGTTATTCTCAAGCCTTCAAAGGCCCCATTACTGTCTTCTAGTTTACAATGTATGCACTAACAGATTGCATGATAAATAGAGCTGTTACACACACTATTGTGCCAACATTATTACCTCTGAGAGAGAGAAAAATTAAACACAAGATGTGAAATAGAAAAGATATCATGTAACAGACTTAAGGTATTACAATACACTTGGTATGAAGTCGTATAACAGAAGACAATGAATGTGACACTTGAATAAAGAACTGAACCAAATTAACAGTTTAGTTTCAGTTCTTTGGAATTGTGATTGAAGCAATCATTTCTGCCTATGTGCTGAAGCACAATTTTGAAAACAGAAAAGTGACTTCTCAAAAACCATTCTTTCAGATAATGTTTCTGAGTATTAAGGAAGTTCTTTCACACCTTTTCTATACCAGCTCCTTTTTAGTTCTTTCTGTGACCTACCAGTGACAAACATGAGGTCAGGAAACTAGATTTTCATTTTAATTTTATGTTTAGCAGTGTTATTGACTGACTAGGCAGCAAAATAAAAACATATCTTTATCCTTGGTAACAATCCACTTTGTTTAAAAAAAGCTTTAATATTAAGGACTCTTCTTGAATGCTATTAAACAACAGATTTAAAAGGAGAGTAGGACCTGCAGCCTTTTCTTTTTGTAAGATAACTTAGAGGCATGTTAATCTATTTCTATTAAATTGATCTACCATGGTGGCATTAAAGGATAACAAGTGAGATAATTCAATTGTTTACAAAATGGCAAATAATTCCCTTGGAGATTCCTTCAAAAATCTCCCCTGATTCCATGTATCTACAAGAAGGATAAAATTCTCTTCTGTGACACATATAATGCAACGGGTAAATGAGTTAGGTTAGCAGTAGGGTCATGTGGTTAGGTTGTGGTTGGACTTGATCTTGAAGGTCTTTTCCAACCTGAGCAATTCTATGACTCTGATTCTTCTAAGCCTTCCATCAGACCCATTCCAACAGCTCTGCTTCATGTGCTCATCCTTCATGTGCTGGGGCCACCAGGCCTGGACTCAGAGCTCCAGATGGTGCCTTAAAATGGCCACCCCTTTTTCGATGTAACCCAGGGTACTGTTGGACATCCAGGCTGCAAGTGCACACTGCTGCATCCTGTCCAGCTTTTCATCCACCAGACAAAAGAATAATTATCTATTTTGTTCAATGCAGCAGTCCATTGGAATCCGTGCTGCATTTTGCTAATATGTGAAGCTCCTGGGTTTGTGTTGGGGAAAACATTATTTGCTGTTTTGTTTGTTTAATACGTTTAAATCTTCGCAGCATGTGGGAGAGGAGAATGTGACGACCTGGAAGGCATAAGGTTCTCCTCATCTGACCTTAACTTAGATCTGTCAAAGTCTCTGCCCGGTGTGTTGTAACACAGTGTTTGACAACTTCCTCAGTGTCTGAAGAATGGTTACACTGCAGCAGTGCAGCTCCATTTATGAATGTTGGTGTGTAAAATTGAGTTACCTTGCAGCAGAGTCTTTGTATCTCTTCTGGAGCTGGTTTGGGGAACCTGATATTACATGTTATTGTGGAATGCTTTGGATTTGGCCTTCATTTGTAGTCTTTCTAACCTACAGGTTCCTTCTTTTCTGTGATTGGGCTTGGCCATTACATGTGCCCTGTTTGCAACGTTATACTTACAACTATACATGAGTACCAGTCCCACATGCAAGGAAAAAAGCACAAGACCAGGTAAGTCAGGAAGCCTTTTGTTACCCTGTAGCACATGCTTTCAAGTTCCTATGAAAGACTTTGCTTCTTCATTAGCCCTTTTGTGTGCTGTCGAAGACCTTCCAGTTAACTGTTTTTTTTTATCATTATTTTGTTGGTTTTTTTCCCCACTTGATTCTGTTTAGTTTTACTGTCTTTAGGAGTGACTGTCCATTTAAATTTCTGCTTATGTCTGATGTTCTGTCTTGCAGTTGCCACACTTGCATCTTCAATGGCAGCTCACAGAAAAGGTTTTGGAAGTTGTGGTTTTTTCACATACTTTTCTATCCCCAAATATTTGCTTCTTTGAAAACAGTAGCACCTATTTTGGCATAGTGTCTTCTGTGCTTAGTCAGTCTTTTGGGAAATGGTCTGAACTTTAAGATTCCTACTGACAGTAAATAAGGCTCTAATACTGGAAAGTCTCCATAGACTGTGTCACATTAAGGGTTCATCATGCATCTTGTTTTGTGTTTGGTGTCAGATGTTGTTTGGGATAGATGATAGCTCTTCCTTTCCCTTTCACCTAAAGAAGAGATTGTAGCTTATCTTAACTGTGGAATGGCAATTGCACACCTTTTATCACTGCCTTTTTGAGATTGCTCTTCAGGAGAGCCAAATATCAAAATTTCACTCCTGTTAAGCGTGGTTGGGAAGGCATATTTTATGTGAAGGTGCAGTATAGCATAACAGCAGTGTGACTGAATGTATTCCCTGTAACTTCAGTTGAGTTTTGCAGATAGAATCTTGTGTTAGAGGTTTCATGTAGATACACAGGACAGCACACTTGGAATAGGTCCTTTCTTGTAGCTCTGGAAATAGTTTTATTATGCATGTCTCTCTGCCTTCATGGCTAACTCAACAGATCCTAAGCAAGTTGATCAGTATTAGTAACTGTTCTTTCTATCCAGTTTATGCAGAGCGACAAAGATTCGCAGTCTCAGAAAGAGATCAAAGAAAACTTACTACTCCTTTCAAGCTCAGGAAGCCACATGTCTTGAGGAAAGAATGGATTTGAGAATAGCAGAAGAGTTTCAAGATGGAAGCCGTGGTGAGGTTAAGCCTTCAGCCTTTATCTGTGAACAAGACCAGCATTCCAACCTTTTCTCAGAAACCCAGACACCTACAAATACTGGGAAAAACAGATCACCACGTTGCTCATCAGCTGGTGAGCATGCACAAGAAAATACTGCAAATTGTCAGCATAATGCAGCACACTGTGTAGAAGGGCAAGCATGTGGGGCAGCTGCCACCACAGATGGCTTTGGTCTGTCAGCTGTAGAATCTAAAGAGTATTGCAAACTTGTGCTCGCTGAAACGTTTAGCATCTCCTACAGAAAAGAGCAGAACCTTCAGGTAGAATATACTGAGGAGAAAAAATACATCAGCGAAGAGTTGAGGTGTAAGAAAGAAGACTCAAAACTGAAAAGAAAGGAAGATAGTGAAGGTGCAGATTTGGAGAAAGAAAGAAAGCAACGAAAGCGAATTAAACCTGATGTAGACTTAGTAAATGAGGAGAAATCAAGACCTAATAAAGATGAAAGGCTTAAAAAAAAACCTGCTAAGAAACAGAGAAAAAAACGCGTAAAGAATCAACAGACGTCCCAGATAAAGATCAAAACAGAACATGGGGCATTTTGGGAGGACTCTGGCTTTATATTCTGGTGAGGTTTTGATTAGCTTCATGAGCCTGCTCTGATTTGCAGGTTATCTTTACTATTTTGTATCATACTATGGCTGTTGTGGTTTTTGTTGGTTCATTTGGTGGTTTTATGTTTTTTTTTTGTTTGTTTGTTTGTTTTTTTAAGCAAAGTTGGGGTTTTCTTGGCAGTGAGAAAAAGCCTGTCTTTTGCAAATGGTTGGTAGTAGGCATGCATCAGTTTTTAATGATGTTACCCGTACAGCAGCCATTGTAGTGATGCAAACTTGAAAATATGAAGGCTCTTCTTGAAAATGCCTCAAGAAAGAGTCAGTAGCTTACAGAACGCTCTTGGAAATTCATCAGAATGTATAGCTTTATTTTCCTAATATTAATGGTGCCTACTGTGGTGGTTTTGTTTTGTTTTGTTTTTTTTTCCTACGAAGGTATGTAACCTTGGTAAGATCTGTAAGGGCACACATTGCTCCCAGGCAAAGCCATATCTGTAACCATTCCACTGACTGCTTTTAAAGGAGAGTGAGGAAGGCTTTTGATCCCAGAATGAAGGTAGATTTGTGACTCGGTGCTCTGAAGAACCAGCAACGCTTTGCATTTGAAATAGTGTCACCAGAGCTTCCTTCATAACAGGTTTGCATTGTTGTGGCACGTAGAACATATGTAGGACACCAGTTAATGCATCTAAAAGCAATGTCACGAGACATCATTTAGTAACACCCAGTGCCTTCAGGTTGCAGAACAGCTTTTCCTTAGCCTTGATGTGGGTCTGAAAGCCATTCTGTTGTCAGATTGCAGCACTGGGTAGCCTGTTTGTAGAGGCACCTGTGCTGAGCTGCTGCTTTCAGCAGCTCTGCCCAACTGAAACTTTTTGTTGTGGGTTGTTGTAGTGTGGGATGGGGTAAAGACCAAGGCCCTCAAGCCTTGAATTGTCTGGTTTGTTTTAGTCTTGCATTAAGAAGTTGTTTCAAAAGCCTTGAGAATAATGTAGTGTGGGCTTTTGGTGTGTTATTTCTTATAAATTTGTTTTGTGGTTGGTTGCAATCTTGGCTTTAGGTTTCTGGTTATGAAGTTATAAATCTGAGTGGTCAAGTAAGGCCATGATGTGGTATTCTGCATATACAAAAGAAAAAGCTCTGTTGAAGGGAAATAAGTGTCAATTTACTTGCTTTTGAAATAAGACTTGCAGTGTTGGAAGTCAGGAGGAGATCAGCAGCTCTGATAATACAGCAAAAGCATCATTTGGGAGTTAATCTCTATCAGTGATCGCCTCCAAATCTGTGTTTGAACTCCACTCTGTCCTGCCCTACCTGGAAAAAAGTACAAGCTACGTGCAGGACACATGCATCTGCTACTCTAAACATAACTCCACAACTTTCTTGGCATCAAAGATGATAATAAGATCCTGAAAGAAGTACTCTTGCTGTATTTTGGTGAAGCAGTGATTAATCTTTTATGTAAATGCTGCAAACAGGACGTAGCAGGTTCTCGTCTACCAGAAGCATGCAAAAAATACAGCCTGAATTCAGATAAGTGATGCTCATTTTTCTGAAGTCATCTGGTTGTGTTTCCTCACTGTGTTGTTCTTAGCCTTTAATGTTGATGATAATTATTTCCAAGCCTAGACATTTAAAAATATTAGGCATATGGGTTGATGGTTTTATTTGCCCTTCACTGTGAATGTCTTTTCTTTTTCCTCTTCTTAGTAGCAGAGGAATCCGCGTTGGCAGCTGATTCTGTTCATCTCTTACTCTCATTAAATTTATCTGTTCTGATTTGAGAAACAAACTGAGTCGTGGATCTTTGTCACACCTGGACAGATACAGCAGCAGATCTACCTGGTGACCCCGTGGAGTTTTGGCAGCAGGTGCAGGGGTTTCTCCCTGAAAGCAACGTGGTCTTCTGAAATATCTCACTTCTTAATAATGTTAAAAATGTTTTCCCTTCTATGTCTGCAGCAGTATAGGAAAACATTTCTTTTGAGATCCTAATGTGTTTAAAAAACACCACAATTCAATAGGACATCTTGTAAAGCAAGCCAGAAGTCAATTTCACTTCTCATTTGAAGCCTTAAGATAATAGGAAGGACTGCTGAATTCATTTTGCATACCCCAAGTGGGGCTGTGGTTTCAGGGGGGCATGGTGAATGCTGGCACCTGGCGAGTTAACCCTACCCTTGGCCTAGGAGGCACACCCTTACTGTACCCAACCTGCTGAATTGTCTGAGCAGAGATGAGAGCCCTGGGCTCCCTGTAATCCCTACGGGCTACAGCAGGTCTGCACTTACACTGCTGAAAAATGTGGGTATTGCAAAAATGGGTCCCTCAAAAAAGTAGATGAGAGAAGCAGGTGCAGTGCTGTGAACTGTTCTGTAGGAAACGAGAAGTACAACCAAGAGTATTTCCCCACCTCCAAATAAACTGTCTCCTATTGCAGAGAATTTGGTTTCCAGCTGGAAGCAATGAACTGCTATTTCAGTGGTTATTTCTAGCAGAGCAAAGGTTCAGGCATAAACTTCTACTGAACTTTCTGAAATAAGAAAACATTTTTCTTAGAGCTGCAGGGAAATGCCTACCCAGGTTTGCTGCTACGTGCATGCTGGCATACCCTGCTGCTCAGGCACCAATATCAATTTCCACTGGTGATGGATGTTTGGGGTTCCCAAGTCTGAACTCCTGAAGCAGTCTGCTTTGCTCAGTGTGCTGAGTACCACTTGCATCATAGTCAGATTTTACTCTGTGAGCAGGGCAACACCAGGCAGAAGAACAGACTCTCCATTTACAGTCCTCCTTGAGCCTGTGGGTGCAGGTCCCAGCTATTTCTCTACTTGAGACATCAGTGTTCACAACAAAACCAAAACTTCAGCAGGGGTAAGGTGAAAGAATTGATGCACTGTGGCTTTTTTTTCCTCTGAGATCTGAGGGGAAAACTGAAAACTGTCTGTGGGTGGGAGAGGGGATTTAAAAGAAATCTTCAAAAGGAAGTAAGATTTCTTAGAATTAACAGTGGAACAGATCAAAGTGGTGTTCTGACACTGCTGCTGTTGTTGCACTGCACTACTTCTGATATTTAGGAGTTTAAATACAGTTGTCTTCCTTACAGCTTAGTGCGTTTTCAATCCATCTGCTTTATAGATTCTAGTTCCTTGGTCTGAACCACACACGTTGTCAATAGGATGCTGTGAGAAATAGATGTATATGATACTTTATAGTGAAGCTTTTTTCCACAAATATTTGTTCTTTAAGTCCAAGCTTCAAGAACACGACGGAGAAGCCGTGGTGAATTTACATATGCTTGTTCCTTCCTACCCTGCCTTTGGCCTTTTTCAAATCCATCTATTGTGGCTTAAAGAATCGCTCTGCCTTGCTCTACTTCCCCTCCAGCACTGATCTGTCTCATGTTTTCTGTTTCCCAGGTTGCCACAGTAACATTTCTCAGTTGCACAGTGCACTTCTATCTTTCTGGTCAAGTCAGTCACCTGGATGAGGTGTAGTGGGACCACAGAGATGTCAGGCTTCTCAGCATCTTGAAAGATTTGGCTCTGTGGCCCAGTTCTTAGAGATCATTAAAGGTGTTGCTACAACTTCATGCAAGTCTAAGACCAAAAGGCTCTGGAAGATGCCTTCAACTCTCTTTGTTTTTTCTTAGGCAACACCTTGGCTGACGTCAGCAGCAACATCTGCTTACGTCCTGGAATTCCTGGGTGAATAACTCTGGCAGTGTGACCCTGGTGTAGTTTTCAGGGCTCTGTAGCAAGACACCTTTGTACCTCTGATGCATATTGTGCTTGAATGTGCATCAGCAATTCCTTCGCACTTGATCCTTTTCGCTCCTTCCACTGTCACAGAACACTCCAGTGGGGAAGGACCCACAACGGCCATGGAGTCCAGCTCCCCACAGGACCGCTCAGAACACAGACCCGTGTCTCAAAGCAGTGTCCAAACACTCCTTGAGCTCCAGCAGCCCAGGGCTGTGCCCACTGTCCCGGTCAACCTGTTCCATGCCCTACGTTCCACCCCTCTGGTGCAGACCTTTTCCCTAACCCCCACCTGCTCCCTTGAATTTTCCCCTCAGTCTCCTCTGCTTTTGGCTGAATAAACAGAGGAACTTCACCTGTTCCAGATGTGGGGCACCCACAGCTTCTCTGGGCAACATGTGCCAGTGCCTCATCAACCCCTGAGTGATGAACTTCTTCCTAGCCTTTAAACTAAATCTCTCATCTTTGATTTTAAAGCTATTCCCTCTTTTTCTATCGCTCTCAGAACACATAAGAAGTCAGTCTCCTCCTGTCTGTAACCTCCCTTCAAGACTGCAAGCCTTCCAGTTCTCACCTAGCAGGGGAAGACCTCAGGCCACACTTGCTGCATGCCAACCCAAGCACGGTGCCTGTGGTGAAGGTGTGGCACCACCCAGGCCAGGCTGAGCATCACCCAGCAGCAAGCTTGCCAGGTGCCAGGGCACACACAGCCTTTCATCGTCCCACCCTGCACACGGTGTAGCAAAAAGCATCAGCGAGCAAGAGAGAGAGGTGAGTGCACAGCCGAGGGCTGGTGTCCAGCTGGGGCTCTGCAGCACAGGCTCACCCAGCCTCGCCTCATGTCTGCGTCATCTTTCGTTGCGATTCAGACGATGGGGTTCTAGCGACTGACTGAGTTTTAAGGTTATCAGTCAGCTTTGCGGACAAGCATGAAGGAAGTGAGGACAGATACCACAGCAGTGCTGTGCTTTTCCACAGCGTATCAGTGGGTGCGCTGTGGAGGCCAGCAGGTCTTTTTCTTTTCTCTTTGAATAATATTTTGTAAGGTGTTGCTGTGCAGGCCAACATCAGCAAGCATGTATCTTTGTGACTATGCTGCGGTATTTGCCAACAGAACGGGATCCTGGGCACTCTGATCTAGTGTTGGCAGCCCTGTCTGTGGCAGAGCATTGAAACTCAATGAAGGTTCCTTCCAACCCAAGCCATTCCGTGATAAAGCAATGGGAGCCCCCAGCAGGACTGACTTGTGTTCGTGTTCCAGACAGTGCTCAAGTATTACCATCAGCCAGGTCCTTCATCACCATGCTGGACGAACTGAGGAAAGGCAACACCATACCCAGGTGGCTGCAGCCACAACCTGTGCTCCTGCACTGCTGTTGGCTGTACATGGAGCACTGCAGCACCTACAGGTGTGCAGGGGACAGCTTTATCTTCAACAATCCCATGGTTCTCTATTGAATAAAGCACCACATTATTTCTAGAGATGCTGGGAAGAAGGGGCATGTATTTGGAAGAGTGTTATTTTTTTTTTTTCTCTCCTTTTTCTTCTAGCCTGTGCAATTCCGAGTAATCTCCTGCCTTTCTGTTCTCTTTCAGGAGAGGTTCAGGTGTGATGTTAGGAAAAAATAATCAGAAAGCGTGGTGAGGTCAGCACAGGATGCCCAGGGAGGTGGTGGAGACACTGTCCCTGGGAATGCTCAAGAGTTGGGTGGATGTGGCACTGAGGGATGTGGGTTAGTGGGCATGGTGGGGATGAGATGCTGATTGGACTGGGTGAGCTTAGAGGATTTTTCAACCTCAGTTCTATGATTGTTTTCAGGTTCCTGTGACTCCTGCCCACTGCTCAAACTGCTGAGAGCAGCTGCAGCAACAAAGTCATTTTGATTGCCCTGTGATTTAGTTCTTAATCACACCATCTTGTGTTAGTTTCATCAGTGGATGGAGGTGGTATGAAAACTGTCCTTGGATTGATACAGAGGGCAGCAGCTTTCTGCAGCTGCAAAGGATGCTGCTGCTGCATCCAGGAGCCATGTAGGGACTCTGCTGACGGTGAAAATACAGGTGTAGGAAGCCCTTTCCCTATGGCTGTACCATAATCTCTGGACTAATCCTTGCATTTCTGCTCTTTCCTGGTGCAAGTTTGGGACCGAAGAAGGTATTATATGTGAATATGTGGAGAGGGCTTTTTGTCAGTGTAATGCATCCCAACCCAGAGAGAGCAGACCTCTGAGATGAGATAGGACACATGGGCTGGAAATGAGGTAGTTGATTTATTTTTTGAAATTGGCAATGTTATAAAGTTGTTTGAGACCCCCTGTATACATTTCAAAGCTCCTTTCCATTTTAGAGACAGAGCTTGCAGACAGGAGAAGCACAGTAAAGAGGAGACTGTGTCTGTATGTGAGCTGTAATGTCAACTCAGAGCCCCACTCTTCAAGGTAGAATTCCCCCTGTTTCAGTGAGTATTCTGCAGACAAATAGCAAGGGAGTGAGTTTGGCCTGGAAAAAGGAGAAAAAGAGCACATCTTTTCTTTTTACCAGAATTTCTTTTCTACAGGATACCTAACGCTGTAAATGTGGGTGGGTTGTGAGCAGGAAATGATGAAATAGACAGTCCATCCTCTAACAGACAGATTTTATTGGTTACACGCACAACTAAGCAAAGCAAAGCAGTGATGTCCAGGCTGCAAGAACAAGACCTCACCAATCCGTTGGCCAGACGTCTTGGGAGTCTTGGGAACCCAGAGAAGGTTGCTGCAAAGGTCCATGTGGATTCGGCTCCATTAAGTCCAAGGCGATCACACGATCTTTGGTTTTGCTCCTCTATCAGCTTTCCAAGTCTCTGAGGCTGATAGCACCTTTGCCACCTTCTGATTCTGCTTTTCTGCACTCAGGTTTTATGTTCCCTTCTGTATCCTTCCAGAAGCACTGTCCTTGGCTTTCCCTAACCTTTTCTCCTCTGCTTAAGGAGTCTTAAATCACACAAAAGCAGCTTTTTGTCATTAGCATTTGGGAGAGAGATATTCAGAGAGAAGTTATTCTTACTTTCTTACTGGGAGGGTAATCAAGCACTGGAACAGGTTGCCCAGAGAAGTTGTAGAGTCTCCACTGTAAGGACAGTCAAAACCCACTGGACACAGTCCT
The DNA here is from genome assembly GCF_026119805.1 of Tympanuchus pallidicinctus. NCBI lineage: Eukaryota > Metazoa > Chordata > Aves > Galliformes > Phasianidae > Tympanuchus > Tympanuchus pallidicinctus. The sequence goes on from NW_026294721.1 coordinate 4,877,656, forward strand.
AGATAATCTGCTCTAGGTGCCCTTGCCTGAACAGGCAGATCGGGCCAGATGCCTCCAGAGGCCCCTTCCAACCTCAACCATTCTGTGGTTCGCACCTACAGGCAGGCTGCACGGCCCGCCCTCTGCTCCTGGATGGCCCTCTTGTGACAGCAGAGGTAACCCCCTCACATCAAGGTCTGGTATGGCTTGTGTCCCCACCGCTCAACGCCTACTGGGTTGCAGCCAACAGCGGAGCTAAAGGTTCTTCTTGGTGGCAAACACAGAGGCCAACCCAGTCTTGCCCTTGACTATGGCAGGAGGCGCTTGGCCAGCCCCAGTCCTTTCAGGTGGTTCTCAATGCAGAGCCTCACGTGCCTTATCCAGTAACAAGTAGCAACCATGGCAAAGCACACACAGATTTGCATTAGCAGTATGACTACAACAGGATGCAGGAGCGCGTTGAAGACGCCGGTCGCTGTTGGGGACCAGCCAAAGAAAATTTCCCACCAGTGGTGCTCTCCCACCCTCTTAATCCGTTCCACTACCTGCTTTATAACGTTACCATCATGATGTACAGTTATTAGGATCTTTTTAGCTTCTGCCTTAGCATTTTCTAAAAGCTGTTGTAAATTTGCATGCTCTAACATTTCTTTCACTAGAGACAAATCCATACCGATTGGGGTTGGGGTTATACTACGATAAAGGCTATAGTTTCTGATTAGCAATTGGCTAGTAAAAACTGGTGGCTTATACACGAAATCACAGCCTCTAATAATAGCTACATTGCAAGCACACGTATTTGAATCATTGAATACGGTCTGATTGTAGATGTCATTAATTTGCACGTATTTACACGCTGTTCTAAAGCATACACACCCTTTCCCTACGTAAACTAACACGGTTTTGTTATTGCTGCCAGGATTGATCTCAAAATGGCACACCCCCTCACTGGTGTCAAAGCAGACGTCGCTCGCCTTAAGGGCATCATCTTCGCATATGAATCCCAGCCCCCGTTCCAAGATGCAGGCTTCCAGATCTACAGATTGCCATTTTCTGTCTGACACTCTTGCCCACATCCGGTGGTCCAGGGGATAGACCACGGACCCGTTTGTGCTAATGCCCAGGGCCACGATGGGGTAGACCTTTTCAATGCGGGCTTCCACCACGGTGAGGACGTAGGCGATGACTGAGTTGAGGACCTGGTCGTGGGTGAAGTTCACCAGCCTCCACCAGGCTTGGAGCTGCCGCTCCTTCTCCGTGGCTGAGTCCCACACGATCTTTCGGATCTCGGTGGGGAGGATGCCGTTGTCACCATCCCTCAGGATACCTGCAACGACACTCTGCACCCACATCTGGGCCTGGATGCAACTAAGAGCAAGGGAGACATTATTTTGCTCGATTCCCAGTGCTTGCAACAACACCTGGTGGTCTTTCTCACTTATGTGTTCCCAGGTAGGCAGCACCTCAGACACAAGCCACTGCCCCATCCCTAGGCTGGCCAGGGATGAATTCAGGGGGTTGAGGAGGCCCTGCACGCCTGAGGTGACAGCCTCCAGCTTGTTGGCCAAGACCTCAACGTTCATGCTGTTGAGCACTCCCAGCCCAGCACCTCCTCCTCCCAGGGCTGTGGCCAGAAGGTCTCTCCTGGCGCGGGCCTCTTGCATGGAGCGGCTGTGAAGCCAGGCCTGCCAGCCGGTGTAGAGGGTGGACAGAAAGGGAGCGCAGTGCGGTCTGACGGATGAAATATTGGCAGTGGACAGGGACAGCACCACCTTCTTCAGTGATCGCACAGGGCTGGTCAGCAGCTCTTGGATGTGATTTTGCTTGACTACGTATGGGCCTATCTTGGAAACAAAGGGACGCAGGACAGCAATGATGGGAAACTCTTTTTGAAATCCTTCGGGGCCTCCTATCAACCACTTTCCTCCAAGCTCGGGAGACATTTCTACACTCAGCTTTCCTTGACACCACACTTGGAGGTTTTTCAGTGGACGTGAACAGTATCCATAATCCTGGCTATACCATGATGTCTCTGCATTTAATTCAGATCTACTGAGTGTTTTGCTCTCAGGGACACAATTTACTGGCACAACCCACTTACGGCTGTTAGGAGCAGTGAGAGTCACAGTGGTGCCATTAATTTGCTTTGCATCAGTTACACTTTCTTGAGAGTATCTAATTTCTAATTTTACTTGGTTCCCCACTTCAGCGTATTGGGCTGCATGCCAGGCCAAAAAGTGACACCTCAGGGCCTTAAGGGCAGCAAGTGAACGCATCGTGGTGACAATCTTGAATTTAAATGACAACCCCACGCTGTTTTGGGCCCAGAGACAGACCACAAAGACTGGCTGGACTAACGTAAAGTTGCACCAACAATCCAATTTTTCCAGGGCACAGTTTTTTTTCTGACTCTTCTTGGTTTTTATTTCAGTTACAGAGATTTGAGTCACCTGCTGATGAGTGGAACCATTAATTACCCTGCATCCTACTTTAATTTCTTGCCCCACCTTCCCCAGCAGCTGCGGAAGCCTGCTGGTGCTATCCCAGCTCCACTCGTTTTCCAAATACACTTCAGTCCCATGCATAACCACTGTTGACAAATTTAAGCGCCTGTTAGAATTTAATCCCATACTACCTGAATATTTCACATGAGCTTGAGACCAAGGCCAATCTGTGCCAATTTTTACATACCGCCTGACCCTGTGCTGGGCTGTGGCCCTTTTGCTGGGAGTTGTGTCTAAGCTGGAACTGACTTTTTCTTGGAGGTGCTGGTGGGTTGGTTGGGCATGTTGCATGCTCAGCACTATAGACATACCAGAAATCAAAGCAAATCCTGCAACCACAAATTTGAAAGCATTTTCCCTGCAGCACACATAGGGATGGTGATGCCACGAAGTTCGCCTTTCCCGCTGGTCACAATCACCTTCCATTTTCCTTCATCTGCAAAACATAAGCAAAGCGGGCTCTCCAGCCCCGTTAATTTCCCTTCCATGCTTTTAACTGTGAAGAATGGAACCATTTTTCCTGTCTTTTCGCCCCCTTTCTGATTTCTACTTGGTACATGGAGGAGCTGGCCTTGTTCACAACCCTAACCGGTCCCATCCACTGGGGTCCCAGCTCCTGGTTCTTCTCTCTAACCCCCCGATATGTTACCAGGTCCCCTGTGTTCCACTCCACGGGGCGCAGCAGCACTCCTAGCTGCTTGTCCATCTTGTGGATGTTGGCCTCCTGCACTGAGGCGAGTTGGTGGTATGTATCTGACACCGTCCTCAGCATGTCCTGAACCCACCTGTCTGTCAGCACGCGGGGCTGCAGTTCGTCTGGCGGTGCCCCTCTCTGACACCAGTGCTCCAGCATCTTTGGGTCTCTTGCAGGAGCCATTTTTGGGGGAGAAGGTACGTGAGATGCCACAGCTCCCCGTAATGCCAGGAGGACAAGTGGGAGTTTCTGATCCCAGTCCTTCCTTTGTTGGTTTATGATCTTCCTCAATGCTATCTTCAGTGTTTGGTTGGGCCCCTCCATCAAGCCAGGCTTGTGGAAATGCCCCATGATGTGAAGCTTTTGCTTTATGCCCAATACCTGGCACACACCTTTCGAGACTTCTCCGACGAAGCGTTGGCCATGATCTGAGTCAACCTCCTTTGGGATGCCCCACCGTGAGAAGATGTGCTCTACCAGGATCTTGGCAGTTGTGTTGGCTGTGTTGTTTCGAGCTGGAAATGCTTCCACCCACTTGGTGAAGTTATCACTGATCACCAGGCAGTACTTGTTTCCGAGGGCCGTTTGGGGCAAAGGACCGATAAACTCCATCTGTAGCTTGCTCCAAGGGCCAGAAATCCTCTGGTGGCCCAGGAGGGCTTTTGCTGTTTTTGCATCGGGATTGTTGGCTGCACAGGTGAGGCAGTTGTTGACATACCTCTCTACATCCTCTCTCATCTCAGGCCACCAACCAGCACCCTGTAGCCTTGCCAAGGTCTTGTCTATTCCCAAATGCCCCTGCTCATGAGCCAAAGCCACCAGCTCTGTCCGAACAAGTTCAGGCACCACCCAGACTGGGAAATCTACCCCTTCTCTCCGTGCCAGGACCAGACCCGAGACATCCTTCCAGACCTTGCACCCTTTGTACTCCCTACCCTGCGCTAGCTCCCGGACACTTGGGTCTTGTGCCTGCAAGCCCAGCAAGTCCACATTCTCCCAGTTCCTGCCTGTAGCCATCAGCAGGGGGCCGTTCTCAGAGGGCCTACTGGCCTTCCACATCTGCCCTTCCTTAGCTCCTTGTTTGGCTTTGGCATCTGCCTCTTTGTTCCACTTCGCCTCCTCTGTTCCCTTCTTGTGGGCCCTGACCTTAATTATCTGGGCTGGGTGTGCCCTCTGCTCTGCCAGCTTGGCAAGGTACTGCAGCTTTTTGGCATAGGTGACAGGCTTGCCATCAGCTGACTGCATGTCCCTCTCCCTCCAGAGTGGCAGCCACTCCAGTGCCACCCTCACCACCCAGCCCGAGTCTGAAAATATGGCCAGCGGCTGGTCTGCTGGCGTGTTCTCAAGGGCAACTGTCACAGCCACCAGCTCGGCGGCCTGGATGGAGTGCGGCAGGCACTTCCCTTTGACCACCTCCCCAGTGCATCGGTTGATGGCAGCGTAGCCCGTGTAGGGCACCCCGTTCTCATGGTAGTTGGAGCCATCTACAAACCATACCACATAGCCTCTGTCCTTGGCATCCACCAAGCTGATGCTGCTCTCAAACAGGGGCGCCCGCTGTGGCTTTGGCTCCCCCATCTCCTCCTCATCCCTCTCGCTGCTGATGACCACCCCATAGATGCTGGGTGGGGGCTCTTGAGTCTCCCCAGGGATGTCCTTGTTGGGCAGTGCCAGCACCCAGTTGGCCATCCTGGGGCTGCGTATGGGTCTGTTCCCTCCCTTCCCTGACAAGAGGTACCTCACTGGGGCACGGGATGTCCTTAGCAGCACTGGGGCAGACCCCACCAAATACTCCCAGTGCTGCAGGGCCCAGATCAATGCCAACACCTCCTTTTCGTATGCAGTGAACTGCTGCTCAGTTGGCGTCAGGAGCCGCGAGGCGTGGGCAATGGGTTGGAGGAGGGCACCATGATGTTGGCTAAGGGTGGCCCTCAGCCCTGTCCCCACGCTGGCCAGCTGCAGCACATAGGGTCTGTCACCACAGGGCCACACTAGCATGGGGGCTCGGGCAACGCTCTCCTTTAGAGTTTTAACTGCCTCATCCTGCTCTGGACCCCACTCCCACAGAGCATCCTTTCTGAGGAGCTTGCAGAGCGGGGCGGCCTTCTCTGCAAAGCCCTCGATGAACTCTCGGGAGAACTTCACAAGAGCCATGAAGGACCGTAAGGTGGTAACATCAGCTGGTGCTGACAATTTCTGTATCAACTCAACCCGCTGCTTCTCCAGCGAGCGCCCTTCCTCCCTGAGGGTCACCCCTAAATATGACACCTCCTTCCAGCACAGCTGGGCCTTCGTTGGGCTGACCCTGAACCCCGTCTTCTGGATGGCCTCCAGCACCTCTGCCAGAACCTCCAGGTTCTCCTCCTTGGTCTGAGTGTGGATGAGGATGTCACCAGCACAGGATAACACGCTCTCTTTGTGGCTGAGCTTCTCCCACATCTTCAACACGTGCGTGTGGCAAATGGCGGGGGTGCTGTGAAAGCCTGGGGGGAGCCTGGTAAAGGTGAACTGCCGTCCCTGGAGAGTGAAGGCAAATTTGTGCCAGGACTCAGGGTGCAGGGGGATGGCGAAGGACACGCTGGTCAGGCTGAGCACTGAAAACCACTCTGATCCCCGGAAGATGGCTTCCATGACATCAGGGTATTTGGCCACAGTGGATGCCTTCAGCGGGGTGACCTGGTTGAGGGTGCTGTAGTTGACCGTCAGCCTCCAGGTTTTCCTGTCAGCTTTCCGCAGGGGCCACACCATAGCATTGCTGGTGCTCTGCTGCTCCACCAGCACCCCCTGGTCCAGCAGGGTTTTGACTGTATCCCATAAGCCCTCCTCAGCCTCAACTGGGTACTGGGGCTGCTGCTGAGGAGGGGGGTCTGGTCCTTTTATCACAACTGTGGCATCGATCCGCCCGCAGTCCAGCTTGTTCCTTGCCCAGACCTGTGGGAACTGCTCCGTCACCCGTTTCACTCGGGGCTCCCATTCGGGGTGGATCAGGAGCTCAGGAGCTTTGATGGACATGACTCTGTGGCTTGCTGGGATGATGGGCACATCACTTTGAGGGCAACGTAACAATGTTTGGTTTGCCAGGTCCACTACCACCCCCATCTTTGTAAGAGTGGAGATGGCCAAAATTCCTGGCTTTCCTTTCATTTCCATTTTCCCAAATTTTTCTGACCCCTTGGCAGTTCCAATTTCGAAGGGTATGGGCTCTGTGAATGGCACTGAGGATTTTTGGCCATTTGGCCCAGTTACTTCAATAATTTCACGTGTTTGGAAGAGCGCAGTTTCACCAGGGGTCATATTCAGAATTGAATAAGAGGCACCAGTATCAATTAACATCACTTGTCCAAGCACCCCTCCTCCAATAGTTATATCAACTATCAGGCGCCCCCACAAATCGGTCTTAATTGGTGCCACAAAAAGGGGCGATGCAGGTGCCTGGCAGCCCTATTGCTGAGCCTTAGACCCCGGGTCGATGGGGTTGGAGCTGCTGTGCTTCTTGGCCTCGTGCAGCGCCAGCTTTCTGAACAGCTCTGCGTCTGGCAAGCCATCAATGTCCTCCTGCTTCTCATATTTGATCAAGCGCTTCCTCAGCTCAGCCCGCCAAGGGTTGGACTTCTGAAACCTCAGACCTTGCTGGTTTTCCTTCCCCGAGCCGTTCTTGCCATCGGGATCTTTCCGGTTGTCCCCTTGCATTTTCCTCATCCCCGCGTTTTGGAAGGACATGGCTGAGGGTTTCCCCTTCTTCCCCCCCAGCATGTACCCTGGGAACGCCTGCTTTTGTAGCTCAAAATTCTGGGTCAGGATCTGTTCTAGCTCTGACAGCGGCTTCCTCGCCGCATCCCCACCCGCAATCACCCGCAAAGGGGGGGTCAGCCCCACCACCAGCGGCTCCTTGAATTCGGGCCTGTCAAAATCAAGGGGGGACTCCTTAGAACCAGGCAGCCCCGCCATCTGGTAGAGCATCTTTTTACGGTTGACATAGGCATCTGGCCGCTCCTCGGGGTTTTGCTTCTCCTGGTGGAAGAGCACCAAGGGGTTGACCTCTGGGAAAAACACCTTTAGCACCGCCGACTGGACGTCCCCGATATCCTGGACATTGCCCATTTGCACATCCCCCGGCAGGGCCGCGAAATCATCAGGTTTCATGCACTTCCTCACCACGTCTATCAGGTCACTGACCGCACTGCCGCTCTGGCACCTGGGCAGCCTCTGGGCCCTGGACAGCCAGTTGACCGCTGTCTCTTTGGTCAGCGGCCCCAGCATCTTTCCCACCGTCTTGAGCTGCTCGGGGGTGAACCAAAGCATGGCCCGGTTGGTATCAATGGCCTGCAGTGGGCCATGGCTGACTGGCTCATCAGGAGGACTTTTCTTAGTTTTAGCAGCCTCTGTGTCACTGCCCTGCAGCTGGCACACCTCCTCCCGCAGGGGAGCATATGGGGATGGCCTGGTGGGGCCGTTGGCCCCCCACACATCATCCTCATAGTCATAGTGGGGTGGGTGCGGATCGAGACAGTCATCCCCCTCGCCGTTCCCGAACCGACTCCTCTTGCCCTGGATGGCAGCCACAATGCCCCGCGACACCCCCAGCTCAGCCTGCAGCTCCTGGATCTTGGCGTGGCACACCTTGTGATCAGGGCCATTGCCGCGGTCCCTCTGGGCATCCTGCAGGACAGCCCGCACCGCGCTCTGCGCATCGTGTGTCTCCCCGATCCATTTGCCCACCTCCTTCTCTAACTCCTCTGTTTTCAACTTCTCGTAGCCCAGCTTGCTCTCCAGCCGGGTTATTTCCACCGCGCTCCTCAGCGAGTCCCCGCACAGACCCTGAACCTCTGCCCGCAGGTTATCCACCTGCATCTTGAGCTCGCCCTTGGCCTGCTCCAGTGTCTGCACACTCTCAAGAGCCTCCTTAAGCAACTTCGACAACTCCCTGCCCACCATCAGCAAACCCTGCAAGGCCGCTCTCTTTTTGCACTTGTTAGTGGGTTTGGGCTTTTTGTTCTCCTCGGACCAGCTCTCCCACTGCTGACACAGCTGCTGGTACGCCTCGGGCCCCTGAAAGGCCCCAGGGGACCAAATCGGGGGGAGACACTTCTGGAGCACAAATTGCTCCAGCTTCCAGTTGCTAACGATATCGGACATCATAGCGAGAGTTGGGGTGACGAGCTGAGAGACGACCGCGTTTCACAGCACAACTACCATAACACCGGGACCCCACGGACCCACAAACCAACCCTCCAAAAAGCCCCACGACCTCCCTGGGACACCAAACCCAGCAGCAAGGGAAGGGGATGGGGGGGACAAGGGGACAGTGGGGGATGGGGGACAAAGGCCTGGCAGGCAGCTGCTGCGGCCCGCCGGCACCCGGGGTGCAGGCAAAGAGGAGGAAAAGAGGAGGACCCCGATAATAAGATCTCACCAATCCTCGTCCAGATGCACTGGGAGTCCCGGGGACCTGGGGATGGATGCTGCAGAGCTCCGCTGGATTTGGCACCTTTAGGGTCAAGGTGCTGGCGGGGTCTCGGAGCCGGCAGCTCTTTATAGCCATGGCAGATGGTTGTTTAGGGAGGATATCGCCTGTTTGCTTCCTCGGTGCCTTTCCCTCCCTCAGGTGCGGCATCTCCACCACTATCTTCCCAAGGACAATTTGCTTGGCTTCTCTTATCCTCTCCGGCACTGATAACCACAGAGCAGGTGCTCTGCTCATTATTTTTTTTCAGGGGGGCCGGATTAGTCACCGCTACGTCTCAAGAAGCTCTGCTTGCACCAAGTGCCCTCAAGAGGGAGATCTGGAGCAGCCACTGCCGCCTGTCCCTGACCACCCGTACCCCAAGATTCCCTTTATGGCCCACTTGCTTTCTGCACCCCTCTGCTAGCCCCTCAGCCTGAGGGACATCACACCTGAGCCCCAAACCATCTGAACCTGTAACACTTGTTCCGCCTCAATTTACACAATGAATATTTCACATCCATTTTATCTCCCGAACTTCAGCAGCAGAATTTCAATGCTGGGAACCATCCTATTGCACACAGGTGGGTAGCTGGGTGTGAAACCCTGCTCCCCACAGCATGGAGGGGGGCTAAGCCCTGCTGCAGCATCAGCTGAACTGCAGCTGGAGGTCTGCAGCTGCAGAGACAAAGTCACGGCTTCACCCCACAAACCACACTGCAGCTCAGAGCCCTGCACACCACTCGGCCCCCTTCGTTTTCCTCTGCCATTACACAGAAAAGGGCATTACTCATCCTCCTGTCGTTCTTAGTGCTGCTTCTCTCCCTCCCTCATTAAAAATAAGTACTTGGGGGGAGGGAGGGAGAGAAGCTCCCACGCAGCTGCTTGAGCCCTGCGGATTACCCGCTGGGGACCCCACCACCCTATGATCTCCTAACTCCAATAACTGCATTCCAAGGCTGAGCAGCACTCTCCAGTTCCAAAAGTCCTGTAGTCCAAAAGCACTGAGGGCGCAGCTTTGTCCTTGTTTTTTATGCCCAATGTTTGCATTTGTGGCTACTGAGGGCAGCTCAGCCCCCTGGATCTGACCATCCCCGATGGGCAGTTCCCCTCTCCAGCCCCTGCATGCTCAGCACAGCCTGGCTCATGGTTCTGCTGCAAAATGGGATTTCAGCGGAAATGGGGACCCCGCTGAGCCATGCTTCTCCACTACAGACCTCTTATTTCCCAATGGTTTGCTCTAGTTACCCAAAGCAACACATTTTGTTGGAAAAAAGACACCAAGTTGGAGGGGGCGGCGGTGGGGGGAGAGGGGGGAGAAATAGAGTTAGAAATGTAACAAAGCTGGCAAAGGACCAGGAAATTGGTGCTAGGAAGGTGAGATGAGGGTATGGGCAAGAGGCAGATCTGCAGGGAGACTGTGGAGATGGGGCAGGGATGAGGTTGGGCAGAGGATCAAGAAGGTTGGCTTTTACTGTATACATTAAAGACTTAAATCCCACTAGAAGCTGTGAGGCAAGTAGCACAAACACACGAAAATTCAGATTCCCCTCCATCTTGCCCCAGCCACCAGCAAGGCTCATGATCAGCGCTCCACAGGAGCCGCTGTACCCCGGCAAGGTCACAAACACCTCTTGTTTGTGTGAACAGATGGGTTCAGCTCACCCCCCCGTGCTCTTCCCAGACAGCAGCCCCAAACAAAGCGGGGATGTGATAAGCACCACCTGGCTGCCCGCACGCTCCCACGGCGCTGGGGCTGCTGTTGGAGATGGGCTGCCAGACACAGGCGTCCCACCTCTGGTGTGTTTACTGGGAGCAGCACCCAGCCCTGAGAACCACGTCATTTTGAACAAAAAGAGAAAAAGAAAGCCACAAAACTGCTCCAGCATTAAGCTTTTACATTGTTAATAGTCTTCTTCTCTTTCCATCTGACAAATGTAAGTTAAAATGCTGCAGGGAAGTATCTCTAAAGCTGCTATAATCATAAAATCATTTGAGTTGGAAGGGACCCTTAAAGGCCATCTAATTCAACTCCTCTGCAATGAACAGAGACACCTACAGCTCCATCAAGTGCTCAGAGCCCAGGGGAACCCTCAAAACTCAAAGCGTCTGCTTCAACAAGCCACTGTCACCAACCTTCTGGCAGCATTTGAAGCCCACAGTAATGTGCCCTGTGCCCAAGGCTGTAACAGTGCTTACTCCACCTCTGGGAACACTTTGGTCCTGGCCAGGAGGTCAGAAGATGGGCAGGGGTCGGCAGAAAGAGAGGAGGGAAAGGAGGGACCCAGCCATGGCAGCAGGCAGGACAACTCATGTGCAGTGGAAAAGCTCTCCTGCAGTTGCACATCTTCAGCGAGGGCCCTTGATAAAAAAGGTCCCCACAGCCTCTATGGGTAGGTCCTCATATGAGAGTGCTGGAAAGGAGAAATCTGACCAGGTGCTCATGAGGGGAGCCAGCCCCAGTGGGGGACAACCTTTTGAGTTCACTGCAGCCTTCATGAGAATACTGCACTCCGTCACTCCCTGAAAATGCAATTAAAACCTGCCTGCCTTGTCTGAATCACTGTGTTGCAATTCCCTTCCCCTCGCCTGCAGCCAGGTGCTTTTCCTTCCCTTTATGTGTAGCTTGGAGTTGGGGTCACTCTCCTTTGGGGCCATCTCAATTCTCCCATCACCCCAAAACCCCTCAATGCCCCCCTGGTGGTCTCCACTCAAACAAAAACACCAGCAATGAGCAGAAACCATAGAAAATAAGATGCTGCCAACACAGCTCTGATGGGTGACTGTGCCCTGTGAGAAGGGCTGTGCACTTAAAGGAATGAAATGCGCTGGAAAGCACTGAAATGACCTCTGGGCTGCTCCTGCCAGGAAAGACTTAAGGAATGATTCAGCCGACCCTACATTTGACTCTTCACCACAAGGCTCTGGGTGGTTGTAGCAGGAAATTGTATTAAACAGAAGGGTGTGGAGGAAACATGTTAGAGCAGCGTAGAAAAATCTGGTGAAAAGTTAAAAAACTACACCAGATGGGATGGAAAATCCTTTCTTCCCATTCATCTGACAACTCAAAAATCCAGGGGGTCCTGAGTGGAGGGAGGGGGAACCCCAGAGACCCCCCAGAGACCCTGTGGGCATGAGCCAGGAGGGAACCCCAGCAAAAAGAGAGAAGAAAATGACAGCACACAAGAGATTGCTTCCCAAAGATGGAAATACTGAAGTCTTGCAACCCCTGCACCCCACCGCTCCCTGCTTTCACGCCATGCATTTCACTGCTCAAATCCCAAGCCATTCCTGCTCCAAATCCTTCACCTATAACATCAATTCAACGAACGAGGCACTCGGTGTCAAAGCTCAGGGCCAGGTGGGGAGCCTGAGAAGAATTTCCTTACTTTTGCGGTTTGTCAGCCACTAAATTTGTTTGAGGTTTCTTGCTGTCGTCTTCAAAGCATTCTGCGATGCCTCTCTCGTGTGAGATGGAGAGCTCTCAGCATTTTCCAGGCTCAGGACGGAATGCCTCCTGCACAAGGACGGTTTGCTGTGTGGTGAATCCCGGAGCCTGCAGTTAATTTTGCTGCCTTCTGCTGAAGTGGAGTGCCTGAAGTTACATCTTCTCATTTAGAGAGCAAATTGATTTCGACAGAAGACAGCCAAAGGGTGTTGTTTTATTCATTTAGGGCCCTCTGAGCCAGCTTGCTGCTCTCTGATACCTAAAGGCCAGATTTTACAACAGGAGGAGATGCTAGATGGTGAAATAGGAGGAAATCATTAAAGAGAGCAAGCCCAGCCCGTCGCCCTGACACCTGATTGTGAGAGCGGGGACCTCTCACCACCAACACCAGCAGCACCTACACACAGCTGGATGATGTTGGACATGGCCACCATGGCCAGGCCATGGCTCTGGCTCTGGCTCTGCCTGCAGCTCCCAGGTAAGAGGGATATCTCTGGATGAGGGCAATTTAAATCGCCAGTCCCAGGTAATAGCGATAGAATGAGAGGAAATGGCCTCAAGTTGTTCCAGGGGAGGCTCAGGTTGGGTATTAGGGAGCATTTCTTCTCAGGCAGAGTGGTGAGGTGTTGGAACACGATGCCCAGGGAGGCAGTGTCCCTGGAGGGGGTCAGGAACTGCAGAGATATGGCACTCAGGAACGTGGATAGTGGGCATGGTGTGGTAGGAGGCTGGTTGGACTGGATGATCTTAGACATCTTTTGGAACCTTAACGATTCTATGGTTCTATAATTCATGGGGTGAATCATAGGGGATATGGACAGAATGTATCGTCAGTGTACTTATACTACTTATATATAGTGCATATAAGAGTTGCTCCAGTGCAGTGGTGGGGTCACCCCAGGCTCCCAAAAACGCCAGCAGTTGTACCAAAACTCCCAGATGGGAAAAACTAAATAACTAATTAGAGACAATACAAGAAGATGCCTTTGGGGAGAAAAGCACCACAGTACGGCGGGGTTGGCTAGCTTCCCTCTGGACAAGATTGCAATAAATCCCAGTTTGCCCCACATGGGTAAAGGGGAACCAATTGGCCCCCATGGCTCCATTCCTGAGCTGCTGCCTCATTCCCACCTGGACCCCCTGCTCCCAGCCAGACCTCTCACCATCACGGGGCAGCCAGGGCCAAGCACATGCTGTGCGGGTGGGCTTGCAGGGCTGGAGTTGCATGGTGCAGTTTGCAACAGTGGCCATGGAAGTTTGAAGGAATATGTAAATTTTAAGGCAAATAAAAAAGGGGAAAAGGGCTCTGTTCAGCTTTCTGCATGGCTTTAAATCTCGCCTGGGAAACAGGCAGGGGAAGGGAGAGCAGCCTTATCTCCTGAGGCTGTTTTTCACAGGGGCTGTGCAGCTGCACAGGATTATTTGCTGAACACAAAGCCCTGCGCCAGCTCCTGTTTTCCTTCCCCAAGGCCGTGCCAGCTCGCTCCTCTCACACACAAACACCACTCCTATCTGCCCAAACCTGAGATAGTTTTCCAGCAGTACCCACACAGCCCAAACAAGGCAATGCAAACACCAAAACGAAGCTTTCAAATCTTTTTGCTACCTTTGAGTTGTTCTCCCTCTCCAAATTGCAAAATTCTTATGAAAAACTGCCATCCAAAAATAAATATCAAATAAAATGAAATGTCTTTATATTCATTTTCCCAATCTTTCCAAATTTTTTCTGCCCTTTCTAGAGATGTGTCTTAGGAAGAGACCAACGCATCCCACAGAAACAGCTCTGGAGATGCTCAGGTTTCTAGCTACAAAACAACAGAAATAATCTAAAAGTTTTAGCAACCAAAATAAGGGAGGGAAGGGGCTCAGAAGAGTCTCTGGGTTCCAAAACTGAGAGAATACAAAAAATAAAGCACTCTTAAAATTCTTAAAATCATTCCTCCATTCCTCTCTGCCACTGAGCTCCGTCTCCAGTTGAGCGGTTGTGGGGTGACGTATGTGGTTTTACCAAAATAGATATAATTATTATTATTATTTTTCCAAAAAGTAGCTGGGAAACCAAAAAGGCCTCTGAAGGAATATCACAGAACCATAGACCAGGCTCTGAGCACCTGACGACGCTGTCGGTGTCCCTGTTCATCGCAGGGAAGTTGGACTAGATGACCGTTTAGGGTCTCTTCCAACTCAAAACGATTCTGTGATAGAATCATAGAACATCAAGTTGGAAAGGACCCACAAGGATTACTGTGTCCAGCTTGTAACACAGGCTGATGCTTCTGCTAGAGGGGCTCTGGTCTGATGCCAGTTACTAAGCATAGAAGGAAAAGTTGGGCCATTAAGAGACAAGTGGACGTGGCACTGAGGGACGTGGGTCAGTGGTGGGACCCGGTAGGTCAGGCCAATGGTTGGACTTGGGGATCTTGAAGATCTTTTCCAACCTATGGATCTAACGAAGGTGAAATACACAGCTCTGTGTTCCTGCCTCTTTTTGTAGGTTTCTGTACAAATCTACTTTCATCCCAGATTCCAGAGCATATCTTAGCCCAGACAAACAGCAGCACAGAAATCATCTGCCCGATGAAGAGGGATCACACTGGGCTCTACTGGTACCGCTGGAACCAGGGCAGGCAACACTTTGAGTTCTTGCTGTTTTCCAATCCTCTGGGAAAAGCCACATATGGCGCAAACGTCAGCCAGGAGAAGTTCAGCATTCACGGGATGAGTTCCCACCACTCCTCCAGGCTGCACATCAGCCGGCTGCACGGCTCCGACAACGGCACCTACTACTGCTGCACCATCCAGTCCTCCGAGCTCATCCTGGGCACTGCGACCCAGCTCAGCGTGGGTGAGCATCACTCCTGGGGCTCCAAACCGTGCGGCAGTGGGCTGGGATGAGGGGGAGCATGTTGGCTTCCCAATCTGGAGGTGTAAGGCTGGGGCTTTGGGGTCCATGAGATGGGATAAGTCAGAAAATGCAGCAAAGAGATACAATGCATTTCTTGGTCTTCTGGGGAGACAAACAACGTACTGAATTGAGATGCAGCTATAGATGCTGGCTCTGAAACACCCCTTCTTGCTTTTTGCAGACATACTTCTCATCTCACATTCATTGTGCTGTCTCAAAATTCCCTTTGGGATCGTTGCTGCTTCAAAGAGAAGCTGATTTCAGATAAAGGAGAACAGTTGTTTTTTTTAATCAACTATGCACCTATCTATGTCCCAAAAGCAAGGCATGAAAAACATGGCTGAAATTCAGCACCGTCAAGGACGCTCCAATTTAAAACTAAGACCCAGCAGGTGGCTGGAAAAGACTCAACTCTGCAGAACATTTTTTTTTCTCTTCAATAGCCAGGATAAAACAAATCACCTCTAAGTTCCCTTAGATCTATCATTTTATTAGAAAAAATAATGCAGTTTTGAGCAACAACTGCAGCAATGTGAATACGGAAGACACTCAGAGACCCCTGAAAACCCCCCATGCTGCTGCAATCCCTGTGCTCCTGTGTACAGGGGGCTTGGGGTTGGAAACCAACAAGCAGTGATGTAAAACCTTAAAATAGATGAGGCTGTGCCTGGCTGTAAGCACGGCTTGGGGATTTTTTCCTTCTTTCTGCTTTAATCCTGCCTGTGTTTGCTCACTTAGCTTTTTATTAAAACTAGGGACTTTCTAACCACTGAGGGGCTCAGGATGCTCCTGACGCCCAACTTGGGCAATTTCAAATGGTCTCAAGATGTTTTTTTGTTTTGTTTATTAAGAGATCCAAAGAGCTCTCGATTGTAATTAACATCAACGTTTGCAACAGTGCAACCTGACACAGGCTGCTCAGAGAAGCTGTGGGTGCCCCATTCCTGGAGGTGCTCAAGGTTGGGCACTCTGGTCCAGTGGGGGGTGTCCCTGTCTATGGCAGTGGGTTGGAACCAGATGGGCTTTAAGGTCCCTTCCACCAAACTATTCTGTGATTCTATGCTGGGTGTAGTTTTAAAAGCTGCCGTTTCCAGCCACCTCCTGTTTGCTGTGCTCTGCATGACATTAACACTCTTCTACCTCTCTCCCAAACAGTCGATGTTTTGCCTCTGCCTTCAGTGTCCACGGTGGCCCCATTCACCAAGAAACCCACGCGATGCAAAGCCATCATCAACAAGAAAGGTACAGGAACGCGTTGGCTCTGTCTGCTCCAGAAGCAATGCCTGGGTTCTATGTGGGTGTAGAGGCCAGGAAGGATTTCCTTTTAGCTTTAGTGCTCCCCAGGGATGTAGCTCACCTGGATGCAGCATCAGGTGGATCCCTGCACCAGCAAGAATGACACAAAAAAAAGTTATCAAAAACCCAGTGCTAAGCTCCCCATGATGCTTTTGATTTAGTGCATTCTCAAGGGATATTCCAGGGTAATGATCATGGCCTCACCCACATGCACATGGCCTCCCAAGAACTAGATCTGCTTTTCTCCTTCCTCACCCCATGCTCCTCCACCCGGGTAGGACAGTGCTGCAGTGCTGAGCTGTAGGGGCAGCTCCTCACTCTGTCCCCCATTGCAGGTCAGCAGGCCTGCAGCGTCCTGGTCTGGGTCCCACTGTCTGCCACTGCCCTGCTGCTCCTGCTGAGCCTGATCCCCACCATCCGTCGCTTCTATCGTAAGCATTGTACCCTGGTACAGCCTGGGATTGGGGTGGGGAGTGTGTGGGGAGCTGGGGGGACCCAAAGCTGATTGGCACCATTTCCCCACAGGACTACGGAGGAGGCTGTGGCTTCGAGTCCACAGAAAGTAAATCCTTCTGGGAAAAGCTGTGGAGAATCGCCTGTGTGGTGCTGAGCCCTGCTGGGATGTGAGCCAGGGAGGACACTGCAGAGGACTGGATCAGATCCTGCACTGTGTCAAGCCTTTCTCAAGGAGACTTTGGGAGCTCAGCAGCTGGCTCTGCACTGGGACTGGGGTATCAAATGGATGCATCTGGGCTGGAAAGATGCTCTGGGCTCTGTGCTGGTTGATGACTTTCGTAAGGAACACTTTGAGAGGTGGCTGCACACCTCGTGAAGTTATTAGAAAGGGTAAATATATCATTCAGCTCTGCAGGCTGGCACCTTGTGGCCCTGAGTTGGGTTGGATTTGGTCAGCAAGGGACTACGAATGTGGTGAGGAGCAGGGGAGCGAGCAGGGGTTAAAGCCTGCAAAAAGCTGTGGGGGAAGCTGAGCCTGCAGGCAGACACAACCCATCCCAAGGCCAAGCAACCGGTGGAGCAGCAGCTGATAACAGGCAGAGGAGCCCAACAGCACGGCGCTGCCCCAGCCATGGGCGCCGAGCCCCTGTGGCACCACGGTGCTGAGCACAGGGCGGCCTTCCTCCCCTCTTAACACAGCAGCCAGCACACCTCTCCTCAGCTCCACCGTGCCCATGACAGCACTAACCTCACCACCCCCAAAAAAACCTTTTATTTTTGATTTTAAGGAGAAAAGTCAGCCCTGAGTGGCAGTACCATGTTCCTGTTGCACAGTGGCCGTGGTAGCTGGGACACAGGGATGGTCCCCATGCCACCAGGCACATGCATAGCACTGGCTGTGCTCTCAGCACACAGAACAGGCAATTGTTAGGAGTTTTACGTCATGCATTTTTTATGCAATTGCCGTAAAGAAACATTTTGAAGCTTTCTGTGTGCAGAATTCCATTCTGGCAAAAAAAAAAACAACCAAACTCAGCCCTTTGATGAGCATTCACCATGATCTCCCTTCCCATGGGAAAACCTGCAGCTCAGCTGTGTGCAATCACAGGAGAGGACAGGCAGCAGCAGCCCAGGGCTCCGCACCTCCTTCTGAAACGCAGCTTTGTGCACTTCACCAAAGGAAACTATGAACAAAATCTGATAAAGCCTCACCTCATCAGTGGGGGGTTTTTGGGCAGTGAGCTTCAGAGATCTGAGCGGGTTTCACAAATGCAAGAGCTGGTGGAAAAATCACCCCCCTTTCATAGACTTCTTCCAGAGCGTATGTAAGAAAGAAACAGGACCACTGATGAAAAGCAGCTTTCACATCTGAGAAAATGAGCCCCCAGAAGTGTTCTTTTTGTTGTTGTTCTTAACTTGAAAGAAACAACAGTTGAGGTCAGGGATGCTGCATTGCAGAGCGAGCGGGAAAGGCATGTTTGTGGTGAAACCCCACGGAAAAACACGTGTGTGTGACTGCTGAAGGCAGCGAGCAGAAAGGCCTTGTGGTCACAGTGTCACCCAGTGATGTCCTCCAGGTGGTGCTCCCCCATTTCTTCCTCACTTCACATGTCCTCCCAGAAACTCTCCAGCCTTCTGCCCCCTCCTCCATGCATGGAAGCAGGCTCACAGCTGAATGCCCACTCATATGTGCAGTTATATACATATTATTTCATACATCTTGACAGTTATATATATCTTGAAAGATATTTGTAGAAAAAAACCCCACTCTGCTCCTGCATTATGTTTCCCTGTAGCTCTTCTGCACTATTTGCCCTCCAACACTCCTGCCATGAACAAATCCCAGGCACCAGCACTGCAGACCCACACGGCACAGCTGCAGGAACACGAAAATCACTCCCAGGCAGCCCAAGCACTTCCCTGGACTTTACAACACTTCATTCAGTACACCAGAAATGCTGAGGCTGTACAGAAATAGATCTGAGCAGCAGTGGAAAAGCCATTGCAGAAATACACACCTTCCATCTGGACAGTTTGTTTCCAGTTGTCTCAGTCATCACTGATGTTTCAGGATCGTTGTGCTGTAACTTAGAAATGCCTCTTTTTGGATGCACACTCAGTTTCCTGGGCAAACCATGCCCTGCTGGCACTCCAGGGAGAGTGGCCCAGGAGGCAGTGGTGGGTCCCATCCCACTGTACAGAGCCCAGGCTGTCACCCCAAGGAGATGCTCTCCTGGTCCCCAGCCCCATGTCCCTCCCTTCCACCATTACTGGGCTCACAAACCAAGGCAGTTTGCCAGATCCAACACCTTCTTTTTTTTTTGACATCCACTGGGTCAACAGGCTACAGGGTTTTACAGCTGAAGCTGTGTATGCATCTCCTTTATAGGGGAATGTATACACACTCAGAAAATGGGTTCATTCTCCACGCAGTGGTGACCACATGGAAGAGATGGATCCTGTCCTTCTTCTGTGGTTAGGAGGACAGTGATGCTGGGAGGGCCATGCAGTGCTGCAGGTTCATCCTTGGGGATAAACGCCCTTGTGAGATCAACAGCTAAGTAAGTTTCATCTGCTCTGCATTAAATAATGAAAGAATTGGAAAATTAATAGTGTTTCAGAGGAAATGGATGTGGAGTTTTGTAGCAAATGGCTTCTTTGAAGTGACACACTGTAATGAGAACGTTTATTTAAGAACATGAAGAAGGTTTGATTCGGAGCACATTCAGGTACATCCAGAGCACTGTTCTGTCTTCAAACAGATGGCTAAGGAATAATGACAGGACAGTCATCCCCTTAGTATTCCAACCTTTTTCACTCAAAATGATTTCCTGAGCCTGGTGCCATCTATGGATCACTTCACATTCGTCTATTCTGAATTTCACCTGATCCTTTATCACCCAGTGTCTGAGAGATCCTTTTACAGTTCTGTATTTACAAGGCATAAATGTAAGTAAATTAATTGCACAAAAGTAACATTTGCAGGTTATGTCCTAAACATGAACTGTTAGATGACAAGTAAAGTCCAACACTCACAAGCACAGGGCAGCAATTCTAGGGGACCCAGTATGGAAAGCAGCAGTCAAACATTCCTCTTCAGAGCAGTGGTGGGCACCAGGCTGCTAAAAGTGAAACCTAGCACTGAATTTAGTTTTTTTTGTTGATGACAAAGGGGTGCATTAAGGCAGCCTCTTTTGAATAAGATATCCTGTTTGAGGGTTGTGTTCACAGCTTTCATTCTACAGTGAGGGTTGTTGGGGTTTTTTTGTTGTTGTTGTTGGGGTTTTTTTTTTTTGTTTCAAGTTAATGCAAAATCTAGAAGAAATAACAAGGCAACCAACACCACAAAACAATGAAGCAAAGCCATAGGTTTCCATACAGCCAGCACTGTTGGCAGGAAAGATGCAGAATCAGAACTGGGTCCAATTCCATCCCCTGAACCGTAACCAACCACAGAAATTGAAGTTCCCTCTTAAGATGTTACCACTGAGGATGCATCGCAGTATCCTGCCCTGGGAAAGTTACCTTCCACTGCACGGATGGCCCCAGAAACTCCCTGGGCAATCTCCAGCTGGCTTTCCTTGTCCAAAGCTTTTAGGGAGGGCTGTGTGCTTCCTTGAGGCACACTGACAAGATGTGACAGGACTCTGAATTGATGGAGGTGGGAGTAGGGCTGTGGGACAACACCACGGCTATAAGAACCCAATAGAAACCTGGCTGTGGGAATGGGGGGCTGCAACAGAAGATGGGAATTGTAAATGTGCCCATATCACCAATTAAAGACTGGAACTGCACTTCAGACAAAAATGGATGCATTGGAACAATGTACATCATCATCGTTTTCCTGAGGAAGGCCCATAGGTGGTGCTGGAAGACACACAGCCTTGAGATTCAGTGCAGAACTACAGAAAGTCTCTGCAGTGTGCAGGAGATCAGAGCTGCAGAACAACGTACTGTTTGCTCCTGCCTGCAGCTGTAACTGTGCTGGAGGAGTGAATTGTCACCGGCTCCCAAAAGGTGGCAGCATTGGTGCTGATTTACCGACTGGCTGCACTTCCTGTAAGGCATCCAGAGATGAGGTGCACAAAGCCTGTGCAAAGCAACCTGCCTGTGCAAGGCTATCTTCTGGCACGAAGCAAACCTTTGACGTTTGGCCCTGCTATCAAATCCTCAGCCCAGGTATCAACAAGCAATGTGTGTGGCGATATCAGACCTGCTGATCGGGTTATAGGGCAGCACCATGGGAGGATGAGCACATGGGAGCAGTTGTGGTTTGCAAACTGTATTTTAAGGCACGTGAGGTTTATAGCACAAATATCCAGTGTGTAGTGTGGGTCCTGTACTGGAAACATGCAGTGGAAAGATGTGTGAGTGGTGTGTGAGAGCTGCAATTGAGATTTTCCAAAGCCCTTCAGAGCTGCAGCTCTGCAAAGAAAACGGGGCAGCAAGTTGCTCAGAAACCACAAACTCCATTTCACACCAGAAAAACTGTATGATGGAGTCTGGTTGGTTTTGGACCCCTCGATTTGAAACAAAACCTTGTGATTTGAGACTACAGCTTGAAACCTTCATTAAAATTACAGTTCCTCCTTACTGAAGAGATCAGATATTCTTATGTCAACAGCAGGTAGGGTCAGCAGTGCTGCAATCAGCACAGCCACGCGTCACACGCGCTCACCACAAGCCGATCGCTTGCAGGACCAAGCTCAGCGTAAGCAAGCAGTGCTGCGTCGCTGCTCAGCAGAAGGCACACAGGCGTCCTCCTCCAGCACCGCACTGATCCCACCAGCAGCACACACAGCTGCCCTGATGCAGCGCCGCCGTTTGGCTGCTCCTCCTGTGCTGCCCACCAGCACTGCACACCTCCCGCGGCCTGACATGTGCTCCTGCCCCACTCTGCTGTGACACAGCCAGACCGCGGGCACAGCGCTGACCCGGAGAAGCCGGGCAGCTCCGTGCTGCTGTGCAAAAGGCACCGCGGTGCTGGACAGCTGAGCCTTCCGTGGATCACCAATAAACCACTCACATCAATACTCAGATCTGATGTCCCAGTCTCCTATTTTCCAATATCTTCCCCACTGTAATTTTTATCTCGGTCTGCAAGTTGTTTGTTTTCATTGACAATTTCCATGAGGGCAGGGAGACCCAACATGCTTTCCCATCTCTGCACGCCCAGACAGCATTTCTTTATTCTCCCACATCATTGGCCACACATCTCAGCTTCCACTCCCTGTGTAAGTCCTTCTTATCCCTCAGTTTGCTCTCGTGCTCTCAGAAAGGCATCCTTAAAGGGCTGCCAGTTCTGCTACACTCCTTTGTCTGTAAGGACAGCTTCTCAGGGGATCACAGGCAGCAAATCCTTGAACAAACTGGATCCTTGTGATCCTCAAGATCACAAACTCCACCTGAGCATGGTCGCTGCAGCCTAGAGTGCATCCAATCTTAACCTCTTTAATGAGATCCTCTGAGCTGGTGGGGAACAGGTCCAGGAACATTACTCCTCTGGTCAGTTTGTCTAATACCTGGACCAGCAGACTATCTTCAGCACAGGAGTCTCCAGGATTGCTTGCAGCTCAGTGTGTTGCTTTCTCGTAGAACATCTAGGTGCTTGAAATCCCCCATCAAGATGAGAATGTGCCATTGTGACAATTCCTCCAACCAAAACAAGAAGGTCTCATCTATAGGCTCACCTGAACACATGGCTTGTAGTAGACCCTGACCACAAGATGTCCTTTGTTGCTTTGGAATGACTCATAGAAAAGTGGGAAGTAAGATATCCCTACTAAGAAAGGCAGTAAGTCTTCCTGGCCTCTCCTGTACTCCACTTGTAGAGGTTCATCTAACACACCTCTAATGACGACATGCTGTAATTAGGCAACCGTGCTCCATGGCAGGATGAGAATCCAGTCCCAAGAAACATTCAGCCCAATGCATTTGCCAACGGGTTCCCTTCCAACCCGTAGTGAACCACTCCAATGAGGAATTTTACTGCTTTGGTCGTAATGCTGGTGTAAGGCAGAAGCAGCTCAGTGCAGCACCTCACAAAACATGGGACAGCTTCAGCCATCCACACAGCATGGCCACAGGTTCATCTCCTGCCCCACGTTCCTCCAGCAGGCAGTGAAGTCATGCACTCCTCAAAGCTCCTGATCCCACTGCAAAGGCAGAATGGATTCTAGTTAGGCTGAGAAGAATATACTTACAGCAAACACAAACAGCATAACTTAGGTATCACAACAGGAGATGGACAGAGGTCTTAAGGACAACTGTTCACATTTCCTTAGTGGGATTCCAAGACATGGATTCTTGTAATGTTATTTAATGGATGGATGAATCAAATTTTCTCATTATATTGTAAAAAAAAAAAAAGCTGCTCTAATTTTGCTGACATCACAAGTCTTAACACATCAAAAAAAGCCCAGGATAACAGATTCTAGGAGGTTTCACAGCAGCTTTCCTTACTCACCCAAATGCTTTCAGGCCCAATGAGATGAGCCCAGTCATAACCAGACAATTTTGGCCCAATTTCTCACCAAACAGCACTTCCATCAGGCAGTAGTGCCTGGATTCTGGCATCCAGGAACAGGGGGCACATTTGCAAAAGAGGAATACAGCAACACGTCACAAATAGCAGTAGAGCCAGGAAGTAACAACAGAAAACACAAATAACACCAGCCCAGGGAAACTGTTGGTACTGTGTGTGCAAAGCTGCAGCACTTACCAATGTGTGAGTGGTCACCTGCAGGCAGCATCAAAGGCAATGAATGTTGACACGTATATTAGTCAGGGTGGAGGTCCTGGTGGTTGTAAAATAAAGCCACAAAAAGTCTGCTTTGAAAAAGTAAAAATTTGCATGCCACTGGGACATGTGGCTTTTTGGATGGGTTTCTCATCACAGACCTGCCTTGCACAAACTAGCATTTGCAAAACAATTGCAAAGAAGAACAGGGCTGGAGAAGTCAGCTACATGTCGGCAATATGTGGACTCAGAAATCAAAACTGCATATGAATTCATGCTGTAAAACATTCCCACTTCTTGTTTGCTCTGTAAGAAAACAGCATGCCTTGATATCCACACTGGACCACAGATGCATGAGCAAGTGAAGGTGGCAGAATCTTGGTCAAGAAATGTAGCCTGGGGCTGGACTACACATCATGGAATTTGTCCCATTTTGTGTAGATGTGGATGTTTGTGAGTGCTCCAAATGGCTGAGAGAAAGTAGCCTAGAATGGATGACTTAATTTCAAGAAGAACTGTTGTCAGTCTGAATGTCACGGCTGCGAAATCCATTAAAAACAGTGTTATGAGAGAACACAGCCCGAGTTCTGGATCTCTACTGGAGTTCTTCAGAAATCATTCTTTACTGAACCTTGGATGTTCACAGCAGAGGGTCCTGACGACATCACATCCTCTCCTATAAGTTACACAAGCTGCCTCCAACGTGCAGTGAGCAACATCACCCGCGCTCCGCTGCACCGCCCCGAGGACCATGGCTGGGTCTCCTGCACTGCTCCTCCTGCTCAGCCTGGGGCTCTGTGAGTATGGAAGCAGGCTTACGGGGCACCTGTGCTGGGAGGAAGGAGGACAATGGGTGAAGGCATTCCCCTTGCAGCACAGCCAAGAAAGTGGGCAAAACGGACCATGGGAAAAGAAAGGGCAAACCCATAGGACTGAATTCAGGGCTGCTCAGTGACTGCGCAGGGAAGCGTGAGCAGTGGGACTGCAGTGCAATAAGCAGCAGGAACAGAGCCTG
The DNA here is from genome assembly GCF_026119805.1 of Tympanuchus pallidicinctus. Classification (NCBI taxonomy): domain Eukaryota; kingdom Metazoa; phylum Chordata; class Aves; order Galliformes; family Phasianidae; genus Tympanuchus; species Tympanuchus pallidicinctus. The sequence goes on from NW_026294721.1 coordinate 4,902,135, forward strand.
TTCAGACAGGTGTTGCTGCAGAGGATGGGGAAGGGGAGAGAGGGGCATGTAGCAGTTGTTAGTGGGGAATCACCTGGCAAAGAAGTTGGGAAATGGCAGCAGCCCCAAGCAGGCATCTGAAGGGCTGCACTGAAGGGCAGCGTCCATCTCGAGAGCCCGGCACTCTCAACGCTGAGTCCTCAGGGACTCCAGCACAGCACCCAAGCATGCTGGATGCTGAGGCCCTCCCTCAGCATTCATCTCACAGCCCAGCTGCCTGCATGCCATGCACCGCACCAGCGGGGAAGAGCCCTGTCCAAAGGCCCGGAGAGCTCTTCCTGAGCAGCACCTGAGGGGACATGGCTGACTTCTGCCCACAGGCTGCACCGGTGCCCAGGGACAGAGGAACAAGATGGAGGCCAGGTTCCTCAACAGGAATTTGAAGCACCCCCAGGAGGGACAGCAATTGGAGCTGGAGTGCCTGCCTTACAACAGGGACAGCGGTGTTTCCTGGATTCGACAGGACAAGGATGGGAAACTTCACTTCATCGTCTACATTTCTGTGCTTTCTCGAACCACCTACCCAGGGAGCAAGACAACATCTCTGCGCTATGAGGCATCATGGACAGACTACACCTACAGGCTGGTGGTGAAGAGCTTCACAGCGCAGGATGAAGGGACCTATTTCTGCACCAGCAACATCAACCAGATGCTGCACTTCAGCTCTGGACAACCCGCCTTCTTCCCAGGTCAGCAGCAGCTTCACCCACCTCGCTTACACCCACCTCCCCTGCCCCTGCCTTCTCCATCCGCCCATCGCCCACACTCCCCATGTCCCTGCTTCTTTGCCAAGCCGTCTCATCACACACGCTCTGCTCCTCCCCAGAGAGGCTCCCTGCCCTCCAGCTCCGATCACGGTACAGCCCTGCCCAGACACACAGGTGGTTGAGCAGTCCAGCAGCTCCTCCCGATCCCATCAGTACCTCAGAGGGATGGGAAAAGGGTGGGAATGTTCACTTTATTGTGTCCAGTAACTCTCCATACAAAACAATCTCTCATGAAATAAGTGCCTCTGAGGGATGGGAGTTACCAAGTGCACAGAAACCCCAGCCTTCCTCACCTCACATGGATCTCTAGGTCCCAACAGCCTGAATACACTTACAGCACCTCAAAAAGAAACTCAGAAATCCCCACGTCTCTCAGGACAATTTTTATAACAGAAATAACAAAGAGCTCACACATGCTGAGGGTCTGATAAGAAATTAGGCGCCTGTTTCCAGGGCTGGTCACCATTCAAATGTGGTTTTCCTTCTGCTGGTCATGTCATGGCATGGATAGGAGGCTCTTCAGCTTTACCTCCCTTATTTCTTCTTTCCAGTCGCAACAACAGCAGCACCCACCACACACACAGCCACCACCCAGAGCAGCCAGGTCACCAAGAAGGACATCTCCTGGAACAGCCAAGATGCAGGTAACCCAGCTGCGAGGTGGCAGGGGCTCTGCCTGCAGTGCTGAATTGCTTGGAACAGCATGAATTCCAGGCTGTGCTGGCTGCAGGCATTTTGGGATGTCAGAAAAAGAGAAAATTCTAACCTTTCTCAGAGAGCTGCCAATGAGGGGATGAAACCACCTAAAGAGCTCTGAATTTCTGAAGGTGCTAGAAAGAAATTCTGAGCCCACAGCCCTCAGGTTTCCTGGCTGGGCAGCTCAGCAATGCAAGCAGACCTCACATCACAGTGTCAGGGAATCACAGCTCAAAATGGGCCTACAGAGCTCCTGAGTGCTGGCCACAGCGTCATCTATGGCCTGGCAAGACTGGGAGAAGACTCTTTTCTTGTATCTCACTGCATTCATCCATTTTTCCATCCACTCACAACAGCAGCAGAACACATCACACCCACTGCCATCACCCAGAGAAGCCAGGTCACCACGAAAGACAACTCGCAACAGGGCCCTCATGCAGGTAACCCAGCTGTGGGGAGGCAGGGGCTCTGCCAGCAGTGCTGCTTTGATCAGAAGAGGCCAAATTAAAGTCTATGCTGACTACAGGCATTTCAAGACACAGGGAGATGTCTGCTGCTGGGCATTTACTCTTTCCTCTCTCTCCTTTGATCCTACAGGAACAAGCAATGAGAACACACCAAGATTCTACTGTAAAATGGTCATGTGGATTAACCTGGCTGTCACCGGCCTCCTGCTCCTCACGGCCATCACCATCACCATCACACACTGCCAAAGTAAGTCGCACCCTGACACCCTGCAGAGGTTCCTGCAGCTTCACACCACAGAGCACAGCCTGCTCCCCAGGGGAATGGGCTCCCTGCCTACTGCCCTCATGCAGCCATTGTGTATCCAGGACACAGGGAATGCTGAAGGACATCCTTTTAAAATCCTTTTCTAAATTTTCCTCAGCTTTAGAATTAGCTTCAGAAATATTTATCACATTCTTCACTGTCAGACAAGAAATTATAAACACAGACCGCATTGGCTATGCCATCCTGAATCTGGTGTAAGTACCAGAACATAAATTTTACTGTACTATGTATTTTTGCCTTTCTACCTTCTTTGCCTTCTTTGGATTACCAATCAAGATGCATTAGAAGCATCAATTTCTGCAGTAGGAAGAAGAAGGACACATTTTTACATCACACCTCAGTTTTCTGCTGAAATTCCTGGCTCAACATTGCTATCAGCTGAATGCACCCTGAGGTAGTGATAGAGATGCCACAACAGGGAAGGGTACGGTTCAGGAAGATGGATATAGAGCTGCTCTAAGGCAGCTTAGAGACACCAGAGCAGCACAGGGCCTTCCAGAGAGTCTCCCAAAAAGCTGAACTAGGTATGGTCGAGTCACAACATTTTCTACTTCCAACTTGCAATAGAAAAAAAAAGATTGTGGTTTGAGACAAAATTGTTAAACCTTCGTTGGAGATTTTAATTCCACTTTCCTAACGAGATCAGATGTTCCCATGTAAACAGCAGGAAGGGTCAGCAGTGCTGCAATCAGCACAGCCACGCGTCACACGCGCTCACCACAAGCCGATCGCTTGCAGGACCAAGCTCAGCGTAAGCAAGCAGTGCTGCGTCGCTGCTCAGCAGAAGGCACACAGGCGTCCTCCTCCAGCACCGCACTGATCCCACCAGCAGCACACACAGCTGCCCTGATGCAGCGCCGCCGTTTGGCTGCTCCTCCTGTGCTGCCCACCAGCACTGCACACCTCCCGCGGCCTGACATGTGCTCCTGCCCCACTCTGCTGTGACACAGCCAGACCGCGGGCACAGCGCTGACCCGGAGAAGCCGGGCAGCTCCGTGCTGCTGTGCAAAAGGCACCGCTGTGCTGGACAGCTGAGCCTTCCGTGGATCACCAATAAACCAAGCATATCAGTACTCAGATCTGATGCCCCATTCTGTCAATTCCAAAGTCTTCCCTACAAGCTGGATGTAACTTTTACATATTTCAATGTCCAGTTTAGTTTAATTCATTATTGCAATAGAGGGCAGAGAGACTCATATTGAAACATGCTATCCCACTAATGTTGGCAAAACCAAAATTCCACGCTGAAGTCCCACTCCAAGTCATGTTGGAAGAAATGAGTGTCTGACTTCGGTCCATGACAGAAACTCTCTCCTACCTTCTGCAACTCAGATCTGCTGAGCAGGCACAGAGAAAAGTCATCCATGCTGCTGATCTACATTGCCTCCACAGGTGAAGGTTTTGGAGTAAATCTTCACCTGGAGGTCCTGCTACTGTCTGAAGCTTTTCAGAATAAAGTAATTGCCATTGGGACAGTCTTACTCGTTCTTATTTGTTACTAGGACTAGAAGGACTGGCCTCAAGTTGTGCCAGGGAAGATTCAGATTAGACGTTAGGAAATACTGCTTCCCCAAGAGAGTGGACAGGCTGCCTGGGGAGGTGGTGGAGTCACTGAAACTGGAGGCGTTCAAGAAAGGTTCAGATGTTGTATTGAGGGATGTAGGTTAATGGGAATATTGGTGATAATGGAACGGTTGAATTGGATGATCCTCGAGCTCTCCTCCAACCTTGGGAAATCTTATGATTTTACAGAACGGAGAAACTGCTTTGTGCTAAGAGATACAAACACAGAACTCAGGAAATGAAGATCCCTGCCCCAGCTAATTTGCTACTTAGGAGATGAAAGATGGAGACTCAGGAGTACAGTGGCTTCATCTGTTCACACACAGGTGTCTCCAGTAGAGCTAAACTTGCCTGGGTCCCCCTCTGGCCAGTGGAGTGTTTGCCTGCTCGGAAGGGATGCATGACAGCCCCATACTGCTCTGCTGCTCTCTCTCCACTGACAACATGCTTTCATCTTGCCTTAAAGTCAAATATTCACTGATAAATTCTTACAGGGAGCAGAAAGAAGCGATTCCCCCAAAAGCAGCCCTTACGACTCAGCAATATTGCCCTCATCCTGCATGGCACTCACAGTAGAATACATCAGAAGAGGCAGGGGCAGGATGTATCTTTGGTGTAGGAGTGACTCACAAAGATATACAACAAATCAAAATCTGAATATGAAGAGGAAAAGGAGTCCTCTGAACAGTGACACTGCACCCAGATTCTGAGCACATCACAGGATGCGGTGAGCTCATGTGGAAAAAACACCTTGGTGAGCCACAGGAACACTTCTGCACTTGGGAGACAAATATCTGGGTTCCTGTTTGGTATCTGGGATTGACCCACAGTGAAATAACGCTGTCAGTAGGGCAGAGGAGAGAAGTAAGAAGTCCCTACCAAGAAAGGCAAGCTCTCTTCCTGGCTTACCCCATTCTCCACTTGTAGAGGTTCTCCTAACACATCTCTGAACACGAGATGCTGTGGGTGGGCTACCATGCTCCATGGCAGGGTGAGAACCCAGTCCCAAGATACATTAAACCTAATGATTCCATCTCCAGGTCCCCGTCCTGTCCAACCACACTGAGCCACTAAAAAGAGAAATTTTACTAGTTGGTCACAGTGCTGGTGAAAAGCAGAAGCAGCTCAGTGCAGCACTTCACAAAACACGGTACGGCTTCAGCCATCCGCAAGGCATGCCCACAGCTTCAGCTCCTGCCCCACATACCTCCATCAGGTGGTAAAACCGGGCTCTCCCAAAGCTCCTGATCTCATTGCAAAGGCAGCGTGGATTCTGCTTAGCTTGAGGAGAATAAACTGACAGCAGGAGGAGCCCACACAAGCAGCGTAGCTCAGATGTCTCAATGGCAGATGGACTGTTCACATTTCCTTGATGGGATTTCAAGCCATACATGCTCGCAGTGGTATTTGATGGATCCAACAGATTCTCTGATTATTTTGTTAAGCTCTGCTCCAGCTCATGCAGACGTCACAAGGCTCACAGCCTCGTACCACCACAAGCCTCTCAGAGCTCAGCAGGCTTCACTCCGGCTTTCCTCACTCACCAAAGTGCTGCGAGGCCCACAGAAATGAGACCTCACTGAGAATTGCAGGCACAGCCATCCAACCAGATCCAACCAGGTGCGTTAGTTACACAAAAACAAGGCCACATAGCTGACCAGTTTTATCATTCTTTTTGCTTCTATTTTTAACATTCTAATAAAAGTATTAAAAATCAAACTGATTTCTTATTTATACGTTAAGGATTTATCACAGAATCACAGAATGGCCAGGGTTCAAAGGGACCTCAAGGATCATGAATCTCCAACCCCCTGCCACATGCAAGGCCAACAACCTCTGCATTTAATACCAGAATAAGCTACCCAGGGCCATGTCCACTCTGGCCTTGAACACCTCCAGGGATGGGGCATCCACAACTTCTCTAGGCAGCTGTTCCAGCACCTCACCACTCTCTCCGTAAAGAACTTCCCTTGATATCCAACCTAAATCTCCCCTCCCTCAACTTCAAACCATTTCCCTTTGTCCTGCAGTTATCAACCCTTTCAAAGAGTTGGCTCCCCTCTTATTTATAGGCTCCCTTTAGGTACTGAAAGGCTGCAATCAGGTCACCCCACAGCCTTCTTTTCTCCAGGCTGAACAAGCCCAGCTCCCTCAGCCTGTCTTCATAGGGGAGGTGCTCCAGCCCCCTGATCATCTTTGTGGCTCTCCTCTGGACCCTCTCCAACAGCTCCCTTCTTTGTTGTACTGGGGGCACCAGACCTGGACACAGTACTCCAGATGGGGCCTCACAAGAGCAGAGTAGAGGGGGACAATCACCTCCCTGTCCCTGCTGGCCACCCCAATAAATATAGTCTATTGAGAAAACACTGCTCTGAAAGTAACACCATCTGTTTTATTCAGCTGGTCCATGTGTTCAGAGGCAGATGTTGGTGGTATGGCAGTAGAAGCAGAACCTTCCCACCAGTTTTCCATCACGTTTTGTTGCCACGTGACAGACAGCAGCAGAGGGGCAGTCTGACAAAACAGCATCCAACCCAGAAATGAGCACTGAAGTCATCTGTGCAGAATAAATGGCACCCACTGACATTCCTTGATGTTTGTTGCATGTTTCTGGAGACCAAACAGTGGCTGTGAGCACAGTGAGGCTCTGGGAGGAGCATTTCAGCAGCAGCAACAGTGACAGCGGTCACCAGTGCTGGTGCCTAACACTGCTCCTCATCACTCAATGCAGCCCAGGCATGACGAATTATTGCACACCCATGGAGTCACGGAAAAACTTCTCGTAAGTGAAAAGGAAGAAAAAATAGCAAACAAACAGGATAACCAGGAACTACCCAAAGAAGAAGCAAATAATGCCAGGATAGTGAAACAGTCGCTAATTCATGTGCAAAGCTGCAGGAAGTCCAAACCACTACCAACGTGTGAGTGGTCAACTAGAGACAGCAGCAAGGGCCTCAAATGTAGAAGCACACAAGGGTTATTTGGCAGGACGGAAGTGCTTGTGGTTGGAGAAGAAAGTCACAAGATGTAAAAAAATAAAAGTAAAAAATAATCTGCATGGCACTGGGGCATAAGGCTTTCTTGATGGCTATCACAGCAGAGACCTCCTGCCTGCAGCTTCTGCACAGAAATTACAAGGAACAATTACAGAGAACAACTAACATACAGAACTCAGCCACATGTTCACAACGCACGGACTCTGAGATGAAAAATGGATCAAAGTCTAAGTGGAAGAGAAAAAATGAAAATAGAAAAAATAAAATAAAATCTCTGACCCAAAATACAACGTGCAGTCCATGTCCATCGAAGAGGACTTGCCCTGGTTTCCTGTAGCTCTGCTCATGATGCAAGCAACCAAAAAATCTAGGAGACTGCAGTAGGTGGTGACAGAACAGACTTCAAGAAGGACCACTGAAAGCCTGAATCTCAGCTGAAGACATTGCAGCAAAACCCCGGAGGCACCATTAAAAACAATGCTAAAATGACAAATGAACCCAACTTCTGGATCACAACTGAAGTGCTGCAGAGATCTTTCCTCACTCTGTTTCACCTCAGATGCTGAACAAGGAATCTTCACAGAAGAGGGTCCTGACGACATCACATCCTCTCCTATAAGTTACATAAGCTGCCTCCAACATGCAGTGAGCAACATCACCCGCGCTCCGCTGCACCGCCCCGAGGACCATGGCCGGGTCTCCTGCACTGCTCCTCCTGCTCAGCCTGGGGCTCTGTGAGTATGGAAGCAGGCTTACAGGGCACCTGTGCTGGGAGGAAGGAGGACAATGGGTGAAAGCATTCCCCTTGCAAAACACCAAGAAGCCAGGCAAAACAGACAAAAGGGAAAGAAATGGCAAATCCAAAGGATGGAATTCAGGGCTGCTCAGTGACTGTGCAGGGGATGGAGTGGTGAGACTGCAGTGCGATACGCATCATACGTTCAGACAGGTGTTGCTGGAGGGGATGGGAAAGGGGAGAGAGGGGGCACGTAGCAGCTGCTAGGGGGAAAAACTTAGGAGAACCTGGGAAATGGCAACAGCCCCGAGGAGGCAGCTGAAGGGCTTCTCTGAAGGGCAGCACCCATCTCGAGAGCCCGGTGCTCACAATGCTGAGTCCACAGGGATTCCAGCACAGCACACAAGCATGCTGGATGCTGAGGCCCTCTTTCCACATTCACCTCACAGCCCGGCTGCCTGCCTGCCATGCACCGCACTGGCAGGGAAGAGCCCTGCCCAAAGGCCCCAGGAGCTCTTCCTGAGCAGCACCTGAGGGGACATGGCCGACTTCTGCCCACAGGCTGCACTGGTGCCCAGGGACAGAGGAACAAGATGGAGGCCAGGTTCCTCAACAGGAATTTGAAGCACCCCCAGGAGGGACAGCAATTGGAGCTGGAGTGCCTGCCTTACAACAAGTTCCTAGGTATCCACTGGATCCATCTAGGCAAGGATGGGAATCTTCACTTCATTGTCTCCAGTACCCCCATCCCCAGGAACACATTCCAGGGGAACAAGATAACATCTCCGAAGTTTGAAGCAAGGTGGACAGGAAACTTCTATTGGCTGGTGGTGAAGAACTTCACAACGCAGGATGAAGGGACCTATTTCTGCACCAGCAACATCAACCAGGAGCTGCACTTCAGCTCTGGACAACCCGCCTTCTTCCCAGGTCAGCAGCAGCTTCACCCACCTCGCTTACACCCACCTCCCCTGCCCCTGCCTTCTCCATCCGCCCATCGCCCACACTCCCCATGTCCCTGCTTCTTTGCCAAGCCGTCTCATCACACACGCTCTGCTCCTCCCCAGAGAGGCTCCCTGCCCACCAGCTCTGCTCATGGTCACACTGCTCCGTAGCTCCTCCCCATATCCTCAGAACCTCAGAGGGATGTGAATTTCAGAGTCCACAGCTGACACATCCTTTCCAACTTGCATCTGGCCCTCTAGGTCCCAACAGCCTCCATATGCTGACAGCACCTCAAAAACATACTGAGTAATCCCCATGACTCTCAGGATATGTTTAATATAGGGATAACAACAAGCTCACACACACTGAGGTGGCTGATTAGAAATTAGGAACCAAAATCATTCTGTTTCCAGGGCTGAGCAGCATGTAGTTCACCTGTTCAAAGTCGATGCTATAAAAGTTCTTCCTCTGCTGGCTGCATCCTGGCCTGGACAGGAGGAAGCTCTTTAGTTATACCTCACTATACTCACTTATTTCTTATTTCCAGTCATAATCAGTCATAAATCCAGGCAGATTTATTGCATATTGCTGAATTCATTCTTTTCTCCTTCCAGTCACAACAGCAGCACCCACCACACACACAGCTACCACCCAGAGCAGCCAGGACTCCATGAAGGACAACTCACAACAGGGCCCGCATGCAGGTAACAAAGCTGTGGGGAGGCAGGGGCTCTGCCAGCAGTGCTACTTTGATCAGAAGAGGCCAAATTAAAGTCTATGATGACTGCATTTCAAGATACAGGGACATGTCTGCAGCTGAGTCTTTCCTCTATCCTCTCTTTCTTTCTGCAGGAATAAGCAACAAAAACACACTGAAGTCCATCTGTGATCTTTTCCTCTGGGTTCGAGTGGCTGGCATTGGCCTCCTGCTCCTCACTGCCATCACCATCACCATCACACACTGCCAAAGTAAGTCGCACCTGACAGCCTGCAGAGGTTTCTGCAGCCTCACACCACAGAGCACAGCCTGCTCCTACAGGGGAATGGGCTCCCTGCCTACTGCCCTCATGCAGCCACTGCGCATCCAGGACACAGGGAATGCAGAAAGATGCTCCTTAACCTCTCTTTGAATCCTTTTCCAAAATCATTTTCCTTTAACCATTCTTTAAAATCCTTTTCCAAATTTTCCTCAACTTCAGGATAAGCTTCAGAAATATTTATCATATTCCTCACTAACAGGCAAGAAATTGTAAACTCAGACATCTTCCTCTACCAAACTGCATTGGCTATACCATTCTGAACCTTGTGTAAGTACCAGAACACAAACTAGATTTTCTGCTGAAATTCCTGGCTCAACATTGCTATCAGCTGAATGCACCCTGAGGTAGTGATAGAGATGCCACAACAGGGAAGGGTACGGTTCAGGAAGATGGATATAGAGCTGCTCTAAGGCAGCTTAGAGCCACCAGAGCAGCACAGGGCCTTGCAGAGACCCTCCCAAAAGGCTGAACTAGGTATGGTCGAGTCACAACATTTTCTATTTCCAACTTCCATTAGAAAAAAAAGATCGCGGTTTGAGACAAAATTGTTAAATCTTCACTGGAGATTTTATTTCCTCTTTACTAACAAGATCAAATGTTCCCATGCTAAGAGCAGGAAGGGTCAGCAGTGCTGCAATCAGCACAGCCACGCGTCACACGCGCTCACCACAAGCCGATCGCTTGCAGGACCAAGCTCAGCGTAAGCAAGCAGTGCTGCGTCGCTGCTCAGCAGAAGGCACACAGGCGTCCTCCTCCAGCACCGCACTGATCCCACCAGCAGCACACACAGCTGCCCTGATGCAGCGCCGCCGTTTGGCTGCTCCTGCTCAGGATCACACCCTCAATCACACCCAAAACTCAGCTCTCATACCCCACCTCTCACTTCTGAAGTCCTACCGATTAAAACCAACTCATTCTTAACGCTCTCAGTGTGTTCTTTGGATTCATTCACAGTTCTCATAGGGGCAGAGGGACTGAGCATTCTACAATCAACACCAGTAATGGTTAAATAAAAGAAGTCGACTGCCAGCTATATTGAAATATATATGGTTGTCTGAGCAGGGAGCCCTGGTGGGAAATCTCTCCCAGCTTTTCCAACTGAATTCCCCTCTGCAGGGAACGAGATCATTCATCTCAAACTCACGACCTCCTGAGCCCATTCCAAAACATGTCACAATCTCCCATCTCTCCAGGATTTTGTATATCTTCTCCACAGCTATACATCATTGATTAATTGATTCATGAAAATAAATAAAAATCAATTTCACCACAGTCTTTACTAGTAATATATTGTGATGCGTCTGTTACAAAGGGCAGGAAGAATCTCCAAACCTGAGAGCTCATCTCTCCTTTCCAGCTCTCTCAGTTGCACTATCAGTGCTGCTGATGTTCACTCCTCAGCAGGTAGCACTCTGCACAACTTTGGATAGGTGGATCTGAAACATCACAGTTGACTCTTGGCTGACTTCAGTTACCCCACTCTACCTGGCTTCACAGCAGCTTTTCTTACTCACCCAAATGCTTTCAGGCCCAATGAAATAAGCCCAGCCATAAACAGACAATTTTGGCCCAATTTCTCACCAAACAGCACTTTCATCAGACAGCAGGGCCAGGATTCTGGCATCAGGAACAGGGGGAACATTTGCAAAACAGAAACACAACAACACATCAGAAATAACCAGAGAGCCAGGAAATAACACCAGAAGACACAAATAACACCAGCCCAGGGAAACTGTCACTACTGTATGTGCAAAGCTGCAGGAAGCCCAGCACTTACCAATGTGTGAGTGGTCACCTGCAGGCAGCAGCAAGGGCCCTCAGTGCTGAGGACCTTTCTGGGCTTTTTTGGCAGGGGGGAAGTCCCTGTGGTTGTAGAACAAAAACAAAGAAATTTAAATTAAAAAAAATAAGTCTGCATGAGTCGGGGACATAGGGCTGCAGTGATGGCTACCAAATCACAGACCTCCTGCCCTGCACAAGGTGGGTTCTGCACAGAAAGCATGAAGAAGAAATGTGGAGAACAGCTGAGCTGAAGCACTCAGCTACATGGCAGCAATGCATGGACCATGAGATGAGAAGTGCACACGGATCAATCTGAAAATAGAATAATAGATTAAAGTATACTTAATAAAGTATAATAAATAAGGTATAGAATAAGGTATACTAAAATGAAAGCTAATGCCAAAAAATAGCATTGCAGCCCATGCCAATGGCAGGGGATTTGTCCTTATTATCTGCAAATAGCGACATGATGATTGTGCCCCAAATGGCTGAGAGACAGCAGTTGGTGGCGGATTTGATTTCAAGCATGAAATTGTCAATGTCAGAGTCTGAAATGAAGACATCATAGCAAACACCATTTGGCATCACCAAAAACAACTCTATTCTGATAAACCAGCTCAAGTTCTAGATCAACAACTGAAGTGCTGCAGAAATCATTCTTTTCTGAATGCCAGCTCTTCACAGCAGAGGGTCCTGATGACATCACATCCTCTCCTATAAGTTACACAAGCTGCCTCCAAAGTGCAGTGAGCAACATCACCCGCGCTCCGCTGCACCGCCCCAAGGACCATGGCTGGGTCTCCTGCACTGCTCCTCCTGCTCAGCCTGGGGCTCTGTGAGTATGGAAGCAGGAAGGATGCAATTCAGGGCTGCTCAGTGACTGCGCAGGAAAGTGGGAGCGGTGGGACTGCAGTGCGATACGCAGCAGGAACAGAGCCTGTTCAGACAGGTGTTGCTGGAGGGGAAGGGGATGGAGAGAGAGGGGGCATGTAGCAGCTGTTAGTGGGGAATCACCTGGCAAAGAAGCTGGGAAATGGCAGCAGCCCTGAGCTGGCAGCTGAAGGGCCTCTGTGTCCTTGTTTTCTGCAGACCTGGATGTGAAGTGAGTGGGAAACATCAGCCTGTGGTGGTTCACTCAATTTCGATAAGGATCACTGCCAATCTAATCTCAGCTGAAGACACTGCAGCAAAATCCCTGAGGCACCATTAAAAACAACACTATCACGATAAATGAGCCCAAGTTCTGGATCCCAATGAAGTGCTGCCGAAATCTTTTCTCACTGTGTTTCACATGAGAGGCTGAACAATGGCTCTTCACAGCAGAGGGTCCTGATGACATCACATCCTCTCCTATAAGTTACATAAGCTGCCTCCAACGTGCAGTGAGCAACATCACCCGCGCTCCGCTGCACCGCCCCGAGGACCATGGCTGGGTCTCCTGCACTGCTCCTCCTGCTCAGCCTGGGGCTCTGTGAGTATGGAAGCAGGAAGGATGCAATTCAGGGCTGCTCAGTGACCATGCAGGGAAGCAGGAGCAGTGGGACTGCAGTGTGATACGCAGCAGGAACAGAGCCTGTTCAGACAAGTGTTACTTGAGAGGATGGGAAAGGGGAGAGAGGGGCATGTAGCAGCTGTTAGTAAAGGAAAAACTCTGGAGAAGCTGGGAAATTGGCAGCAGTCCTGAGTAGGCAGCTGAAGGGCTGTTCTGAAGGGCAGCATCCATCTCGAGAGCCGGCAGCCTGCCTGCCACGCACTGCACTGGCTGGGAACAGCCCTGCCCAAAGGCCCCGGGAGCTCTTCCTGAGCAGCACCTGAAGAGACATGGTTGATTTCTTTCCACAGGCTGCACTGGCGCCCAGGGGCAGCGGGATGCAGTAGTGGTCAGGTTCCCCAACAGGAGGAACATACAGCCCCAGGAGGGACAGCGGCTGGAGTTGGACTGCTGGAGAAACACAACGTCCTGGAGAGTAACCTGGATCCGCCTGGATAAGGATGGGAACCTTCACTTCATTCTCTCTAATTTCCTTTCAAACACCACCGCATTTTATGGGGGTGAGAGAACATCCCTGAGCTTTGAGGCATCATGGAGAGAGAAAACTTCTAGGCTGGTGGTGAAGTCCTTCAGGGAAGAAGACGAGGGAATCTATTTCTGCATCAACTACATCAACCCAGGGCTCCACATCAGCTCTGGACAACCCGCCTTCTTCCCAGGTCAGCAGCAGCTTCACCCACCTCGCTTACACCCACCTCCCCTGCCCCTGCCTTCTCCATCCGCCCATCGCCCACACTCCCCATGTCCCTGCTTCTTTGCCAAGCCGTCTCATCACACACGCTCTGCTCCTCCCCAGAGAGGCTCCCTGCCCACCAGCTCTGCTCTGACGGATATCAGTTACAAAGTCCACAGCCACCTCCTTCCTCTCCTCACATAATCCTGAATGTCCTGACAGCCTCCCTATGTTTACAGCACCTCAAACAGTCACTCACCGGTGAGGTGGAGGTTGCAGTGTGGAAAGAAAAGTTTCCCAGGTCTCTCAAAACATTGTTCCTGATAAGAAAGATCTCTAAGTGTGCTGCCAAGGAATTAGGAACCCTAGGACTTCTCTTTCCATCCTTGGGCATTGTTACAGTGCAACACTTTTCAAAATGGGTCCTACAAATTCCCTGTGTTGCCTGTGTACTGAAGGGATGGCAGAAGGCAGATTTATGGCATATTGCTGAATTCATCCATTTCTCCTTACTGTCACAACAACAGCAGCACCCACTGCCACCAACCAGAGCAGCAAGGTCAACACGAAAGACAACTCGCAACAGGGCCCGCATGCAGGTAACCCAGCAGTGGGGATGCAGGGGCTCTGCCAGCAGTGCTGCTTTGGGTATAAGAGGCCAAATTAAAGTGCGTGCTGGCTACAAGCATTTCAGGATGCAGGCAGATGTCAGCAGCTTGGCCTTTCCTCTTTCCGCTCTCTCCTTTCTTCTTGAAGGAGCAAGCAATGAGAACATGCCGAGTTTCTACTGTGAAGTAGTCATGTGGGTGAACCTGGCTTGTGCCTGCTTCCTGCTCCTCACTGCCATCACCATCACCATCACGCACTGCAGAGGGAATCGCCAGTGAAAGTAAGTGCCAGTGAAGATCCATGAGCTGCATTAATATCTGCAGCAAGCAGCACAAATGCTGAAGGAGAGATTGTTACACAACAACTGCATTCACTGCTAAATTTTTGGCTCAGCGTTGTAGTTCACCAAAAGCAATTCACAGTAATTGCAGAGAAGCAAAAAGGGGAGGAGTATCGTAAAGGGAGGTCAATCCTGACGGTCTCTAAGTCAGCTTATAGGTACCACAGTGCCTTTAAAAACCTCAGCTTTTATTTACAACTGGGTATTTTTCTTCATTGTCAAACCTCAATTTCACAGGCACGATTGTGATTGAAGAGTAAATTCAGAAATCTTCATTAATGCTTCAGATTCCTCCTTGCTAAATGGGTCAGATGCTCTCATGCTAAGAGCAGGAAGGGTCAGCAGTGCTGCAATCAGCACAGCCACGCGTCACACGCGCTCACCACAAGCCGATCGCTTGCAGGACCAAGCTCAGCGTAAGCAAGCAGTGCTGCGTCGCTGCTCAGCAGAAGGCACACAGGCGTCCTCCTCCAGCACCGCACTGATCCCACCAGCAGCACACACAGCTGCCCTGATGCAGCGCCGCCGTTTGGCTGCTCCTGCTCAGGATCACACCCTCAATCACACCCAAAACTCAGCTCTCATACCACACCTCTCACTTCTGAAGTCCTCCCGATTAAAACCAACTCATTCTTAACGCTCTCAGTGTGTTCTTTGGATTCATTCACAGTTCTCATAGGGGCAGAGGGACTGAGCATTCTACAATCAACACCAGTAATGGTTAAATAAAAGAAGTCAACTCCCAGCTATATTGAAATATATATGGTTGTCTGAGCAGGGAGCCCTGGTGGGAAATCTCTCCCAGCTTTTCCAACTGAATTCCCCTCTGCAGGGAACGAGATCATTCATCTCAAACTCACGATCTCCTGAGCCCATTCCAAAACATGTCACAATCTCCCATCTCTCCAGGATTTTGTATATCTTCTCCACAGCTATACATCATTGATTAATTGATTCATGAAAATAAATTTAATAAAATTCAATTTCACCACAGTCTTTACTAGTAATACACTGTGATGCGTCTGTTACAAAGGGCAGGAAGAATCTCCAAACCTGAGAGCTCATCTCTCCTGTCCAGCTCTCTCAGTTGCACTATCAGTGCTGCTTATGTTCACTCCTCAGCAGGTAGCACTCTGCACAACTTTGCGTAGGTGGATCTGAAACATCACAGTTGACTCTTGGCTGACTTCAGTTACCCCACTCTAACTGGCTTCACAGCAGCTTTTCTTACTCACCCGAATGCTTACAGGCCCAATGAAATGAGCCCAGCCATAAACAGACAATTTTGGACCAATTTCTCACCAAACAGCACTTTCATCAGACAGCAGGGCCAGGATTCTGGCATCAGGAACAGGGGGAACATTTGCAAAACAGAAACACAACAACACATCAGAAATAACCAGAGAGCCAGGAAATAACACCAGAAGACACAAATAACACCAGCCCAGGGAAACTGTCACTACTGTATGTGCAAAGCTGCAGGAAGCCCAGCACTTACCAATGTGTGAGTGGTCACCTGCAGGCAGCAGCAAGGGCCCTCAGCATTGAGGACCTTTCTGGGCTTTTTTGGCAGGGTGGAAGTCCCTGTGGTTGTAGAATAAAAACACAGAAATTTAAATTAAATAAAAATAAGTCTGCATGAGTCAGGGACATAGGGCTGCAATGATGGCTACCAAATCACAGACCTCCTGCCCTGCACAAGGCGGGTTCTGCACAGAAAGCATGAAGAAGAAATGTGGAGAACAGCTGAGCAGAAGCACTCAGCTACATGGCAGCAATGCATGGACCATGAGACGAGAAGTGCACACGGATCATTTGATAAATGCAATAGAATAAGATATATTAAAATAAAATCCACTGCATAAAATACAACTGCAGTCCACAACAACGGCACAGGACTTCTCCTGGTTATCTGCAAATATGGACATGATGAGAGTGCCCCAAAATGCTCAGACAGCAATTTATGGCTGCTGATTTGATTTCAAGCATGAACACTGTCAGTCAGAGTCTCAAATGTAATCATCACAGCAAACACCATTTGGCATCACCAAAACCAACTCTATTCTGATAAACAGCTTCGAGTTCTAGGTCAACAACTGAAGTACTGCAGAAATCATTCTCTTCTGAATGCCAGCTCTTCACAGCAGAGGATCCTGATGACATCACATCCTCTCCTATAAGTTACACAAGCTGCCTCCAACGTGCAGTGAGCAACATCACCCGCGCTCCGCTGCACCGCCCCGAGGACCATGGCCGGGTCTCCTGCACTGCTCCTCCTGCTCAGCCTGGGGCTCTGTGAGTATGGAAGCGGGAAGGATGCAATTCAGGGCTGCTCAGTGACTGCGGAGGAAAGCGGGAGCGGTGGGACTGCAGTGCGATACGCAGCAAGGGGGATGGATGCTGGACGGGATGGGAAAGGGGAGAGAGGGGCATGTAGCAGCTGTTAGTGGGGAATCACTTGGCAAAGAAGCTGGGAAATGGCAGCAGCCCCAAGCAGGCAGCTGAAGGGCTGCTCTGAAGGGCAGCATCCACCTTGAGAGCTGGATGCCAAAGCTCTCCCTCCACATTCACCTCACAGCCCAGCTCTGCCTGCCTGCCATGCACCGCACCAGCGGGGAAAAGCCCTCTCAAAGGGCCCAGGAGCTCTTCCTGAGCAGCACCTGAGGGGACATGGCCAACTTCTGCCCACAGGCTGCACTGGTGCCCAGGGACAGAGGAACAAGATGGAGGCCAGGTTCCTCAACAGGAATTTGAAGCACCCCCAGGAGGGACAGCGGCTGGAGCTGGAGTGCCTGCGTTACCAGAGGAACAGACCCCTCTTCTGGATCCGACTGGAGAAAGATGGGAGACTTCACTTCATTGTCTCCTGCTACCCATGGTACTCTACCACCTATTATTGGGGTGACAAAAAATCTACGCAGTTTGAGGCATCACTGAGAGACAACACCTTCAGACTGGTGGTGAAGTCCTTCAGGGCACAGGATGAGGGCACCTATTTCTGCGTCAACTACATCAACCAGGAGCTGCACTTCAGCTCTGGACAACCCGCCTTCTTCCCAGGTCAGCAGCAGCTTCACCCACCTCGCTTACACCCACCTCCCCTGCCCCTGCCTTCTCCATCCGCCCATCGCCCACACTCCCCATGTCCCTGCTTCTTTGCCAAGCCGTCTCATCACACACGCTCTGCTCCCCCCCATAGAAGCTCCCTGCCCTCCAGCTCCGCTCGCAGTACCATCAGCCCTCTAAGAGCCAACACCCTCCATATGCTTACAGCACCACAAAAAGAAACTCAGAAATCCCCATGACTTTTAACACGTTTTATAACAGGGATAACAGACAGCTCGCACATACAGAGGGGGCTCATTAGAAATTACGAGCCCAGATCCTTCTGTTTCCAGGGCTGGGCAGCATGTGAAACCATCACTGGTCAAAGGAGACCCTCTAGAAGTTCTTCCTCTTCCGGCCATGTCCAGGCACAGATTGGAGGAAGCTCTTCTGTTGTGCCTCACTGTATTCACTCATTTCTTCTTTCCAGTCACAACTACGGCAGCACCCACCACACACACAGCCACCACCCAGAGCAGCCAGGTCACCACGAAAGACAACGCACAACCGGGCCCAGATGCAGGTAACCCAACTGTAGGGTGGCAGGGGCTCTGCCAGCAGTGCTGCTTTGATCAGAAGAGGCCAAATTAAAGTTTGTGCTGACTACAAGCATTTCAGGACGCAGGCAGATATCAGCAGCTAGGCCTTTCCTCTTTTCTCTCTCTCTTTCTTCCTGCAGGAACAAGCAATGAGAACACACCAAGATTCTACTGTAAAATGGTCATGTGGATTAACCTGGCTGTCACCGGCCTCCTGCTCCTCACGGCCATCACCATCACCATCACACACTGCCAAAGTAAGTCGCACCCTGACACCCTGCAGAGGTTCCTGCAGCCTCACCCCACAGAGCACAGCCTGCTCCCCAGGGGAATGGGCTCCCTGCCTACTGCCCTCATGCAGCCATTGTGTATCCAGGACACAGGGAATGCTGAAGGACTGCTCTTAGAATTTTCTATTCCGTATTTTCCTCCTCACTAGCTTTAGATTCAGAAATATTTATCACATTCTACACTTACAGACAACAAGCTGTAAACAGGTTGTATTGGAGTTCTTACCAGAAATTATAAACAGACAAGAAATCACAAACTGTGTTGACTCTGCCATCCTGATATCACCATCTTGGGGTTGAAATTGCCTGAATTCACAACATTACTCAGCCATTCATTTTGGCCTTTTCACACTGGTCAGGATTACCAGTGAAGATCCATTAATTTCTGTAGCAAGCAGCACTAATGCGAAAGGTGAGATTGTTACACAACAACTGCATTTGCTGATAAATTTCTGGCTCAACATTCTGATTCACTGGAAGAAATCGACAGTAGTGACAGAGAAGCAAAATGGGCAGGTTGATTCTGAAGGGCTTTAAGTCAGCTTACAGCCAACACAGTGCCTTTCACAGACTGCCTAAAAGAGGCACACGGTATTTCAATTTACTGTTTTCGAACTTCAACTGCAAATGCAAGATTGTGATTGAAGAGTAAATTCAGAAATCTTCATTGATGCTTCGGATTCCTTCTTGCTAAATTGGTCAGATGTTCCCATGCTAAGAGCAGGAAGGGTCAGCAGTGCTGCAATCAGCACAGCCACGCGTCACACGCGCTCACCACAAGCCGATCGCTTGCAGGACCAAGCTCAGCGTAAGCAAGCAGTGCTGCGTCGCTGCTCAGCAGAAGGCACACAGGCGTCCTCCTCCAGCACCGCACTGATCCCACCAGCAGCACACACAGCTGCCCTGATGCAGCGCCGCCGTTTGGCTGATCCTGCTCAGGATCACACCCTCAATCACACCCAAAAACTCAGCTCTCATACCCCACCTCTCACTTCTGAAGTCCTACCGATTAAAACCAACTAATTCTTAACACTCTCAGTGTGTTCTTTGGATTCATTCATAGTTCTCATAGGGGCAGAGGGACTGAGCATTCTACAATCAACACCAGTAATGGTTAAATAAAAGAAGTCAACTCCCAGCTATATTCAAATATATATGGTTGTCTGAGCAGGGAGCCCTGGTGGGAAATCTCTCCCAGCTTTTCCAACTGAATTCCCCTCTGCAGGGAACGAGATCATTCATCTCAAACTCACGACCTCCTGAGCCCATTCCAAAACATGTCACAATCTCCCATCTCTCCAGGATTTTGTATATCTTCTCCACAGCTATACATCATTGATTAATTGATTCATGAAAATAAATAAAAATCAATTTCACCACAGTCTTTACTAGTAATATATTGTGATGCGTCTGTTACAAAGGGCAGGAAGAATCTCCAAACCTGAGAGCTCATCTCTCCTGTCCAGCTCTCTCAGTTGCACTATCAGTGCTGCTGATGTTCACTCCTCAGCAGGTAGCACTCTGCACAACTTTGTGTAGGTGGATCTGAAACATCACAGTTGACTCTTGGCTGACTTCAGTTACCCCACTCTAACTGGCTTCACAGCAGCTTTTCTTACTCACCCAAATGCTTACAGGCCCAATTAAATAAGCCCAGCCATAAACAGACAATTTTGGACCAATTTCTCACCAAACAGCACTTTCATCAGACAGCAGGGCCAGGATTCTGGCATCAGGAACAGGGGGAACATTTGCAAAACAGAAACAACAATACATCAGAAATAACCAGAGAGCCAGGAAATAACACCAGAAGACACAAATAACACCAGCCCAGGGAAACTGTCACTGCTGTATGTGCAAAGCTGCAGGAAGCCCAGCACTTACCAATGTGTGAGTGGTCACCTGCAGGCAGCAGCAAGGGCCCTCAGCATTGAGGACCTTTCTGGGCTTTTTTGGCAGGGTGGAAGTCCCTGTGGTTGTAGAACAAAAACTCAAGAATTTAAATTAAATAAAAATAAGTCTGCATGAGTCAGGGCCATGGGGGTGTAGTGATGGCTACCAGATCACAGACCTCCTGCCCTGCACAAGGCGGGTTCTGCACAGAAAGCATGAAGAAGAAATGTGGAGAACAGCTGAGCTGAAGCACTCAGCTACATGGCAGCAATGCATGGACCATGAGATGAGAAGCACACATGGATCAATTGATAAATGCAATAGAATAAGATATATTAAAATAAAATTCACTGCATAAAGTACATCATGAAGTCCACAACTATGGCTTTGGACTTCTCCTTGTTATCTGCAAATATGGACATGATGAGAGTGCCTCAAATGGCTCAGACAGCAGTTTGTAGCTACTGATATGATTTCAAGCATGAACACTGTCAGTCAGAGTCTCACATGAAGTCACCATAGCAAACACCGTTTGTCATCACCAAATTAAAGTTTGTCCTGGCTACAAGCATTTCAGGATGCAGGCAGATATCAGCAGCAAGGCCATTCCTCTTTCCTCTCTCTCTTTCTTCCTGCAGGAACAAGCAACAAGCACACAACAAGATTCTACTGTAAAAAGGTCATGTGGATTAACCTGGCTGTCACCGGCCTCCTGCTCCTCACTGCCATCACCATCACCATCACGCACTGCCAAAGTAAGTCGCACCCTGACACCCTGCAGAGGTTCCTGCAGCCTCACACCACAGAGCACAGCCTGCTCCTACAGGGGAATTGGCTCCCTGCCTACTGCCCTCATGCAGCCACTGCGTATCCAGGACACAGGGAATGCTGAAGGACTGCTCTTAGAATATTTTTTTCCATATTTTCCTCCTCACTAGCTTTAGATTCAGAAATATTTACCATATTCTACACTTACAGACAACAAGCTGTAAACAGGTTGTATTGCACTTCTTAACAGAAATAATAAACAGACAAGAAATCACAAACTGTGTTGACTCGGCCATCCTGATATCATCAAACTGGGGTTGAAATTGCCTGAATCCAAAACGTTATTCAACCGTTTATTTTGGCCTTTTCACACTGGTCAGGATTACCAGTGAAGATCCATTAGCTGCATTAATTTCCCCAGCATGCAGCACTAATGCTGAAGGTGAGATTGTTACACAACATCTGCATTTGCTGATAAATTTCTGGCTCAACATTCTGATTCACTGGAAGAAATCGACAGTAGTGACAGAGAAGTAAAATGGGCAGGTTGATTCTGAAGGGTTCAAGTCAGCTTATAGCCAACACAGTGCCTTTCACAGACTCTGCCTAAAAGTAGTACTCGGTATTTCAATTTACTGTTTTCAAACTTGAACTGCAAATGCAAGATTGTAATTGAAGAGTAAATTCAGAAATCTTCATTGATGCTTCAGATTCCTCCTTGCTAAATGGGTCAGATGCTAAGAGCAGGAAGGGTCAGCAGTGCTGCAATCAGCACAGCCACGCGTCACACGCGCTCACCACAAGCCGATCGCTTGCAGGACCAAGCTCAGCGTAAGCAAGCAGTGCTGCGTCGCTGCTCAGCAGAAGGCACACAGGCGTCCTCCTCCAGCACCGCACTGATCCCACCAGCAGCACACACAGCTGCCCTGATGCAGCGCCGCCGTATGGCTGATCCTGCTCAGGATCACACCTTCAATCACACCCAAAACTCAGCTCTCATACCTCAACCTCCCTCTCACTTCCAAGGTCTTCCCAAATAAACTCTTCTAACTCTTAATGCTCTCAGTGTGATCTGTGGTTTCATTCACAATTTCCAGAGGGGCAGAACGACTGATCATGCCACAATCAACAGCAGTATTGCTTCAAAAAAAGAAAAAAATCCAGTCCAAACTACATTGAAATATATATGTCTGTCTGAGCAGGGATCCATGGTGGGAAATCTCTCCCAGCCTTTTCAACTGAAAGCCCCACAGCAAGCACTGAGGCTAGTGGCCTCCTGCAGAAACCAGCTCCATCTGTGAGCCACAAGGACCAAGAGGAAGGGCAGCTCTGTGTTTAGGAGGGAAACTTCTGGGTACCTGTTAGGTAGCTGGGAATGACCCACAGTAGAATCACACTGTCACAGGGAGAAAAGAGGGAAGAAAGACATCCACACTGAGGCAGGCAATAGCCCTTCCTGGCTTATCCTGCAGTCCAGCTGTAGAGCTTCTCCTCACACGACTCTGAACATGAGATGCCGTGGGTAGGCAACCGTGCTCCATGGCAGGGAGAGAATCCAGTCCCAGAAATGTGCAAACATCCTCATTTGCCAGCAGCTCCCCTTCCAGATCAACCATTCTGATCCTCAGAAATCAGGAATTTTCCTACTTTGGTCACAGTCCCAGTGTAAGGCAGAAGCAGATTGCTTCAGCACCTCACAAAATACGGGACAACATCAGCCATCCACAAGGCATGGCCATCGGTTCAGCTCCTCATCCCATTGCAAAGGCAGCACGGATTCTGCTTTGGTTGAGGAGAAGAAACTGACAACAGGAAGAGCCTACGCAAGCAGTATAACATACGTGTCTTGCTGGGAAATGGATGGAGGCCTAAGAGTCCACAGTTCTGACGTGCTTGATGGGATTTCAAGGATCAAGTTGTGTTCTGTAATAGATTAACCCTCTTTCTCTTCTTTTTGCAACACATCTGATCAACTTCAGGCCAACCTCACATGTCTTACAGCCTCATAATACCTTGTTCCTTCTGTTTCACAGACCTCAGCAGGCCTCACTCCGGCTTTCTGCTCTCACCACAGTGCTTGGAGGCTCAATGAGATGAGCCCACTTCCCAAACACTTTCCGCTCATTTGCTCACACAACTGTGGTTCCAGCAGTCAGAACTGCCTGGCTTGTTAACATCCAGAGGGTTTTCTTGCAAAGCTAATAGAACAGTGCCTCACACGTTGTCAGAACATAGCAGGAAAGCCAGAAAATCCCCAGGGAAGAAGCAAATAACACCAGCCTCGAGGAACCGTTGTGACTGTATGTGCAAAGCTGCAGGAAGACAAAATGCTTAGCAGTGTGTGAGGTCACTTACAGACAGCGGGCAGCCTCAGAGTGTTAAAACAGGTACAGTGGGACGGTTGTTCTTTACTCTAGAAAGGGCGGAAGCGCCTGTGGTTGAAGAAGAAAACCAAAAGGACATTATAAAGACATAAACTCAGCATACTACTGGGACAGATGGCTGTCTTGATCAATGCCATACCACAGAGCTCCTGCCTTGCACACAGCAGCTTCTGCAGAGAAACCAGAAAGAGATGCAGAGACCAGCTGAGCTGCAGAACTCAGCTACATGTCAGCAGTGCACGGATTCTGAGATAACGTGCAGATGGATAGGTGCTGTAACCCATTCCCAGGTATTCTTTAACCTGTAACTTGAATAAAATAAAATACAATCTCCCTAAGAAAAACAACAAGATGTCCATACCCATGGCCCCAGTCTTGTCCTTGTTTTCTGCCGACCTGGATGTGAAGTGAGTGGGAAATATCAGCCTGTGGTGGTTCACCCAATTTCGATAAGGATCACTGCCAATCTAATCTCAGCTGAAGACACTGCAGCAAAATCCCTGAGGCACCATTAAAAACAACACTATCACGATAAATGAGCCCAAGTTCTGGATCACAATGAAGTGCTGCCGAAATCTTTTCTCACTGTGTTTCACATGAGAGGCTGAACAATGGCTCTTCACAGCAGAGGGTCCTGATGACATCACATCCTCTCCTATAAGTTACACAAGCTGCCTCCAACGTGCAGTGAGCAACATCACCCGCGCTCCGCTGCACCGCCCCGAGGACCATGGCCGGGTCTCCTGCACTGCTCCTCCTGCTCAGCCTGTGGCTCTGTGAGTATGGAAGCGGGAAGGATGCAATTCAGGGCTGCTCAGTGACTGCGCAGGGAAGTGGGAGCGGTGGGACTGCAGTGCGATACGCAGCAGGAACAGAGCCTGTTCAGACAGGTGTGAGACAGGAGGGGATGGGGAAGGGGAGAGAGGGGGCATGTAGCAGTTTTTAAGGGGGAATCACCTGGCAAAGAAGCTGGGAAATGGCAGCAGCCCAGAGGAGGCAGCTGAAGGACTTCTGTGAAAGACAGCATCCATCTGAAGAGCCCGGCGCTCTCAACACTGAGTCCCCAGGGACTCCAGCACAGCACCCATGCATTTACATTAACCTCGCAGCCCAGCTGCCTGCCTGCCACACACCACACCTGTGCGGAAGAGCCCTCCTCAAAGGCCTCAGGAGCTCTTCCTGAGCAGCACCTGAGGGGACATGGCCAACTTCTGCCCACAGGCTGCACTGGTGCCCAGGGACAGAGGAACACGATGGAGGCCAGGTTCCTCAACAGGAATTTGAAGCACCCCCAGGAGGGACAGCAGCTGGAGCTGGAGTGCCTGCGTTATGAGAGAAACAGACCCCTCTTCTGGATCCGCCTGGACAAGAGTGGGAACCTTCACTCCATCTCCAGTACCCATTCCTATTCTACCACCTTGCAGGAGAGTGAGAAAACAGCACCAAACTTTGAGGCGTTATGGAGAGGAAGCTTCTATCGGCTGGTGGTGAAGAGCTTCACAAGGCAGGATGAGGGCACCTATTTCTGCGTCAACTACATCAACCCGGTGCTGCACTTCAGCTCTGGACAACCCGCCTTCTTCCCAGGTCAGCAGCAGCTTCACCCACCTCGCTTACACCCACCTCCCCTGCCCCTGCCTTCTCCATCCGCCCATCGCCCACACTCCCCATGTCCCTGCTTCTTTGCCAAGCCGTCTCATCACACACGCTCTGCTCCTCCCCAGAGAGGCTCCCTGCCCACCAGCTCTGCTCTGACGGATATCAGTTACAAAGTCCACAGCCACCTCCTTCCTCTCCTCACATAATCCTGAATGTCCTGACAGCCTCCCTATGTTTACAGCACCTCAAACAGTCACTCACCGGTGAGGTGGAGGTTGCAGTGTGGAAAGAAAAGTTTCCCAGGTCTCTCAAAACATTGTTCCTGATAAGAAAGATCTCTAAGTGTGCTGCCAAGGAATTAGGAACCCTAGGACTTCTCTTTCCATCCTTGGGCATTGTTACAGTGCAACACTTTTCAAAATGGGTCCTACAAATTCCCTGTGTTGCCTGTGTACTGAAGGGATGGCAGAAGGCAGATTTATGGCATATTGCTGAATTCATCCATTTCTCCTTACTGTCACAACAACAGCAGCACCCACTGCCACCAACCAGAGCAGCAAGGTCAACACGAAAGACAACTCGCAACAGGGCCCGCATGCAGGTAACCCAGCAGTGGGGATGCAGGGGCTCTGCCAGCAGTGCTGCTTTGGGTATAAGAGGCCAAATTAAAGTGCGTGCTGGCTACAAGCATTTCAGGATGCAGGCAGATGTCAGCAGCTTGGCCTTTCCTCTTTCCGCTCTCTCCTTTCTTCTTGAAGGAGCAAGCAATGAGAACATGCCGAGTTTCTACTGTGAAGTAGTCATGTGGGTGAACCTGGCTTGTGCCTGCTTCCTGCTCCTCACTGCCATCACCATCACCATCACGCACTGCAGAGGGAATCGCCAGTGAAAGTAAGTGCCAGTGAAGATCCATGAGCTGCATTAATATCTGCAGCAAGCAGCACAAATGCTGAAGGAGAGATTGTTACACAACAACTGCATTCACTGCTAAATTTTTGGCTCAGCGTTGTAGTTCACCAAAAGCAATTCACAGTAATTGCAGAGAAGCAAAAAGGGGAGGAGTATCGTAAAGGGAGGTCAATCCTGACGGTCTCTAAGTCAGCTTATAGGTACCACAGTGCCTTTAAAAACCTCAGCTTTTATTTACAACTGGGTATTTTTCTTCATTGTCAAACCTCAATTTCACAGGCACGATTGTGATTGAAGAGTAAATTCAGAAATCTTCATTAATAATTTTGATTCCTCCTTGCTAAATTGGTCAGATGTTCCCATGCTAAGAGCAGGAAGGGTCAGCAGTGCTGCAATCAGCACAGCCACGCGTCACACGCGCTCACCACAAGCCGATCGCTTGCAGGACCAAGCTCAGCGTAAGCAAGCAGTGCTGCGTCGCTGCTCAGCAGAAGGCACACAGGCGTCTTCCTCCAGCACCGCACTGATCCCACCAGCAGCACACACAGCTGCCCTGATGCAGCGCCGCCGTTTGGCTGCTCCTGCTCAGGATCACACCTTCAATCACACCCAAAACTCAGCTCTCATACCCCACCTCCCACTTCTGAGTTACTCCCGATTAAAACCAACTCATTCTTAACCCTCTCAGTGTGTTCTTTGGATTCATTCACAGTTCTCATAGAGGCAGAGGGACTGAGCATTCTACAATCAACACCAGTAATGGTTAAATAAAAGAAGTCGACTCCCAGCTATATTGAAATATATATGGTTGTCTGAGCAGGGAGCCCTGGTGGGAAATCTCTCCCAGCTTTTCCAACTGAATTCCCCTCTGCAGGGAACGAGATCATTCATCTCAAACTCACGACCTCCTGAGCCCATTCCAAAACATGTCACAATCTCCCATCTCTCCAGGATTTTGTATATCTTCTCCACAGCTATACATCATTGATTAATTGATTCATGAAAATAAATAAAAAACAATTTCACCACAGTCTTTACTAGTAATATATTGTGATGCGACTGTTACAACGGGCAGGAAGAATCTCCAAACCTGAGAGCTCATCTCTCCTGTCCAGCTCTCTCAGTTGCACTATCAGTGCTGCTGATGTTCACTCCTCAGCAGGTAGCACTCTGCACAACTTTGGATAGGTGGATCTGAAACATCACAGTTGACTCTTGGCTGACTTCAGTTACCCCACTCTACCTGGCTTCACAGCAGCTTTTCTTACTCACCCAAATGCTTTCAGGCCCAATGAAATGAGCCCAGCCATAAACAGACAATTTTGGCCCAATTTCTCACCAAACAGCACTTTCATCAGACAGCAGGGCCAGGATTCTGGCATCAGGAACAGGGGGAACATTTGCAAAACAGAAACACAACAACACATCAGAAATAACCAGAGAGCCAGGAAATAACACCAGAAGACACAAATAACACCAGCCCAGGGAAACTGTCACTACTGTATGTGCAAAGCTGCAGGAAGCCCAGCACTTACCAATGTGTGAGTGGTCACCTGCAGGCAGCAGCAAGGGCCCTCAGCATTGAGGACCTTTCTGGGCTTTTTTGGCAGGGTGGAAGTCCCTGTGGTTGTAGAACAAAAACACAGAAATTTAAATTAAAGAAAATAAGTCTGCATGAGTCAGGGACATAGGGCTGCAGTGATGGCTACCAGATCACAGACCTCCTGCCCTGCACAAGGCGGGTTCTGCACAGAAAGTATGAAGAAGAAATGTGGAGAACAGCTGAGCAGAAGCACTCAGCTACATGGCAGCAATGCATGGACCATGAGACGAGAAGTGCACACGGATCATTTGATAAATGCAATAGAATAAGATATATTAAAATAAAATCCACTGCATAAAATGCAACTGCAGTCCACAACAACGGCACAGGACTTCTCCTGGTTATCTGCAAATATGGACATGATGAGAGTGCCCCAGAATGCTCAGACAGCAATTTATGGCTGCTGATTTGATTTCAAGCATGAACACTGTCAGTCAGAGTCTCAAATGTAATCATCACAGCAAACACCATTTGGCATCACCAAAACCAACTCTATTCTGATAAACAGCTTCGAGTTCTAGGTCAACAACTGAAGTACTGCAGAAATCATTCTTTTCTGAATGCCAGCTCTTCACAGCAGAGGATCCTGATGACATCACATCCTCTCCTATAAGTTACACAAGCTGCCTCCAACGTGCAGTGAGAAACATCACCCGCGCTCCGCTGCACCGCCCCGAGGACCATGGCCGGGTCTCCTGCACTGCTCCTCCTGCTCAGCCTGGGGCTCTGTGAGTATGGAAGCGGGAAGGATGCAATTCAGGGCTGCTCAGTGACTGCGCAGGGAAGTGGGAGCAGTGAAACTGCAGTGTGTTACGTAGCAAGGGGGATGGATGCCGGACGGGATGGGAAAGGGGAGAGAGGGGCATGTAGGAGCTGTTAGTGGGGAATCACCTGGCAAAGAAGCTGGGAAATGGCAGCAGCCCCAAGCAGGCAGCTGAAGGGCTGCTCTGAAGGGCAGCATCCACCTCGAGAGCTGGATGCCAAAGCTCCCCTTCCGCATTCCCCCTCACAACCCAGCTGCCTGCCTGCGACTCACTGCTCTGGTGGGGAAGAGCCCTGCCCAAAGGCCCCAGGAGCTCCTTCTGAGCAGCACCTGAGGGGACATGGCCGACTTCTGCCCACAGGCTGCACTGGTGCCCAGGAACAGAGGAACAAGATGGAGGCCAGGTTCCTCAACAGGAATTTGAAGCACCCCCAGCAGGGAGAGCGGCTGGAGCTGGAGTGCCTGCATAATGAGAGATACAGACCTCTCTTCTGGATCCGACTGGAGAAAGATGGGAGACTTCACTTCATTGCCTCCTACTACCCATGGTACTCTACCACCTATTATTGGGGTGACAAAAAATCTACACAGTTTGAGGCATCACTGAGGGACACCTTCAGACTGGTGGTGAAGTCCTTCAGGGCACAGGATGAGGGCACCTATTTCTGCGTCAGCGACATCAACCAGGTGCTGCACTTCAGCTCTGGACAACCCGCCTTCTTCCCAGGTCAGCAGCAGCTTCATCCACCTCGCTTACACCCACCTCCCCTGCCCCTGCCTTCTCCATCCGCCCATCGCCCACACTCCCCATGTCCCTGCTTCTTTGCCAAGCCGTCTCATCACACACACTCTGCTCCCCCCCATAGATGCTCCCTGCCCTCCAGCTCCGCTCGCAGTACCATCAGCCCTCTAAGAGCCAACACCCTCCATATGCTTACAGCACCACAAAAAGAAACTCAGAAATCCCCATGACTTTTAACACGTTTTATAACAGGGATAACAGACAGCTCGCACATACAGAGGGGGCTCATTAGAAATTACGAGCCCAGATCCTTCTGTTTCCAGGGCTGGGCAGCATGTGAAACCATCACTGGTCAAAGGAGACCCTCTAGAAGTTCTTCCTCTTCTGGCCATGTCCAGACACAGATTGGAGGAAGCTCTTCTGTTGTGCCTCACTGTATTCAGTCATTTCTTCTTTCCAGTCACATCTACGGCAGCACCCACCACACACACAGCCACCACCCAGAGCAGCCAGGTCACCACGAAAGACAACGCACAACCGGGCCCTCATGCAGGTAACCCAACTGTAGGGTGGCAGGGGCTCTGCCAGCAGTGCTGCTTTGATCAGAAGAGGCCAAATTAAAGTTTGTGCTGACTACAAGCATTTCAGGACGCAGGCAGATATCAGCAGCTAGGCCTTTCCTCTTTCCTCTCTCTCTTTCTTCCTGCAGGAACAAGCAATGAGAACACACCAAGATTCTACTGTAAAATGGTCATGTGGATTAACCTGGCTGTCACCGGCCTCCTGCTCCTCACGGCCATCACCATCACCATCACGCACTGCCAAAGTAAGTCGCACCCTGACACCCTGCAGAGGTTCCTGCAGCCTCACCCCACAGAGCACAGCCTGCTCCCCAGGGGAATTGGCTCCCTGCCTACTGCCCTCATGCAGCCATTGTGTATCCAGGACACAGGGAATGCTGAAGGACTGCTCTTAGAATATTTTTTTCCATATTTTCCTCCTCACTAGCTTTAGATTCAGAAATATTTATCACATTCTACACTTACAGACAACAAGCTGTAAACAGGTTGTATTGGAGTTCTTACCAGAAATTATAAACAGACAAGAAATCACAAACTGTGTTGACTCTGCCATCCTGATATCACCATCTTGGGGTTGAAATTGCCTGAATTCACAACATTACTCAGCCATTCATTTTGGCCTTTTCACACTGGTCAGGATTACCAGTGAAGATCCATTAATTTCTGTAGCAAGCAGCACTAATGCGAAAGGTGAGATTGTTACACAACAACTGCATTTGCTGATAAATTTCTGGCTCAACATTCTGATTCACTGGAAGAAATCGACAGTAGTGACAGAGAAGCAAAATGGGCAGGTTGATTCTGAAGGGCTTTAAGTCAGCTTACAGCCAACACAGTGCCTTTCACAGACTGCCTAAAAGAGGCACACGGTATTTCAATTTACTGTTTTCGAACTTCAACTGCAAATGCAAGATTGTGATTGAAGAGTAAATTCAGAAATCTTCATTGATGCTTCGGATTCCTTCTTGCTAAATTGGTCAGATGTTCCCATGCTAAGAGCAGGAAGGGTCAGCAGTGCTGCAATCAGCACAGCCACGCGTCACACGCGCTCACCACAAGCCGATCGCTTGCAGGACCAAGCTCAGCGTAAGCAAGCAGTGCTGCGTCGCTGCTCAGCAGAAGGCACACAGGCGTCCTCCTCCAGCACCGCACTGATCCCACCAGCAGCACACACAGCTGCCCTGATGCAGCGCCGCCGTTTGGCTGATCCTGCTCAGGATCACACCCTCAATCACACCCAAAAACTCAGCTCTCATACCCCACCTCTCACTTCTGAAGTCCTACCGATTAAAACCAACTAATTCTTAACACTCTCAGTGTGTTCTTTGGATTCATTCATAGTTCTCATAGGGGCAGAGGGACTGAGCATTCTACAATCAACACCAGTAATGGTTAAATAAAAGAAGTCAACTCCCAGCTATATTCAAATATATATGGTTGTCTGAGCAGGGAGCCCTGGTGGGAAATCTCTCCCAGCTTTTCCAACTGAATTCCCCTCTGCAGGGAACGAGATCATTCATCTCAAACTCACGACCTCCTGAGCCCATTCCAAAACATGTCACAATCTCCCATCTCTCCAGGATTTTGTATATCTTCTCCACAGCTATACATCATTGATTAATTGATTCATGAAAATAAATAAAAATCAATTTCACCACAGTCTTTACTAGTAATATATTGTGATGCGTCTGTTACAAAGGGCAGGAAGAATCTCCAAACCTGAGAGCTCATCTCTCCTGTCCAGCTCTCTCAGTTGCACTATCAGTGCTGCTGATGTTCACTCCTCAGCAGGTAGCACTCTGCACAACTTTGTGTAGGTGGATCTGAAACATCACAGTTGACTCTTGGCTGACTTCAGTTACCCCACTCTAACTGGCTTCACAGCAGCTTTTCTTACTCACCCAAATGCTTACAGGCCCAATTAAATAAGCCCAGCCATAAACAGACAATTTTGGACCAATTTCTCACCAAACAGCACTTTCATCAGACAGCAGGGCCAGGATTCTGGCATCAGGAACAGGGGGAACATTTGCAAAACAGAAACAACAATACATCAGAAATAACCAGAGAGCCAGGAAATAACACCAGAAGACACAAATAACACCAGCCCAGGGAAACTGTCACTGCTGTATGTGCAAAGCTGCAGGAAGCCCAGCACTTACCAATGTGTGAGTGGTCACCTGCAGGCAGCAGCAAGGGCCCTCAGCATTGAGGACCTTTCTGGGCTTTTTTGGCAGGGTGGAAGTCCCTGTGGTTGTAGAACAAAAACTCAAGAATTTAAATTAAATAAAAATAAGTCTGCATGAGTCAGGGCCATGGGGGTGTAGTGATGGCTACCAGATCACAGACCTCCTGCCCTGCACAAGGCGGGTTCTGCACAGAAAGCATGAAGAAGAAATGTGGAGAACAGCTGAGCTGAAGCACTCAGCTACATGGCAGCAATGCATGGACCATGAGATGAGAAGCACACATGGATCAATTGATAAATGCAATAGAATAAGATATATTAAAATAAAATTCACTGCATAAAGTACATCATGAAGTCCACAACTATGGCTTTGGACTTCTCCTTGTTATCTGCAAATATGGACATGATGAGAGTGCCTCAAATGGCTCAGACAGCAGTTTGTAGCTACTGATATGATTTCAAGCATGAACACTGTCAGTCAGAGTCTCACATGAAGTCACCATAGCAAACACCGTTTGTCATCACCAAATTAAAGTTTGTCCTGGCTACAAGCATTTCAGGATGCAGGCAGATATCAGCAGCAAGGCCATTCCTCTTTCCTCTCTCTCTTTCTTCCTGCAGGAACAAGCAACAAGCACACAACAAGATTCTACTGTAAAAAGGTCATGTGGATTAACCTGGCTGTCACCGGCCTCCTGCTCCTCACTGCCATCACCATCACCATCACGCACTGCCAAAGTAAGTCGCACCCTGACACCCTGCAGAGGTTCCTGCAGCCTCACACCACAGAGCACAGCCTGCTCCTACAGGGGAATTGGCTCCCTGCCTACTGCCCTCATGCAGCCATTGCGTATCCAGGACACAGGGAATGCTGAAGGACTGCTCTTAGAATATTTTTTTCCATATTTTCCTCCTCACTAGCTTTAGATTCAGAAATATTTACCATATTCTACACTTACAGACAACAAGCTGTAAACAGGTTGTATTGCACTTCTTAACAGAAATAATAAACAGACAAGAAATCACAAACTGTGTTGACTCGGCCATCCTGATATCATCAAACTGGGGTTGAAATTGCCTGAATCCAAAACGTTATTCAACCGTTTATTTTGGCCTTTTCACACTGGTCAGGATTACCAGTGAAGATCCATTAGCTGCATTAATTTCCCCAGCATGCAGCACTAATGCTGAAGGTGAGATTGTTACACAACATCTGCATTTGCTGATAAATTTCTGGCTCAACATTCTGATTCACTGGAAGAAATCGACAGTAGTGACAGAGAAGTAAAATGGGCAGGTTGATTCTGAAGGGTTCAAGTCAGCTTATAGCCAACACAGTGCCTTTCACAGACTCTGCCTAAAAGTAGTACTCGGTATTTCAATTTACTGTTTTCAAACTTGAACTGCAAATGCAAGATTGTAATTGAAGAGTAAATTCAGAAATCTTCATTGATGCTTCAGATTCCTCCTTGCTAAATGGGTCAGATGCTAAGAGCAGGAAGGGTCAGCAGTGCTGCAATCAGCACAGCCACGCGTCACACGCGCTCACCACAAGCCGATCGCTTGCAGGACCAAGCTCAGCGTAAGCAAGCAGTGCTGCGTCGCTGCTCAGCAGAAGGCACACAGGCGTCCTCCTCCAGCACCGCACTGATCCCACCAGCAGCACACACAGCTGCCCTGATGCAGCGCCGCCGTATGGCTGATCCTGCTCAGGATCACACCTTCAATCACACCCAAAACTCAGCTCTCATACCTCAACCTCCCTCTCACTTCCAAGGTCTTCCCAAATAAACTCTTCTAACTCTTAATGCTCTCAGTGTGATCTGTGGTTTCATTCACAATTTCCAGAGGGGCAGAACGACTGATCATGCCACAATCAACAGCAGTATTGCTTCAAAAAAAGAAAAAAATCCAGTCCAAACTACATTGAAATATATATGTCTGTCTGAGCAGGGATCCATGGTGGGAAATCTCTCCCAGCCTTTTCAACTGAAAGCCCCACAGCAAGCACTGAGGCTAGTGGCCTCCTGCAGAAACCAGCTCCATCTGTGAGCCACAAGGACCAAGAGGAAGGGCAGCTCTGTGTTTAGGAGGGAAACTTCTGGGTACCTGTTAGGTAGCTGGGAATGACCCACAGTAGAATCACACTGTCACAGGGAGAAAAGAGGGAAGAAAGACATCCACACTGAGGCAGGCAATAGCCCTTCCTGGCTTATCCTGCAGTCCAGCTGTAGAGCTTCTCCTCACACGACTCTGAACATGAGATGCCGTGGGTAGGCAACCGTGCTCCATGGCAGGGAGAGAATCCAGTCCCAGAAATGTGCAAACATCCTCATTTGCCAGCAGCTCCCCTTCCAGATCAACCATTCTGATCCTCAGAAATCAGGAATTTTCCTACTTTGGTCACAGTCCCAGTATAAGGCAGAAGCAGATTGCTTCAGCACCTCACAAAATACGGGACAACATCAGCCATCCACAAGGCATGGCCATCGGTTCAGCTCCTCATCCCATTGCAAAGGCAGCACGGATTCTGCTTTGGTTGAGGAGAAGAAACTGACAACAGGAAGAGCCTACGCAAGCAGTATAACATACGTGTCTTGCTGGGAAATGGATGGAGGCCTAAGAGTCCACAGTTCTGACGTGCTTGATGGGATTTCAAGGATCAAGTTGTGTTCTGTAATAGATTAACCCTCTTTCTCTTCTTTTTGCAACACATCTGATCAACTTCAGGCCAACCTCACATGTCTTACAGCCTCATAATACCTTGTTCCTTCTGTTTCACAGACCTCAGCAGGCCTCACTCCGGCTTTCTGCTCTCACCACAGTGCTTGGAGGCTCAATGAGATGAGCCCACTTCCCAAACACTTTCCGCTCATTTGCTCACACAACTGTGGTTCCAGCAGTCAGAACTGCCTGGCTTGTTAACATCCAGAGGGTTTTCTTGCAAAGCTAATAGAACAGTGCCTCACACGTTGTCAGAACATAGCAGGAAAGCCAGAAAATCCCCAGGGAAGAAGCAAATAACACCAGCCTCGAGGAACCGTTGTGACTGTATGTGCAAAGCTGCAGGAAGACAAAATGCTTAGCAGTGTGTGAGGTCACTTACAGACAGCGGGCAGCCTCAGAGTGTTAAAACAGGTACAGTGGGACGGTTGTTCTTTACTCTAGAAAGGGCGGAAGCGCCTGTGGTTGAAGAAGAAAACCAAAAGGACATTATAAAGACATAAACTCAGCATACTACTGGGACAGATGGCTGTCTTGATCAATGCCATACCACAGAGCTCCTGCCTTGCACACAGCAGCTTCTGCAGAGAAACCAGAAAGAGATGCAGAGACCAGCTGAGCTGCAGAACTCAGCTACATGTCAGCAGTGCACGGATTCTGAGATAACGTGCAGATGGATAGGTGCTGTAACCCATTCCCAGGTATTCTTTAACCTGTAACTTGAATAAAATAAAATACAATCTCCCTAAGAAAAACAACAAGATGTCCATACCCATGGCCCCAGTCTTGTCCTTGTTTTCTGCCGACCTGGATGTGAAGTGAGTGGGAAATATCAGCCTGTGGTGGTTCACCCAATTTCGATAAGGATCACTGCCAATCTAATCTCAGCTGAAGACACTGCAGCAAAATCCCTGAGGCACCATTAAAAACAACACTATCACGATAAATGAGCCCAAGTTCTGGATCACAATGAAGTGCTGCCGAAATCTTTTCTCACTGTGTTTCACATGAGAGGCTGAACAATGGCTCTTCACAGCAGAGGGTCCTGATGACATCACATCCTCTCCTATAAGTTACACAAGCTGCCTCCAACGTGCAGTGAGCAACATCACCCGCGCTCCGCTGCACCGCCCTGAGGACCATGGCCGGGTCTCCTGCACTGCTCCTCCTGCTCAGCCTGGGGCTCTGTGAGTATGGAAGCGGGAAGGATGCAATTCAGGGCTGCTCAGTGACTGCGCAGGGAAGTGGGAGCAGTGGGACGGCAGTGCAATACGCAGCAGGAACAGAGCCTGTTCAGACAGGTGTGAGACAGGAGGGGATGGGGAAGGGGAGAGAGGGGGCATGTAGCAGTTTTTAAGGGGGAATCACCTGGCAAAGAAGCTGGGAAATGGCAGCAGCCCAGAGGAGGCAGCTGAAGGACTTCTGTGAAAGACAGCATCCATCTGAAGAGCCCGGCGCTCTCAACACTGAGTCCCCAGGGACTCCAGCACAGCACCCATGCATTTACATTAACCTCGCAGCCCAGCTGCCTGCCTGCCACACACCACACCTGTGCGGAAGAGCCCTCCTCAAAGGCCTCAGGAGCTCTTCCTGAGCAGCACCTGAGGGGACATGGCCAACTTCTGCCCACAGGCTGCACTGGTGCCCAGGGACAGAGGAACACAATGGAGGCCAGGTTCCTCAACAGGAATTTGAAGCACCCCCAGGAGGGACAGCAGCTGGAGCTGGAGTGCCTGCGTTATGAGAGAAACAGACCCCTCTTCTGGATCCGCCTGGACAAGAGTGGGAACCTTCACTCCATCTCCAGTACCCATTCCTATTCTACCACCTTGCAGGAGAGTGAGAAAACAGCACCAAACTTTGAGGCGTTATGGAGAGGAAACTTCTATCGGCTGGTGGTGAAGAGCTTCACAAGGCAGGATGAGGGCACCTATTTCTGCGTCAACTACATCAACCCAGGGCTCCACATCAGCTCTGGACAACCCGCCTTCTTCCCAGGTCAGCAGCAGCTTCACCCACCTCGCTTACACCCACCTCCCCTGCCCCTGCCTTCTCCATCCGCCCATCGCCCACACTCCCCATGTCCCTGCTTCTTTGCCAAGCCGTCTCATCACACACGCTCTGCTCCTCCCCAGAGAGGCTCCCTGCCCACCAGCTCTGCTCTGACGGATGGCAGTTACAAAGTCCACAGCCACCTCCTTCCTCTCCTCACATAATCCTGAATGTCCTGACAGCCTCCCTACGTTTACAGCACCTCAAACAGTCACTCACCGGTGAGGTGGAGGTTGCAGTGTGGAAAGAAAAGTTTCCCAGGTCTCTCAAAACATTGTTCCTGATAAGAAAGATCTCTAAGTGTGCTGCCAAGGAATTAGGAACCCTAGGACTTCTCTTTCCATCCTTGGGCATTGTTACAGTGCAACACTTTTCAAAACGGGTCCTACAAATTCCCTGTGTTGCCTGTGTACTGAAGGGATGGCAGACAACAGATTTATTGCATATTGCTGAATTCATCCATTTCTCCTTACTGTCACAACAACAGCAGCACCCACTGCCAACAACCAGAGCAGCAAGGTCAACACGAAAGACAACTCGCAACAGGGCCCACATGCAGGTAACCCAGCAGTGGGGATGCAGGGGCTCTGCCAGCAGTGCTGCTTTGGGTATAAGAGGCCAAATTAAAGTGCGTGCTGGCTACAAGCATTTCAGGATGCAGGCAGATGTCAGCAGCTTGGCCTTTCCTCTTTCCGCTCTCTCTTTTCTTCTTGAAGGAGCAAGCAATGAGAACATGCTGAGTTTCTACTGTGAAGTAGTCATGTGGGTGAACCTGGCTTGTGCCTGCTTCCTGCTCCTCACTGCCATCACCATCACCATCACGCACTGCAGAGGGAATCGCCAGTGAAAGTAAGTGCCAGTGAAGATCCATGAGCTGCATTAATATCTGCAGCAAGCAGCACAAATGCTGAAGGAGAGATTGTTACACAACAACTGCATTCACTACTAAATTTTTGGCTCAGCGTTGTAGTTCACCAAAAGCAATTCACAGTAATTGCAGAGAAGCAAAAAGGGGAGGAGTATCGTAAAGGGAGGTCAATCCTGACGGTCTCTAAGTCAGCTTATAGGTACCACAGTGCCTTTAAAAACCTCAGCTTTTATTTACAACTGGGTATTTTTCTTCATTGTCAAACCTCAATTTCAAAAGCAGGATTGTGATTGAAGAGTAAATTCAGAAATCTTCATTAATAATTTTGATTCCTCCTTGCTAAATTGGTCAGATGCTGTCATGCTAAGAGCAGGAAGGGTCAGCAGTGCTGCAATCAGCACAGCCACGCGTCACACGCGCTCACCACAAGCCGATCGCTTGCAGGACCAAGCTCAGCGTAAGCAAGCAGTGCTGCGTCGCTGCTCAGCAGAAGGCACACAGGCGTCCTCCTCCAGCACCGCACTGATCCCACCAGCAGCACACACAGCTGCCCTGATGCAGCGCCGCCGTTTGGCTGCTCCTGCTCAGGATCACACCCTCAATCACACCCAAAACTCAGCTCTCATACCCCACCTCCCACTTCTGAGTTACTCCCGATTAAAACCAACTAATTCTTAACACTCTCAGTGTGTTCTTTGGATTCATTCACAGTTCTCATAGAGGCAGAGGGACTGAGCATTCTACAATCAACACCAGTAATGGTTAAATAAAAGAAGTCGACTCCCAGCTATATTCAAATATATATGGTTGTCTGAGCAGGGAGCCCTGGTGGGAAATCTCTCCCAGCTTTTCCAACTGAATTCCCCTCTGCAGGGAACGAGATCATTCATCTCAAACTCACGACCTCCTGAGCCCATTCCAAAACATGTCACAATCTCCCATCTCTCCAGGATTTTGTATATCTTCTCCACAGCTATACATCATTGATTAATTGATTCATGAAAATAAATTTAATAAAATTCAATTTCACCACAGTCTTTACTAGTAATACACTGTGATGCGTCTGTTACAAAGGGCAGGAAGAATCAACAATCCTGAGAGCTCATCTCTCCTGTCCAGCTCTCTCAGTTGCACTATCAGTGCTGCTTATGTTCACTCCTCAGCAGGTAGCACTCTGCACAACTTTGCGTAGGTGGATCTGAAACATCACAGTTGACTCTTGGCTGACTTCAGTTACCCCACTCTAACTGGCTTCACAGCAGCTTTTCTTACTCACCCGAATGCTTACAGGCCCAATGAAATGAGCCCAGCCATAAACAGACAATTTTGGACCAATTTCTCACCAAACAGCACTTTCATCAGACAGCAGGGCCAGGATTCTGGCATCAGGAACAGGGGGAACATTTGCAAAACAGAAACACAACAACACATCAGAAATAACCAGAGAGCCAGGAAATAACACCAGAAGACACAAATAACACCAGCCCAGGGAAACTGTCACTACTGTATGTGCAAAGCTGCAGGAAGCCCAGCACTTACCAATGTGTGAGTGGTCACCTGCAGGCAGCAGCAAGGGCCCTCAGCATTGAGGACCTTTCTGGGCTTTTTTGGCAGGGTGGAAGTCCCTGTGGTTGTAGAATAAAAACACAGAAATTTAAATTAAATAAAAATAAGTCTGCATGAGTCAGGGACATAGGGCTGCAATGATGGCTACCAAATCACAGACCTCCTGCCCTGCACAAGGCGGGTTCTGCACAGAAAGCATGAAGAAGAAATGTGGAGAACAGCTGAGCAGAAGCACTCAGCTACATGGCAGCAATGCATGGACCATGAGACGAGAAGTGCACACGGATCATTTGATAAATGCAATAGAATAAGATATATTAAAATAAAATCCACTGCATAAAATACAACTGCAGTCCACAACAACGGCACAGGACTTCTCCTGGTTATCTGCAAATATGGACATGATGAGAGTGCCCCAAAATGCTCAGACAGCAATTTATGGCTGCTGATTTGATTTCAAGCATGAACACTGTCAGTCAGAGTCTCAAATGTAATCATCACAGCAAACACCATTTGGCATCACCAAAACCAACTCTATTCTGATAAACAGCTTCGAGTTCTAGGTCAACAACTGAAGTACTGCAGAAATCATTCTCTTCTGAATGCCAGCTCTTCACAGCAGAGGATCCTGATGACATCACATCCTCTCCTATAAGTTACACAAGCTGCCTCCAACGTGCAGTGAGCAACATCACCCGCGCTCCGCTGCACCGCCCCGAGGACCATGGCCGGGTCTCCTGCACTGCTCCTCCTGCTCAGCCTGGGGCTCTGTGAGTATGGAAGCGGGAAGGATGCAATTCAGGGCTGCTCAGTGACTGCGGAGGAAAGCGGGAGCGGTGGGACTGCAGTGCGATACGCAGCAAGGGGGATGGATGCTGGACGGGATGGGAAAGGGGAGAGAGGGGCATGTAGCAGCTGTTAGTGGGGAATCACTTGGCAAAGAAGCTGGGAAATGGCAGCAGCCCCAAGCAGGCAGCTGAAGGGCTGCTCTGAAGGGCAGCATCCACCTTGAGAGCTGGATGCCAAAGCTCTCCCTCCACATTCACCTCACAGCCCAGCTCTGCCTGCCTGCCATGCACCGCACCAGCGGGGAAAAGCCCTCTCAAAGGGCCCAGGAGCTCTTCCTGAGCAGCACCTGAGGGGACATGGCCAACTTCTGCCCACAGGCTGCACTGGTGCCCAGGGACAGAGGAACAAGATGGAGGCCAGGTTCCTCAACAGGAATTTGAAGCACCCCCAGGAGGGACAGCGGCTGGAGCTGGAGTGCCTGCGTTACCAGAGGAACAGACCCCTCTTCTGGATCCGACTGGAGAAAGATGGGAGACTTCACTTCATTGTCTCCTGCTACCCATGGTACTCTACCACCTATTATTGGGGTGACAAAAAATCTACGCAGTTTGAGGCATCACTGAGAGACAACACCTTCAGACTGGTGGTGAAGTCCTTCAGGGCACAGGATGAGGGCACCTATTTCTGCATCAACTACATCAACCAGGAGCTGCACTTCAGCTCTGGACAACCCGCCTTCTTCCCAGGTCAGCAGCAGCTTCACCCACCTCGCTTACACCCACCTCCCCTGCCCCTGCCTTCTCCATCCGCCCATCGCCCACACTCCCCATGTCCCTGCTTCTTTGCCAAGCCGTCTCATCACACACGCTCTGCTCCCCCCCATAGAAGCTCCCTGCCCTCCAGCTCCGCTCGCAGTACCATCAGCCCTCTAAGAGCCAACACCCTCCATATGCTTACAGCACCACAAAAAGAAACTCAGAAATCCCCATGACTTTTAACACGTTTTATAACAGGGATAACAGACAGCTCGCACATACAGAGGGGGCTCATTAGAAATTACGAGCCCAAATCATTCTGTTTCCAGGGCTGGGCAGCATGTGAAACCATCACTGGTCAAAGGAGACCCTCTAGAAGTTCTTCCTCTTCTGGCCATGTCCAGGCACAGATTGGAAGAAGCTTTTCTGTTGTGCCTCACTGTATTCACTCATTTCTTCTTTCCAGTCACAACTACGGCAGCACCCACCACACACACAGCCACCACCCAGAGCAGCCAGGTCACCACGAAAGACAACGCACAACCGGGCCCAGATGCAGGTAACCCAACTGTAGGGTGGCAGGGGCTCTGCCAGCAGTGCTGCTTTGATCAGAAGAGGCCAAATTAAAGTTTGTGCTGACTA
Source organism: Tympanuchus pallidicinctus (assembly GCF_026119805.1). NCBI lineage: Eukaryota > Metazoa > Chordata > Aves > Galliformes > Phasianidae > Tympanuchus > Tympanuchus pallidicinctus. The sequence continues at coordinate 4,943,425 of NW_026294721.1, forward strand.
CAAGCATTTCAGGACGCAGGCAGATATCAGCAGCTAGGCCTTTCCTCTTTCCTCTCTCTCTTTCTTCCTGCAGGAACAAGCAACAAGCACACAACAAGATTCTACTGTAAAAAGGTCATGTGGATTAACCTGGCTGTCACCGGCCTCCTGCTCCTCACGGCCATCACCATCACCATCACACACTGCCAAAGTAAGTCGCACCCTGACACCCTGCAGAGGTTCCTGCAGCCTCACCCCACAGAGCACAGCCTGCTCCCCAGGAGAATGGGCTCCCTGCCTACTGCCCTCATGCAGCCATTGTGTATCCAGGACACAGGGAATGCTGAAGGACTGCTCTTAGAATTTTCTATTCCGTATTTTCCTCCTCACTAGCTTTAGATTCAGAAATATTTATCACATTCTACACTTACAGACAACAAGCTGTAAACAGGTTGTATTGGAGTTCTTAACAGAAATTATAAACAGACCAGAAATCACAAACTGTGTTGACTCTGCCATCCTGATATCACCATCTTGGGGTTGAAATTGCCTGAATTCACAACATTACTTAAACATTTATTTTGGCCTTTTCACACTGGTCAGGATTACCAGTGAAGATCCATTAATTTCTGTAGCAAGCAGCACTAATGCTGAAGGTGAGATTGTTACACAACAACTGCATTTGCTGATAAACTTCTGGCTCAACATTCTGATTCACTGGAAGAAATCGACAGTAGTGACAGAGAAGTAAAATGGGCAGGTTGATTCTGAAGGGTTTAAGTCAGCTTACAGCCAACACACTGCCTTTCACAGACTGCCTAAAAGAGGCCCACGGTATTTCAATTTACTGTTTTCAAACTTGAACTGCAAATGCAAGATTGTAATTGAAGAGTAAATTCAGAAATCTTCATTGATGCTTCGGATTCCTCCTTGCTAAATTGGTCAGATGTTCCCATGCTAAGAGCAGGAAGGGTCAGCAGTGCTGCAATCAGCACAGCCACGCGTCACACGCGCTCACCACAAGCCGATCGCTTGCAGGACCAAGCTCAGCGTAAGCAAGCAGTGCTGCGTCGCTGCTCAGCAGAAGGCACACAGGCGTCCTCCTCCAGCACCGCACTGATCCCACCAGCAGCACACACAGCTGCCCTGATGCAGCGCCGCCGTTTGGCTGATCCTGCTCAGGATCACACCCTCAATCACACCCAAAACTCAGCTCTCATACCCCACCTCCCACTTCTGAGTTACTCCCGATTAAAACCAACTAATTCTTAACACTCTCAGTGTGTTCTTTGGATTCATTCATAGTTCTCATAGGGGCAGAGGGACTGAGCATTCTACAATCAACACCAGTAATGGTTAAATAAAAGAAGTCAACTCCCAGCTATATTGAAATATATATGGTTGTCTGAGCAGGGAGCCCTGGTGGGAAATCTCTCCCAGCTTTTCCAACTGAATTCCCCTCTGCAGGGAACGAGATCATTCATCTCAAACTCACGACCTCCTGAGCCCATTCCAAAACATGTCACAATCTCCCATCTCTCCAGGATTTTGTATATCTTCTCCACAGCTATACATCATTGATTAACTGATTCATGAAAATAAATAAAAATCAATTTCACCACAGTCTTTACTAGTAATATATTGTGATGCGTCTGTTACAAAGGGCAGGAAGAATCTCCAAACCTGAGAGCTCATCTCTCCTTTCCAGCTCTCTCAGTTGCACTATCAGTGCTGCTGATGTTCTCTCCTCAGCAGATGAGCACTCTGCACAACTTTGGATAGGTGGATCTGAAACATCACAGTTGACTCTTGGCTGACTTCAGTTACCCCACTCTAACTGGCTTCACAGCAGCTTTTCTTACTCACCCAAATGCTTTCAGGCCCAATTAAATAAGCCCAGCGATAAACAGACAATTTTGGACCAATTTCTCACCAAACAGCACTTTCATCAGACAGCAGGGCCAGGATTCTGGCATCAGGAACAGGGGGAACATTTGCAAAACAGAAACAACAATACATCAGAAATAACCAGAGAGCCAGGAAATAACACCAGAAGACACAAATAACACCAGCCCAGGGAAACTGTCACTGCTGTATGTGCAAAGCTGCAGGAAGCCCAGCACTTACCAATGTGTGAGTGGTCACCTGCAGGCAGCAGCAAGGGCCCTCAGTGCTGAGGACCTTTCTGGGCTTTTTTGGCAGGGTGGAAGTCCCTGTGGTTGTAGAACAAAAACAGAAGAATTTAAATTAAATAAAAATAAGTCTGCATGAGTCAGGGCCATGGGGGTGTAGTGATGGCTACCAGATCACAGACCTCCTGCCCTGCACAAGGCGGGTTCTGCACAGAAAGCATGAAGAAGAAATGTGGAGAACAGCTGAGCTGAAGCACTCAGCTACATGGCAGCAATGCATGGACCATGAGATGAGAAGCACACATGGATCAATTGATAAATGCAATAGAATAAGATATATTAAAATAAAATTCACTGCATAAAGTACATCATGAAGTCCACAACAACGGCACAGGACTTTTCCTGGTTATCTGCAAATATGGACATGATGAGAGTGCCTCAAATGGCTCAGACAGCAGTTTGTAGCTACTGATATGATTTCAAGCATGAACACTGTCAGTCAGAGTCTCACATGAAGTCACCATAGCAAACACCGTTTGTCATCACCAAATTAAAGTTTGTCCTGGCTACAAGCATTTCAGGATGCAGGCAGATATCAGCAGCAAGGCCATTCCTCTTTCCTCTCTCTCTTTCTTCCTGCAGGAACAAGCAACAAGCACACAACAAGATTCTACTGTAAAAAGGTCATGTGGATTAACCTGGCTGTCACCGGCCTCCTGCTCCTCACTGCCATCACCATCACCATCACGCACTGCCAAAGTAAGTCGCACCCTGACACCCTGCAGAGGTTCCTGCAGCCTCACACCACAGAGCACAGCCTGCTCCTACAGGGGAATTGGCTCCCTGCCTACTGCCCTCATGCAGCCACTGCGTATCCAGGACACAGGGAATGCTGAAGGACTGCTCTTAGAATATTTTTTTCCATATTTTCCTCCTCACTAGCTTTAGATTCAGAAATATTTACCATATTCTACACTTACAGACAACAAGCTGTAAACAGGTTGTATTGGAGTTCTTAACAGAAATTATAAACAGACCAGAAATCACAAACTGTGTTGACTCTGCCATCCTGATATCATCAAACTGGGGTTGAAATTGCCTGAATCCAAAACGTTATTCAACCGTTTATTTTGGCCTTTTCACACTGGTCAGGATTACCAGTGAAGATCCATTAGCTGCATTAATTTCCCCAGCATGCAGCACTAATGCTGAAGGTGAGATTGTTACACAACATCTGCATTTGCTGATAAATTTCTGGCTCAACATTCTGATTCACTGGAAGAAATCGACAGTAGTGACAGAGAAGTAAAATGGGCAGGTTGATTCTGAAGGGTTCAAGTCAGCTTATAGCCAACACACTGCCTTTCACAGACTCTGCCTAAAAGTAGTACTCGGTATTTCAATTTACTGTTTTCAAACTTCAACTGCAAATGCAAGATTGTAATTGAAGAGTAAATTCAGAAATCTTCATTGATGCTTCAGATTCCTCCTTGCTAAATGGGTCAGATGCTAAGAGCAGGGAGGGTCAGCAGTGCTGCAATCAGCACAGCCACGCGTCACACGCGCTCACCACAAGCCGATCGCTTGCAGGACCAAGCTCAGCGTAAGCAAGCAGTGCTGCGTCGCTGCTCAGCAGAAGGCACACAGGCGTCCTCCTCCAGCACCGCACTGATCCCACCAGCAGCACACAGCTGCCCTGATGCAGCGCCGCCGTATGGCTGATCCTGCTCAGGATCACACCTTCAATCACACCCAAAACTCAGCTCTCATACCTCAACCTCCCTCTCACTTCCAAGGTCTTCCCAAATAAACACTTCTAACTCTTAATGCTCTCAGTGTGATCTGTGGTTTCATTCACAATTTCCAGAGGGGCAGAACGACTGATCATGCCACAATCAACAGCAGTATTGCTTCAAAAAAAGAAAAAAAAACCAGTCCAAACTGCATTGAAATATATATGTCTGTCTGAGCAGGGATCCATGGTGGGAAATCTCTTCCAGCCTTTTCAACTGAAAGCCCCACAGCAAGCACTGAGGCTAGTGGCCTCCTGCAGAAACCAGCTCCATCTGTGAGCCACAAGGACCAAGAGGAAGGGCAGCTCTGTGTTTAGGAGGGAAACTTCTGGGTACCTGTTAGGTAGCTGGGAATGACCCACAGTAGAATCACACTGTCACAGGGAGAAAAGAGGGAAGAAAGACATCCACACTGAGGCAGGCAAGAGCCCTTCCTGGCTTATCCTGCAGTCCAGCTGTAGAGCTTCTCCTCACACGACTCTGAACATGAGATGCCGTGGGTAGGCAACCGTGCTCCATGGCAGGGAGAGAATCCAGTCCCAGAAATGTGCAAACATCCTCATTTGCCAGCAGCTCCCCTTCCAGATCAACCATTCTGAACCTCAGAAATCAGGAATTTTCCTACTTTGGTCACAATCCCAGTGAAAGGCAGAAGCAGATTGCTTCAGCACCTCACAAAATACGGGACAACATCAGCCATCCACAAGGCATGGCCATCGGTTCAGCTCCTCATCCCATTGCAAAGGCAGCACGGATTCTGCTTTGGTTGAGGAGAAGAAACTGACAACAGGAAGAGCCTACGCAAGCAGTATAACATACGTGTCTTGCTGGGAAATGGATGGAGGCCTAAGAGTCCACAGTTCTGACGTGCTTGATGGGATTTCAAGGATCAAGTTGTGTTCTGTAATAGATTAACCCTCTTTCTCTTCTTTTTGCAACACATCTGATCAACTTCAGGCCAACCTCACATGTCTTACAGCCTCATAATACCTTGTTCCTTCTGTTTCACAGACCTCAGCAGGCCTCACTCCGGCTTTCTGCTCTCACCACAGTGCTTGGAGGCTCAATGAGATGAGCCCACTTCCCAAACACTTTCCGCTCATTTGCTCACACAACTGTGGTTCCAGCAGTCAGAACTGCCTGGCTTGTTAACATCCAGAGGGTTTTCTTGCAAAGCTAATAGAACAGTGCCTCACACGTTGTCAGAACATAGCAGGAAAGCCAGAAAATCCCCAGGGAAGAAGCAAATAACACCAGCCTCGAGGAACCGTTGTGACTGTATGTGCAAAGCTGCAGGAAGACAAAATGCTTAGCAGTGTGTGAGGTCACTTACAGACAGCGGGCAGCCTCAGAGTGTTAAAACAGGTACAGTGGGACGGTTGTTCTTTACTCTAGAAAGGGCGGAAGCGCCTGTGGTTGAAGAAGAAAACCAAAAGGACATTATAAAGACATAAACTCAGCATACTACTGGGACAGATGGCTGTCTTGATCAATGCCATACCACAGAGCTCCTGCCTTGCACACAGCAGCTTCTGCAGAGAAACCAGAAAGAGATGCAGAGACCAGCTGAGCTGCAGAACTCAGCTACATGTCAGCAGTGCACGGATTCTGAGATAACGTGCAGATGGATAGGTGCTGTAACCCATTCCCAGGTATTCTTTAACCTGTAACTTGAATAAAATAAAATACAATCTCCCTAAGAAAAACAACAAGATGTCCATACCCATGGCCCCAGTCTTGTCCTTGTTTTCTGCCGACCTGGATGTGAAGTGAGTGGGAAATATCAGCCTGTGGTGGTTCACCCAATTTCGATAAGGATCACTGCCAATCTAATCTCAGCTGAAGACACTGCAGCAAAATCCCTGAGGCACCATTAAAAACAACACTATCACGATAAATGAGCCCAAGTTCTGGATCACAATGAAGTGCTGCCGAAATCTTTTCTCACTGTGTTTCACATGAGAGGCTGAACAATGGCTCTTCACAGCAGAGGGTCCTGATGACATCACATCCTCTCCTATAAGTTACACAAGCTGCCTCCAACGTGCAGTGAGCAACATCACCCGCGCTCCGCTGCACCGCCCCGAGGACCATGGCCGGGTCTCCTGCACTGCTCCTCCTGCTCAGCCTGGGGCTCTGTGAGTATGGAAGCAGGAAGGATGCAATTCAGGGCTGCTCAGTGACTGCGCAGGGAAGTGGGAGCGGTGGGACTGCAGTGCGATACGCAGCAGGAACAGAGCCTGTTCAGACAGGTGTGAGACAGGAGGGGATGGGGAAGGGGAGAGAGGGGGCATGTAGCAGTTTTTAAGGGGGAATCACCTGGCAAAGAAGCTGGGAAATGGCAGCAGCCCAGAGGAGGCAGATGAAGGACCTCTGTGAAAGACAGCACCCATCTGAAGAGCCCGGCGCTCTCAACACTGAGTCCCCAGGGATTCCAGCACAGCACCCATGCATTTGCATCCACCTCACATCCCAGCTGCCTGCCTGCCACACATCGCACCTGTGGGGAAGAGCCCTCCTCAAAGGCCTCAGGAGCTCTTCCTGAGCAGCACCTGAGGGGACATGGCCGACTTCTGCCCACAGGCTGCACTGGTGCCCAGGAACAGAGGAACAAGATGGAGGCCAGGTTCCTCAACAGGAATTTGAAGCACCCCCAGGAGGGACAGCAGCTG